>NC_089596.1:43630058-44251851 GCF_019320115.1 Miscanthus floridulus
GGGTTGGCATGGGCCGAATCAACGCCTTGGTCATCTACCTTAGCGTCGGCCGACTTGACGCCGAGACTATGAATCATAAAAAAGAAAGAATAAAGTATTAAAGACAGAGATCTTCTAAACCTTTGGTATAGGTTGAAATCCTATTTGCATGATTCAAATGAAAAATCTTTCTCAACCATAGTACATGAAACTTAGAGATAGGTAAACTGCAATTTATGAAATAGTGAATGCACAACGATTACACTCACATCAAAACTAACAATGGCATGTCGCAAACTAAACCTAGCATGCCTTAGGGGATTGAAAGAAACAAGTGATACAGACGTTGCAAAGGGTACACACTCACATGAAAACTAACAATGGCATGTTGCAAACTAAACCTAGCATGCCTTAGGGGATTGAAAAGAACAACTCATACAAGCATTCCACATTCGGATTGACTAACAAAGGTTGGTCCTAATAATGCTCCCACATATTGAACTGAGTTGCGCCTTCCCCATAGTATCCTCCAGTTGACGGCGGTGGTGGCGGTGGCGGTGGAGAAGGAGGCCCGTCCTTCTTATGGTACGGGCACTCGCAGTACGGATTATTGCATAGTGCCTCCTCTACATCATTGCTGTTGTCGTCGTCCGACTTGTCCCTGTTACCACTTCTAGGGCCATACTCTAGGTCAAAGATGCATCCCTATAGATATGTGATATACTGTTGATGGGGATAGATAGGAGGAGGGTCGACCCATCTAGTGAAGCCACAATTATCTGGACAGCTTGAATCCTGAAAACCCATCTACCAATAAGTACTACTACAAACCAAATGCAAATCTAAAAAAGGAGAGAGTTCAAAGGAAATACAAATCCTCGTGGGCATCTAAAGAAACGACGGCCTCCACCGTCACAGTCGTTGTACATCTGCACAACGCAATCCAAACCGTGGCAGCATTTTGGCCAATCTTCAATGCGCTTGTCGTATGATCTAAGAGGTCTCTCACGAGTGAAGTCACTCTTCCTCTCCAAAGGAAATTCCTCTATTGGTTCTTCAAAAGAATTAGGACCCAGAGAACCCTCCCACACAATCGGAGGTCCCTTCCTCACCCCCTTTCCTCTCCCTCCGCCGAAACCCTTTCCACTCGAGGAACCTCCGCTCGACATTTGCTAAAACTAAACTAGAAAACAAGTTGTGTGGATGTGGAGCAAGACATGGTCCACTATATATAGAGATGAAGGCAGGTTCACCATGAATGCTACTTGACATAAAACTTGTGTGCGTACTCATTTATTAAATCTGCAAAGGCTAGATGCTTCACCTGAAAAGCCTACAACCATGACTGGTCATTTCATCTGAAAAAGGCTACACCTGTGTTTTGTCACTTCATCTAAATGCAATACATCACTCTGATATTAATTCATTGCATATACGGATACAACAGTAAACGAATCTAGGCTTTTCAGTGAGTTTTCAAATAGACTTTTCATTGACTGCAACAATACTTGTAGCCCTTTCAGTGACTGCAGCAGCACAAGTAGCCTTTTCAGTGATACAAATAGTAGCACTACAGTCCTAGGATAGTTAACGAAGTACAGGGCATAAGACCATCTGAAATAAAAGCATAGTGCATTACAACATAATAAAAAAAGTCTAGGGAATAAATTCATCTGAAATAAAAGCAGAGTGCATTACAACATAGTAAAAAAAAGTCCAGGGCTACAAGACATCGCTCATGAATAAACCAAATACCTACTGAGTGCAACGAGGCCACTTTCCCTTCCTCTGGGCATCGGGATTCTCCTCCATCGCTGCCTTCGCTCGGCGCACACGCTCAAGCTTCTTCTCCCTATCCGCCCTGTACGCAGCAACACGCCTCCTTTCCTCCTCTTCCTTATGCTCCTTTTCTATAGCCTCCTGTTTGCGTCTCTGCTCAAACCTCTCCTTAACCTCCGCATCCCACTCCTTCAGGCCTTCTAGATGCTGTTTGTCCGACTCCTTGATCTCAGTGTCAATCCACTGCTCAAAGTCACACAGTGGTGGAACGGTCTGCAAGAAAAACAAATTGTTACAAAACAAATAAATAAGCAATACTTAATATCACAAGAAAATTAATTATCACACAATAAAAATTCCTCACAAACGATGCACGGCGCTGTTGCTTTGTAGGTTCCCATGCATAATTGGGACACATCCAGTACCTCTGTCTATATGTTTCCTCATCTTCAAAGATGTCTACCTTGCAAGGATCACCACAAAAGCACATTGGTCGAGGAACACCTTCAGGGAGAGGCTTTAGGTCGTAGGGATTTGCCCTCTGGCGACCATAGCTACAATTGAAAGAATTTAGTCATATTAACGGAGAACTAAACCTAAACCTAAGGTTTTCTATTTGTTGCACAAATAATGAATAAACATTGGGATTACCTTGGAATACGAGCTTTACCACGCCTTGGCATCCTAACATTATGTAGAAAAAAAATCAATCCAAAGTACCTTGCAACGAATGTAAAGCAACTAACACTAAATCACCATACCTCCCAAATAAGCTTTTTCATTACAAACCCTAAGCAAATTTGAATCCCAACAAACACAAAATTTAACTCAATGATTATAAACCAGAACATATACAACAACAACAACAATCATACATTTGGGTCATTCAATCATTTGAACCACCAAACATTGCACGAATGACATGAACATGAACCAAACCTATAATGCCAAGTTAAAAACTGAATCTAAATGGATGAAATGAAAGAGGGGAAAGAGGAGTACCTTGGCAAAACGCCTTGGTCATAAAAAAATTGAAATCTACTGACCAAGAAATAACTAAAATACATACTAACCCTAATAACCAACAAATAACTAACCCTAATGACACCTACAATAAACATAGAACCCTAATGACCAAAATAACTAGAAACCAAACTAACCTAACATGTTCAGCACATAAAACAGTTAAACAACAATGCACTCAATCATCCTAAGCCATACATTTTGCAAATACAAACACACATATACCAAAACACCATACACCAATGATTCCACATGATTAGAGACAATGCAAGCACATCTACGCGGATAGATTGGAGGAGGGGAGGGACCATTACCTCGAGGAAGCTTTGGGAGACGAGATCCGGGCACCTAGGGTCGCATTTGGGGGTTAGAGTTTTGTGGGGGCCGTGGGGGGATTTGGGAGACTGAGAGCCGGCGGTCTTCAGAATGGAGGGAGGAAGAAGAAGGGGGCCGCGGCGCGGCTTCAAGGGCCAGACCTCGGCGTTGAGTCGGGCTGCGCCGAGCCTGGTGGCTCGGCGTTAAGTGACCCCGCGCCGAGCTATTGGGTCACGAACCGTTGTTGGGCCGCCTGGGCCACACGCCGGATGGTGCCAATAGCTCGGCGCGGCGTGACTATGCGCCGAGTTTCGGCCCGTGGCGTTGGCTGACACGACGCCGACGTCTCGGACCCCACGCGCCACCGTGTCGCCGTCGACCGGGGTCGTCCGTGACATGGCAAGACCTCGACGTCGTGTCAGTCGACGTCGACCCTCATACCTCGGCGTCATGTCCTAAGACGCCTAAAAATGGTATATTTTCAGCAAACGTTTTGCCGTAGGTCTTTTTGTAAAAATTGTTTTCAAAAGGGGCCAAAATACAAAAATTTCACGCTGTCTGCGCTCTTCATTGTTGTCTCCAACCATCAGACAATCCTGGTCGGTTCCTACCTTGAAATGCTAGCCCGTTGCTCGATGAGACACAACACAACGGCTTGTCATTAGCTTGACCGATTATTTCTACAGTTTATTAGTTTAGTCAGCCTGGTCGGATGTTCATGAGTTCTTTGTCTATATTATTGTTGTCTGCCATGAAACGCCTGTTTTCTCCTTCTGCTGCCCCCACTCTCACAGCTTCACCCTCCTCACTTTACTTGCCTCTCATCCATCTACTTGTCACTGCAGCCCTGTTCGCTTACTTATCAGCCATTGGTACAATATTTCTGTCTCACAACAAATAAGCTTATCAGCCGTAGAAAGCATCAGCCGAACAGCTCCGAGCATCCTCTTCTTCGTAGCCATTCATGTGGCCGCTTTTCGGCCACTACCGCATCCCCTGTTTCATTGGGGGAGAGTCGGAGATGGAAGCAGAGGAGAGGAAGCAAAAGGGGAGGAAGAGTGTCATGCAACTCAACGATGGCTAAGAGGAGGAACATGACAATAGCAGTGATTACTGGCCACGAATAAGAGGAACACCATGACAACAACTGCTGCATGTCTCAGACTGAAGATGTTCCTTCACCTCTTCTAATGATGAGGACAGAGGCATGAAGATCGAGCACATTGAGGATGAGGATCACCGAGGAGCCTGAGGTTTAGAATCCAAAGGAGATCATGGAGGAGGATGCGGTAGTGCGTGCCGTCTCCTCCGCCTTAAGCTCGGTACGATGAGGCCTCTCATTGGTTAAGCGGCGGTGTGGTCGCGTGGTGAAGACGATCACAAACAACGACCCGCCATTCCTTCAGGAACAACTGTAGATGCATGGTGACGGTGGCCGGCCTGATCGACATCATTTTGACTTGATAAATGGACCAAAAGTTAGCTTGAATTCACTTGGAAGAAATATTGTGAGCGGTGATAGTCAAGAACGCTGGAGTTCCACATAAAATAGAAAACCCCATAATTTTTTTGTCGTCTCATGTACAGATTCTGTATTGAGGTTTTTCTTTTATGTTGAAACCCATTTGAAATAGGGTCTTATAAATGATAAATAGCACAATTACGACAGTCATCAGATATCTGCCGTTTGAACTTATAAGACTAGCTTGTCTCATTTAATTTGGAACAAACCTTTGATAAATTACTATTTTAATATAACAAAAGTAGTGTCTTTCGATTTGTATTAAAAATGCTTACTTGCGATTATAATTTTCAAGCACATAAACGGAACATTTGGGTAGTACTCATCAGTCATAAGCTTGTCCTAAAAAATAAAGAAATCATGTTAAAAAACTGCAGGTACGTAGTGTAATGTTAGGTAGGTGCGTGTTGCAATCAATCTGGTGCATACTGCCAACTATTTTTCTTATTATTAGTAAAGAGTGAAAAAGGGTTCAACAAGATGCATGAAATTATCTATCAATGCAACTTGGTTCTTGGCATGCAACTTGCATGCAGTCGAAGACAAACAAGGCAGATATTTCCAATAGTGAGATATTGCATGCCCCTGCTCCACATATTTCCAGCTCCAACCATATTTCCATTTTCTTCGCTAGTATTGGTGGTGGACACCGATGGGGATGGGGCAGTCATCTAGCACTAGCAGCACTGACGCTACAGGTGAACCAATGTGACGCCTTCGTGAAGGACCGAAAAGAGCGATCAGAGGGGTGTATGGGAGCCAAAAATTTCTTTCGATAATTAAGGCTGCTGTCCCAAAATCACCGCCAAACTCGCAAACCAAACACCGTTATGTCCATGACCCAACTAATGGGTGGATGTTCCCTAGAAACACAACGTGACACCACAAACGGCAATAGAGCGCTTCCTGAACTGAAGGAAAGAAAATGAGATACCCAACTCTTATTGAGAAGAAGCGAGTTCCCGAATCTAAAATACCCAAGCCAACTCGTGACAAGAGTACCTAGATAAGTTCCTTGGAACGTTAGAATTCCAACGCAAGAGAGAACACGAAACTTAGACCAAACGACCAAAGAAACGTTGTTGAACTGAGTGCAGTCAGCCTATACCGGACACGTCCGGTATGCTGAACAGCACAGAGCGACCTTGGAAGAAAAATCTAAAACCCTATCAAATGGTGTCAAAAAATTATGAACCTTTAACCATAGCCTCTAGACACCTTGATGTAGGTCTCCACCAAATTTCAGCTCTAAACTTAAAAGTTTGACCTACCGGACATGTCCGACATTCACACTGGACTTGTCTGGTATTTACGAGCAGTTCTTGGAAAAAATCGATTCAACATCCAAAACTTGATCAAATCAACTCGGAATAACTTGAAACTTTGAGAGAGGATTACCATAGAGTTGGTAGGCTACTCCTAGAAGATCATCGCCCAAGACAAAGCCAATCAATAGGAAAACAAAAAAATTGCGATGAACCCTAGTTTTTCAACCTTAGAACTTGATTCACCCCAATCTATGAACTCGTGAGGAATTAGATGAAATCCTTCAGTGAAAGGGATCAACTCACATCCTAGTCCATCTCAGATAAAAAAACAAGTCAAAACACTCTCCAAATGACGAATAAGCCAAGAAAGAAAGGGGAAAAACAAGAACGTGAAGAACGTAAACGCGATTCACAAAAGCACCTCACAAATTGAATCCCGGAGGACACGAGGAGGTTAGGGCCTCCATTCCCAACCAAAATCACAGGTTCAATTACACTGGGATACTAGTTCATCAGTGGACCTCTTGAGAAGAACCTAGAGAGGGGGAAAACCTAAGGAGATGGAATGAAATGGCAAGATGTGAGGTAGATTGGGGCTCCCTCATCAGCCTTGGCGGCACAGTTGCAGCAAAACAATATCTGTTTCACGAGGAAATCAAGAACTAAACAAAACCCAAACCCTAAGGAGAGCGACGGCTGATATTTATAGAGTCTTGGGCATCACCCCCCTGGACGCGCCACCTAATGGGCCCAAACACGATACACGGTCCAACGGACCAAAAGATGGTGTCGCAACACCCTGACAGATTCTGGATGCTGACTTATTTCGATGATTCCCATTGATTCCAAAGGTCTTTTGATGTGAGACCAATTGGGTTGGCTTCCTTATCCAATTAGCTTTCCATCCATATGTGGATCATTGAAAACGGAGTCCGGATGCGTCCTGAGTGACCAGTTTAAGGTAGACTGGTCCTGGAACCCAAGACAGACTCGAACTTGAGTTGCTTTGGGCCTCCACCTTGGGGACTCGAACCGAATTAGCCTCTGACCTCCTTCTTGCTTAGGACACCCTCGCTGATCTCCTTGGTCTCCATATGGTTCTCCAAGCATGGTCATATGTATAGAGGTCATGTCCTCATCACTATTACACAATCCCAAACATGTCCCTAAATATTTTGAGTCGAACCACTTAACCCGAGGGCGTTATGGTTCAACCCGAGGTAGTCTTCATCCGACAGCCACCACGTCCTTCATGAGATAGCTTCGCCTCGACGTGAACTCCTCGATGCCGCCACATGCCGTCCGTTCCTCCTTGGAACCTCTACCTAGGTTTTGAGGCCCAAACCCAAAAACCATCCACCTGGTGGTTTTGAGGCTCAACCCACCAAACCGCTCATGAGTAGCATACTCCATATGCGTCCCCTGCAACTCGACGTGTGTCACCGCCGTCCTCGACTGCCCGGCTATCAAGTCTTCTAGAGCCTCCACTCGACTTGCATTTTCACCGTCTTAACTCGGTCAGCACGGTCACTCCTCCATATACACTTGCGCTTGTCGATGTCCCCAAGTGTCAGCCACCGTGGCTGGTCACTCAGTCTCCTGGTCCCACAATCCAAGCCTCATGTTCGTCCTTCACCGCTCCCAGTCCATCGGCATGGCATATCCCTACTTGACCTTCACCTCGCCGCCGACTACCGCCTTCGAGCTCCACACCTGCGCACACAAGCCAAGAGACATGTTGCACAACCCAACTCGTGCCATTGTTAGTTCACAAATTCAACCCAAGACACGAATCACGTTGACAATCACTCATCACAAATCTAAACCACAAGGGCACATATCAACCTTGTGTTCACAATCTCCCCCTTGATGAGGGCATTGTCAACACCAACATATGAGAGCAGAGAGAATGCACAAAAGAAGATTAGAAAACAAGGAGCTGACCCAAATGACCAAAAAGCAAAGAAAAACCAAAATGGGTCATTTGAAATGAGCAAAACTTGGTCCCCAAAGACATGGGCAACGGCTCAACGCAACCAAGTAAACCACAGCTAGCCCTCAAGAAGAGGCAACGGGCTCAACACCACTAGGAAAGCTCAAAACGCCTGAAAATTGCTAGACCCTCCAGAAGAGCCAAAGGCTCAACACATCTAGCAAAAGCAACTCAAGGTGCAACTCCCCCTGAACAAATGCAATCTCCCAAATGAATGCATGCACTCAACAAGATCTCCTTGGATATTTCTCAAAACTCTCCCACTTGTTGACACATGCACTTATCAAGCTCTGAAAAACTATCACTCCCCCTCAAAATATGCTATGAATGTAAGGGATGCAGAAATGCAAAAGCTTCAGGAGTATAGCAATCAGATTGAAAAGATGCTCTAACTGGTGTTGTTATGTGTGTGTAGCAATAAGTACAAGTGCTAGCAAATGCTCAAACTGATCAAGTGAAACAAAATATGACACTTAAGCAATTTTGATCAAGTTTAAGCAATTTAAGAAGGAGTTCACCACTGAAAGTAGCACATAGTAGGTATAAGCAGGAAATCAACCTAATGCTAACAAGTGTATACAAGGTGAACTACCCAAGCAGCGGTCACACATCATGTCAAAGATGAACCTAAGACTTGTGTTTTCATCAAATTTTAATTTTATCGGAGTTCATAGCTTAACACAAGGATTAGTCAAAACATGTGTGTGCAAGAGGTTATCGGTACTGTCAGGCCTAACTTAGCAACCATGCCAAGCCTATGTCATGGACAATCAGAAGCTTAAGACAATGGTTTTGGCATCCACTACAAGGCTCAAGTTCATCCAAATGTGCAATTGGAAGTCGTCCCGATACCTTGACGTGGGACAGTACAGACCCGTCTCGATCTTTTCTCATCACTTAGCTTGTTTTTCAAATTTTAGCACAAGAATCTTCAAGTTGTCCAAGCAGATGAATGACTCAAGGCATGAGACATAGCAACCTAGCATATAAATGATAGCAATAGATATCTCAACATATCCTACATATGCTAGTTACCAATCCCATCGGTGAACACATTTCAAGTTTCAACAATTTTTAATCAAGTTCACAGATTGTAAAACAAGCTTAGCTCATAACATGCATCAAAAGATCAATTAGAGCCTAAGCCATTTGCACCATCACATACATATAGAACATCCCAAACAAAGCATAATCTCAATCTAACAACTATAATCATGAAGCTCAAAACATGATGTCTATCATACATGATGCTATGCAAATGCAATATAATACAAAAACCCAAAAAGAAAAAGCTACGCTACAAAGGAAACAAAACTACTATACAACATCTAAATGTTCCCCTCCTCTAAAAAGGGAAACAAACCCCAAGCTCCCCTCACAAGTGTGCAAACTAGGCTTGGTCAAAGGGTTTGGTGAAGATATCTGTGAGCTAATTTTGGGTGTCAATATGGCGCACGTCTATATCACCCTTCTCATAGTGGTTTTTGAGTGGAGAACGGGATTCTTAGCAACACTTATGGCACTGGTGCTGTCACAAAGCAAAGGCACTCTCCTAAACTCTAAGCCATAGTCTCTCAGGATAGCTATCATCCAAAGCAGCTAGGAGCAGCAAGCAGCGGCAATGACATATTCAGCTTCTGTGGTGGATTGGGCAACACTGGACTGCTTGCGAGAGGACCAAGACACAAGAGAAGATCCAATAAATTGACAAGTCCCTGATGTGGACTTTCTCTCAATGCAATAGCTAGCATAATCCGTAGCTGAATACCCACAAAGAGAAAGAGAGGAGGAGGCCGAAATCCAAAGACCAAACTCAGGTGTGAAACGAAGGTACCTCATGATCCGCTTGATGGCTTGATGATGAGACATGCGTGGCGAAGACTGAAATCACGCACACAGACATACCACAAACTAGATGTTCGGTCTCATCGCCGTCAGGTACAATAATGATCCAATCATGCTGCGGTACTCCTTCTGGTCCTTGGCTTCTCCTTTCTCATCAGCGTCTAGGGCCATCGTGGTCAACATGGGCGTCAAAAGAGGCTAGGCCTCACCCATATCAAACTTCTTCAGTAGGTCCTTGGTGTACTTGCCTTGGTGCACGAACATCCCTTCTTAGGTTTGCTTGATTTGCAACCCAAGGAAGAAAGTCAATTCTCCCATCATGCTCATATCAAATTCCCTGCTCATAGTATCTGCAAACTTGGCAACAAGTGCATGAGAAGAGCCACCGAAAATGATATCATCCATGTATATCTGAACCAAGAGAGTGTCAGTGCCTTGCTTGAGGAGAAACAAAGTTTTATCAACAGAACCCATTTTAAAACATATTCAAGCAAGATGGCTTTCAAATGCTCATACCAGGCTCTCGGGGCTTGTTTCAAACCATACAAAACTTTGTGGAGTTTAAAAACATGGTTAGGAAACTTAGGATTTTCAAAGCCAGGGGGTTGCCTAACATAAACCTCTTCATCTATATACCCATTCAAGAAAGCACTCTTCACATCCATCCGATACAGCTTGAACCCTTTCGAAGCTACAAATGCTAAAAGGATTCTAATGGTTTCTAAACGAGCAATAGGAGCGAAGGTTTCCTCATTTTCTATATCCTCTTTCTGGCAAAACCCCTAAGCTACCAATCTAGCCTTGTTTCTCACTACCACCCCATCCTCACTCTATTTGTTCTTGAAAACCCACTTTGTACCTATGGGGTGGCAGCCTGGTGGAGGTGGTACTAAACCCACACCTGGTTTCGCTCAAAGTTCTCTAACTCCTCATGCATGGCATTAACCCAATCAAATTAGATAGAGCATGTCAAACATCTTGAGGCTCAAAAGAAGCAACGAAAGCAGAGTGAGCGAAGTGTGAGATGTGATATGACCTGGATCGTGTGACTCGCTGGTCGATGTTGCCGATCATGGTCTGAGGTGGGTGGTGGCACTGAATGTGTCATGGTGCCTCTTGTGAAGAAGTCACCTCCCCCTCAATAGCAGCTGGGGGCTCCTTAGGTGCAGTTGAGGCAAGCAAAGGTAGCCTCTAGCCTAGACACCACGTCTATGCTATCGACTACTACTCTAGTGTGTTAACAAGGGTTATCCATCTCTATCAGGGCCCTTCTACTAGAGATTTGCCACAAGGGCGAATGATGATTCTATAAACAAGTAAGGATAAAGATTTACTAATCAATAGACTTTATACCAACAGAATCACGAACACTCACTTAGCGGGAGAACCCGTTGAGTGAAGATGCTTGTTGAGGTACAAGTTGAGGAGACACTAACAAATCCGATGCATCCCTAAGCTCTCCCTCACATCTCTCCCTTACAACTTTAGCTAGCTACTAGGGCCTAAGCCCTTTGGAGTGTTGCTCTAACTCAAGTGAGGTGTGCTCTTCTTCCTTGTGTGTTGTGTGTTGAGAGGGAGGGGTTGCCCCTGTATTTATACATGGGTTGAGGTGGTGTAGAGGCTATATTTGGAGCGAAACCTGAGCTCCACTACCTCTGCATGTTGCCATGTGACCGCCTTATGAAGGAGAGGACGAGCAGCGCTAGGAGGGGGTTGGGCGACCTCATGGGTCGGCCACCCCTTGACTGGCTCCAATCGTCACCACCTTCGCACGATGGGCTCTTGGCTAGACCTAGAGCACGTACCCATGGTGTTTTCAATCTAGTTGTGTCAGGTACATGTCCTTTACTCATCTTTTCTCCTTCTTTTGCTTGGGTTGAATTATGTGGATGTTGTACTTTGGGCCCATTTTGATGTATTTTCATGTTGGTCACCTGTAAACAAATATTTCACCAGAACTTGTGGAAGTGATTAGTTCTAAAGTCCTATGTCTAGGTTTGGTGTTTATTTGAGCATATTTTATATGAAAGTTGGTCGTTAGAAATTAGAGTTAAGGACCGCCAACAAGCTCCCCCACACTTACCCCTTTGCTTGTCCTCAAGCAAAGCTTAGAGATAAAGGTTATCATGAGCATAACATCCCCAGATATATAGCTATACATGAAAGTTATTCCAACACATTCTTTACACAAGTGGGATATGTGGTGTTAGCTAACATGTTTCCTCGGGTTGTTGAAAAGTGGAATAGTTCTTGGAGTTTTCACATCTTAGCACTTGGAGTTTTGAAAGTTTTTCTCAAGAAAGAAAAGCATAGTTTAATTTATACTCCTCAAATGGCACTCTCAAATCACTTAATGGTGTATAAATCCTTACCAAGGCATATAATGTTTTGCCTTCTTTTGTTTTCTCCTACTTCTAAAAAGGTTTATGTGGAGCTTTAGGTAGGGATAAACAATATAGCATACTTGTATTGCATATGTTGTAAAGTCAAATTGAGGATCCAAGGAGAGAACTACCATACTCTCAAATCAATATGTGCATGTGCGTGGAAAAAGGTTAACTAAAACTGTACTCCTTTTGTAGATATGATCTCTCTCTATAACCTGTTATTTTGAAACATGGCTATCTTTCTTCTCTTTTTTCTTAATACATGAGCCTTCATGTGCTCATCATTTTTTTCTTAAAGCTTTTTGCATAGCCCATGTTTCTTCTTCTAACCACATATTTAGAGAGAGATCTTTATCTTTTTTGAACATGGAGTATTTGCCTAACAAACAGATTTTGTCTACTCCCAGTGTAGGAGTAGAATTTTTTAGTGGATCTAGATGGAAGCATGTTTTTGTGTACTCCAAGTGTAAGAGTAGCATGTGTATGTGGGTGTATGTGATCTTGATCTTGGGAGCATGATAAATCTCTTAACAAGGGTCAACAAGACTTGACCAAACTCAACACAATAACAAGTAGCGTATGTAGAAGGCTTGAATCTTGCAAGATATCATATTTGGCTTTAGTAGGAATTGCTCACCAAATGATGAGTATGTGATACTATGGTTTTGTAACACTTTTATCAAAATAAATTCTCCAAGTACTTTGAATAGAAATGGTAGGATTTCTAAATCAGAACTATATCACACTTCACAATAACTTAGTCAACATGATTGTTCTATTAGAATATTTTCCCACAAGTATAGGTGTATGTATATGGAACAAACTTTATGTAAGCTTCTATCTTAAACATGTTATGGACATGTCACTTTCAAAATTTTAAATGATGTGTGGTTTGCAAAATTGCATAGAGGCATTTGTTGGTTTATAGAGTTTAATTTTAGTGATTAAGATTATGTTTGTTCAAAGTCAAGGTTTTGTAGGGAGTTGAGGGTAGTGTTGCACAAACCATCGTTTGAAGAGGAAGAAGGAGCTGAGGGGATCAGAGGTGGTTTGGCTAAACCAAAAGTTCAGCCAATCCTCTCTTGAGCCATTTGTCCTGTCCTTCTGCATATTGGATCAGTCAATGTTTGTGCAACGTGTTGGTAGGAGATCTCGAATGTGTGTGTTCGTCATGCTTGAGAGATCTCCCACACTTATTATTGTACCTGCTTTTATTTAAAAAATAAAAAAGAAACAGACATGAGCTCTACCAGTTTGAACACTTGGGAGCTTAAATTATTTTATTATTATTGTTTATTAATTATTATTTTTTATATCTAATTTTTAGCTTATGCATTTGTTACTTATTTATTTATTTATTAGTTCACCAAACTTTTTATCTTTTTGAATAACTCAAACAAGGCATATGGCAAAGATGCAGTGTAAATCAGGCCTTGGTTCATCTCCATTTTAGAATACTTCCATTGTTTATGAAAATAATACTCAAAGTTTATTAATCAAATTTCAACACCATGTTAAATTTTGATTAAAGAAGGCTATTTTAACCTAAGCACCATGCTTAATTTAAAAAAACCTATAGATGTACCTTAAGAATACACCTAAACCAGAGCATATGTCATGAACAAAGGAAGCATGAACTGGTAGAAACAAGTTTATATTTTCATGGAGACAAACATGAGTAAAAACATGTTGGTGAATATTTTATTTACCTTTGCATACCTGAGTGTTCTTACTAGTAGCATTTGTAGATGGAAGCCTTGAAGCTGCTGCTGCGGCGGCTTGTATATGGTCCATCTTAGGTTATCATCAAGGCTAGGCCATATACACAACCAGTGTGTATGGAACATGAGCCTTAATGATAGCAAAGGTCTAGAAGAGGAGAATACTTCTCTCTCTTCTTCTTCTTCCCCTTTTTTTGGTATTCATTTTTTATATATAATAATTTTTTTACTTTTTTTATATAGCAAGGTAGAGCTGACATCATATATTTTTTTCTCTTTTCGATCTAAGATGGCCTTTGGTGTGGATGGAACTTCGTAGTGAAATTTTCACCACCCTCCCCCACACTTGGACTTTTGTGTAAAAGTCAAGTGTGCAGGATCGGGGTCTCCTTTTTTAGCGTGTTTCATCACCATAGATCATCAAGTTATGCAATCAATGTAGCTCATGTTTTCGGGCATCGTATGTCCCCTGTTCTTCTTGATCTTAACCTGAAAGGGTTAGCACACAAGAATACCCGAAGGTGCATGTTCTTGTTTTTATTAAAAAGGAAAGTTGGTTTTTTTATAATAATCCCTCTTTTTTATGATAATCCGGGATATCTCCCGACAGTGCTTTGTTTATGGTCGTAAGCTTGATCATGGGCCACAGTGCAACTATGTGATTTGCAGTATTTGTGATAAACGAAGGCATCCACAACCATCCTCCTAAAAAGTTTTGAAATGAGGATCAGGAGATGGTTGGAATCCTCGTAGGAGCATGTGTCACTAAGCAAGATGTCCATGGCACATGAGTTTTTGTTCTTAAGTGATATATCATGTAGGATTAATGTTGAATCTCGACCCTTATCGAAAGAAATGTTTTGATAGCTAGAGGGACATAGCTTGGGTTCGAGCAAGGGTGGTGATGAATGTTCAGTTTCATAAGGATGTGCATCGAATGGGGAAGTGAACTTCACCTCCTCGAACTGGTCATGATTGGGATGATGATCTGCGATTAGGATATCTAAGTGAGTGGCAGAAGCAGTGATGAGGACATCACTTCTTCATCACATACAAGCCAAGGAGAGGAGGAGGACCAGCATGGGTGTCCAATTCATCTTTCTCATGTTGGAGGCCCAGTCCAACTGAAGTTGGAGCCCATCTCGGGTTCCAGGACTAGTTTGCCTTAAACTGGTCACCTAGGACGCATTCGGACTCCGTTTTCGATGATCCACATATGGTTGGAAAGCTAATTTGATAAGGAAGCCAACCCAATTGGTCTCACGTCAAAATCCCTTCGGAATCAATAGGAATCATCGAAACAATTCAACATCCAGAATCTGTCAGGGTGCTGCGACACCGTCTTTTGGTCCGTTGGACCGTGTATCGTGTTTGGGCGTGTTAGGGGGCACGTCTAGGGGGGTGACACCCAAGACTCTATAAATACCAGCCGTCGCTCTCCTTAGGGTTTGGGTTTTGTTTAGTTCTTGATTTCCTCATGAAACAGACATCGTTTTGCTACAACTATGCCGCCAAGGCTGCTTGCTGTGAACCAGGGCCCTAGTTCTTGATCTTGTTCGCCTGTGGCGATTAGTCCTTTCGAATAAAGACTTGAACTCCTTCTTGTTATTATAAGCCTCATATGTATTTGCAATTTCAGATTGCGTTCATCCCGTTCTTGCTTGTGTTCTCGATTCGCTTGCAGGAAAGCCTTCTTGGCGAGTCAATCACGTTCGCGTGGTTGATAACCAATGGAGCAGTGGTGTAATGGTTGCGGGGGTCTGAATCAGTCTTGGTTTGAAGCCTAGATCGTGAATGTCAAGTCTCCACCAATCGACGCTATCATACCTATCGGAAGATTGGGCCTAGTCTACATCAAGCAGTTTTCTGAAGCTCTTCACTAAGGCTCCCATGGGAAGGTTTTTCTTGGAAAAGATTGTCCAAATGATGGTCTATGAGAAGCTCAAATTCAAGGATCACAAAGATGTGAAAATCTATGTGAACCTTAGTTTTTTCAATTGTGATTGGCACGTCCCTAGCAATCCCACAACATTCAAAGATGAGTCCTGACGAACTTTTGAAGAGTTTATTTGTCGAGACTAGTGGCATGTTACGCAAGAGGTTCTTCGCTAGGAATTCTAACATGATATTGGTCCCAACTATGGGGTTATGTAGGGCTTCTATGTTTGTTCCCTTTAATGAACAAGGCATGGTCGTGGAAGGTGAAAGAATCTAAATTGCTTCAAAAAAATGTTTAACTTCCAACAACCATTCCTTCGATGGTTCTTTTTAGGGGAAACTTCCTCAGAAGGACGTGTAAGCTTTTCGTGCCCAAAGTATTTTGAGGTATTGCCATAATCCCTAAATTCGATAGGGAACTCCGAAGGATGAATTAATCTTTCCTTCAATGTTCGTGGTTTGGGTGAGGGCTCTTGAGTTGAATCTAAGGATGGTATAGGTTTTGGATTTGACTGGTGAGGACTCCTCAACACTCAATGTAACCTTTGCCTGGAGGGATTTAGTTCTTATGATGGAAGAAGAGTGTTTGTGTATGAAGTGCTCAAGGAATCCTACTTGTTCCGTCATAGTTTTGTGTGTAAAACGACCTCCGACAGTCACGTCTAGGCATAGGTTAGCATCCATACCTAAACAAAAGAGTCACAGCAATATGCTGTCAGGTAAAGATAAGTCTGGGCTGACATGAATTAATGCTAAAAACCTAGCCTAGGCTGCAACTATAGACTCCTTGTGCTGCTCAAAGTCGAGGATTGCCCTTTGTAGAGAGTCGATACGGGACATAGGGAAGAATGCAAGGTGAAACTTGTCTTTAAGTTCATCCTAGTCCCCATTCATACTTTCTATGGCATGTGTGTAGCATTGCTTCGCCTTCCTTGTGAGAGAGAAGGAAAACAATTTCCACTTTAGAGTTTCCTGTGTCATGCCCGAGATGCTCAGGCATGAACACATCTCCTCAAATTCGTGCAGGTGATGGTAGGGGTTTTCATTATAGTGCCCTAAGAAGGGTTGTGCCTAAACCATGGCTATTAAGCCAGGGCGGAGTTCATAGCCGGATAAAAAATTTGGTTTTGGTGGTGGTGGCTTAGAGAACTCACCCTTTGAAATGGACCAGTATTGGATAGGAGTGGTTTTCATGGTGAGAATATTTTTTTGTGTTTTTTATAAAAAGAAAATATACAAATATGAGGATGAACTAGGTTTAAAGAAAATACGGCAATCGTTTCCCAGCAACGGCGTCAGAAATGCCTGTTGGTATTTCTTAACGCATACAGAAATAATCCACAAGCGCATGGAATTACCGTTGTAGCATTTCACCCGGAAGTATTCAGGGTATCGTATTTTCCACAGGGAACGGTGGTACTCTTCTAGCTAGTTCATCCAAGGATAGCACAAGGGTAGAGTTGGTAAAGGTTGAGATGGATTCCTATGGTTATAGGGTTTATGGATAGATAAACTCTACTTCTACTTGCTTACTTCGGGCACCGGATCACACCTGATCTGCTAGGCGAGGCTGGCCTGTAGCTCTATGTCATACCCAGACGTGGGGGATTATGAGGGATGGATAGGGCTGTCACCACCTATCGTCTACCCTTGAACCATGGAGTATAAGGCAAACAAAGGTAACCTCTAGGCTAGACACCACGTCTATGCTATCAACTACTACTCTAGTGTGTTAACAAGGGTTATTCGTCTCTATCAGGGCCCTTCTACTAGAGATTCGCCACAAGGGTGAACGACAATATCACAAACAAGTAAGGATAAAGATTAACTGATCAATAGAATTTATACCAACGAAATCACGAACACTCACTTAGCGGGAGAACCCATTGGGTGAAGATGCTTGTTGAGGTACAAGTTGGGGAAACATCGACAAATTCAGCACATCCCTAAGCTCTCCCTCACATCTCTCCCTTATAACTTTGGCTAGCTACTATGGCCTAAGCCCTTTGGAGTGTTGCTCTAACTCAAGTGAGGTGTGCTCTTCTTCCTTGTATGTTTTGTGTTGAGAGGGAGGGGTTGCCCTCTGTTTATACATGGCTTCAGGCAGTGTAGAGGCTATATTTGGCACGAAACCTGAGCTCCACTGCCTCTGCATGTAGCCATGTGATTGCCTTATGAAGGAGAGGACGAGCAGTGCTAGGAGGGGGTCGGGTGACCCCATGGGTCAACCGCCCCTTGACTGGATCCAATCTCCACCGCCTTCGCACGGTTTGCTCTTGGCTAGACCTGGAGTACGTACCCGTGGTATTTTTGGTCCATTTTGTCAGGTGCGTGTCCTTTGTTCATCTTTTCTCCTTCTTTTGTTTGGGTTGAATTATGTGGATGTTGTGCTTTAGGCCCATTTTGATGTATTTTCATGTTGGTCACCTGTAAACAAATATTTCACCAAAACTTGTTGAAATGATTAGTTCTATAGCCCTATGTCTAGGTTTGGTGTTTATTTGAGCATATTTTATATGAAAGTTGGTGGTTAGAAATTGGAGTTAAGGACCGCCAACACCGGTGCAGGCTGAGGAGGCTGCTCGAATGGACCCCAAGTAGTAGAAGAAGAGGGATTGTGGCCATGAGCTGAAGTAGACGTCGTAGGCTCGAGAGGGGCAGCCAGTGGAGTCAGCTTGGGATCATCCTAATCGGCATCTTCCTGCTCATCCTCCACAAAGATGCTCTCACCAATCTCTTGATCACCTGCACATTCAAAGACAGGAGTGGAACAAGGCATGGTTTAATTGAATGCAACCTCATAGGTCTCCACAACTCGGTTAGTTTCAAGGTTAAGAACACGATATGCATGTGAGTGAGAAGCATAACCAAGAAAAATACCATTAGAAGACCTAGACTTGAACTTGTCCAAATTACCTTGTTTTAGGATGAAGCACTTGCATCCAAACACCCTGAAGTGACTTACCTTGGGGGGTCATCCAAATCGCAACTCATAAGAAGTCTTCTTCATGAAGGCCTAAAGGAAAATGCGATTAGACACATGGCATGCAGTGTTGATCACTATGGCCCAATATCTTCTAGGAGTCCTGTGCTCATCGAGCATCGTCCTAGCCATTTCAACCAAAGTCCATTTTTTGCGCTCAACAACGCAGTTTTGCTAGGGGACATAAAGAGAGGAAAACTAATGCTCGAGGCCCAAGAAAGCACAAAAGGTTTCAAAATGAGTATTCTTGAATTCGCCATTGTCACTACGAATTGCTCTCATGTCATTCTTAGGGAACTCATTTTACAACCGAAGAATCAAAACCCATGCATGTGAAAAAGCCTCATCCTTACTCTCCATGAAAAACACCCAAGAGTAGCGAGAAAAGTCATCCATAATCACTAGAACATACCACTTTCCACCATCTGACTAAACTCGAGCTGGACCAACTGTGTCCTTGTGAAGTAGCTCACCAGGTTCCTTGGTCATGACTTGATTCACAGGTGGGTGAGAAGCGGCAACCATCTTTCCATGACGACAAGGATGGCAAACCAAATCCTTCTCAAATTTGAACTTGGGCAATCATCAGATTAGATCAAGTGAGCTCAACCTAGTTAGTAAGTCAAAGCTCAAATGACCCAGTCTCCTATGCCACTTCCAAAGCTCAGAGGAGGATCCGGCCACCAAACATCAAGAAGAGCCAAAGGAGTGAGAAAAATTAGCTCGAAAGACATGGCCAAAAGGGACAATCTGGCAAACAAGATTTCCCTGAGAATCAAGAACTCAAGACAAGCCGGTCTTAAAGCACACTTCAAAGCCATCATGAAGGAGTTGCGAAACTAAAAGCAAATTGAAATGCAAATTCAAAACCAAAGCAACATCCTTGAAAACAAAACTCTTGTTGACCCAAATGGTCCCATAAGAAAGCACCTTACCTTTGCTATTGTCCCCGAATGTGATGTACTCCTTACATTGCATGGGGTCAAGGCTAGAGAACCATTTTAAACTTCTAGTCATGTGGTGCGAATAGCCAGAATCAATGAGCCATGTGTTCTCTAGGCCTCCGTCCTACATCAATAGGAAGGCATGGGATGAGCAAATGGCGCAACACTGGGGTTAGTAAACTTGAAGGATACCAGTGTTGGCTCATTTGCCCTGGAAAAGTGTTAAGAAAAGCACCAACCATGCCATGTCCCATTTGAGGGAAGCGATCACCATGTGGGGGAAAACATGGTCCGCTAGAGCTATGGGACCAAAAGCCAAAGTCATTACCACGGGGTTTAAAGTCATATTGACCATAGCCTAAACCTCACTGGGCATGACCACCGCGTGGTCTTGCAACCTGAGGCCTAGCACCTTGAGGCATTGCACCTCTAGGCCTAGCATTGCGCCTTTGAACAGGCAGCACATGTACGCCATGGGGTGGGCGGTACATGTTTTGGTTGTTCAACTTGTACTCTTGCTGCTCATCTCTCTTCCTTCTAAAGCAGAACTCAATAAGGTGACCATCCCTATGGCAATAGTCATAATGATACCTCACCTCTCTCTTGGGTGGTTGTTTGTTCAATCTCTTGTGGGTATGGTTCACTCTTGGTGGCTATTTGGCTTTAGGAAGGGAATCCTTAGAGATGTTTGGTAGAGTATCAAGTGGGTTCTTGAGGTAGTTCAATTTTGGAACCCAGACTTGTTTCTGAGGTGGAGCTTTTGGAGCTTCTTCAAACACTTCATCTTTGATAGTGGGCTCAGTGGGCTTAGGTGGAGTGATTTTGATCAACTTGGGAGTAGTGAAAGCTTTCTCACTTGGGTTCAAACCACTGCACTCACCAACCTTGCCATAGATATTTTTACCCTTCCCACCTAAAGCAAAGCTTACACCCGATGCACCAGTTCCCCGCCTAAACTGGCTCATCATCATGCCCAACTGTTGCTCACTATAGGACACCCAACTCAAGATGGACCAAAGGTATGTGTTGTCTTCCTCGGTTCTCATCTTGTCATGCCTGTAGAACTCAAGCTATAGCACCAAGCTCTAACAATGTGCACACTTAGTAGTAGTGCTATGTGAGATGGCCTTCTCAAGCAAAGAGATCCTAGTAACCTTCTCTGCCAGCTCAAATTGCAAGCCCGAGCAGGACTTGCACGCACCCAACAAGCTAGACCTAGACTTCAACTCATCATTCTCATCAAGCAAAGAAGCAAGGGTAGACATGTGAATAGCGCACTCATCATACTCAACCTCGTCAGACACTACCACAACACACTTCTTAGCAGCCTCAAGCTTCTTCAGCGCAATTTCTAGCTTGTCCTTAAATCCTTTCCTCTCATAGGCAGCGCATTTAAGCAGCTTATCTTGGCTAAACAAGGTGTCATTCATGGTTTCAAGCTTAGCAACAAGATCATCGATGGAAGGGGTTACCTCAGAGGTGTTATCATCAACTGGAACCTTGTCCTTGCTGGCCTTCACCAAAGCATCGACAACCATGGTGCAAAACCCTCCATGGGTGGTGTTGGCACTTCTTAACATAGCTGCTAGCTTTTATTCCCAGCAACTACGCCAGAAGTGCTTGTTGGCATTAGTTAGCAACATCACTAGT
Source organism: Miscanthus floridulus (assembly GCF_019320115.1). NCBI lineage: Eukaryota > Viridiplantae > Streptophyta > Magnoliopsida > Poales > Poaceae > Miscanthus > Miscanthus floridulus. Next base: position 43,651,406 of record NC_089596.1, read on the forward strand.
GATCAGCAATGCCACTAAGTAATAGCCTTGATAGTTCCTTAACAATTTTATATATTTATCCGCAAGCGCATGGAGCTATCATTGTAGCATTTCACCTGGAAGTATTCAAGGTATCATTATTTATATTTTCCCAAAGGAAGGTATTTGATTAAGAGTCTAGTATGGATATGAACTTGAATAATAATGCTTGCAAGTACACCAATGTTTATAACAGGGGTAAATACGGTGATTTCAAGATAGTGGACACACACTTGGCATTCCTCAAAGGATAAAATAGAAAAGAAAGAATAAAAGAATAATCCTAAGTCGAGCAGGCATTGGTCTAGTATAGTCATACAAAGATTAGTTAATGATCATACAAATTACATAATTAGTCTTTGGGCTAAGTGTGAAGCAAGTTGGGAGGCCACCAAGTACTGGTCTGCCAGCAACCTCATGTGACAATTTAGACTCCTACACCCGAGTCGAACTTGGGGGATTACAAGGGACGGACAGGGCTATCACCACCTGCCACCTACCCCTCAACCGTGGAAAGTGACAATGCATTCACCTGTCTCTCCATACCCAAGCACCACGCTTGCGTATATAGAAGGTACCCAAATCCCCCTAGGTCCTTGACCCTATGGATCAACAAGTAAAGGACTTGGGCACACCTGATGGCACGATGAACCGCCACCTCAATTTTGCTCTAATCCCGATTATATAAGTTATATGAGTAGTTAAGCTTAAATCTGTGTATGCTATTCTCATGACACACAAACTATACTCTAGTTCATATATCAAGATTATAACATAACAACTATACTCTAGTTCATAAGTATGATTATAAATGTAATATGAGAGCATAACCTTGGAAGAACTCATATTTCTATTCATACCCAAAGGTCTCTTCTTCCAAGGAGCCAAGCTCTCCAAGGTAGCTTTGCCTTGCTCTAATACAACTACTAAAAAGTAAAACTACAACTAGAGAGTGAGGGAGTGAGGTGTTGCTCAATGTGTTGTGTGTGTTGTAGAGGGGGTACCTATTGATGGTAGTTAACAACCATTATAAACCGTCAATAAAGCATATATAAGGGCATAAATATGATCACCAATGAAGGTCTAGGGATGACAACCTGGTAAGTAATGTTAAGGGATGTAGGCATACATTAGGTGACTACTAAAACAAGTGGCAAGTTAATAAATACCAACAAGCATTTCTAGCGCTGTTGTCAAGGAAGGTAGCTAGGCAAAGAAAGTATTGATAAACTTATACTTATTGATGTGATCGAGATAACCATTGACCTTTGCTCAAATAGGCTTACCCTTGTTTTGCCTACTTGTGTATCTTATGGAGGGTAATGCATGACCGGTTTTGACCTTTCGACAAACTACGTTGATAATCCAGAATCATTACTTAAGAGAACTAGACCTAAACTCAAAAAAGTTTTAGCTTTAGAGTTGAAAGACAACCAGATAAGGCGAAGCTTAATGCTAGAATTTGAAGCCATGGCTGACAAGACTCTCCATGAATTCTCTGCTCCAACTACAGCCAACATCCATACTAGATCGATGACCAATGTTGGAGATAATGGATTCGAGCTCAAGCCATATTCACGGAGAAGCTCAGGGACCGAGCTAATGAAAAGCAAGAAGTCACGCACATTCATGATTCCTGCATGACGTGTGAAGAGTTTGGCAACACTAGGGATTCAGGAAATAGTTGCCCTAAAATTCATGAGGATGTGAACTTTGTCAACAACAACTACTTTCATCCTTAACAGAATCAAGGATGGAATCAACAACAAAGTCCGAACTACCAAGGTAACTATCAAGGTAATAATTTTAATAATTTCAATGAACCACCCTTGAGAGAATTAAATTTTGGCCAATCCAAACTTATGGAGGGGTTATCTAGAAAGGTAGCTACCAATGATAAAATTCTAAAGAACATAAACAATAGAATGGATAGCTTTGCTTCTGCCATTAAGAACCAGCATAGCTTTAATAAAATGATTGAATCACAAATAGCTCAGCTGGCGGCTGCTGTTCCTCCATCTGACAAAGGTAAGATTCTGGGGCAACCAGAAGATCTAGAAACTGCAAATCTTGTCGATATTCATAATACAACTTACTTTTATATGGAGCCATCGATAGGAAGGTGGATAGATTATTCCCTACCTGACAAGAAAGGTGATCCGAGGAGACCTACCATCCCCATAGTCATTGGACCTCACATTTTTTAGGAAGTTGTCTGTGACTTCAGAGCAAATGTCAACGTCATGCCTAAGGTAATTTATGAGAAGATTTTAGGAGATCCTTTGTTGTACACAAATATGCGTTTGCAGCTTGCAGATTAGTCACTCTGCTTCCTCAAGGGAGTTCTTGAAGATGCCATCATACGAGTGGGACAACCGTACATCCCTATAGATTTTGTGGTTCTGGAAACAGGTGGAGATGAAAGGGCACCTATCATCCTGGGCCGACCTTTCCTAAGCACTGTGAAAGCCATCATCTGTGTGGATAGCGCAAAGATCTATTTCACAATTGAGGATAAGAAGGAGAAGTTCTCTTTCAAGAATCGCATCTTGCAATCTCCTAGTCATCCACAAACGCCGTACCTGCCCAAAGAGACAACACTGACAAAGAAGAAGAACCGAAGGAGAAAGAACAAGGTCAGGTAGCCATAAGAAGAATCAGTCAACATGATCAACACACTCAGATCAGAGTATGACCACCTCCTCGCTTCACCATTCCTTACCAAGAAAGATGATCTAGGCGTACCCACGATTGAGTGTACCATTGGACAAAGAATCTTCCACAAGATCTTTTGCAACATTGGATCGGGTGTCAATATAATGTCTAAGGTAACATATGAATATTTATTTGGTGATGAACCTTTATTCCCTACATACATGCAATTGCAGATGGCGGACCAATCAATTTGATTTCTAGAGGGGATAGCTAAAGATACCATGATAAGAATACATGATCATTATGCCCTTGCTGACTTCATGGTTCTGGACATGGGAGAAGAAGAAGACATTACACCCATCATCCTAGGAAGATTGTTCCTCAACACCACTAATGTGATCATCTATGTCGGATCTGGACAAGTCCACTTCCAATTCCCTAGAGAAAAGGTACGCTATTATTTTAATAGTTATACCACTTATGAACAGCCAAAGAAGTCCTGCTCTAGGAGGAGACGTCGATCATCCCAATGCCAAAAGAATCAACTCCCAAGGGATGAAGGGGAAGAACCTGAAGAACCCAGGAAAGACGAACCTACTCCTCTAAAGTCGAGTCCATAGACCAAGAAGGTATGGAAAAAAAGGTGACATCATCTGAGTTGACATCACTAGAGGTGCAACCGTCAAGGTCTCCATCCTTAGGACCGATAGATGCAACCAAGGAATGAACAAGACTGGAAAAGTCCTATTTGTAGGACCTAAAATTCTGAACCCTCACCGGAAGGTAACATCGGTAGTTATCCATTTTTACTTTTCCGCATTACATGAATTATTTTTCATTTTAGCATATTTACTTTTCTGCATTAGCATTGCATTTAGAAAAGAAAAATAAAAAAGTTTTATCATTGCATTATAAATCTTAAGCCCCATGTGAATAAATCTACAACATAAAAACCCACAAGAATATTCACCGTGGTGGTATAAAAGTTAAAAATACTATGCATACATATTTTTCTATTCTGCACATCATAAATAAGAAAATTAAAAAAAAAACATCCTGCTAAAATTCTGTCAATACAAAAATATTGCTAAACCTCAAGAACAACTAATCTCTAGACGGCAGAACGCTAACCCCTTATCCTAACCCGTTCCACGAGTTTTGGTGTTCTTGTTGGTATTTTGTAGGATGATATGATCAAGAGCAAGTTCACCCTGTTGACTTCATCTCGCTCCATTTCGGGACGAGAAGGACATCCGCTGGCAAATCTATTCTGAGGAGGATCACTCAACTTCAACATTCGACCACGCCAACATCTAGCTTGGGGAAACGACATCCCCCTTGTATCTAGATAAGTATTTCTTTCCCTTTTGGTTTTACTACTAAGTAGGTTTGTTTCATGCTAAAAATATAAAAAGATGCATAACTAAAAGCAAAATAAAAATTTATCTTTGTCTTATATATTAGTAAGTTGTGATCTTAAGAGTAAGAAAATAAAATAAAAAGTGTGTGTCTAGTTTTTTGTTTTTAAGAGCTGAATAAATAAAAGGATTCTGAGGATAATCTCTTGCAATGGAAATGATGAATAGTTGCTCTATTGTAATTCCTTTCAATTACCTAGTTTTTATCCTTGAATTCTCCCGAGTTTTGGATACGACTGTTTTGATATAAGAATTTACTCTAAACTTAAAACTCGTGGGTAGCATATGCTTGATCTAAGTCTAGGTAATTGATGGATATGATATGAGAAGGTCTGAGCTGCTATCTATCTTGTTCCAAGTGATATTAAAGTTCTGGAGATTTATCTTTCGAAAAACACAAAAATTCTACATGATGAGTTCCTGTATGGCCAAGCTTGAATTCCTACTAGAGCCATATATGTTATTTAGAATAGGAAAACTTCCATATATATGTTGCTTGTTTTGCATTGAGTTTAGTCAAGCTTTGTTGACCCTTATGAGAGGTTTGTCATGCTCTTTAAATTAAGATCACGTATACACCACCCACATATGCATTACTCCTACACTAGGGGTAGGCACAAAAACATGCCATTCCATCTAGATCCACCCAAAAATGTTTTACTCCTACATTGGGGGTGAACACTAAAAACATGCTTGTTAGGTTTCCACTCCAAATAAATGCTCCAAGTTCTTGTTACTATCTCTCAAAAGTTTTGTTGCAGAAAAGAAGCATGGGGTTATGCAAAAGTTATTCATAAAAAAAAGGAGAGAGTTAAAAATTGGACAAGTGTCTGAGATATTGAAAACAATGGGTACTTAGATGCCTACCTAAAAAAAGAGAAAAGAAAAAAAGAGATGAATAAGATAGCCCATGTTCTTTTGCAAAGTTGTTTCTAAGTTTCAAAAGTGAGATATGTTTTTAAGGAGCATAGTAGAATTAGGTTAGCCACCATATATATCCACACACATGCCATCTTGATTTGATTGTATGACTCAACTCTCTTTGGATCTAAGGTTTAACTTTATAGTATGTGTATTGCAAGTATGCTCTTCAATTCTTTTCCGACTCCATGAGCTCCACATAAGCCTTAGTTGTAGGAAGAGAAAGGCATAACATCACTATTGCCTTGGTGAGGATCCACAAATACCACATATATTGAGAGACTTGAGAGTGTCATACAATGAAAGCTCTAAGTTTTATTTTGAAAACCTATAAAAACTCTAGAATAATGGTTGAACAAACAACTTGAGATACAATGCTTGACTTGATTATTCTGTCTTTCAATTGCTCAAGACCCAAGTGAAGGCTAAGAAGCCCCATGGTTGAAGGTAATATGGGTAAGTTTGAAAGTCAGATCGGTTCATTCTAATCCGGAGGAGAATTCTTGTTTGAACGCATGTGTACTTTTGAGGAGTGAAAGCATCGACGCAACTCCTGATCCATTTACTAAGTTTAGCTTTGCTATGGGACTAGCAAAGGTTAAGCTTGGGGGAGTTCGTTGATGGTAGTTAACAACCATTATAATCCATCAATAAAGCATATATAAGGGCATAAATATGATCACCAACGAAGGTCTAGGGATTTAAACTAACAAATTCCACGAGTTTTGGTGAATTTGTGATTTCTATAGGGTTTATTCAAAAAACTGTGAAGGTGGACCTAGATTTTGGAATTAATTGCACTTATCTACCGTGAAATGGACACCAGAAGACTCCATATGATTCGAGAGGACTCCATGCCGAAGTAGGTAGCAAGACGCTGCCCCCCACCTATAGGCCGCCCGGCCCCTAGGGCCCACTATCAGCCTCCGCGTCACTATGTCGGTTCTCCACTGCTTCTTGGGTTGCATCTATGCTGTTTATTCAAGTCAGTTTGATCCGAGGGTTCGGGATTGATGCTTCGGCCTATATATACCAGCACCTGCCACCCCAGGCAGATAAGTCATTTGAGAAGATAGAAACCCTAATCATCCTTAGAGCTCTATTCTTAATCTTCCTTAGTAATATCCCTTATGTGTAGATATAAAGATGACCTTAGCCATGACTGCTAGGTGTAATTACACTAATCAATGTATGCTTTGACTTGTAATTAAGAATGACTTAGGAATTATTTCTCTAATATTCTGCTTGACCATGCTAATGCCATAGAAAGGAGTACTCTGAGTGATTTTTTATTGATCCATACTTATCATATATATATATTTTATCCTATGACTTACGCCTATTGTAAGTAGAATATTGTTTATGGTTTACATCTCCATCAATAGTATAAGTTATCAATACATGTCCATGCCAGACCTTCCCTGTGGTAAAATATAAATAAACGATACTTGGATTACTCCCGGGTGAAGTGCTACAATGGTATATTATCTGTGCACTTGCAGATCCCTTTCATACATATATATACATATTCTTCCTAGTCACATAAAATAATAAAGAGCTGCTTAGTAGTAATGCTAAGTAGTATCAATAAGCATCTCTGGTATCATCACTAGGGATGACAACTTGGTAAGTAATGTGAAGAGATGTAGGCATACATTAGGCGACTACTAAAACAAGTGGCAAGTTAACAAATACCAACAACACCCCTCTATTAATATAGGAGCTAGGCAGTGATTGGAGGCTATTCTTGGCACTTCGCCGATTCCCACCGCCTTAGCATGGCTCCATTCCACCGCTACAACAAGGGGTGGCTGAGCAGCGCCGGTAGGGGGTCAGCCGCCCCTAGGGGTTTGTAACACCTTAGTGTTAAGCTTTGCATTTGGCATCTACATTTCATGAGCACAAGCATCATCCAAGCATTCATGAACATGAGCATATGAAATTTCATCTCTTTCTTATACATTGTCACATGAAATGTTGATTTATATATATATATATATATGCCTATGCTGGCAATCATGTATGACCAATGTATGAGATGGTTGTGAGGTCATGAAAACACCTTAGACACATCTATAATGATAAATAGAACAATGTTTGTATTCATGGCATAGGCCAAATTTGCTTCTAAGTGTTGGTTTCATTTGAAATGCAATTTTCATGATGCTGGTTTGACTAAAGTTGAACAGTAGCTTAGATTATTTTCATGGCTATGTGACCTAAATAAAAGTTGTAGTACTTAACTAGGGTAACTACTTTTATTTTTGGGTCAAGGTCTAAATCAGTGCATAGCATGCTCAAAAATAGCTCACAAGTTTCAACAAAATGATGTTTTGTGACTTTAGAAAATTTCTAAGTGTTGAAACGGTTTTTAGTTTCAAAGTACCACAATTTGGAGCAATGTAGTTTGTCAACCATTGAGAATTAGATGATGGCTCTTAAAGCAAAGTTTGATATCTCATGTAACTCTACAACTTTCCTTAATGAAGTTTTTGCAATGGACAAACGAATTAGGAGTTATAGGATCACTAAGTTGCGCTATCAGTCGTCGATGGCAAGCCTAAATTGTGTGGACGCACGTGGCGTCGTGGCTAGTTAGGCCAGAGGGGGCACATAAGCACCGCACCCCTGCTGCTCACTCCACTCGCCGCTCTCGCTTCCTCCCTCTCACTCTACCTCACCAAAGCTCCACGCCGAGCTCGCTGTGCGCTGCCGCAGCTTCACCGCAGCCGCTCACCACCATCATAGCCTTGTCGACTGATTCGTCTTGTCCACAGCTGCTCTGCCATCACCTCCACTTCCTTGAGCCACCAGCATCACGTATCAACCCTAGGTATAGCGGCATTTTGCCTCGCCGTAGCCGCCATCGTCACCGGAGCATCGCCGTGCTCATGGCTCACCATGGCCCGACTGTTCCACTACACCGCATGCCTCCATCTTCTCTGGTCTAGCACCATGCTAGAGTCTAGATGCTTAGGCTATATCTAGGAGTGATGCCACCACTTGACTATGTCGAAACAAGTCACCGCTCCACGCGTGGCTGCCATGGCCGCCGTGGAGCTCGAGCTCGCCACCGCTGAGTTGGTTCATCGTCTCCCTCCTTTCTCTCATGTCTTAGGTTGAGTAACCCTAGACCTAGCTAGTGGCATGAAGGAGACTAACCTTTTGCTGCCATCTAGCCAGAACAGTGAGAGCACCGCTGTGCTTCGTGCGCCACCGCACGACCATGCACATGACCAAGCTCACTAACGTCACTTTGAGCCCTCACCTGCACCATGTAGCTTCGCTAGGTGACCAAGATAGAGTAGCCATCTTCGCTTGAGTGTGCCATAGCTAGAGATGGTCGGCGTACCACCGCTTGACCTCCGCCGTCCATCATGGCCACCGTCGAGCTTGCTCCGGCGAGCCACCGAGCCAACTAAGCCTACCAGTCGATGCGCGGGGGTGAGAAGTATGCAACGGTGAAGACACTACCGCAGGAGACCTCACCGTCGGTGAGTTCTCACCGGTCAGTGCCATCCCCTGTCTTGGTCTCACTGACGGGTGGGCCCCGTTGATCGTGGGCCCCAGCTGTCAGCCTGTGTGATGTTTTGATTTTCTGATTTATTTTTCTAGATTTGAATGCATGTTTTAAAAATTCATATCTCAAGCTAGGAGTGTCCAATTTTGGTGAACCAAATTTTTTTGGATTCCTCATGAAGTGTAGTATTTGATAAAAATATGAAATCTACTGTTTAGGGTATTTTTCTGGGAGAATTTAATTGAGCAAGACAAGTGCTTTTAAAGTAGTGTATATCTTTTAAAATGCATAACTTGAGCTAGAAATGTGATAAAATTGTGATTCCAATTTTGCTAGTCTTTTGTTGCCATGCTCTAGCTAGGAAAAATACTAAACCTATAGTAAGCATACCTGAAATATGGTATTGATATTTAATCCTAATTAATAGCTAGTTTTTAGTGAAATTAATTAGGGTAAAAATACATAACATATGATCATGTCAATTTTTACGCAGTATTCCTATGCTTGGAGGAATGTAAGAAAAATAGTAAATCTGTTGTTTGGCACTTATGACTATGCTAAACTATTTTTGCTAAAATAAGCATATATAACTTGTCATTTTTGTAGATATAGTTAGACTTATCCAAATGGCATGAAATTTGTACAGTAGACTATTAAGGTCATATGTGAGCTACTGTAATTTTCTCGGAATTGATTGAGCTTTGGAAATATTTATCCTTTAAATCATCTTATTATCTAAGGAAATTAATAAATGGATATAAATAATTTTGTTATGTTTAACCATGTTGTTTTATGTGGTGCTTGTGATGCATATGGTCTTTTGATGTTGTTATTTAAGCTTAGAAGTAATTAGTTGTATGCAACTAGTTAATTATCGATTTATAATTCAACTAGATGGCTGCTTGTATAGTTTTTGTTGTGGTGATGATTTAACGATGATAATGATCTTTTATGTAAAGATGGTTAATAACAAAGTTGTAGATAACTTACTGATATACCTTATGTTAAATTTTCATAGTCATAGGCCTTATGGTTTAGGAATTATGGCTATTAGAAGTCTACTGTTAGAAATGCTTACTCTCTAGACAGATCCGAAGGATTGATTTGTTTGACCAAGATAACTGCTAAATCACATTAAGATGATTAAAAGAAAGTTGTAGGAAATTTCATAAGATTTTCATAATGTCCACAGCTATATTATTTTGATGTGTATAACTCTTGTTATGGTCAAAGCATGTGGCTGTTGTCTTGTAGTCCAGAAAAGTGCTTGGATGAGAAATTGTTTAGTTGCTAGAGAAGAGATATGCACCTACTTAGTAAAAGAAAATGTGACTTGTTACCCTTAATGCAATGCTGTTGAAAACACATATGAGGATGCATTCACCACATCATATTATATTATACATGTCATCATATATGCATTCGTGATATCTTATTTTATGCTCATGCATATAGGATCATCTGAAGAGATAACTCTCCTAGAGTTCAACAAAGAAGAGGCGGAGGATCAGCAGGAGATGCCTTAGGCCATAGCTCTAGGAGAAGAGGAGCAAACTCTCAAGGACCTTCCTGAGTGCCTGGATCACCGGCCAACCTCTTTCCTCAAAGGCAAGCCCCAGAGCATTCTAAGCCTCCCATGTTTTATCAAATATCACTTGAGTCCTTTATGTTTGATGCATTAGGTTATAAGAGTTGATTGGAAACACTTGATGCATAGAACTACCTTGTCCAATTATATATACCTTTAACCCTTTGTAGGTCTAGGATCAAATATATGCTTAGTCATGCTTAGACTGATAGAAGTTGGGTGATTTCCTGTCACCTACGAGATATAGGTGGATACCGAAGCACGGTTGGCTATATTTGCTATCATGGAAAAGAACCATGGGGTAATGTAAATGGAGGCTAGGTGAAGTCTATGTGTAGGTTGACTCATGTGATTCCGTCTATGCTGGTTAAGGACCGCACCGTTGTTGGCATTTCTAACAAGATTGAACGCATGCCTCTCACTTAGTTGACCGGATAACTCATTTCGATCGTGAAGCTAAGTAGCTCAACTCAAGCCGAGCCCCATTTTGTTAGAGTGTGCACTCTACATGGTAGTAAGGATGTGTGGGGAGCCAGACGTGAGCCCAAGGGTAGGTCGGGCCTAAACGTCCTAGCAGCTGGTTGTCCCTGATTGTGTGGCGCTAGGCGAACACGTAAAATGTGGTCCTGAGTTGTACCAAAGGTGACCTAAGGTGACTATTGATCTGGTCTATCTAGGTTTGTGTTAGGAATAAATTCCTAGCTGGTTGAAATCAATTTGAATCGTCATCTCTCCCAGACAGTGAGAAACTTGGCTAGCTCCAACATCGTAGTAACTGTGTTATGAAATGGTGGTTATGATGAACATGGAATTACTACACCAGCTATGGTTACTATTATATGCTACTAAATGATATACCACATGTTTGGCATAGGTTAGCTTATAATCTAGAGATGAATAGCTATAATTAACTTGGTGACCGAATTATAACTCTATATTTGAATTGGTAAGCTTTTTATGTAAAATGTTGTCAAGCTAGCTCCACTTATAAAGCCTTGCATAATCCTTGGAGTCACTTGATTTTTGGTTTATGATGGGTAAGTCTAGCTGAGTACCTTCTCATACTTAGAGTTTTATTCCCATTGTTGCAGATGGTACAGTTTATCATGGCTATTACAAGAACTGCTTCTATCCCGCCATGGACGAGGAGTGAGCCCTAGGCAGGCATCTCTTATTAATACTTCTCATATGCTTTTGTGGATGTGATCATGAGCTGGCACTGTATTTGAACTATGATGGCAGATGTTAGTTTCAAACTTTAATTTGCTTCCGCTACTATTTTACTGAACTTGGTTTGTAATAACCTTAATTCATACTCTGATGGATGAACTGTATTTGTGAACTTTATGTAACATGTGACATGTATGTTGAATCATGTACGATCTTGGTTGTATGTTGATGGTTAATCAAGACCCTTCGTGGTACTCGATGGACTACCAGGTTTATATAGGCTAAGTATGACAGTGCGACCACTTGCGGGTTGCCATTGTACTTGTGCTCTTATAAATTGGTTGGTTTTGCTACAGGGTCGGTCGCCCCTTGATCATGGCCACTCACCATCACCTTCACATGGTAGGTCATGGGCTGGACCAGGATTGCTTCCCTATGGTGCTTTGCCCGAGTTGCATTGCTTTGATAGGCGTCTTCCTTGTTCCTTTGCGCAAATTAGCATCGAAAAGCGCCTTTCGATGAATTATTCCATGTATTTGTGTTTGTGACCTGCAAAATAATGTTCTCCAAATATATGTGGAGCTTAGTTAATAGTAAATTCATGTGTTTAAGATTGCTTATTTCTTCTCTTTTTGTGTCTTAATTGGCGGTCGGATTTGGTCGATAAAGACCACCAACAAGGTCCCCCAAGCTTAACCTTTGCTCATCTTGAGCAAATAGCTAAGTTATTGGTTGTTGATTAGTAGTTGCTACAATGATGAGTACAACTCACAAGTGCCATGCCTATAACAAAGTATTCTTCCTCAATTTAAATAAGTTGGCATTCTATCCACCCTTTTAACTTAATCCCTATGGGGCTTATTGCTTTTCCAAATTCTTGGCCGATTGCAAGATAGAATGGTTTTAACAGAATTACCAATCATTCATTCTTTGATCAACCTTCTATCCGGAGGTTTTATGAGTTTTGCAAAATAAAATGTACGTTCCTCAAATGATTCACTTGATCGCTTAATGTGTATGATCCTCACCAAGGCATTGTTTTGCCTTCTTTTTCATCCTACCTCTAAAAAGTCTGAGTGGAGTTTTAGGTAGGTATGAATGAGAGGCATACTTACATCACATATATTGGTAGGTATGAATGAGAGGCATACTTACATCACATATATTGCTAAGTCAAAAACTAGATCCAAGGAGATGCAAGTCATACACATTGATCAAGATATGCAAGTGTGTAGAATATTTTCCTAATCCTAATATTTTTGGTACTCCTTTGATCATGACTTTCTCTCTTTTGCTTATTGCCTTAGAAGTATGGGCTATCTCTTTTTTCTCAATATCTTGGAACCTTCATGTGTTCCATTTTTTTCTTTTCTTTTGCTATTTTGAGAGCTTCATTGGTCTCTCTTTTTTTAGCATAGCCCCATAATTGTTTTTGGCATATGAAAACTTTGGAGAGAAAGACTCATGATAAATGAATAGAGTATTTATTTTAGGTGGATGGAAAACATGTTTTTGTGTAACTCTCAGTGTAAGAGTTAAACATTTTATTTGTGGTATATGTGAATCTTGATCATGGGTGCATGATTAGAATCTCTACATGGGTCACAACAATTTGACAAAACTCAATGTGAATATAAGTACCATATGACTAAGGTTTTGAATTTGAATGTGTCATATGGTCATGGTAGGAATTCATAACCATTGAGGAACTTTTGATTTTAGCATTTTAAAATAATTTGATGTAAAGTTTCTCTTAGAATTTGATGTAAAGTTTCTCTTAGAATAAAGTCATAGCATATTCTATTTACTATATTATAACCTGCAACAACTTAGAAAAGGATCGTGCTTTTGTAACCCACAAGTTTCAAGTTTTAGGATGAGACATTTTAGCCAACAAACTTAAATCTTAGGGAATACTAAGTTACAGCCTAGGCACAGATGAATTATAGATAGGGCAACTATTCATCATTTCAACAAACGAGAAACTAAACATTGTTAAATCACATATAGGAGTCAACTAAATATTTTTGTTGTTTTTATCATATTTCATTTTTTTGGATTTTTTTATTTTTTAAATGCTAATAATAAATGCAGAAAATAAATCATGCGAAAATTAAAATGCAGAAAATAAAAGATACTACTTACCTCTATGGGGGTCCTCTCCCAAGCTTTCTCATTGCCAGGTGAAGACTCCGAGGTGATGTATTTATTTATTTATATTTATTCAACTAGCATCTATACTCAGTAGCTTTGGTTCAATGATTAAACATCTAATCAAGGTAAGCTAAATAACCTAAGATAATTATGCTTTGACAACAGAAGCAATTCAACGACAAATCTTTATAAGTTTTTGATCTTATTAATGCATTAACTAGAAATTCTAAGTTTCATGCATATTTGTAAAAGATAACTACCAATTTACCTTTGGCAAGGACTCACTTTTTAAGGTCCAAAGAGTAGGACCCTTCCTCATTCAGTTCTTGCTTGATGGAGTGCCCGATCCTGGAAAAGTGGATGCAGAGGGCTGCTCTTTCTTCCGCATCCACACCATCTTGTTTATTCTTGGTGGTGTGGTAGTGGACTTCAGAGCTTCTTCTTTTGGTTTCCACACCGACTTGTTCTTCTTTGGTGGTGTGGGAATGGCTTTTGGGATCTTTTCTTTTATCATTTGTTTAACTTTTTTCTACTCTGGCTTCTTTTTGATTTCTTTGTTCTTTTTCACAGGCTTGTCCACCATTTGAGGTTGGATATGGACCTCCCTTAGGCCTTGTGGGGTTGGCCCGTATTTGATACAGATCATGGAGCATTGCTCCTTCCTAGGCCTAAAGGCGATTTTTCTTCCTTTCCATGGATATTAAAGCAGATTTTTCTAGCTCCAACATCAATTTGGGCTCCTACAGTGCTTAAGAAGGGTCGCCCAAGGATGAGGGTCAATTCTTTTGTGACCTCCATGTCGAGCACCATGAAGTCGATAAGGATGTGTTTACACCAAAATTTGGTAAGCTTATCCTGAAAAGGAAGAGACCAGCCGATGATATCAAAAGCAAGAAAGTCTCCTAATTAAGGGATATTTACGAGCTGGCCATGAAATATTATTTAATTTATTTTGAAGAAGCAAGGCATCTAGGAATTCCACATGTGAAAAGCAAGATGAAAAAGGAAGGAAGATTCGTGGTTTCTGCTTCGGCAACATGCAGGTCAGATAATGAAAGATTATGTACAAGTACAAGAGCAATATATATATATATATATATATATATATATATATATATATATATATATATGGTTGCCGGAGTCATTGATGTACGGGAAGCTAGCATAGGATTCGGAAGATTGGCCAGCAAGTTATGTGGCAACGTATCCATCTAGGTCTCATGTGCGTGCGTGGACATCACGTAGTATTTTCCTGTCTTGTAACCCGCCGAAGGCTAGGCACCCCTATAAATATGAAGGGTTACGACACTTTGTAAAAGGACATCAACCAATCAAATACAAGTCAATTACTTTTTTCGGCTTCGGCCACCCCTTAAGAGTAGGAGTAGAGTAGATCTTGACGAGTTCTTCAGCAAGTATGGCTGCATCTATCCAGTTGACCTCCACTGCTTGTTTGTAAGTACCATCATGGTTTATATCTTTGTTCGTATGGTTGTATCGATCCGGTCGACCTCCACTGCGACTCTGGTATATGCTAGTTATCGACTCTTGTCTAATTCAAGTATGGCCTGTGTGATTCTGCCTCACACACCCACTGCTTGAATTAGATCAAGCTCAAGTTATCGGCTCTACCTTAGTATGGCAGTCTTTGGTAGATTCATTAATTTACCGATATTGCTTATTGCTTTCATGGTTTATCTAATTACTACAATATCACTCTGCCCGATTGAGATTGATCTGGATCGGCCTTATATCTTGTTAAACTCATTGTTTGCTAATCTAAAATTGATCTAATCTACATCTTAAACGATGAGTTATGTTTTTATCGGCTATTTTTACGTCAATCTTAATCGTGCATAGCGTGCGGTTAAGGCATGTTCGATCTTGAGTAGATCTATTAGTTAATAAAAACCGTTCCATGGCCTATCATCACGGCCTGTGAAATTCTGCCTCTCACCCCACTGTTGGCACCGTGGAGTGGGGATCGTTTGTTGGTAGACCCGTTCCTGAGGAGGCATGACCTTAACTGTGTGCTATGTCTGAATCGGTTGTTTAGCCGATATCGAATGCTTTCACGAACTGTTCACATTACGAGATTATTGAAGTAGAGATAAGTTGAAAGATATGTTAGCCCCATGATCTTTTTATTGTATTACGGCCTGCATGATTCTGCCTCATGCTCCACTGATATTAGTAATGAGTTAGGGTCGTCGAGTCTATTGTTGTTTCTACGGCCTGCATGATTCTGCCTCATGTCTCACTGGTCATGGCGATTGATGAGATCTAACATGTTCATTAGATTTATCTTTATTAAATGGTTAAGTGATGTTGAATTGTTTCTTTATATAAAGAGGAGTTCGGTTACTAATAATCATTGGCTCAGTACAAACCGATCACTGTTGATATCTTATTGCTATTGATTAATATTTGCTTAAATAACATTTATCCTGAATGACAACCGATTCTTCTTATACAACCCCATGAGCTTTAACCGATTCATTCTTGCGAATATGCTGGGATCGACTATTTAGTCGATCTCCTCTCATATCGGCTCTCAGAGCCACACATTCGGGACTGTCTGGCAAAACCGGCACGTTCCGCCCTTAATTACTGATGAGCTTTCTCTCCTTGTCAATTGTAGGGTCAAATTGACTGGCACGTCTCGGGAGGATTGTGCAGGATCGACCACCCTTGCGCTGAAGCTAGGCGGATCTGCTCCATCGAGCGGACCCTTCCGGCTTGCTGCGTGTGACCTCGGCACAGAGACGAAAATTTTGTGTCGACACATGTTTTTGGCACGCCCGGTGGGACCCTACAATCGTCATGGCGGTTCACAACAACAACGATATCCTTATGATACATTATGAAGATCTACCTGATGGAGATAAAGATATCATCGGTTAAAACATTGACAACCGATGGGGTCTGCCAATTACATACACATATTTTAATCGGATTCATATTGGCAACATTATGGAGGCTTGATGGTTGCTTGCAAATACTGAATATATGGCCACCGGCGCATACAATTTTTTTCTGGATTTCAACCCGAGCACTGTACATTTGCATGGTTGTATGCTTGGTAATGATGTTGCTTCCTACACGGAATTGGATTGGCCAGAGAAGTCACATCTGAGGTTTATCGGCTACAGCATAGCCGATAGGGTAGTTGTCCTTTCCGAAGTTATATCGTTAGAGGCAGCCTCGCTCAGGTTATGTGTGGTGCAATTGGCATGCGTGCCAATATGGGTTAATTGACTGTTGGCCAGCCGATAAATCTCCAGTCGATTTTTGAATTGCCGATAAGCACTTATTGGAAAAGAGTCCGGCTCTATGGATATTTGAGGAAGAAAATATTCTAATATTATCTGACGGGCTGTGCAAAGAAATTAAATGACATGTTTTTTTGGAAAAGGGAAAGTTGTGCGACTTGGACTCTACAGGTACAACATGCATGCCGTGATTCTTAGAGAGCCATAAAAGTTTACGCAAACAGGCTTTAGTTTCGGAGAAGCATGTACATGGGATTTGTATGACTCGATGGTGAAGCATGAACAACAGAGGGGCCGACGGAATTAATAATGAGCCGATTCTTGATGGTGTCAAACCAGATGCTAATTTGAGCCTGCTCTCTGACACATCCTGGATAACTATATCGGCTACATCTTCTTCAGTTGTTGCTACTACGATGGTTGATGGAGTTGTCTGAAATTCAACATGAAGTGTCGATGGAAGAAGCAGAGGCTGAGCAGGGACCGATCTCTGGTTATTTGTTGGTCAGTACAGGTAAATTGGAAAATGAGGAAACTTGCCGATGAAACACGGAGAGACATCACGACATCGACTCTATTATCATATTGTCTGGGGGCATATGCCAGCGGCTGATAGAATTTTTTATTGGTTAAATAACTATCGGTTCTTACTCAATAGCCGATAAGAAAAGGAAAGCACATACACGTATGTAAGATGAAGGCCTGTGTACGTGATCTGTTCCAATGGTTGCTCCCGCACTTCTATTGACTCCAAGACTCTGGGCCGATAATTTCCCATGAAGAAGAATCGGCTGATGGAGGGATGAATCGGCTAAAATTTGATGCTGAAACAAAAGGAAAAAGATGACCGAGATCTCATGTTGATGTGTCCAAACATGTTAATTCAGATATCATGATAGCTGAACTTGACTCGAGTTCGGCTGGAGGGCGACTTGCTGACATGGAATTTACAAGAGGACTAGTCATAATAATTAAGCATGGTTCGGTCAAGATAAGAGATAAAAATCAGCACAAGACAACTTTCTGGAGCCGGAATTGTCAGAGATTCTTTACGGCATCGGTACTATGCGATTTGTAGGTACATGTATTGGGAATTTGTCTTGAATTCATCTATCAGCTATTAAAATGGAAAGAAGCCGATGGACACATCCTAAGTTCAGATGTTCTAGAAGATTTATGTTACATGGTTAATAGCCGATGATTATTACGAGATAATAAAAGGAGCATCTAACTTTCATCGGCTAGATAATGCTTGGAGTATTGTTGGGTGATTCATAATCAAGCCAATGCATTATATCACGTCAGTTCATGGACAGCCAATAAGTCGAATGAACTGCGCTATGAAGATGCAAGAGTACAACACCTCAAGTTTGCTACGTGTCATCGAATCTGCTATTCTCCGGCCATGTGCCACTGTTGTGGAGGTTCTCAAGAAGAAGAGTCGAGATGTGTTGCTGGACGTGCTACATGGCCATCTAATAGAAGAATTCTAAATTAGCCGGCTATATTATGAATTTCTAGAATTTACAACTCCAATATAAGATGCAGCAACAGGTGCATGCAGCAGGAGTCCAGGGGATGTGCGCCTTGAGGAAACATGAAGAAAAGGAATCCAGCCGGAATCAAGATCAAGTTGGCTTATAGAAGATATATGTGCATGTACGTGGCTGGCAGACTGGTTGCATGTAGGTGATCGGCAAAATTGGTTTCATATACATGCCGATCACTTCTCCTGAAATAGAATCGGCTATGAACCTTGACTCCTTGAGACTCAAGGTCTATCTGGAATTTTTGAATGGGTCCATTACAAAGTCAGCTAATGTCATCCCTCCAACCATTAGCGATAGTCGTCAGCCGATAATCTTTTCCTGGGATCCGATGCTCCAGTTGCATCGGCAGTTTTGCATGGCATGTCTACTCATCGAGCCGATATACTAAGCAACCAAGAGTCAAAAGTCCAGGTGCTATACGTGCACGTTAGATTGTATTAATCAGAAAATAAGGAAAGGCTACACATGCATGAAAGGCGGAGTTGGAAAGCAGGATAACTCGTACGTGATGTCCAATATCTGGTTTGGTGGCCGGAATATTTTATTGTTCACATTATAACTGAACAAGTGAATATTAGAGCATGTATATTCGGCCCAATAGTGAACCAATTTACAGTTCCATCTTCTACGCAGCCAATATATCAGTTCATGACACCACCTCCAGCGCCCAGGTTGAGGAGGGCTAAGAGTCAGAAGTAGTTTACCTGTGTATGCTATCAGAAGGAAAGTTCAGGTCAAGTGAGCTGATAAAGTTGAGCAAGCCAAAAGTAGCCGATCGGCAAGAACAGATATTACTATCAGCGCACAATTGATGAAAGGAGAACTACTTACTCATAATTGTCCAAATTTTGAAGAGAATCGTTCTATTGATTAGAAGACAAAATAAAGGTTACCATCAGTGGGTGATTAGTTTGCTGCTACGGCCGAGTTTAAATACTCTGGCCAATTGGAGGCTACCATCACATAAGTGGAGAGATTGATCGGAATCTACTACGTGCACACACAAGACTGGAGAACCAATTAATGACCTAAGATTATATATACACTTGAAGGCCCACAGTCTGGTGACATTTAGACTGGATGAACAGGATTTTTTGTCTACAGCAAGAGGCCGATATTAGTATTTATTCGGCCATCTATCAAGATGCTACAATTAATTTCATCAAAGCAGTTTTGAGAAGCAATCAGTACATATACGTGCATAAGTCCTACCAGCACGAGTCTTACCGACTTGTGGGATCTCAGGAGCAGTTTTTGAAGGACCAAACTAGACCCTAAGGCATCAAGCTGATTGGAGGATCACAAAGATACTCATTGGTTCACAAGTATAAAGCCGATGGGGCTGATCTATCGGCTCCTTTATTATATGGTTCTGTCTTTTCCTGCAGGGCATGAAACTCAATGTCATGGTCGGGCGCACGTACGTGAGACGGCGTCGCGCCCGTGACGTGCGCCGCGCCCTGGAGCGGATAGCCCCTACGCAGGAGGACGCGCAGGGCGCAAGCACCGCGAGTGGCTAGGCAAGAAAGTAGGATAGCCTTCTGTTATTAGTTCCTTAGATTGAGGAGATTGTTACTCCTTTTTGGTTAGGCCTTTGGCCATATAAGATTGTAATCGCACACTCAATAAATCAATCAAGTATTATCAGCTTATCCCCTCCCTCTGTCTTCCTAAGCCGGCAACTTGGGGGCATAACCCAGTTGACGAAGGCGGCGACGGCGAGGGGGTATAACCCTGCCGGCGACGACGGATCGTGACTACGAGTTGCGTAGTCGAGGTCCAGCTACCTTGGGCAATACCGCCCTTGACAACCTGGTATCACGAAGCCGTCGATCCTCATCTTCCCAGTCGTCCAGAGCCACCACAGCCGCCGCCGATCATTCCAGCCCACCATCCTCGCCACAATCCTCCACCTCAGCCGCTCCTCTTTTATCCGCCATGTCTGAGCCCACCATCAAGGATGTGGTCGAGATGCTGCAGGCCTTCAAGACTGAGATGTCCACCATGAAGAGCGACATGGCCGCGCTCAAGGACAAGTCGGCTTCCTCGTCGGACAGCAGCGGCAGCGGAGGGCCGCGCGACCTTGATCGACCCCCGAAGTTCCAAAAACTGGATTTCCCCCGTTTCGACGGCAAGTCCGATCCGCTGCTCTTCATCAACAAGTGCGAGTCCTATTTCCGGCAACAACGCACCCTGGCGGAGGAACGTGTCTGGATGGCGTCGTACAATTTGGAGGACGTTGCCCAGCTCTGGTTCATCCAGCTGCAAGAGGATGAGGGCACGCCGCCGTGGGGCCGTTTCAAGGACCTCCTCAATCTAAGGTTTGGGCCACCACTACGATCCGCACCGCTTTTCGAGTTGGCGGAGTGTCGGCGCACGGGGACCGTGGAGGAGTACTCCAACCGGTTCCAGGCTCTTCTACCCCGCGCCGGCCGCCTGGAGGAAACCCAACGCGTGCAGCTCTACACTGGGGGTCTCCTGCCGCCGTTGAGCCACGCTGTGCGCATCCACAACCCGGAGACACTCGCGGCGGCCATGAGTCTCGCCCGCCAGGTCGAGCTGATGGAACTCGAGCGGGCGCCAGCTACTGCCGCCCGGGCCGCGCCGCGCGCGCTGCTGCCAGCTCCGGCGCCCCGCCAAGCGCCTGCAGCCGCCCCTGCGGCACTTGCGCTCCCGGCGCCCGCCGTTCCGGCCCTGCCACCACCACAGACCAGAGGGGGCGCTGCCAATCCACCGCGGCGGCTCTCGACCGACGAACAAGCGGAACGGCGCCGATTGGGCCTCTGCTACAACTGCAACGAGCCGTACTCGAGGGGCCACAACCGCGTCTGCCGTCGCATCTTCTACATCGACGGCGTCGAGCTGACAGAGGGTGGTGCAGACGAGGAAGCTCCGGTGTTCTCCCTGCACGCGGTCGCTGGCGTTCCCGGCAGCAACACGATCCAACTCCGGGTGCAAGTAGGCGCGGCGGAGTTCACCGCGCTCATCGACACCGGCTCCACGCACAGCTTCATTGGGGAGGATGCCGCCCGCCGCACTGGCCTCACCATCGAACCGCGCCCTGGGCTGACGGCGACCGTGGCGAACGGCGAGCGCATCGCCTGCCCCGGGGTGCTCCGCCGCACATCAGTGCTCATCGCTGGCCTGGAGTTTCAGGTCGATCTTTTTATTATGCCCCTTGCAGGCTATGACGTGGTGTTGGGCACCAACTGGATGGCGCCCTTGGGGGACATCACGTGGAACCTCGCGGCTGGCACCATGGCGTTCCAGCATGCGGGACGGTCTGTCTGTTGGCACGGCACCGCTCCCAAGACTCCCGCCCGCCTCCACGCTACTGAGCCCGTGGAACCCCTCCTCGACGCACTCCTGGCCGATTTCCCGGACGTCTTCGCCGCGCCGAGTGGTCTGCCACCGGAACGGGGCCGCACCCACCGCATCATCCTCAAGCCTGATGCGACCCCCGTGGCGGTCCGACCGTACCGCTACCCGGCTGCGCACAAGGACGAGTTGGAGAAGCAGTGCGACGCTATGATCGGCCAAGGCATCATCAGGCGCAGCGACTCCGCCTTCTCATCCCCGGTCCTCCTCGTCAAGAAGCCGGATGGATCGTGGCGGTTCTGCGTCGACTACCGCGAGCTGAACGCCATCACGGTCAAGGATGCGTACCCCATCCCCGTCGTCGACGAGCTGCTTGATGAGCTCCATGGTGCCCGGTTCTTCACAAAGCTCGACTTACGTTCCGGGTACCATCAGGTGCGCATGAGGACGGAGGACATCCACAAGACGGCGTTCCGCACCCACGAAGGCCTCTACGAATTCTTGGTGATGCCATTCGGGCTGTGCAACGCCCCGGCAACATTCCAGGCCCTCATGAACGATTCATGGGCCGACCACCTCCGTCACCTCCGCGCGGTCCTCAGTGAGCTCCGCCGCCATGTCCTCTTCGTCAAGCGCTCCAAGTGTGCGTTCGGGGTGTCGTCGGTCGCCTACCTCGGCCACACGATCTCGGCAGCAGGCGTGGCCATGGACTCGGCCAAGGTGCAGGCCATACACGACTGGCCGGTGCCACGCTCGGCGCGGGCGGTACGCGGCTTCCTTGGCTTGGCGGGTTACTACCGCAAGTTCATCCACAACTATGGCGCCATGGCGGCACCACTCACCAGCCTGCTCAAGAAGGAGGGCTTTTCATGGAGCACGGAGGCCGCTGCGGCGTTCGAGAACCTCAAGACCGCCGTGACCGCAGCTCCGGTTTTGGCCATGCCCGACTTCGCCAAGGCGTTCGTGGTCGAGTGTGACGCGTCGTCTCACGGCTTCGGGGCGGTGCTTCTCCAAGAAGGGCACCCGATCGCCTTCTTCAGTCGGCCGGTGGCGCCGCGACACCGCGCTCTTGCTGCCTACGAGCGCGAGCTGATCGGGTTGGTCCAGGCGGTCCGGCATTGGCGCCCATATCTCTGGGGACGCCGTTTCAGCGTCAAGACAGACCACTACAGTCTCAAGTACCTGCTGGACCAGCGCCTTGCCACCATTCCACAACACCATTGGGTTGGCAAGCTGCTTGGGTTCGATTTCTCCGTCGAGTACAAGCCCGGCGCTGCGAACGCCGTGGCGGACGCACTGTCCAGACGAGACACGGAGGACGGGGCGCTGCTCGCCCTTTCGGCTCCCCGCTTCGACTTCATCGACCGCCTGCGTCAAGCACACCTCGACGACCCGGCCCTTGTCGCCCTCCATGCTGCGATCACCGAAGGGACTCGCCAGGCGCCTTGGACGATCGTCGACGGCATGGTCCACTTCGGCGGCAGGCTGTACGTCCCACCCGACTCCCCACTTCTCCAAGAAATCATGGGGGTGATCCATGCGGACGGCCACGAGGGCGTCCAGCGCACCTTGCACCGCCTACGCCGCGATTTCCACTTCCCAAACATGAAGAAAAGGGTGCAGGACATGGTGCGCACGTGCGCGGTGTGCCAACAGTACAAATCCGAGCACCTTCAGCCAGCAGGCCTGCTCCTTCCTCTGCCGGTGCCACAGGGGGTCTGGACGGACATCGCGCTTGATTTTGTGGAAGCCCTCCCGCGCGTCCGCGGCAAGTCGGTGATTCTCACCGTGGTGGATCGATTCAGCAAGTACTGCCACTTCATACCCTTGGCGCATCCGTATTCTGCTGAATCCGTCGCTCAAGCCTTCTTCGCCGACATCGTTCGCCTACACGGTGTTCCCCAGTCCATCGTCTCTGACAGGGACACGGTCTTCACGTCGGCCTTTTGGCAAGAGCTCATGCGACTGATGGGCACCAAGTTACAGATGACGACGGCGTTCCATCCTCAGTCAGATGGGCAGTCCGAGTCGGCCAACCGCGTCATCGTCATGTACCTGCGGTGTTTGACAGGGGATCGGCCTCGACAATGGGTTAGGTGGCTGCCGTGGGCGGAGTACCTCTTCAACACGGCGTACCAGTCCTCCCTGCGAGACACTCCTTTCCGTGTGGTGTACGGGCGTGACCCGCCCTCGATCCGCTCATACGAGCCGGGCGACACCAGGGTGCAAGCCGTCGCCAAGACGATGGAAGAGCGTGACGAGTTCTTGGCCGATGTACGCTACCGTCTGGAGCAGGCGCAGGCCACGCAGAAGATGTACTACGACCGGAACCACCGCCCCGTCAGCTACCAGGTCGGTGATTGGGCACTACTTCGTCTCCGGCAACGCTCGGCGTCTTCGCTGCCTCAAGCTCCGGGCGGCAAGCTCAAGGCCCGCTTCGTCGGGCCGTACCGCGTCGTTGAACTCATCAATGACGTCGCCGTCCGTCTAGCTCTTCCGGCGGGCGCTCGCATCCATGATGTTTTCCACGTGAGCCTACTCAAGAAGTTCCAAGGCGCACCACCAGCTGAGACGCCACCGTTGCCGTCGCTTCGCCATGGCGCCATCGAGCCGGAGCCTGAGCGCGCGGTGCGCTACCGTTTAGCCCGCGGCGTTCCGCAGGTGCTCGTCAAGTGGAAGGATTGTTCAGCAGCATCGTCTACGTGGGAGGACACGGACACGTTCCGCACCAGGTTTCCCTCCTTCCAGCTCGAGGACGAGCTGACTCTCGACGGAGAGGGAGATGTCATGGTCGGGCGCACGTACGTGAGACGGCGTCGCGCCCGTGACGTGCGCCGCGCCCTGGAGCGGATAGCCCCTACGCAGGAGGACGCGCAGGGCGCAAGCACCGCGAGTGGCTAGGCAAGAAAGTAGGATAGCCTTCTGTTATTAGTTCCTTAGATTGAGGAGATTGTTACTCCTTTTTGGTTAGGCCTTTGGCCATATAAGATTGTAATCGCACACTCAATAAATCAATCAAGTATTATCAGCTTATCCCCTCCCTCTGTCTTCCTAAGCCGGCAACTTGGGGGCATAACCCAGTTGACGAAGGCGGCGACGGCGAGGGGGTATAACCCTGCCGGCGACGACGGATCGTGACTACGAGTTGCGTAGTCGAGGTCCAGCTACCTTGGGCAATACCGCCCTTGACACTCAATCTGACGATGGAAGTGAAAAAAGCGATGGGCTCAGAAAGATTGCTCTAAATGGAAGACGACATGGTAATATGTTTTTCAATAAGAGAAAAAGTCATCATGGGAGATTACGTCAGAGATAAGAAAGAAGTTGGCAACCTGACAACCGACAGGAGACCAATTGGCTAACAAATAGTCAATATACTACTACAACATGTGCACAGATCCATGCTAATACACGAATCACGATTGGCTGATTATTGTGCATTAGAATTGAAAAGAAAAAAGAAGAAAAAGGCCCAGGTTCAAGCGTCACCAGCAGGAAAGAAAAGCCGATGATATATAAGCATATTTCATTCCATCGGCTGAGGCAAACACATGGTGTTCAACTGTTCATCCTTCCTACCTTGTTGAATATGATAAAGCCAATCGGCTAGGGAGCAGTCTAGAGGGATATGACGAGCCTCTAGATATTATTCCTGCACGGAGAGTTACAAGAGTCCTATAAGATTTATTTATATCGTACATTGAAGGAAAAGGGATCGCCATCCCCATTGATTCGGATCTTTCTTACTACCAAGCCGATCGTGTTTGCCCAAAAGCCGATCGGGTTCTTTACAAGATCACACTCTATCAGACCCTAGGACGAAGCCGATGTTCATACTATAGTACTAATATGATGGCCAAGAACCAAGCCTCGGCTTATGATAGCTGATGTCAAGATAAAATTCAGGTGGAGGCGCTCATCGGCTCAGAATGGAGAAACGTACATGCAAATATGAGGTATATGCTCGCATATTATTCTTTATTCCTCGCTTTTCCTATTACTTGTGAACAATCTATCATAGGGAAAGCATGCCGTCTAAGTAGTTGATGAATGAGATATGGTGTGATGAAGAGAAGCTTGCTTCTTTTTGCAAAGTACTTGGGAAATTTTCTTACAAAAAAAATTAAAACAAATAAAAAAATTAATAGCTTGTCTCCTCGATGATATTGAATTTCCTACCAAGGCCATATGTTATCATCAAAAAACCTTCCACATAAGCTATTTGTTTTGTGTTGAGTTTTGTCAAGACTCGTTGACCTTTGTTGAGAGATTTGTCATGCTTCCGAGATCAAGATCACGTACACGCTACATATGTGTGCTGCTTCTACACTGGAAGTACGCAAAAACATGCTTTTCATCCACCTCGAAATGTTCTGCTCCTACACTAGGAGAAGACAAAAAATATATTTGCTAGGTTTTATCAGAATAAATGCTCCAAGTTCTTGATAATATTTCTCTAAAAAGTTGTTATAAATAGAGACATGGGTTATGCAAATATATATATATATATATATATATATATATATATATATATATATATATATATAATGGACACACAGAAAAAGGTTCAAAGTAAAAAAAAGGGGAAAAGAGAAAGAGATGAGCATAAAAAATAACCCATGTTCTCGCAAAAATATTCCACAAGAGAGAAATATATTTCAGAGAGCATAGTAGAATTAGGTTAGCCACTAAATATTCCACACACATGCACATCTTGATCTAAGAGTATGACACTTCTCTCCTTGATCCGGGATTGGACTTTATGATACGCAAGGTAAGTATGCTACATACTTTGTCCCTACTCGAACTCCACATAAGCTTTTTAGAAGTAGGAAAAATAGAGGCAAAACAATGTCTTGGTGAGGAACTATGCACATTGAGCGATCTGAGAGAATCATTTGGGGAGCAAAGCTATGTCTTAATTTTAAAAATCTTTCAAAAAGCCCAAGTTTTTCTGACAAGGAGAAGTGAGGATGACTGGACTCTAATCCGTTTCATTCTTCAACTACCCAAGATGGCGTGATAGACACTTCAAAGTTCACATATATATGTGAAGCTTGGAATGAGGTAATATTGCTACCAGTGAATTCTTCAGCTCCTTACGAGTGATTTGATAGCCGATTATAGTAATAAACTACGGGGGGCTAGCTCTTAATCGGCTAAAGTAGATGGACAGTCAACCCAAGTAAGTTGTCGAAGCCAAGTATTGCAATCAGATATCACTGACTTAAGAAAGGAGATTATTAGATCAAAATAGTTCGAAGCAAGAAAATTCATACTCCGAACTAGGGGGGCCTGTATTTACACCAAAATTTGGTAAGCTTATCCTGAAAAGTAAGAGACCGGTCGATGATGTCAAAAGCAAGAAAGTCTCCTAATTAAAGGATATTTACGAGCCGACCATGAAATATTATTTAATATATTTTGAAGAAGCAAGGCATCCAGGAATTCCACACGTGAAAAACAAGATGAAAAAGGAAGGAAGATTCATGGTTTCTGCTTCGGCAACATGCAGGTCAGATAATGAAAGATTATGTACAAGTACAAGAGCAATATATATATATATATATATATATATATATATATATATATATATATATATATATATATATATATATATATATATATATATATATATATATATATATATATATATATATATATGTGGTTGCCGGAGTTATTGATGTACGGGAAGCTAGCATAGGATTCGAAAGATTGGCCAGCAAGTTATGTGGCGACGTATCCATCTAGGAGCCTCATGTGCGTGCGTGGATATCACGTAGTATTTTTCTGTCTTGTAACCCACCGAAGGCCAGGCACCCCTATAAATATGAAGGGTTACGGCACTTTGTAAAAGGACATCAACCAATCAAATACAAGTCAATTATTTTTTTTTTGACTCTGGCCATCCCTTAGGAGTAGGAGTAGAGTAGATCTCGACGGGTTCTTCAGCAAGTATGGCTGCATCGATCCGGTCAATCTCCACTGCTTGTCTGTAAGTACCGTCATGGTTTATACCTCTATTCGTATGGCTGCATCGATCTGGTCGACCTCCACTGCGACTCTGGTATAGGCTAGTTATCGACTCTTGTCTAATTCAAGTATGACCTGTGTGATTCTGCCTCACATCCCACTACTTGAATTAGATCAAGGTCAAGTTATCGGCTCTACCTTAGTATGACAGTCTTTGGTAGATTCATTAAGTTACCGATATTGCTTATTGCTTTCATTGTTTATCTAATTACAGCAATATCACTCTGCTCAATTGAGATTGATCTGGATCAGCCTTATATCTTGTTTAACTCATCGTTTGCTAATCTAAAACTGATCTAATCGACGTCTTAAACGATGAGTTATGTTTTTATCGACTGTTTTGCATCAATCTTAATCGTGCATAGCGTGCGATTAAGGCATGTTCGATCTTGAGTAGATCTATTAGTTAATGAAAACCGTTCCATAGCCCGTCATCACGGCCTATGGGATTCTGCCTCTCACCCCACTGTTGGCACCGTGGAGTGGGGATCGTTGGTTGGTAGACCCGTTCCTGAGGAGGCATGACCTTAACTATGCGCTATGCCTAAATCGGCTGTTTAGCCGATATCAAATGCTTTCACGAACTGTTCACATTACGAGATCATTGAAGTAGAGATAAGTTGAAAGATATGTTAGCCCCGTGATCTTGTTATTGTATTACGGCCTGCATGATTCTGCCTCATACTCCACTGATATTAGTAATGAGTTAGGTTCGTCGAGTCTATTGTTGTTTCTACGACCTGCATGATTCTACCTCATGCCCCACTGGTCATGGCGATAGATGAGATCTAACATGTTCATTAGATTTATCTTTATTAAATGGTTAAGTGATGTTGAATTATTTCTTTATATAAAGAGGAGTTTGGTTACTAATAATCATTGGCTCAGTACAAATCGATCACTGTTGATATCTTATTGCTATTGATTAATATTTGCTTAAATAACATTTATCCTGAATGACAACCAATTCTTCTTATAGAACCCTATGAGCTTTAACCAATTCATTCTTGCGAATATGTTGTGATCGACTATTTAGTCGATCTCCTCTCATATTTGCTCTCAGAGCCACACATTCGGGACTGTCTGGCAAAACCAGCACGTTTCGCCCTTAATTACTGATGAGCTTTCTCTCCTTGTCAATTACAGGGTCAAATTGACTGGCACGTCTCGGAAGGATTGCGTAGGATCGACCACCCTTGCGCTGAAGCTAGGCGGATCTGCTCCATCGAGCGGACCCTTCCGGCTTGCTGTGTGTGACCTCGGCACAGAGACAAAAATTTTGTGTGACAGGATGTAGCAATCTTGAATTTTCATCGAAATATCTTCGGCTATCCTTGTCGGGTAGCAAACCATCGAATCGGCCAGCTGAAGCATCATTGGTGTTGGCATCAATTGCGTGAGGTTTAGCTTGTTGAAGATGGCCTTGGGCATAATGCTTACGCTAGCCCTAGGGTCGCACAAGGCTTGGTCCAAATACTGGATCCCGATGGAACATGAGGTTGTGGGGCACCAAGGATCCATCTTCTTTTTAGGAAAGTCAAGTTTAGCAGCGCTACACTCTTCTGTCAGCTTAACGACCTCCGTGGATGGTAGTGGTCGCTTGTTGTTGATGATGTCCTTGATGTACTTGGCATAGCAAGGTACATGCAACACATCCATCAGGGGGACGCTTACATGTATCTTCTCGATGATCTCAACAAAATGAGCGAAATGCTCGTCCACGGCCTGCTTGCGGTTCCTTGTGGGAAACGGTAGGTAGCTGGTGTCGACAAAGTCTTTTGGTGCCATCTCCTCTCCTTGTTCTTGTTCTTTTTCTATTGTTAAAGGTTTGGCCTCCTGTCGTCCTCTTGCTTTCCCTACAGATTGGTTAGGATTCGATGGACCACACCTCGTGGTCACTGCCTTTACATTTTCATGAGAATTTTTAGGTTGAGCAGGAATCTTTCCATTACTATCAACAGGAATTGTAGCAGCTATTTGAGCTAATTCTATTCGTATTATTTTATTAAAGCTCAGTTGATTTTTAACAACAGAAGTTAGACCTTTGATTTGAGAATTTATATTTTCAAGAATTTTATCATTAGTTCTAAGCTTTTTAGTCAAGCTCTCATTTATTTTTGCTTGGCCTAGTACCAAGTCTTTCAAAGAAGGTTGATTCAAATTGTAATTTGAATTGTAGTTCGAATTACCTTGCGGGCAAGATTGGTTGTTCCACCCGTTAATACCTGGTTGGCGAAACCCATTGTTGATGAAGGCCAACGTTTCCATAGACCACACACGTCATGTGTGAGTCCATGGCCTAGACGGTGCCCATCATGGCATCTTTATCGTAGGCCCGTTCCTCTAGTCTTTTCATCAATAAATCAATTTTTATGGAAAGCATATCCATCTCCTTCACGATATGCAATCCTTTTGGTATTTTTGTTTCTTCCCCCTAGCTTTGATTTGTCAGCATTTTATTGATAAGAGCCGTGGCTCCATCGATGGTGAGGGAAAGGAAAGTGCCTCCAGCAGTAGCATTGAGGTGGCCCCTAGACATGGGTATTAATCCATTGTAAAAATTTTGGAGAACTAACCAATTTTCAATCCCGTGGTGTGGACATGCTTGGATGTAGTCCTGCAGCCTCTCCCACGCCTCGGGAATGGTTTCCATGGAGCTTTGCTGGAAGTTCAAAATTTGTCCCCTCAGGGCATTGGTTTTGCTCATGGGGAAGAACTTGGCGAGGAACACCGTGGAACATTTGTCCCTAGTCTTGATAGCTTCCATTTCCTTGTAAAACCATTGCTTCACCATCCCTGTGAGGCAGAAGGGAAACAAGCGGAGCCTGATGCTTTCAGGTGCGACGTCCTTGATGATGATCATGTTGCACAACTCGAGGAAGTGTTGAAGATGCGTGTTCACATCTTTGCTTGGCAAATCATGGAATTGGTTCGCCTGCATCATCGTGATAAGGCCGGTACGAAGCTTGAAGTTTCGATCCCCAATGTTAACAGCTGGCCCAATGGGCATGTTGGCAACAGTGGGGGTGTAGTAGTCATGGAGCGTCTTGGACATGATTTGAGTAGCAGATGGTGCGGGGGTGACTAATTTGACTGTCGGAGGAGTAGCAGAAGAAGAAGTTGCACGAGACCGTTTCTTCCTTAGGAGTGCCTCTAGATTTTCGATGTAATTTTCTAGCAGTTTGTAACCGGTCAAACACTATAATGTTTTCATCCACAACAGGAGAAAATAAGCAAAGTTAGCCTACACAAACAATGGCTACCCTAAATGCATATTATCATGAACATGTCCTACTAGATTCTTTAATCAATATGCCTTCCCCGGCAACAGCGCCAGAAATGCTTGTTGGCACTTCTTAATATAGCTGCTAGGTTTGTATTCCCTGCAACTGTGCTAGAAGTGCTTGTTGGTATTACTTAGCAACATCACTAGTGATCAGCAATGCCACTAAGTAATAGCCTTGATAGTTCCTTAACAATTTTAGATATTTATCCGCAAGCGCACAGAGCTATCATTGTAGCATTTCACCCGAAAGTATTTAGGGTATCATTATTTATATTTTCCCAAAGGAACGCATTTGATTAAGAGTCTAGTATGGATATGAACTTGAATAATAATGCTTGCAAGTACACCAATGTTTATATCAGGGGTAAATACGGTGATTTCAAGATAGTGGACACACACTTGGCATTCCTCAAAGGATAAAATAGAAAAGAAAGAATAAAAGAATAATCCTAAGTCAAGCCAGCATTGGTCTAGTATAGTTATACAAATATTAGTTAATGATCATACAAATTACATAACTAGTCTTAGGGCTAAGTGTGAAGCAGGTTGGGAGGCCACCGAGTATTGGTCTGCCAGCAACCTCATGTGACAATTTAGACTCCTACACCCTAGTTGAACATAGGGGATTACAAGGGATGGATAGGGCCATCACCACCTGCCACCTACCCCTCAACCATGGAAAGGGACAATGCATTCACCTGTCTCTCCATACCCAAGCACCACGCTTGCGTATATAGAAACTACCCAAATCCCCCTAGGTCCCCGACCCTACGAATCGACAGGTAAAGGACTTGGGCACACCTGACGGCACGATGAACCGCCACCTCAATTTTGCTCTAATCCTGATTATATAAGTTATATGAGTAGTTAAGCTTAAATCTGTGTATGCTATTCTCATGACACACAAACTATACTCTAGTTCATATATCAAGATTATAACATAATAACTATACTCTAGTTCATAAGTATGACTATAAATGTAATATGAGAGCATAACTTTGAAAGAACTCATATTTCTATTCATACCCAAAGGCCTCTTCTTCCCAAGGAGCCAAGCTCTCCAAGGTAGCTTTGCCTTGCTCTAATACAACTACTAAAAAGTAAAACTACAACTAGAGAGTGAGGGAGTGAGGTGTTGCTCAATGTGTTGTAGAGGGGGGATACCCCTCTATTTATACAGGTGCTAGGCGGTGCTTGGAGGCTATTCTTGGTGCTTCCCCGGCTTTCACCGTCTTAGCATGGCTCCATGCCACCGCCACAGCAAGGGGTGGCTGAGAAGCGCCAGTTGGGGGTCGGCTGCCCCTTAACCATGGCTACTCACCACTGCCTTCGCTTGGTAGGCCGTGGGATGGACCAGGATTGCTTCCCCTTGGTGTTTTGCCCTAGTTGCATTTATTTGGTAGGCGTCTCCCTTGTTCCTTTGCACAAATCAGCGTCAGAAAGCGCCATTCGGTGAATTATTCCATGTATTTGTGTTTGTGACCTATAAAATAATATTCTCCAAATACATGTGGAACTTGGTTAATAGTAAATGCATATGTGTTTAACATTGCTTATTTCTCGTCTTTTTGTGTCTTAATTGGCGGTCAGATTTGATCGATAAAGACCACCAACAGGTGGTACCGGTGATGAAGTAGAGCCCGGTTAGCTTTTCCTCATGCATCCTTTTACACTCATCATTGCTCAAGGGGGAAGAAGTGCGGTCATCATCAGAGTCATTGTTGAGATCGCCGAGGGAGGCGAGGAAGGCATGCTCTTGGGCCTTGACCTTCTTAAGGTACATCTTCTTGAGTGCCTCCTTATCGAATCCTCCCTTCGACTTGTGCTTGCCGGAAGTGTACTCATGCTTGTCCTTGCGCTTGCTAGAGTCGTGCTTGTCAGAGTTCTTGTTCTTCTTGGGGCAGTGGGCGACAAAGTGGTTAGGATCTTCATAGCCGTAGTAACCATCCTTCGAACCACCACCACACCGGCAGTTCATGCGGTTGTTGTGAAACCAGGAGAACCGGTTGATGACCAGTGCCAGCTCGTTGTCCCCAAGTGTCTCCATTTGCTCCTCTATAATAGACATCAAAGAAGATAAGGCAAAGGAGATCTATGAAGGGTTAGCTGAAGAACTTGAACCATTACCTAAGACCAAAGCCATGGTAGGTGCAGATGGGTTCTTGATTTTGGCTTGGGTCTGGTAATCGATCTCGGTGGACTTGAGCTTACTAAAAAGCTCATCCACGATGAGGGTGTCGTAGTTAGCGGACTCAATAATAGCGAACACCTTCACATCCCAAACCTTCCGATCTAGGGCGTATAGTAACTTGAGAGCCCTATCATGAATATCATAAAGCAGTTGCGGCCTGTTTGCCCGCATCTTGTTCACAATCGATTGAAAGCGAGAAAACATGGTATTGATAGACTCTCCGTCCAACTGAGAGAAGTTCTCATACTCATGCTTGTATGTCACAAAGAGTCTGGTTTTGACCTATGCGGTTCCCTCGTGATAACTCTAAAACCTCACCCAGGTCTCTCGAGTAGTAGTACAATCAGAGACTCTCAAACTTAGAGGGCGAAAGACTTGAAAAGAGAACACTACGAGCCTTGCTATTTGCGTTGTGTTGGTCAATCTACTCTAGACCGACACGAGAAGCAAGCACCTCGTAGTTAGGAGCCTCACAAATCTCCCAAACTCGCTAATCAATGCCCTAAAGATGCACAGACATGTGGATCTTCTAGTAGGGATAGTTTGTTCCATCGAAAAATAGCGGTTTGCTGGAACCGCGCTCCATGTTGAATTCGTGGATCATGGACCGATTAAGGTGGAATGATCCTTAACCGGCTCTGATACCAATTGAAGGACTAAAAACGGTGACCAGAGGGGGGTGAATGGGAGCCAAAAATTTCTTTTGATAATTAAGGCTGCTATCCCAAAATCACCTCCAAACATGCAAACCAAACACCGTGATGTCCATGACCCAACTAGTGGGTGGACATTCCCTAGGAACACAACAGGACATCGCAAATGGCAAGAGAGCGCTTCCCAAACCGAAGGATGGAAAATGGCATACCCAACTCCAAGAGAGCCGTGGCTCCAAAAATTCTGAAATTGTAGCCACGGCCTCTAGACACCTTGAGGTAGCTCTCCACCAAATTTCAGCTCCAAACTCAAAAGTTTGACCTACTGAACACCTCCGACATTCACACCGGATGTGTCTGGTATTTACGAGCAGTTCTCAGGAAAAATCGATTCAACATCCAAAACTCGATCAAATAAACTCAGAATGACTTGAAACTTTGAAGAGAGGATAACCATAGAGTTGGTAGGCTACTCCTAGAAGATCAGCACACAAGACAAAGCCAATCAATGAAGGAAAATAAGAACATGAAGAACACGAACGCAATTCACAAAAGCACCTCACAATCTACGGAGGATCAACTCACGTCCTAGTCCATCTCGGATAAAAAAGAACAAATCAAAATGCTCTCAAAATGATGAATCAAGCCAAGAAAGAAGGGGGGGGGGGAACAAGAACACAAAGAACACAAACGCGATTCACAAAAACATTTCACAAATCGAATCCCGAAGGACATGAGGAGCTTAGGGCCTCCATTCCCAACCAAAATCACAGGTTCAATTACACTGGGACACTAGTTCATTGGTGGACCTCTTGAGAAGAACCTAGAGAGGGGGAAAACTTAAGGAGATGGAATTAAATGGCAAGAGGTGAGGTAGATTGGGGCTCCCTCATCCTTATTTAATAGGGCTACTACACGATCCCAAACATGCCCCTAAATATTTTGAGTCAAACCACTTAACCCGAGAGCATTATGGTCCAACCCAAGGTAGTCTTCATCCAACGGCCACCACGCCCTTCATGAGATAGCTTCACCTCGATGCTAACTGCTCGATGCTGCCACGTGCCATCCATTCCTCCTCGAAACCTCTGCCCGAGTTTTGAGACCCAAACCCAAAAACCAACCATCCGGTGGTTTTGAGGCTCAACCCACCAAACTGCTCACAACTAGTGAACTCCATACACGACCCCTATAACTCGACGCATGTCACCTCTGTCCTCGACCATCTGGCCACCAAGTCTTCTAGAGCCTCCGCTCGACTTGCACGTCTGCCATCTTGGCTCGGTCAATATGGTCACTCCTCCATGTACACTTGTGCTTGTCGATGTCCCCAAGTGTCAGCCACCACAGCTGGTCACCCGGCCTCCTAGTCCCTCAGTCCAAGCCTCATGTCCATCCATCACTGCTCCCAGTCCATCGGCATGGCACGTCCCTACTTGACCTTCATGTCACCATTGACCATGACCTCTAAGCACCACACCTGTGCACCATAAGCTAAGACACATGTTGTACAACCCAACTCACACCATGGTTAGTTCACAAACTAAACCCAAGACGTGAACCACGTTGATAATCACTCATCACAAATCCAAACCATAAGGGCACATATCAACCTTGCGATCGCACTTTGTCCTCTAGTCTAGGAATTAAAGGATTGGAAGTCAGGAGCTTATGGTCTATGGGGAGAGGTAGCAACAAGATAGGAGTATTTACATGGACGTAGACATTTGTACTTGTGAAACTTCAAAACAAGTATAGTGTAAGTTTCTATAAGAATATAGGAGTAGATCAAATTCAATTCTATAACCTGTTTTTAGGTCTTGATGACAAAAAATGGTTGGTATAGCTTCACTAGGAAAACGATCTAGGTTGGGTTGCAATTTTGGGCTAAGCTAATTTGTGAAGTCCGAGTAGCGTATAGAGATTCATGTGGATTTTGAGTTTTAAATTGTCTTGAAATAGAATAAGAGTGAAAGGATCTAACAATGCCTAGAGGGGGGGGTGAATAGGTGTATCTAAAATTTACTCACTTCCTAGTGGTTTGGTGAAGATGTTGAGTCACTCCCTTGATGCCGTAATGCCTCAAAACCGTAGATCGAGTCCAAACCGTAAAATGGAAGTTTGGGAGAGAAAGACACAAACAATACAAGTAATCTCTAGCAATCACAACAACAACAACAACAAGCACGCGGAACACAAGGATTTATCCTGAGGTTCGACAACCCCACAAATGAGCTCCTACGTCCTCGTTGTTGAGGTGACCACCAAGGTTGGAGTCTCTTCCACCTCCTTGCCTCTCTCAAAGTGACCACAAAGGTCACTTGAGCTTTCCACTAAGAAATTGAAGGGTGATACAAACTTCCCAAGGCTCTTCCACAAGATGGAAGCTCTTGGGCAACGCCTAGCTGGTAGGGGCAAAGCCCCAAGAGTAATAGACACAAAATCAACCGGCTTGACAAAGAAATCAAGTGCTCAAGCTTGCCAAAGTGATGCTCTCACTTAATCCACTCTCCTTTCACTCAAAACCCTAAGGGAATCAAAGATTTGAGCAAAGGGGGAAGGAGAGGGGTGCTTTATTTGCTTGGGAGCTCTTAAACACAAAGTGGGTCAGCTGTAAATGAGTCTGTAATGGTTAGAAGTGAAGAGAGTGGTATTTATACTCCAAGTGAAAATCTAACCGTTTAGAGCTACGTTGGAAGTTCCGACGCAGATCTCAGGACTTCCGATGTTAACAGAAAACACTGTTCACACAGGGACAAAAGTCCGCGTGAGTAAGTCAATGTTGGAACTCCCAGCAAACATCGGGACTTCTAATGGTCAGAAGTTTCGACGTACGTTGGGACTTCCGACGTGCGCAGTTAAGCAAACCAATAAAGCTCCAGGTGTCGGGCCTCCCGACGTACGTCGGGACTTCCGACAAGCGCTAACATCCAGTCAGTCAGAACCATAGGTGCCGGGACTCTTGGCTTGGGTCAGGACTTCTAACCCTCAGAAGTTCTGACTCACGTTGAGACTTCCAACATCCACAGTCACCGCGCAGGCTAAGTGACTAGGAGTCAGAACTTCTGGCAAGAGTCGTGACTCTCGACTGTTGGGAGTTCCAACTTACGTCGGGACTTCCGACATCAGCAGTCATAGAAAAATAATCTACATGCTCGTGGAGTGCTAGAGTGTCTCTCTTTTGATTTTATTATTATGCTTGAGCTCCCTATCTTCCTTAGACCAACTAAATTTGCATCCCTCTTTATAGTGCGGCGGATCCTAAACTCAAAAACAAAATTAAAACCTTTGGAGAGCGTTTTGAGTTCGTCCGCCTTTTCAACTTCAAGAATTGAGGGATACCATTTCATCTTTATCAACTCTTTGAATCTTTCATGGGACTAATAGCTGCAACATATCTCATTAAGATTATATTAGTCCCTAATTTGGATGTCATCAATACACCAAAACCCACATAGGGGGCAAATGCACTTTCAATCTCCCCCTTTTTTGTAATTGATGACAACCAACTTAGGCTTTTATAAGAATAAAAGAATTTAAAGCTTTTGAACCCCAAAATTTATGAAGAGCTCCCCCTTGATGTATGCATGAATTTAAATATCAATTAGAATAATCTATACATGATTTGCATACCTCAAGACAAAAGCTCCCCCTAAATTTTGCAATCCGTGGGGCGCAACAAGTGTGTGTGAACAAATAGATATTTGTGAAAAGAAATTGCAATATGACATGCTATTTCACGCAACAAATAAAAAGAATAGGATGGCCAATATTTCAAAGTAGAAATTTGAAGCAACACATGGCCATCAAAATACATGCACCATCATAAGTAGAGACAAGCACAAGTTAATAAGCTAGATAGATAATCATGACTTGTCCTACAATCATTCATCACAAACATATATAGATATTTGTCCACCACAAAGTAGCCACCACACGACAAAGTGCTTACATGCTAAGGGTTTAAAAAGTCTCCAAACAAAATAACCAACTAACTTATTACAAGATATCAAAGCCTAACACTCCCCCTTTGTCAACAAGTGCCAATAGGGGTAGGCCGCATGAAAAACCAACTATGCATCCTCGTAGTCATCATTCTCATTGTGGTCACCGTTGTCACCACCGTCGCCATCTTCATCATCATCGTCGCCATGAGGGCGAGAAGTCACATCATCTTCGTAGGCCACACAAGCCTCATCATATAGAGCCAACGGATCACGGGGAGGCACAAACGACGGTGGAGGAGAAGAGACAATCCCTGCATGCTGTTCCAACCGATATAGCCTCTCTTGCATATCGTGCTCATGTTGAGCACTAGCACAACACTATCCAAACATATATGTCATTAGGAACTTGAACTTGTTGGGCTTCTTTCTAGAGGAGGACGAAGAGAGGGGCTCAGCACTAGAAGAGCAAGCAACAGCAGCAGGTGTTGAAGCACCACGGCGAGAGCGAGAACTCAAAGCACCTTTCCCTTTAGCTTTGGCCACATTAGCTTTCTCCCTCAGTTCTCTAGTAGCAATGATGGAGGTCTTGTTGGATATCTTGAGGAGCTTTTGCTGAGAGTCATAGGGAAATCGGATGCCGGATACTTGCTCCATGACATGCATAATGTATGGTGCATAGGGAAGATGCTTTACTAGATCCTTAGTAGCATCATGTATCTTGTTCCAAATGTATCTGCTGATGGAAAATTTTTGAAACTCATCGCCAAATCACTAAAGCACCTTCTATGAATCGACAGAAGGTAGGGGAGGGAGAGAATAATTGCAGGAGAAGGGATCGAGCCGAGTAATTGAGACTGTGAAATGGTGCGGCGCGGTCAAAACGAACGACATGGCGGTCAAAAATCCAGATCTGTGTCGGAACTCCCGGCTTACATCGGGACTTCCGGCGTTCGGGAGTTCTGGCGCGAGCTAGGACTTCCGGCCATCGGGACTTCCGACGCAGGGAAACAGAAAAACACCTCAACCTGCACTCACTCTACCATGTGGGGCAAAAATATGATGGCCACTAGCATTTTCACAAGTGACTAGATTTCATTCAACCAACACAAAACAATAGTCACTCATGAAAATTATAAAATAGATTTTGAAAGTGTCACACAATGTTTTCTTAATTCTTTTCTCCTAACTAGATCAAACAAAATGTGTGTGCAAGGGATCAAGCCATGTTACGAGAATCAATGATATTTAGTTCACTCCTCAAAGCACAAAATCTTGACTCATCTAGGGGCTTTGTGAAGATATCGACTAATTGCTTTTCGGTGCTCACATGATGAATGGCGATATCTCCTTTGGCTTCATGGTCTCTCAAAAAATGATGCTGGATGTTTGTGTGCTTTGTTCGAGAGTGGTTTACAAGGTTGTTTGCCAACTTAATGGCACTCTCGTTGTCACACAAAAGTGGAATTTTGGTTAACTCACATCCAAAGTCCTTTAGTGTTTGCTTCATCCAAAGTAGTTGGGCACAACAAGCGCCGGCCACCACATACTCGGCTTTGGTGGTGGACAAAGCAATGGAATTTTGCTTCTTAGAGCTCCAAGACACCAAGGATTGACCAATAAATTGGCAAGTCCTGGTAGTACCCTTTTGAGTTACTTTGCAACCAGCATAGTCTGAATCGGAATAGCCAAGTAACTCAAAAGTGGAGCCCTTAGGATACCACAAGCCAAGATTAGGAGTGTGCACTTGAAAGCTCTAGTTTGGTTTTGGTGAATTGATGAAACCCTAAGTGCTAACCTAGTTTATCAAGTGATCATGAGATAGGTAGCACATTCCAAGTGGTAAAGCAAATGAAGATCACGACATGATTGTGACAGAACCGCCCAATTTATACAAGATCAAGTACGGTTGTCCCCGCTAACACATTGACACGCGCATACTTTCACTTATATAAACACGGTAGTCCGCCGAGTGTTCCAAAAGACCTCGATAAATCAACATTACAACCAAGATCGCGTGATTAAGCAAATACACATCACATACGTAGAGTTGCAGTGAAAATAATATTACAAATGGGTTCACAAATAATAGTACAAGTTTGGGTTTCAAAACTGCATAGTGAAAACAACATAGCTTTCAAATGATTACATTAATATAAGTTCCAAATATATTGCTAGCATAAGTGACATCATCAGACATAAGCATATAGATGAGAAGTAACTATAGAATCACCGAGCCCACCAGCGGTTAGCCACCATCTTCAACAGGCCAAGAACTTCACCTGCAACATGGTGGGATAAACCCTGAGTACTCGAATGTACTCAGCTAGACTTACCTATCATAAACCAGAAATAAAGTGACACCAAGGATTATGCAAGGCTTTAACAGTGGATCTAGCTGGACAATGTTTTTGCATAAACGCTTGAGTAACCATTAGCATTATTCACTTGTACTAGTAGTGACTTTTAGCCATTACCTACCATCTATATTAGCACATGTACTAATCAATCACTTAATTAAGTTGCAAACAATAATAACCATATCAGGTATTTCATGGCTCATTATCATTATCATCATCATCCTTTAACCATATCTTTAAATTTAGTGAATCTACGTTGCCGCTGCTCAGTCAAGTTCTCACTATACGGGAGAGACGGTGATTCGAATCGATTCCTATCCAGCTGGAGGGGTATTCCTAAACACAAACCCTGCTTCCCCCATCAGGGTCGCAAACAAGTCACCTTTGGCACAATTCAGGAGTCACGAGTCTGAACAGATCGGCATTATCAGAGAACCACTCTGCCAAGGTTGCTTGGGACTCTAACCCGCCTTGGACTTATGCCAATGGCTCTCCGCACATCCTTACTACCTCTAGAATGCACGCCACTGCTCATGTTCCTAGCCTGAGTTGAGCTACTAGGCTTCACGGTCGGAATGAGTTATCCGGGCAGCTAAGTGTTAGGCTGCGTTCAACATGACATGAGGACGTACAGCGTATCGGTCCTTAAATGACACAGATAGAGGCACTATGTCCAACCCTACACAAGACTCCGCCCAGTCTTAATTCATTATTAACATGGTTCTTTTCCACGATAGCAAATATAGCCAACCGTGATCCACCTCATCCTAAAGCTCGCAGGTGATAGGAAATCACCTGACTTCTACCACACTAAGCAGGGCTAAGCATTTAACCCGTTCCTGAACGTAAATAGGATTCAAGTGCGATACCTAGACAAGGATGGGTATATAATGCAACAATTGGTTCCAACCAATTCCTATACTTAATGCATCATCAATGAATAAAAGATACTCAAGATATTTGTAAAAGCATGGGAGACTTAATATGCTCCAGGGCTTGCTTGTGATCCAACACTAGGTCAGTGTTTGTTAGACGACACTCGCTTGGTGAGCATCTCCCGTCCTAGCACTTGTCTAGTCCTTCCACCTTCGGGATAGGTCCACCATACACCGTCTTTGGGTTTGGCTCCAACATCATGTCCTTCACGTGGTTCATCTAGCGCACCTAGATGAGATGCAAGATGCAAGTGCATGAATATAAAGAATGGTAATACAAGAGGCATCACATAAACATTCAAGACAAACACAAGATTATGCAAGACATAGACACCAATAGCTATTTAACTAACATCACACAACTAACTATAGAGAGCAAGCACATCAAGCATGACACAAGTTTAACAAGGTCACAAGTATCATAACTTGACCATCAACAAGGGCATAAGCCACACTTAGCAACACATAGAGTAAACAACCACAACTAGCATATGTCTATTTCTGGACTGGAAACAACAGCTTCATGTTTGGATCATAACTAGAGTTATACAAATCCAATAGCCATGCAACAAGACATTCAAGAAATATTGTGAAATTCTCTACATTTCATCTATAACCATCACAGCATGATTCACAAGTTAAGTGGGTCGAAATTATATATTTACAGAAACTGGTCTAAACAAGACAGAGAGCAATCAATTCTGTAACCCAACTTTAAACAGCTATAACTCTTAAACTACTTGGCCAAATGACACCAAATTTTAACAGAAGCTAGATACATGAATTATCTACAACTTTTGTATAAACAAGTTTCACAACAAAGCACATTATCATGAAGAACTTTGCTAAGTTCCCAGATCTATCCATAAACCACATCGGCAAGAAAATAATTATTAACTTATGTTGCAAACACATAATTGGGCAAAACCAATGTCGGGTACCATAAAAAGGGGTCCCCTAAGCAAAAACCAAAAAAATCGCTTAGACCCTGTCAAAATCAAAGCCAAGAGACAACCACCAGCAAACCCCCACCTTATCCGAGGCTCAGCTGGGCCGCCCGGCCCACCTCGAGCAAAATCTAGGCCCACCTGAAGCGGGCTCGGCCCAAAGTGAAACCATGAGGCCTCAGACAGGGTACCAATTCTCCGTCTTGCTCGAGGCCCCACACGTAAGGCCTCAGACGGGGTATCGATTCTCCGTCTCGCTCAAGGCCGCGCACGTAAGGCCTCGGATGGGGTACCGATTCTCCGTCTCGCTTGAGGCCCCGCACGTAAGGCCTCAGATGGGGTACCGATTCTCCACCTCGCTCGAGGCCCTGCACGTAAGGCCTCAGACGAGGTGTTGATTCTCCGCCTCGCTCGAGGCTGGCTCGGCGATAACCCCGTCGCCTCTGCCTCGACCGATTTCCCTGATAGAACGTCACGTCCAACTAACGCGACCAACCACTCCCGCGACATCAGCCGAACAACAGCTCGACACAGCGGAGTGACCGACGAGATGGGAGTCACCTCAACACCATGCCATCCGAGACAGGACAGGGCAGGGGTTACCGACCGCTATGCTCGGCACTGTGCCCATGACTGACACTCGAACTGCACTATGCTACCTAACCCCTGCTCCGAGGACAGCGCGGCGTGGGGAGTCAAGTCTGGGTCCCTATAGCCTCGGAATTAGTGTATAGGACCAACCGCTCCCTCTGAGCCTCAGCAATCCGCTTTAGGGTCTCAGCAGTCTCAGGATTCACGCCCGTTGAGCCCCCCACGATGGTTCAGCCTTTGCACCAACTGGGCCTCGGCTCTCTACACTGTTGACATACAGCGACTAGCATGTCGTCCACAGCATGTGCCATGCCCTGCGTCAAGCTATCACTGGAGCTCCCACGTAGCATAGGATCGGGCGTGACCGGCGCATCGCTCTAGTGCATCAAGGGCAAGACCGCTCCGTCGACCATGTCGCCATAGTGACAAGCCATAGGGCTGGGCATACCGCCTCTGCTCATGAACCACCGCATAGCAAACATATGTATCACCCCTGTCCCCCCCCCCCGCAACTATAAAAGGGAGTGACCGGGGCCATTTCTAGGGACTCATGAAACACATAAAGGAGGAGACGAGCACACACACGCTCAGACACACGAACACAGGCAAAGACGCATGCACAGATGGAGACGTCACTCACACACACACGCGCAAGCAACGCGCAACACTCTATAATACACGCACTCCTCCGCACTGCCTAAGATCAACATCTCAAGCAATCCACACCGCTCCACGTAGAGACCTGGGACTAGCTCCCTCTCTCGCCCTGCTTGTAAACCCCTACTACAAGCACCTTGGTGCAAGGAATACAAGATCGATCTCTTAGACTGGACGTAGGGCACCTATTGCCTGAACCAGTATAAACCTTGTGTCTCTTTGCATCACCATTCGGGATTAGGGGCACATAGTATATTTTCACTAGTTGGTTGAGGGCCCGCTGGTCCAAAACACCGATAGTTGGCACGCCAGGTAGGGGGTCCTACTGCGTGTCAGCTTTGTCATCCCAACAAGTTCTAGATGGCAGACCCCGTACGACCACTGTGTCTCAGCACAATGATCTGGTTTGGGAGCCTAGAGTTCATGTCTCTAGGATGTGAGTACGATATGGTACTCCTCACACCCAGAGCCCCATCGACCAAAGACGACACCACGCACTAGCAGCCCAGGCGCAGACGGCGCCCGGGCCACCGCTCTCGTCGCGCTCGCCAGGCACACCATGGGCAGGGCCACCCTGACACCGCGCAAGCTCAGGACGATGCACTACGCCCCACCGGTACCCCATGCCTGGCTGTTGGTATAGAGTCCCTAGTTGGGGACCTATCTAGCTTAAGCCTAGGCAAGGGAAAGATGCCGGTGGCACGCAGCGACGCCCCGTCATCAAGCTCAACCCCGAGAAGTGTGTCTTCAGGGTCCCTCGAGGCATGCTCTTGGGATTCATAGTCT
Organism: Miscanthus floridulus; assembly: GCF_019320115.1. Taxonomy (NCBI): domain Eukaryota; kingdom Viridiplantae; phylum Streptophyta; class Magnoliopsida; order Poales; family Poaceae; genus Miscanthus; species Miscanthus floridulus. The sequence goes on from NC_089596.1 coordinate 43,695,373, forward strand.
TGGAACACGGCATCGAGGCCAACCCGGAGAAGGTCTTGGTTGTGACCAACATGGGACCAATCCAAGACCTCAAGGGAGTGCAGAGGGTTATGGGATGCCTTGCGGCCCTGAGCCGCTTCATATCGCGCCTTGGCAAAAAAGGCTTGCCTCTGCACCGCCCCTTGAGAAAATCCGAACGCTTTTCATGGACCCCCGAGGCCGAAGAAGCCCTCGCCAAGCTCAAGGCATTGCTCACCAATCCTCCCGTCCTGGTACCGCCGGCCAAGGGCAAGGCGCTCTTACTCTATGTCACCGCAATGACCCAGGTGGTCAGCGCGGCTGTGGTGGTCGAGAGGCAGGAAGAAGGGCATGCTCTACCCATCTAACGACCTATTTACTTCATCAGCGAAGTGCTCTCTGAGACCAAGACACGCTACCCCCACATCCAAAAACTGATCTACGCCATAGTCTTGGCTCGACGCAAACTGCGTCACTACTTTGAGTCCCACCCAGTGACCGTGGTGTCATCTTTTCCCCTGGGAGAGATAATCCATAACTGGGAGGCCTCGGGTAGGATAGCCAAGTGGGCCATCGAACTCATGGGGGAAGCCCTGTCATTTGCCCCTCAGAAAGCAATTAAATCTCAGGTCTTGGCCAATTTTGTGGCTGAGTGGACCAACACCCAACTCCCACCTGCTCGAGTCTAGGCGGAATGCTGGACCATGTACGTCGATGGGTCCCTGATGAAGACTAGGGCAGGCATGGGTCTACTCTTCATCTCACCCCTCGGAGTGCACATGCGCTACATGATTTGGCTCCACTTCGCCGCCTCCAACAACGTAGCCGAGTACAAAGCCCTCGTCAATGGCTTGCAGATCGCTATCAAACTTGGAGTACGACGTCTCGACGTACGATGTGATTCATAGCTTGTCGTCGATCAAGTGATGAAGGAGTTGAATTGCCATGACCCCAAAATGGAGGCGTACTACAAGCTAGTACGTCGCCTTGAAGACAAGTTCGACAGTCTCGAACTCAACCACATCGCGTGAAAATTCAATGAGGCCACGGACGAACTGGCAAAGATGGCGTCGGCATGGGCCCCGGTCCCCCTGAACGTCTTCGCTAGAGACCTCCACAAGCCTTCCATCGACTACATGTTGGCAGCGGAAGAGGGCCCACCGGTCGAGCCCACCGTAGGGCCCGAGGCCCCCTCTGTCACCAAGATCCCTTCGGCCGAGCTCGAGGTCATGGAAGTCAATGCGGAGCCTCCCGAGGCCAACTAGGGCATGGACTGGCGAGTCCCATTCCTTGATTGCCTCGTTCGAGGAGAGCTTCCTGCAGATAGGACTAAAGCCCAACGGCTTGCGTGATGAGCCAAAACTTATGTCCTCAGCAACGGCGAGTTGTACAGGCAAAGCCCATCTAGCGTCCTCCAATGATGCATCACCACCGAGGCAGGCCAAGCCCTACTTTGGGACTTACACGCAGGAGCCTGCGGGCACCATGCCGCGCCTCGGACGCTCATCATAAATGCCTTCCACCAAGGGTTCTACTGGCCAATGGCGATTGCTAACGCCACCAGGTTGGTACGCTCCTGCAAGGGATGCTAGTACTATGTGTCGCATACGCACCTCTCGGCCCAAGCCCTCCAAACCATCCCCATTACATGGCCATTCACCGTGTGGGGGCTCAACATGGTTGGACCTCTGCAGAAAGCCCTCAGGGGCTACACCCATCTGCTGGTAGCGATCGATAAGTTCTCCAAGTGGATCGAGGCTCGTCTGATCAATCGAATCAAATCCGAGCAAGCGGTGCTGTCCTTCACTGATATCATCCATAGGTTTGGGGTTCCGAACACCATCATCACCGACAATGGGACACAATTCACCGGCCACAAGTTCCTAACGTTCTGCGACGACCACCACATCCGTGTGGACTAGTCGGCTGTAGGACACCCTAGGACTAATGGCCAAGTAGAACGTGCCAACGACATGATCCTACAAGGCCTCAAGCCAAGAACATACAACCGGTTGAAGAAATTTGGCAAGAAATGGCTTGTCGAACTCCCGTCGGTCATCTAGAGCCTAAGGAACACTCCAAGCCGAGCCACGGGGTCCACACCGTTCTTCCTGGTCTATGGAGCCAAGGCCATCCTCCCCACTGACTTGGAGTACGGTTCCCCGAGGCTATAGGCCTACAATGAGCGAAGCAACCGCACTGCCCGCGAGGACACCCTCGACCAACGGGAGGAAGCCCGAGACGTTGCGCTGCTACATTCGACCAAGTACCAGCAAGCCCTACGACGCTATCAAGTTCGGTGCATTTGAAGCCGAGACCTAAAGGTGGGCGACCTAGTGCTGAGACTGAGGCAGAGCAACAAGGGCTGCCACAAGCTGACCCCACCATGGGAAGGGCCATACATCATCGCCCAAGTGCTAAAGCCTGGGACCTACAAGCTAGCCAACGAGAAGGGCGAAATCCTCACCAACGCTTGGAACATAGAACAGCTACGTCGCTTCTGCCCTTAAATTTCCAAGCATTATATACATTGTTTCTCGAAATACAATAAAGAAACATTCTTTAGTTATTCTAATTTTTCGAGAAACCCCCCCTCAAACCTATCGATGGGGGATCAGCGTTACGATAATGCTACAAGTGAGACCCAGCTCTGCCTCTGCAGTGGTGCCCACCACCGGGCTCGAACAAGACTCAGCTCTGCCTCTACAGAACCGAGCCTCCCTTGGGGGCTAGAAGGGGGGGACCCCCCTAAGTCCCAGGCACCATTTATTAATCATTTTTCGAATAGATTTCTATGCCAAACTCTCTAGCGTGCTCTGACAAATCGATTGTAAAAAACCTAAGGACCGAAAGTTTGCCTCAGGGCCAAAAGGTTGGCCGAGCCGCAAGATGGCCTACGCCTCTAGGCTATGGCACTCCCTCACCACCTTTTGCTCGAGGGACAGTTTAGGCTCCGAGGAAGTTTTTTTTGCAAGAGATATGTTCAGAGATGAGACAGAGGGCAGAGGCTCAGAAATACAATAAAAATGATTAAGAAAAGTAGATGCATTAGTACTTTAAAAAAGGCCACGACGGCCACAAGCGTTACGGTACAATAATAATCCTAATCCATTTACATGGCCTCTTTGGCCTAGGTCAAGGCTCAGGGTCACCAGCGTCGACAAATGGTGTGGGAGGAACCACCTCCTCTTCGAATAGCTTGGCCTCCATTTACATGTAGCCATCGCTGATAGCCTCGAGGTCGATGCTGGCGTAGTATGAGGAGACGACGGCTAGGGCACGCTTGACGCCCGTGTGCAGCGCCCCCCGAAGTCGCTCACGCACTTGGCCGCTCAATGTGATCAAGCGGCTCCTAAGGGAGCTGCCTGACTCAGCCCCCTCAACCTCCAAGGCCTCGCAGGCAGTGTGGGCGGTGCTCTGCAGCGCGTTGTGCTCCCCGATCTCGGCCTCGAGCACCGCCTACACTTCAACGGAGGCCTCAGCTGCCCGGGAGACCTCCTTCTCCAACCCTGCGCAAGACAAGCGGGATGGGATCAAGCACCAAAGGAAATAAGCCGAACAGGGATGAAGGCCTATGGGACTCACCCTCGACTTTCTCTTTCTAGCCTTGTACCTCGGCCCGAGAGGCCTCGGCAGCCCTAGAAGCCTCCTTCTCCAGCTCTGCATCACATCAGGGAGTTAGGGGTCGAACGCAAGAAAAACAAATAAAACAAGGGGAATAGGGCTCACCCTCGGCCTTTCCCTTCTAGACTAAAGCTTCGGCCCAGGAGGCCTCGGCCACCTTGAGGGCCTCTGCCAGGGTGCCTTTCGTTAGCAGGTGCGCACCCTGCTCCGCCCCCAGCTGCCCAGCGATGGCCTTAGTAGAGGCCGTCGCTTCTTTAGCCTAGGACCTGAAGGTGTCCCGCTCACCGGCCACCCGGGTAAACTCCTCCTCCAACTCCTTGATCCTCGCCACCAAAGGGGTGGCCTGCTCCCAAGCCGTGGCCGCCTCGGCCTTCATATCAGCACAGCGAAGGCGGAGGTCCTCCACCTCCATGCTCCACGCCGACAAAAGCTCGTTGGCATTGGCGAGCAAGTCCTTCTGCTACTGGAGCTAGTCCTAGACGTCCCTCTCCCATCGGAGGAACAATGACTTCTCGAGGGACCGGGCCTTGAGCTCCTGGATAGGCAGAACAGACGTTAAGCACTGCAAGAAAACTCGGGAAAAAGATGACATCGCACGAGAAAAGAAGGTGCATACCTAGGCAATGCCGGGTAGATTGTTGGCCACGACAGACAGCGCTGTCCGTAGCGACTGCTCTGCCAGACGGTGGAATTGCTCGAAGGAGTCCCAATGCCCCCCCTTGGCCGTGTCCTCGAGGGTGAACAGAGGCTCCCCCTTAGGGTCGTCCCGGCTCCACCACAGGACATGCGGGTGATCCCACCCACAGGGCTTGGGTTGTACCCGCATGAGGGTCAAGCTTGCCTCGCTAGAGGTCAGAGCTGGCTGCTCCACGGTGCTGGCCGCCTCAGCATCCGCCACCTCTTTCCCCTAGGAAGTATCGTCGAAGGAGATCGAATGGACCTCCACTTCCTGGGCACTCTCCTACGACAGCGACGAGCCTTGGACCGGGGGCGGTATTGAAGCTTGCCCCGCCTCCGTCTCCGCTTCTAGGGCCGCCAGCTCTGTCGCGCCCACGCCGGCCTCTGCCACCTCGGCCTCGGTGGTCCCAGGGGCTTCGGCCGCTGCCACCTTGGCCTCAGTGGTCCTGAACGCCCTGGCCTCCATCGCCTCAGCCTTGGAGGTCCGGGGGGCCTCAGCCTCACCCTCGGTGGCCTCAGCGACTAAGGGCGCCTCGGCTTCATCTAACTCGCGAGCCTCGGCCTCATGGGCGTAGGCTCCTCCTCCTCCGCTTGCTTCGCGGCCACCTCGGTAGCCTCTCCCTAGGCGACCAGCTCCTTCGGGTTGGCCCTCGTCGACGCCGCACCATGCTATATGACGGCTTGCACCTCCACCACCCATTGGGCGATGGAGCTGGTGCTCACCTTGAGCGTCTTACATGGCGCCAGGGCTGGCACTTCTGCTTGATGCTTTCGGCTGAGGGCAAAGCACTCACAAGATTTGCATACGACCAAGGGACGAGCGGGAGAGGTTGTAGACATTGACAAAGCACTTACCTCGAACGGGGACACAACCGCTTCTGCACTACGTCCGTCGTCCTCTGTAATGGCGGCGATGGTGGCAGAGGCACGGCCTCCATGTCCACCGATGCTAGCCGGCCCTCGCTGGACTTCAGCGCCCCCTTGACCCTCTGCAAAGGTGGTTGTGTCACCCCCGCCGCCGCCTGCTCCACCTCCGCCGTCGAGCCCACCGGGCTAACGGCGCGCTTCCCTAATGCTTGTGCCTCGGGCGTGTCAGCCTTGGCCCCGGGGCGGGCGATCGCCAGCCCCAAGGCGACCTCTCCTCCCCCTCTTGGAAACACCGGGCTACTCACCGATGCCCCGAATGCCGTCCCCCTAATGTCAGGGAGATGGTCCAGGACACCCCGCCCTGCCTCGCTCTTGTCGTCATCACTCGAGGAATCCGACAACGACGGTGACGGAGATGGCTCCACTAGGAGACCATCGTGTCTCTGCTGCCGGCGACGCTTCTCCCGCTCTTTGCGCTCAAGGTTCTTCCTCTTGCGCCTTGCCTCCTCGGTGTCCTTCTATTTCTTCTATGCCTCGACATGCACCCGGTTCACCGCCCACCGCTCTGCGTCCTCGGGAATGGGCAGCGGGGAGGCTCGCACATCCCTCATCCCCTGCAGGAATGGCGAACACGCTAAGGGAATAGGAAATGCAAGGAGCAAGGAGGCCTCGGGGGCCGTAGCAGCATGTGACTTACCAGAGAGAGGTACCCCTATGACAGGCGCATCGGGAACGGGGACAGACCATTGCTCCTCAGCCGCCCCTCCACCGTCTCTCTCACCTGACGTAGAATCTCCTCATCGGAGAGGGCGATGGCGGACATCCAGACGCCATCGATCGGCTCATCCGGTGTCATCTCGAATAGGCACCGCTGTCGAGCCATCAGCGGTAGCACCCTCCGGTGGTGGAAGGCCACCATGACCACAGCCACAGTAAGGCCATGGCTCCATAGCCTCTCTAGCACCTCTAGGAGTGGCCACAGCTTGGGCTGATCAACCACCAGGATGCCATACCTCCACTTCTCCGGCTAGCTCTCCATGACCCGTCCGGTATAGGGGGGAAGTCCACCGTCATCATTGTGGAGGTAGAACCAGCTATTGTACCAGCGACGGTTGGACGACGCGAGCTGGGCTGGGATGTAGAGGAGCTACCAGTCTTGGCGCACTTGGAGAGTGCAACCACCAGCCCTCATCGCCTTCCTCATGCCCGTCGTGCCCATCAGCTTGGTGGTAAGCCCCACCCGGAAGAGGTGGAGCTACAGCTCCCAGTGGGGGGCAATGCCCAGGCACCCCTCGCAGACGACGATGAAGATGGCCGCCTGTGCGATGGAGTTGGGGTTGAAGTTGTAGAGCTCCACGTCGTAGTAGTGCGGGAGCGCTCGCATGAACTGGTCTATCGGTAGGCCGAGACCGCGCTCGTGGAAGACCACGAAGCTCATGATGTAGCCATCACGTGGCCTCGGCTCCTTCTCGCCCCCCGGAGCAATCCACTCTAGTCTGCTAGGGTCGGTAACCGGGCGGAGGAGGCCGTCGTCAACAAGCAACTTCAACTCTGCCGCGGACACGTCGGACGGACCCCAAGGATCCGCCTAGACGATAGTAGCACCACCGGCCATGGATGTGGTGGAGAATGCGACTACGGTGGTAAGGCGAGCTCTTGCTATCTCTCTCTCTCTCTTCCTCGCCCTTCTCCCTTCTTCTCCCCGGCGCTCTCTGTTCTTAGCAATGGCTCGAAGGCAGAAAAGGTGAATGCAGGCAAGGTAATGAGGATAGGGGTGAGGCTCATCACATATTTATGTAGGAAGGGTGCAGAACGGACGGGCGACGAAACCAGGGAAGTTTCCCTCAAATCTAGCGCAGTTAATCCGGATCCGATTAAACTGCCCACGCGCCCACCTTTTCCTTATTAATCGCGCACGCACAGTAACGTCCCATCCGCTGACATCGCGTCGCATCCGACCGCAGCAACGGCAGGCGCCGTTCTGTCTCCCTAAGAAAACTGCCTCAAAAGGCACACCCGCCGTTGTCTGCCGATGGGAGGGGAATATCCCCCACCCGATTCCTTTCAGACTAAGGAACTGGGCACCGAGCCCGTTATGGTCCAGGGGTTCGAAGGCTGGGCCCCTGAGGGTCTCGACAGCCGCCCCAGGACAATAGAGTTAGGGATGACTATGGGCCAGCCCATACATGGCTGAGGCCCGAGCAAGCGATCGCTCGGGACGCCCTAAGTCGTGTCTAAGATCAGTAGGGAGATCTCTAAATGGGATCCCACCGCAGGGAGGCACCGAGCCCCCGGGGCCCATCAAATTGCCCTGGGACCCACTAGAGAAGCCCTCTAGTACTTTTGGAGTGCGTCTCTGGACCACCAGCCGACCCTTATTGAATGGGGCATGGGCCTCTACTTGGACTTACCCGATAACAGCTCACCGCAGGTGTCACTGCTCCCGCCCACCGAGGGTAGCCTGGCATACTCCACCCCTCCTTCTGAACGAAAAGGATGCATGAGGGTCGCACAAAAAAGATAGGGAAACTCCTGATCGCCCCTCGCTCCGTGTAGAAGCTTGGGGGCTCTTCCTGCAACCAAGCCGAGACCCAGTGACCCAAACTCGCACTCGAGGGCTCTGCAAAACAACCCCTCCTTCTGAATGAAAAGGATGCGCGAGGGACGCACAAAAAAATACAGGGAAACTCCTGATCGTCCTCTTGCTCCATGCAGAGGCTCGGGGGCTCTTCCTACAACCAACCTGAGACCCAGCGACCCAAACTCGTACTCAAGGGCTCAGCAAAACAACCCCTCCTTCTGAACGAAAAGGATGCACGAGGGTCACACAAAAAAGATAGGGAAACTCCTGATCGCCCTCTCACTCTGTGTAGAGGCTCGGGGGCTCTTCCTGCAACCAAGCCGAGACCCAGCGACCCAAACTCACACTCAAGGGCTCAACAAACAACCCCTCCTTCCAAATGAAAAGGATGCGCGAGGGTCGCACAAAAAAGATAGGGAAACTCCTGATTGCCCTCTCGCTCCGTGCAGAGGCTCGGGGGCTCTTCCTGCAACCAAGCCAAGACCTAGTGACCCAAACTCGCACTTGAGGGCTCGACAAACAACCCCTCCTTCAGAATGAAAAGGATGCGCGAGGGTCACACAAAAAAGATAGGGAAACACCAGATCGCCCTCTTGCTCCAAGCAGAGGCTCAGGGGCTCTTCCTGCAACCAAGTCAAAGACCAGCAACCTGAGCTCACACTCAGGGGCTCAGAAAAATGCGATAAAGGGCATCGAGCCCGTTATGGTCTAGGGTTCGAAGGCTGGGCCCTGAGGGCCTCGACAGCCGCCCTAGGACAACAAAGTCAGGGACGACTATAGGCAAGCCCGTACATGGCCGAGGCCCGAGGAAGCGATCGCTCGGGATGCCCTAAGTCATGTCCGAGACCAGCAGGGAGATCTCTGAATGGGATCCCACCATAGGGTGGCACCGAGCCCCTGGGGCCCATCAAACAGCCCTAGGACCCACTAGAGAAGCTCTCTGGTACTTTTGGAGTGTGTCTCTAGACCACTAGCTGACCCTTATCGAATGGGGCACGGGCCTCCACTTGGACTTACCCGATAACAGCTCACCAGAGGTGTCAATGCTCGTGCCCACTGAGGGTAGCCTGGCATACTCCACCCCTCCTTCCGAACGAAAAGGATGCACGAGGGTCGCACAAAAAAGACAAGGAAACTCCTGATCACCCTCTCGCATCGTGTAGAGGCTTGGGGGCTCTTCCTGCAACCAAGCCAAGACCCAGCGACTCAAACTCGCACTCATGGGCTCGACAAACGCGATAAAACCCCTCACTCAAACATGTGAAAAGCCCTTGGAGGAATAAATCCACTCCTCCAGGGCCTCAGGGGCTACACCCAGTGGGTGCGCTCGCGCGCACCCACCGAGGCCTCGAGTATGAAACACCATCCCGCCAGGAGCTGTCGTGAGCCAAGTCTCATCAAAACCTCAGGAAGAGCGCTCACGCTCTCCCCAAGGCTCGGGGGCTACTATTGGGTACCATAAAAAGGGCCCCCCTAAGCAAAAACTGAAAAAATCGCTTAGACCCTATCAAAATCAAAGCCAAGAGACAACCACCGGCAAACCCCCACCTTATCCGAGGCTCAGCTGGGCCGCCTGGCCTACCTCAAGCAAAATCTAGGCCCACCCGAAGCAGGCTTGGCCCAAAGTGAAACCATGAGGCCTCGGACGGGGTACCGATTCTCTGTCTTGCTCAAGGCCCCGCACGTAAGGCCTCGGATGGGGTACCGATTCTCCGTCTCGCTCGAGGCCCCGCACGTAAGGCCTCAGACGGGGTACTAATTCTCCATCTCGCTCGAGGCCCCGCACGTAAGGCCTCAGACGGGGTACCGATTCTCCGCCTCACTCGAGGCCTCGCACTTAAGGCCTCAGATGGGGTACCGATTCTCCATCTCGCTCAAGGCCCCGCATGTAAGGCCTCGAGCGAGGTGCCAATTCTCCGCCTCGCTTGAGGCCGGCTCGGCAACAACCCCGTCGCCTCCGCCTCGACCGATTTCCCTAATAGAACGTCACGTCCAACTAACGCGACCAACCACTCCTGCGATGTCAGCCGAACAACGGCTCGATACAGCGGAGTGACCGACAAGATGGGAGTCACCTCAACACCATGTCATCTGGGACATGATGGGGCAGGGGTTACTGACCGCTGTGCTCAGCACTATGCCCATGACTGACACCCATACTGCACTGTGCTACCTAACCCCTGCTCCAAGGATAGCATGGCATGGGGAGTCAAGTCTGGGTCCCTATAGCCTCAGAATCAGTGTATAGGACCAACCGCTCCCTCCGAGCCTCGGTAATCCGCTTTAGGGTCTCAACAGCCTTAGGATTCATGCCCGCCGAGCCCCCCCATGATGGTTCAGCCTCTGCACCAACTGGGCCTTAGATCTCTACACTATCGACATACAGCGACTGGCACATCATCCACAGCATGTGCCATGACCTGCGTCAAGCTATCACTAGAGCTCCCACGTCGCACAGGATCGGGCGTGACCGGTGCATCGCTCTAGTGCATCAAGGACAAGACCGCTCCATCGACCATGCCACCACAGTGACAAGCCACAGGGCTGGGCATACCGCCTCCACTCATGAACCACCACGTAGCAAACATATGTATCACCACTATCCCCCCCTTTAACTATAAAAGGGAGTGACCGGGGCTGTTTCTAGGGACTCACAAAACACATAAAGGCAGAGACGAGCACACACATGCTCAAACACATGAACATAGGCAAAGACGCATGCACAGACGGAGACGTCGCTCACACACACACGCGCAAGCAACGCGCAACACTTTGTAATATGTGCACTCCTCCGCACTGCCTGAGATCAACATCTCAAGCAATCCACACCGCTCCACGTAGAGACCTGGGACTAGCTCCCTCTCTCGCCCTGCTTGTAAACCCCTACTACAAGCAGCTCGGTGCAAGGAATACAAGATCGATCTCTCAGACTAGACGTAGGGCACCTATTGCCTGAACCAGTATAAACCTTATGTCTCTTTGCATCACTATCCGGGATTAGGGGCACGCAGTACATTTTCACTAGTTGGTTGAGGACTCGATGGTCCAAAACACCGACAACCAACTTTACCAACATTTCCCACATGACTAAAGAACACCAGAAAGCATGGTGCTCACCTCTAAATAAATTTTCTTAAAGCATTTCTTAATTTATTTAGACATCAAGGTGTATTTATGAACATATACCAAAAATGCACAATAAATTCTACAAAAATTATAGTAGCTCACATATCCTCTCAATAGTATACTGTACAAATTTCATACCATTTGCATAAGTATATCTACCTCTACGAAAAAGACAATTTGCTATTCCAAGAAATCATGTGAGAGCGAGATAAACCAATAACTCACTCATACTTCATCCAATACTCATGAAATTTTTACCACACATCAACTATCACATGAGTAGCATGCCACGAAAATTTCACTTCATTTGGAGCCCTAGATCTGCAGTTATGGAAAATAACAAATTCAACTAGCATTACAACCTTACTGGACAAATCTATTTTTTGCAGCTAAAACTTTAAACTAAAACATACCATATTATAGACCTACTGCATAGACAATTTCAAAAGGATTCCAAAAAGTCCTCATTTGCTATTTTACGAATTTCCTATGAATTACTATGAATTTTCAAAGTTCCAGCCGATTTAAAACAAATACGTCCAAAAGGCACTATTCATATGAGTCACGGACTATGCAGTTAGGTCCCTCCCTTTCTTCAAATTCTTGCGTGAAGTCCTTGACACGAACATGAACAGAGGAGGCATGGGAGCTTGTCGATGTCGGCAGGAGGAGACTCGCGTGGCGGCGAGGGAGTGGAGGCGAAGCACCAAGGGACCCGCACGCTCCCGTGGGTAGCCTCGGCTCGCACCACGGTGGCCCGACGTGGCCTGGCCGTGCGTGCTGGTGACGACGGCCAAGCGGGCGCCGGCGACAGTAGTGCATGGCAGTGCAGGCAGCTGGGAAAGAGACACGACGCGCACGTGGTGGCTCGCGGAACACGAAGGCGAGGCCGGTTGGGACTAAGGAGCGACGGAGGAGCGGAACCAGGCGGAGGTAGGGAGCTCAGCCGGCCCGGCCATGGCGGCCATGGCAAGCACAGTCATGCTCAGAGCAAGCAGGCTCCAGAAGGCGAGTGAGGGAGTGGGAATGGAGAGGACAGGGGGAAACAGGGATCAGGCTCGGCTTTCACCAAGTGACACGCGACGGCGTGGTGGCGAACGGGCAGCGAGCGTGAAGTCCATGCGGCAGCAAGCTTCTGAACAGGTCGGCCATGTTCAAATTTTTTAGGCTAGCTCAAAAATACGTCTGAAACTCCAAATTTGTCCATCCGTAACTCCTAAACCACGACGAGATAGCAAAAACTCTACTAATAAAAGTTGTAGATCTACATACCAGCGTCAACTTTTATTTAGGGGTTTTTGTCTAAATCTTAATGGTTCGAGAGTAATATCAACCCAAAGTGCAGCACTTGAAACTGTAACGTGATCTCAGACTTAGAAAATTTTTCACACTAAAAACAGTAATACTTTTGCTACTTGTGGACTATTTTTTAGCATGCTATGCACCGAATTAGACTTTGACCTAAATATAAAAGTTGTTGATCTATTCAAGTACTACAACTTTGCTTAAGGGTGAACTTCCATGCAAAGTTTCTAGAGTACAATTCAAACCAAGTCAAACTAACATCACGATAAAGCTTAAATCTGAGTTTTAGACCGATTGATGCATTTTCTTGTCCTCCGCCCAACACGAACCTTTCATGACTTTTGTTGTAGAGTTAAATTAGAGTCATTTGGGCAAGGTTGAAAGGTTTGGTTGACGATCTAGAATTCCATTCACTTTATAAAACAATTCAGGTAAGGACATAACTTGTCATTTCATATGACTTCTTGATTCCAAACTTCACGAAACTTTTCCATGGATCAATATAGATGGATATTGATGCGAGACACATGAAACAAGTACATCCAGCATTACACAAGCATACTTTTTAGAAAGGCAGCATGTAAGCACACTGGTGCAGCAAGGCTTTTTGCTCCCGGTTGGGAAACCCCTTTAGTCCCGGTTTCCCAACCGGGAGCACCAATCCAGGACTAAAGGTACCCTCCTTTAGTCCCAGCTTGATGCTTGGGACTAAAGGGGGACCTTTAGTCCCGGTTGGAAGGGAGTAAAGGGGAACTCTAGGCCTGGCCAGAGACCGCCATAGGGCAGGACATTGAGTCCCGGTTGGTGTTACCAACCGGGACTAAATGTCCCTCTTTTTTTCCTTTTTCTGGTTTCTTTTTTCATTTAATGATTAGTTTTGATATTAAAATACATTTTCGAATACGCTGCTAATAGTAATATATATGTGTACTTCACACGCGTAAGTTTTCGTTCGAACTTTGTACATAAATAACAAACGAATATACGCGTACATGCATATATATATGATGATCATATATATACACACGTTATTTTATGTACATATAATATGTGCATACATATATATATACACATATATATATATATGTATATATATATATATATATTACAAAGGTTTGATATATAAATTGTTTATGTCCTTAGCAATTCACTCCTCCAGATTTGGCATCCACGTTTCGTTCGGGTCGTCATTGTAGAACTCGTCGTTGGGGTTGATGACCTGGTCATTTAGAAATCCTACTATAGTCTCTCGAATTGCTTTAAGTTGGTCAAGTCGTATGACTCTTTTCCTCAACCATTCAGTCTTCAATAAAAGTTAAAGGAAAAAGTATTAATATATATATATATATGTATGTGTATTGCTCATGTAATTACTTATACAAATGAGAGCAATAAATAAATTGTAAATATACGATCGAAATAATATAAAGGAAAAAGTATTTATATACGTACTTTGAGTTGCTCTTCAGGAGTTCTCTTTGAGTATGCCATGATGAACTCACAAACATAGTATCCGCAGTAGTTGTTACCCTGCTCCTGCCTTAGAACCCACTTTTACGACAAAAAAATCAATTAGGGTGAATTGAAATCATCATATGGTGTTAATTGAATATAAATGTGTAGTTATAGTACTTACTTTGTGTGCGATTACACCCAGTGGCGCTTTGCAATGTTTCATTTTTTGTTCCTCAATGAACCTTTTCTAAACCCTGCTCCCAATAAAATAAAAAAACAATTTAACCTTTAATAATTGTTGAGAGATCGGCGCCATTATATATATATATGTTGTTATAGAGAAACTAAATTAATTACCCTTGTATAATATCTATCATGTCTTGATACTCCGTTTGCGATTTTCTCAACGAGTCTAAGATTTTCAATCTACTATTGGCCATATCGATGACCATCAATATCCAGTGATTGCTACATAAACATATATATATATATATATATATATATATATATATATATATATATATATATATATATATATATGTGTGTGTGTGTGTGTGTGTGTGTGTGTGAGAGAGAGAGAGGTAACTAGCTAGTAAGGAAATATTGATGTTCGATATATATGATCGACATTAATTACTTATAATAACACTCACTTGAAGTTGTAGGGGAAGAGTATCTCCTTCTTGTCGCGTTGGTTCACTAAGAAATTCATGAGATTTCTCTCTGGTTGAGGCTTATAATCCTTCGGGGGGTTAGGGTGTTTGTATACGACATACGGATCAACGAACCCAACATCATTATCCTTTCTCTTTCTAAGTTCTATCATCTCATATTTGCATACATGAAAATTGTGAATATATATATTGTGAATATATAATAAAGAAATTGTGAATATAGTAGAAAATAATCACATTTACAGACAATAGCAGCTAATGAGACTTTTGTTGAGAGAGTCCAGGTGGCATAGTTGGTGTAATTCTAAAAGCTCGACATAGATAATGTCATTGCCACGGAAGTAATGGTGGTTTCTAATTCTGACAAAAAGATAGATTTGTCCCGCATCAGATGCCGACATGTACCACCCGTTTAGCAGGTACATTTGCGTACCCAGTTCACCTAATTTCTCTAGGTTGGCCTGGTACAAATTTCTTGTAAGGATCCACTTCTGGAGCAGATGGTCCTTCAGCGAGCACTTCGGCAAGGTTCAAACCAGTGTCCTCATAAAACCGAAGAAATGACTCATAGCCGCCTACCTCCTCCACTAAGTTTAAGTTTGAACCATATTCGTTAGGAACGACAAGGGGGGGATTGATTGTTGCAATTGTTGTCCGAGTTGTGCAACACCTTTTTCTACTCTCTTCTTTTTTTGCGCCGCCTCATATGACTTGGTGAGAGAGCGGTCATAGTCCGATATCGGTTGTTTCGCGGCGCTCTTAAGAGAATCCTATTTTTTTGTTCCAACTTCTTTCTTAGCTGATCTGGAGGTAGGAAGAAGTATGATGGCTCCGGGTTCTCCCTCGCTCATCGTGCCTATTTTGCACCTTCAAAGAAATCTGTCACTTCTTTTTGTACTGCATCCTTTAATTCCTATTCACTTTTCTCATATGATAGTTTTTGGGGAATAACTGGATGAGTAATTGCTTTCTGCTTCTTTGCCGGTGGGCAGGGCAATGGCTTCGTTTGCGGGGCGGACCTCTTAGGGGCTGGCTTCCTTGGAGGTGGGGGAGGCGTTGGAGACCGCCTTGGAGGCAGTGCAGACTTTGGAGGCGGCGGAGGCGTTGGAGACCTCGGTGGAGGAGTTGTGGACTTCCTTGGAGGCGGCGGAGGAGTTGGAGATGGTGGGGATGCAGCAGTGCCTTCAAAGGCGTCATCATTGCCCTGAGCACTATGATGGTCGGGAGAAGCAACAACTGGACTTTGGTTGGTGGAGGCCCTGCTTTGTGAGTACAAAAAAATAATGAGATATAAGTAAATGCTTATTATTAGTCATGCCCATAGAAAATTATCAAAAAATTGTTTTGTTAACTTTTGTCCGCACCTAATATCTACTGGCGGTGGAGCAGATGCCCCAGGGATAATGATGTAGCGCTTGCGCCATAGTATATATGCCTTCTCTGCTTCTCCTAGAGTCTTCTCTCCATCACCTCCAGGAATGTCAAGAGCTAGATCCTCATAACCTTTGCTCACTTTATCCACTGTGACCCTAGCATATCCAGGTTGTATTGGTGCCCCATGGATTCTTGGTGTCTTGGTAGGGTTTGGAGGAGTAAAAACACCGATAGCGACCTTGATTGTGTCATTCCCCCTTGGAACATGTAGCTCAATTGATGTCATTGGAGTAGTGACATCATCCATAGGGAAGCGCAGCGCTGCGTCATCTTGCTTTGGTAGCTCAGTGGAAGTGCAGCTGCTTTTCAACTGACTAGGGGGCTAATAATAACATTCATTCCTAGCTCTGATGCCTGCCTCTGGGCACTCATTGCTATCTACACTTGCTTTCTGATTTCTTCCTGCATTCTTGCTTCCATTGCTTTTTCTCGCTCCTTTGCTTCAAGCACCATTTCCTCCAACATTGTCACCCACGCTGCTTGCTCCTCCTTGCTTCTCTGGCGGCTTCGGTAGGTTTCCCTATCATTAGGGAAACCATGAACCCATGGAGTGTTGCGTCCTAAGCCTCTGGTTCGGCCAGTGTGTTCAGCAGTCCCGATGGCATACGTCAGCTCATCCTTCTCTCTATTGGGCTTGAACACATCAATCTCTTTAGCTTCTATAGCAAAAGCCAATTGGCGTGCTGCTGTTTCAAGTTTTTGCCCATACACTGCAAGACCGGTCTATGGGTTGAGTCTTCCCCCATGATCGGAAAACCAATTCTTCGAGCGTGGGGGGCACTTGGCTGATTCTGGTTCGATCCCCTTGGCAATAATGTCCGCTTCCATTTTTTGCCACTTCGGAATGGCAGTATCGTAGCCACCTGATCCCATGTCATGGTGGTATACCTTTTTTAGGCATTCTCTTGGTTCCTTCTCACCCGTGCCTCACCCTCTGCTGATGTCTTGTACTCTACGAAATCATTCCAATAGGGCCTATGTTTCGAGATTGGGCCCGTAGCAGTATTGAAATTCGACGTTTCGTTCTTCTTGATGTATGTGTTGTATAGGTGTTTCTTCCAAGTCTGGAATTGTGTGGCCATCTTCTTCATAGCCCATGATCAAACTAGCTCCTTCAATTCATCATCGTTGATATCATCGTAATCATTCGCTTGCAACGTGAAATGGGTAAGGATATCATTCCAGAGCAAATTCTTGTCAACATCAGAGGCAAAACTAACATCAGGCTCGTTGATCTTTTTCTTCCATTCACGGATACTGATCGAAATTCTATCCCTTACAAGGTACCCATAGTGTTCCACGAATTTCCTTTTATGTGGACCAAGTGGTTCGCCTGTCTCGATGTTGAATTCCAATATTATGTACCGGCCCTCCAATGGTTTCTTTGGTCCTCGAACATTTTTGCTCTTCGCCGTTGTGGTCGCCGATTCAGAGGGCTACATATAAAAAAATAATAAATAAATATCTTTTGTACACAGAAATATATATAATATTCACATATAATATATATTTGGTATATATACCTCGCCTATATTTTCTTGCAAAACATTTTCTTGCTCATTTTCAAGAGCTAGGTATTGACTTCCGTCATCAACATCCTGCTAACCAGCATTGGCAATAATATTTATCATTTCTTCCTCCATGTTGTCTCCTGGGGCAGCCATATCTAACAAATTTAACAAAATTTAAGTCACATATATAAACAAGTCATATATATATACAATAAGTCATATACAAATTTATCTAAGTCACATATATATAAACAAGTCATATATGTAAACAAGTCATATATGTACAATAAGTCATAAACAAAATAAATCTAAGTTACATATATAAACAAGTCATATAAACAAGTCATATAAACAAGTCATATATATAAACAATTCATATATGTAAACAAGTCATATATGTAAACAAGTCATATATGTACAATAAGTCATATACAAAATAAATCTAAGTCACATATATAAACAAGTCATATATATAAACAATTCATATAAACAAGTCATATATATAAACAATTCATATATGTAAACAATCATATATGTCAATAAGTCATATATGTAAACAAGTCATATATGTAAACAAGTCATATAAACAAGTCATATATGTAAACAAGTCATATAAACGACGAATTCGCCCTAGCGAGAACGACGAATTCACCCTAGCGAGAATGACAATTCGCTCTAGCGAGAACGACAGGGCGAATTCATCGTTCTCGCTAGGGCGAATTCGTCGTTCTCGCTAGGGCGAATTCATCGTTCTCGCTAGGGCGAATCATCGTTCTCGCTAGGGCGAATCGTCATTCTCGCTAGGGCGAATCGTCGTTATCGCTAGGGTATACAACAACGGGGCGGCGTTGCTAGGGCGAATTCGTCGTTCTCGCTAGGGCGAATTCGTTGTTCTCGCTAGGGCGAATTCATCATTCTCGCTAGGGCGAATTCATCGTTCTCGCTAGGGCGAATCGTCGTTCTCGCTAGGGCGAATCGTCATTCTCGCTAGGGCGAATCGTCGTTATCGCTAGGGTATACAACAACGGGGCGGCGTTGCTCTGCATATACAACAACAGGGCGGCGTTGCTCCACATATACAACAATGGGATGATGTTGCTCCACATACAACACAACGAGGCGGCGTTGCTCCGCATAAAACACAACGAGGCGGCGTTGCTCCACATACAACACAACGAGGCGGCTCTACTTCTGTGATATATTGTGTTATTTCGTTGATTGTATATAAATTTGTGATGGATGGTGGATTAAGAAGTTTTTCTAGTAAAATGATGCCAATTTTTTTAAAAACTAAATTTAAATTTATTTAAATTTGACTCAATATTTCTGAAATTTCCAAAATTTGACTCAAATTTTCTAGTGAAACGATCATCGGGGATTGAATTTTTTTCTTACCAGTATTGTAAACCCTGCCACCAACATCTGGCCATGCTCGTGGTGCTCTAGGCTCGGCCTGGGATGATCCAAGGCGCCCCAACACGTGCGTCTAGAGGCCATCAGCAGGGGCGGCGGCGGCGGCGAGGCATCCTGACGGCATTGGGGCTGAGAAAGAGGCTGAGAAGATGCTCTACTATCAGTAGACGCAAGATAGAGAGAGATGGGAGAGGCAGCGCATGGGATAGGGGCGCGACAGGCAGGTTGCGGGACGAAGAGGTCGAATCCACACGGACCGAGCGCTCGACGGGACAAGCCTCGGGAGGGAGCAAACTATCATGGGGAGACACACATCGCAGGTGTGGCTGGAAGCGGTGAGGCGGCCCATGTGGGAGCATTATCGTTCCTCAAACAGTCTCTCCGGTCTCACCTGTTGCCACCTCCAGTCGTCTTTACCCACTGGGGCGCCGGGCCAGGGTGGTCGGAGGGCGGCGCATCGGCGAGCGCGCTTAGTCGGGGCGTGCGACGTCGGGGTGGTGGGGCGCCGGTGTGCGTGCGGGCGCTCGTGAGGTGTGGCGTCGGCAGCGGATCTGATGAGCGGCGGTGGGTCTGTTAGGGCTTGGCTTGGCAGTGGGGAGGAGGAAGAAGAGGGGCCAGGTGGGTGCAGAGGCTATATAAGGGAGAGGACCTTTAGTCCCGGGCGCCACCACCAGCCGGGACTAAAGGCCCTTTAGTCCCAGGCCCTGTTAACGCCCGAGACTAAAGGTCACACCTTTAGTCCCGGCTGGTGGTGGTGCTTGGGACTAAAGGTAACCTTTAGTCCCGGCTGGTGGTGGCGCATAGGAAAATTATGTGACCTAAAGTTTTAATTTTTTTAACAAGTTTTAAAACACAATATAGTGTTTAAATTACTATTTTGATAATGCAAAAATATAGTGTTTAATTAAATTCAAAAAACTCTTGTGTTTCGACTGGAAATTTGTTTTCACATCATTTGAACGTGACATAATCCCACCATCAAACATAAATTTGTTTTCACATCATTTCAACGTGACATAATCCCAACATCAAACATAAATTTGTTTTCACATCATTTCAACATGACATAATTCAACATCAAACATAAATTCATAATTATTACATAATATCTCTAATACACACTATTGAACATCAATATATATATATAAAGCGGGCACAGTAATGAACTTCTTCTTGACGTATGTCCCTTGGTTATGATCGCGCCGTAACCATGGAGTGTCCTCATCGTTTAGCTGGATGTTAGGGTCTTTGTTCACTATGAAGGGTGAAATTCGGTCATCCTTTTCATAATCTTCTAACATGTCTGACTTGTCTTCGATTTCAACGATGTTTCTTTTTCCTAAAAGAACTATGTGGCGCTTTGGCTCATCATTGATTAGGTGGTTGTCGTTTTTCCCTCTCTTCGGTTTTGTAGACATATCCTTGACATAGAACACCTGTGTCACATCCTTCGCAAGGACAAACGGTTCGCCTTTGTACCCAATATTGTTGAGGTCCACTATTGTCATTCCATACTGGTTGTCGACTGCTACGCCGCCTCTAGTCGTCTTTACCCACTGGCACTTGAACAAAGGTACCTTAAAATGAGATGCATAGTCTAGTTCCCATATCTCCTCTATATGGCCATAGTATGTTTGCTTGTTCCCACTAGGGTCGGTGGCATCTATGTGGACACCACTGTTCTGGTTGGTGCTCCTTTTATCTTGTGCTACTGTGTAAAATGTATTCCCATTTATCTCGTACCCTTTGTATGTGAGGATATGCCACGATGGCTGCCTAGCCAACAAATACAGCTCCTCATCAATACTCTCATCACCCTGACATTCTTTTCGTAACCAGTCGCTGAAAGTTTCCATGTGCTGACGCGTAATCCATGCTTCACACTTCCCTGAGAACTCAGATCGGAGGAGGTTCTTGTGTGTCTCGATATACGGATCAACCAAGGAGGAGTTCTATAGAACTGTGTAGTGTGCTTTATTGAAATAATCATCACCCTTACCAATATATGTTTTCTTCCCTAGTGTCCCCTTTCCACTTAGTCTCCCCTCATGTCGCGATTTAGGAACACCAATCGGGTTAATATTGGGAATGAAGTCAACACCGAACTCAATGACCTCCTCTATTCCATAGCCTTGGCGATGCTTCCTTCTGGCCGAGCATGGTTGTGAACATATTTCTTCAGGATTCCCATAAACCTCTCAAAGGGGAACATGTTGTGTAGGAACATAGGACCGAGAATAGTAATCTCCTTGACCAGATGAACTAGGAGGTGTGTCATGATATCAAAGAAGGAAGGAGGGAACACCAACTCAAAGCTGACAAGACATTGAACCACATCATTCTGTAGTTTCGCTAGATCTGTTGGATCGATTGCCTTCTGAGAAATTGCATTGAGGAATGCACATAGCTTCACGGTGGCTAGACATACATTTGGCGGTAGAATTCCTCTTAATGCAACTGGAAGCAATTGAGTCATAAGCATGTGGCAGTCATGGGACTTTAAGTGTCCAAATTTCTTCTCTAGCACATTTATTATACCCTTTATATTTGAGGAGAATCCAGACGGTACCTTAATGCTATCTAGGCAGTCAAACAAGTTGTCCTTCTCTTCTTTGCTAAGAGTGTAGCTGGCAGGACTTAAGTACTGGTGTCCATCATCTGTCTTCTCTAGATGCAGGTTGTCTCGTTCTTTCAAACACCACAGGTCCTATCGTGCTTCAATTGTGTCCTTAGGATTCCCATACATGCCCATGAAGCCTAGCAGGTTCACACAAAGATTCTTTGTCAGGTGCATCATGTCGATCGCGCTGCGGACCTCTAGGACTTGCCAATAGGGTAGCTCCCAAAATATGGACTTCTTCTTCCACATGGGTATGTGATCGTTGGCATCCTTCGAAATAGGTTGGCTGCCAGGTCCCTTTCCAAATATTACTTTCACATCATTGACCATATCGAGGACGTCCTCACCAGTTCAGTTGCAAGGCTTGGCCTGGTGGTCTGCCTTACCTTTAAAATGCTTGCCTTTCTTTCTTACGGGGTGATTTGCAGGAAGAAATCGTCGATGCCCAAGGTACATGACCTTGCGATAGTTTTTCAAGAATATACCTTTCATGTCACTGAAACAGTGCGTGCATGCATTATATCCCTTGTTTGATTGTCCTAAAAGATTACTTAGAGCTGGCCAATCATTGATTGTTATGAACAACAATGCTCACAGGTCAAAGTGCTCCTGCTTGTGCTCATCCCACATGCGTACACCTGGCTTGTTCCACAAAAGTAGAAGTTCTTCAACTAGTGGCCTTAGGTACACATTGATGTCATTGCCAGGTTGCTTTGGGCCTTGAATGAGCACCGGTATCATAATAAACTTATGCTTCATGCATAACCAAGGAGGAAGGTTGTAGATACATAGAGTAACAGGCCAAGTGCTGTGACTACTGCTCTGCTCCCCGAAAGGATTCATACCATCCGTACTTAAAGCAAACCTTAAGTTTCTTGCGTCACTTGCAAACTCGGGGAATTCTCTATCGATTGCTCTCCACTGGGACCCATCAGTAGGGTGTCTCAACATATTGTCTACCTTACGGTCTTCTTTGTGCCATCGCAACAACTTTACATGGTCTCTATTTCTAAAAAGATGTTTCAAGCGTGGTATTATAGGAGCATACCACATAACCTTGGCAGGGATTTTCTTCTTGGGACGTTTGCCCTCAACATCATCAGGGTCATCTCGCCTGATCTTATACTACGACGCGTGACATATAGGGCATGCATCCAACTTCTCGTACTCTATGCCATGGTAGAGGATGCAGTCATTAGGACATGCATGTATCTTCTGGATTTCTAATCCTAAAGGGCAGACTACCTGTTTTGCTTCGTACGTAGTGCTGGGCAATTCGTTATCCTTCGGAAGCATCTTCTTTTGGATTTTTAGTAACTCCGCGAATCCCTTGTCAGATATACCATTCTTTGCCTTCCATTGTAGCAATTCCAATGTGGTACCTAACTTTTTTTGCCAAGCATCACAAGTTGGGTATAGCAATTTCTTGTGATCCTCTAGCATGCGGTCAAACTTGATCTTCTCCTTTTCACTTTCGCATTCTCTTTGTGCATCACGAATGGCCTGACCAAGATCGTCAGCGGGCTCCTCCTCTGCCCCTACCACTTCTTCAGCAGGCTTCTCCTCTGCCCCACCTCTTCTTTAGCGGGCTTCTCCTTTGTCCCCACCTCTTCTTCAGCTTCCCCCATTGCAGTATCATTGAAGGCACCATATTCAGCAAAAATGTCATCATCGCCCCATTGTTCTTCTTCACCTTCTTCCATTACAACTCCAGTTTCTCTGTGCTTTGTCCAACAAATATAGTTTGGCATGAAACCTGACTTGAACAAGTGTGAATGAAGAGTCTTTGAGTTAGCATATTCCATCGTATTCTTACATATGGCACATGGGCAGCACATGAAACCATCGCGTTTGTTTGCCTCGGCCGCACGTAACAAAGAATGCACACCGTCCTTGAACTCTTGGGAGCGACGATTAGCATTGTACATCCAATGCCGACTCATCTGCATTACATGACATAAATACCATATTAAAACCTAGAACATAATTAGTTAATTATACAACATGCATACCACCACAAAAGCTATAAATTTAAGAAAGCCTCGCTACAATGTAGACAATCCCAACTACCACTAAAAACACTAAAGCTAAAATGCACTTCAGCAGCACAAGGATTTTGCGACCAATCCCAACTAAAACAGATAGATCCCCCATTTGTTCAACATCTTTGGGCTTCTTTGGCTGGATCACTGCCTCATTAGCCGCCATATCTGCCTGTTGTGCAAGATATTTTTGCATGAGTTCAACATACTCTTCCTCCCAGTAGAAGCCTAAACATCCAGTGCCATCCCACTAAAATTAAAACAAAAAATTAGAACTTTAATCACAACCATCATGAAAATAGGTATAAACTAACCAGAGTCATTAAATACGATAAAATAGCTCAGATTGCGATCCAGACACTTGTAGAAAATGCGACCCTTGTTGGGACCCTCCTTCTTCACTCGGTACTCCATCACAATCTTCGTCTCATCACAACACTTGCCGCATGCAATGAGTGGGAGGCCCAGCCTAAGTCGCTTTGGAAACCCATGAGAGGCCGAGGACCCAGAAGCAGTTGCCATCTACTCTTTATACTCATTTTTTAATACACTATAAATTTCTCATTTTATAAACAAATAAAATTAAAAAACTCTAAAATTCTCTATATCTCTAAACAATGAAGTGTGCTATGCATGCTACAAATGAATGGTGAATACTAGTTTTTAATAGCTACTTTAACCTTCCTTCATGTAAATATGCAAGCTTGAAGTGATTTTGAGCTCAAATTGCTTACAAATGAAAAAAAACCACAATAAAGAACCATATATATAGTGAACAAAATGAGATAAGACAATGGTGAAACATGAGAGTATGAAGTTGGTAACCTTTAGAACCGAGAATCGATGGAGGAATCGAAGAAATCAAAGGAGGAATCGAAGAATGGATGGAGAAAGAGCAAGAACACTGCTTAAATTTGAACTGAAGCTCTCGGGCGGGCTCGGGGAGAAAGAAGACGGCCAACAGGATTTATAGGGGGGACCTTTAGTCTCGGTTGGTGGATCCAACCGGGACTAAAGGTCACTTTCTAGTCCCAGGCCACACCACTAGCCGGGACAAGAGCTTTACTCCCGGTTGGAGCCACCAACCGGGAGTAAAGGTCGACCTTTAGTCCCGGTTGGTGGCTCCAACCGGGACTAAAGGTCCCCTGCCACAATGGCCTAGTGCAGGAGCCATTGGGCAGGGACCATTAGTCCTGGTTGGAGCCACCAACCGGGACTAAAGGTCTCTCTAGTCCCAGGCGCAATATTTCCCGAGACTAGAGCCTGGTTTGGCCCTTGGATCAAAGGTCTGTTCTCTACTAGTGACAATAGTGCATGGTCCAAGTTTAAGTGGTGGCTCAGTTTCATATGTTTGACCTAACATCTCCATCACCACTTAACATGCCATGGTTGAGTTTAAACCCATTGCTTAACTGGTGACAAACACCTAGGGTGTTACAGCCTTCCCCCCCTTAAAGGAATCACATCCCGAGATTTAGGACGAAAGACTTTTATGGAAGAGAGACATGTTACCAGTTTCCAATATCAGCGATAGCTTTAGGCTACATAGCTTCAAGTACCAGAGGGACCAAATTGGTCGAGACAACTTTCTATACTTGTTCGCTGTAGTAAATTTTTGTCAAAAGAATTTCGTTCATTGGCTTTCATAAAGCATTGTTACATTGGGAGGAATCCAAGATAGCACTGTCCTGCGTACTTCATCCTCGTTGTATGAAGAGTGATTCAAGCGTAGACTAAATACTTGTAACATCTACTTCCCTAGTGGATATAGCACAGACCATATGGACTTTGCACTAGATCATAATCTTCTGAAGGATACTCGTTGCAATGGTTCCATGTGTGCAGTTCTCTTTCTCTGATAACAATATTGTATGGTCTGAGTCTGCCGAGTGAGTGGTAAACATAATAGCTGACTCCGTCGGCTCAACGTTCTCGATGATCATTCCTTAGGGAGCCTTTGGATCCAAGTTGCAACAGTGATCTAGGTTGAATCTGATGCAACCTCTTGGGTAAAAACACATATAAGGTACCAAAGGCATGTCAGCATTGGAGAACCATTGACGCAGAAGGATGTTAGCGAGGCTTGGAGGACAACACAAGTTGCAAGTAATCACAAAACTAGGGACTAGTTCACTACCAAGCAGGTTAAGTACAATTTGCCTTCGTGGTGCAGTTGCACAGCAAGTTGGGTTGACTTGCATCATAGCAAAACCAGCTTTCTTAAACTATATTTGATGTTGAGGCTTCCATTCTTAGGCCAATCAATATCTCAAAAACCATAATCCAAAAATCTATGGTTTGACACCTTTCCAATTACTTTCGAATTGCAAGGGCACAATTTGACTTCTAGAACACCTTGACTGCTCACGCATTGCTGATCTAAGAGGGCAAAAGCAAGGCACATAGGGGGTGCAATTAGTCTTCTCAAGGGTATGGAGGGTTGTCTAACAGCAATACACCTACAAGTTGTAATTTCTTGGCATGAATTACAAACACAACCGTTTAATGCAAAGGATGATCGCAGTCACAACGAAATTGCAGATTCTGTACCCTTTTGTTTTCTATTCATATCTCACAAACTACAGCTCCAATATGCACAAATTTTGGTGGGCATGTAGATCATTGGGTCTTCTAACTACTCACCAAAATTCAACTCAACCGGAGACCGTTTGACCATCCAAACAATTCATCTACCAAAACTGCTCTGTTCTGAAATGGCAGCAAACTGAGACATTGAAGGGTCCTAAGCAAGGAATGAGATCACCAAGTTTGGGGTCAATCCAACTTCGTTTGAGTCACTAATCGTCGGCTTGAAGATAACTGGTTTAGTGCCACAAAATCTGGACAGATTTCGTGTTCTCCCTTTTCTTTGCTTCACACGTTGAGGTGTGTGTTTTGCACTCTCTAACCTTTCTCATAGCAGCAGCAACCTTTTCTCTGAGGATGTAGACTAAGGTTTTCCATATGTGGTTCTCAGGAAACAACTTAAATTGTTTGATTTAGACACCAACTTGACGATGCACAAGCATTGGACTTGTGGCTATGTTTTCGGGACACAAAGCTTACTCTACATGGAGGGACTATCCTATAGAGATAAGGAACCATTCCTATATATCCTTCGGCGCTTCATCCAATAGAGTCTGGACACATGTGTTAGTGGCACCTAGGGGCACAAAGATGCTGACTGAAACTAGGGACGTGGTTTCGCTAGCTCCTTACGTATCCGATACAACGTCTTGTACTATCTGTGTGATTGTCCAAGATGGAATTGACTTGATAGCACAGGTTTTGGAAAACAAAGAAGTAATTGCATTGCTAAACGGCTTGCTGTTTCTTTGCTTAACATCGTTCTGTGAGACATAGTCTTCATAGCTACCAATAAGTCGCTACCTAGCTGGAGATTAACCTTACTATGGGTAACTAATCAGTTGTCTCTCAACACTCAAAGTTCCAAATTCTTACTCTTGACCACAACAATAATTGCAATCGAGGCACAAACAGACAGTCGCCATCGAAGTCTATAGATAAGGAGTCCCACTAGAGATGGTTGATTTCAACTGTATGGCCATCATGCACCTACAGATCAAGAACTTGAACAGGAGGTTCATGAGCACCCGGTGACCTATTACACCACATGATATCGCCATCCATTATCATTAGATTGATAACTTGTCCAAAATTAAGTGTTGGGTACCTTTCTGATCCAACATGGATGACATAAGTTGCTCATCAGACGATCGACGTCATTACAGGGACAGTTAGGTAGAGTCGCTTGTTAACCACCTCTTGCAGTCGGTTAATGTTTATGTCGGTGACCTGTTCTTCTAAGGTTATCCTTTTTGTATCTTCAGATGGAAGCTCTACTACATTTGGTCCAATATAGGAATCTTCCGATTAGAGATGGAGAGATAACCAAGGAAGAGCTCATGTGAAAATAACACATCAGTGTAGTTCTACAATGGATCATGACTAGGAACTTCGATACCAGCGCGTGCTGAGTAGCACAACCTTGTGTGCGCACCCACAGGAGGCTCTCGGTTTCGTCGCGGCACCATAGATCGCTAATCGTGGCACCATTACTGAACATACAACCCACCAGAATTCTCACGTGGCACAAATTTGGTTGCATAGGAGCAAGCACAATGAGAAGGAGGGATAGCAAACAAAGGTAGTCACAAGGTTAGGAGTCAACAAGGAGGTGATCTAAAGATCAAAACACAGCGCAAGAGAACATAGCTTAATTGCTGAAGACAACTGAGCAGGGGACTCTTGCCTAATTTCCATATATGCCTTGTGTCCACTAAAGTGATTACCAGATAAAGATTAATATGAGATTTGGTCTTGTTGAGCAGCAACATGAGATCAGTACTGATAAATATCCAGAGACTTGAAAGGGTTGGAAACAAAACAAACAAGATTCGAGGGACAGAGCCAATGCACTGACTAGGGATTCAGTGGATAAAGCAACGACATGATCTATGAGGAAAAGGTTCCAAAGCCAGGATAGATAGCGATCAGTGTTGCACCAGATCATCTATAGAAGAAGGAGCAATGAGATCTAGCAAGGATTTTTGAGCAAGGTCCTCCCACACAGGAGCGAGACAACCACAAAACATGCAAGAAATCATGGAAACTAAGCTTGGGCCTAAGGTCAAGCAAGGCATAGATACACAAACGTTCAAGGGCTAGTGACCACGTCTACAGGCTCAGGCTCCCAAGAGAGAACCTAATTGGAGACGACAACCGTACGATTACATAACTTGAGCGTTGTTCTAGGATAAAGCTATTTGACACTCATATGCTTACCGAGGACAAACGAGGGTGACAACTATGGCACTAATTAGATAACAAGCATACATACCACATCATAGTTTCAAGCAAGCATTTGAGAGATTCAATCAAATTAGCTTAAGCACAAATACTAAGCACAAGGCTCACACACATAACAAGCATTTACTAGACAAGATTTAACTACAAGCTTGGCCCAAAACCAAAGCAAGCTAAAGCATCCACTTAGTATATGCACAGAAAACTGAACAGCAGTACAGTAGGCACATGTTTCAAGCATAACAGAAGTTGTAGGCATCAAACAAAGGTAATCCTAGACTTTAGGTAAAGCTTATTAAGTTGTCTATAACTTTCTTATTATCATATTAAGATGATCCTACAGCTAATAAGACCAAACAAGACAAAGAAGACATCTCTGCCCAGATTTGGACAGATTTTGTCATTCTATTTTGCAAGCTCATAACTGGAGATTTAGATCACCAAAAGTAGTGCTATTAGACATTTTGGAAAGCTTAGAAAAATTACTATACTTCTTCTACTATTTCCAAGAAATAATTCTATATGCACATAGGTAAAACAAACCAAATATTCAGATCTATTTAGAACATAAGAAAAACCTGACAACAAACTTCTAAAATTCATAACTCCTAAACCATAAGGCCTGGGGTCATGAAATTTTTGGACAAGCAAGATACGAAAGTTAGCTACAACTTTGGTATTCTCCATAACTATAGAAAACACCGTTATGACCATGAAAACATCACTACTACAGAAACTGTTCTAGCAGCCAACGTCCCACAAGCAAAACAAAACTTGCCTTTGTTCTACTTAACAAGAGAGCACACAAACATGTTATTCTAGCAGCTCTAAACATTGTTACCTCAGACCAACAATAAATTAATTTTAGTCATAAGAATCACAAGTACTTAAGTGAGGCCTAAAGCATTTGCAAAAGCTTGTAAGAGCAACATACCCTCCACTTGGCTAAACTAGAGGACATTTATAGGTTTAAGCATGTAACCATAATTATTTCTAGCAAGGCTAAGCACACACTTTTCTCAAGCACTTCCTATTCAAGCAACATGGAACAAGGCGTTCTTGTTTAACTCCACACAAGGAAGATAGTGCAACACATCGATCACAAGTTACTTAGTACTAGAACAAAGGGAGGGAAGCATATTTATGCACAAGCACAATCATGATGCATGCTTGTCCTATTCGTCCTCACGAAATTGCTAGCCTAAGGTGGCAATCACGTTCTACGTCAGTGGCATAACACGTACTCTCTCGATATATAGCTAGTCGTCAGCTACATTCAATCTATGCATTCGTGGTTAGCGTACCTGCAGGCAAATTCATTGTAGCCCATCCCCACAAGAGATAAATAAGCACACAATGAAAATAGTAAACTAAGATACTCTCCATATATACATCCCCAGATGTATATACTTCAGTATCCATAGCTACCCAACAGATATACCCACAATTAAGTACCTTCATATATACATGGGTGTAACATGTAAATATTCCAGTAACCACAGCTAACTCTCCCCTAGACCGACAGTTGGAAGGTCATGCTCTCATAACTCCCACTTACCTGGGTGTAGAGGCAATTGATCCATACATTACCATTCAAGTGAATGGCATCCGTACAATAGCACGTCGTATGGACGACGAAAGTAAAAACCCCCATGTTAGTACTTAGATAGCCACCTAATAGTCCTTAACTGGGCATAAAGGAGGATGTCGCTAGCATAGTTTTGCAAATTAATTTTTGACAAATTTGTCTATAGCTAAAGTTTTAGTTAAAATAGGCTTTTTAAAACCAAAACTTTGTTTTTAAAATGATGTACATGACAGTATTATGCTTAATCTTGCTCTGATGCCAGCTGTGACAGAACCGCCCAATTTATACAAGATCAAGTACGGCTGTCCTCGCTAACACGTTGACACGCGCATACTTTCACATATAAACCCGGTAGTCTGCCAAGTGTCTCAAAAGACCTCGGTAAATCAACATCACAACCAAGATCGCGTGATTAAGCAAATACACATCACATATGCAGAGTTGTAGCGAAAATAATATTACAAATGGGTTCACAAATAATAGTACAAGTTTGGGTTTCAAAACCGCTTAGTGAAAACAACATAGCTTTCAAATGATTACATTAATATAAGTTCCAAATATATTGCTAGCATAAGTGACATCATCAGACAAAAGCATATAGAAGAGAAGTAACTATAGAATCACCGAGCCCACCGGTGGTTAGCCACCATCTTCAACAGGCCGAGAACTTCACCTGCAACATGGTGGGATAAACCCTGAGTACTCGAATGTACTCAGCTAGACTTACCCGTCATAAACCAGAAATAAAGTGACACCAAGGATTATGCAAGGCTTTAACAGTGGATCTAGCTGGACAACCTTTTTGCATAAATGCTTGAGTAACCATTAGCATTATTCACATGTACTAGCAGTGACTTTTAGCCATTACCTACCATCTATATTAGCACCTATACTAATCAATCACTTAATTAAGTTGCAAACAATAATAACCATATCAGGTATTTCATGGCTCATTATCATTATTATTATCATCCTTTAACCATATCTTTAAATTTAGTGAATCTACGTTGCCGCTGCTCAGTCAAGTTCTCACTATTCTGGAGAGACGGCGATTCGAATCGATTCCTATCCAGCTGGAGGGGTATTCCTAAACACAAACCCTGCTTCCCCCATCAGGGTCGCAAACAAGTCACCTTTGGCACAATTTAGGAGTCGCGAGTCCGAACAGATCGGCATTCTTAGAGAACCACTCTGCCAAGGTTGCTCGGGACTCTAACCTGCCTTGGACTTATGCCAATGGCTCTCCACACATCCTTACTACCTCTAGAATGCACGCCACTGCTCGCGTTCCCGGACTGAGTCGAGCTACTAGGCTTCACGGTCGGAACGAGTTATCCGGCCAACTAAGTGTTAGGCTGCGTTCAACATGACATGAGGACGTACAGCGTATCAGTCCTTAAATGACACAGACGGAGGCACTATGTCCAACCCTACACAAGACTCCGCCCGGTCTTAATTCATTATTAACATGGTTCTTTTCCACGATAGCAAATATAGCCAACCGTGATCCACCTCATCCTAAAGCTCGTAGGTGACAGGAAATCACCTGACTTCTACCGCACTAAGCAGGGCTAAGCATTTAACCCGTTCCTGAACGTAAATAGGATTCAAGTGTGATACCTAGACAAGGATGGGTATATAATGCAACAATTGGTTCCAACCAATTTCTATACTTAATGCATCATCAACGAATAAAAGATACTCAAGATATTTGTAAAAGCATGGGAGACTTAATATGCTCCGGGGCTTGCCTGTGATCCAACACTAGGTCAGTGTTTGTTAGACGACACTCGCTTGGTGAGCATCTCCTGTCCTAGCACTTGTCCAGTCCTTCCACCTTTGGGATAGGTCCACCATACACCCTCTTCGGGTTCGGCTCCAACATCACGTCCTTCACATGGTTCATCTAGCGCACCTAGATGAGATGCAAGATGCAAGTGCATGAATATGAAGAATGGTAATACAAGAGGCATCACATAAACATTCAAGACAAACACAAGATTATGCAAGACATAGACACCAATAGCTATTTAACTAACATCACACAACTAACTATAGAGAGCAAGCACATCAAGCATGACACAAGTTTAACAAGGTCACAAGTATCATAACTTGACCATCAACAAGGGCATAAGCCACACTTAGCAACACATGGAGTAAACAACCACAACTAGCATATGTCTATTTCTGGACTGGAAACAACAACTTCATGTTTGGATCATAACTAGAGTTATACAAATCCAATAGCCATGCAACAAGACATTCAGGAAAGCTTATGAAATTCTCTACATTTCATCTATAACCATCACAGCATGATTCACAAGTTAAGTGGGTCGAAATTATATATTTACAGAAACTGGTCTAAATAAGACAGAGAGCAATTAATTCTGTAACCCAACTTTAAACAGCTGTAACTCTTAAACTACTTGGCTAAATGACACCAAATTTTAACAAAAGCTAGATACATGAATTATCTACAACTTTTGTATAAACAAGTTTCACAACAAAGCACATTATCATGAAGAACTTTGCTAAGTTCCCAGATCTGTCCATAAACCACATCGGCAAGAAAATAATTATTAACTTATGTTGCAAACACATAATTAGGCAAAACCAACTTTACCAACATTTCACACATGACTAAAGAACACCAGAAAGCATAGTGCTCACCTCTAAATAAATTTTCTTAAAGCATTTCTTAATTTATTTAGACATCAAGGTGTATTTATGAACATATACCAAAATGCACAATAAATTCTACAAAAATTACAGTAGCTCACATATCCTCTAAATAGTCTATTGTACAAATTTCATACCATTTGCATAAGTATATCTACCTCTATGAAAAAGACAATTTGCTATTGCAAGAAATCATGTGAGAGCGATATAAACCAATAACTCACTCATACTTCATCCAATACTCATGAAATTTTTACCAAACATCAACTATCACATGAGTAGCATGACACAAAAATTTCACTTCATTTGGAGCCCTAGATCTGCAGTTATGGAAAATAACAAATTCAACTAGCATTACAACCTTACTACACAAATCTATTTTTTGCAGCTAAAACTTTAAACTAAAACATGCCATATTATAGATCTCCTGCATAGACAATTTCACAAGGATTCTAAAAAGTCATCATTTGCTATTTTATGAATTTCCTATGAATTACTATGAATTTTTAAAGTTCCAGCCAATTTAAAACAAATAGGTCCAAAAGGCACTATTCATATGAGTCACGGACTATGCAGTTAGGTCCCTCCCTTTCTTCAAATTCTTGCGCGAAGTCCTTGATGCGAACATGAACAGAGGAGGCACGGGAGCTTGTCGATGTCGGCCGGAGGAGACTCGTCGGCGGCGGGGGAGTGGAGGTGGAGCACCAAGGGACCCGCACGCTCCCGTGGGTAGCCTCGGCTCGCACCACGGTGGCCCGATGTGGCCTGGCCGCGCGTGCTGGCGACGACGGCCGAGTGGGCACCGGCGGCAGCAGCGCACGGCGGTGCAGGCAGCCGGGAAAGAGACGCGACGCGCACGTGGTGGCTCGCGGAACGCGAAGGTGAGGCCGGTTGGGACTAAGGAGCGACAGAGGAGCGGAACCAGGCGGAGGCAGGGAGCTCAGCCGGCCCAGCCATGGCGGCCATGGCAAGCATGGCCGTGCTTAGATCAAGCAGGCTCTAGAAGGCCAGTGAGGGAGTGGGAATGGAGAGGACAGGGGGAAACAGAGATCAGGCTCGGCTTTCACCAAGTGACACGCGACGATGAGGTGGTGAACGGGCAGCGAGCGCGAAGGCCACGTGGTAGCAAGCTTCTGAACAGGTCGGCCACGTTCAAATTTTTAGGCTAGCTCAAAAATACGCCTGAAACTCCAAATTTGTCCCTCCGTAACTCCTAAACCACGACGAGATAGTAAAAACTCTACTAATAAAAGTTGTAGATCTACATACCAGCTCCAACTTTTATTTAGGGGTTTTTGTCTAAATCTTAATGGTTCAAGAGTAATATCAACCCAAAGTGCTGCACTTGAAACTATAACGCGATCTCAGACAGGAAAATTCACTAAAAACAGTAATACTTTTGCTACTTGTGGACTATTTTTGAGCATGCTATGCACCGAATTAGACTTTGACCCAAATATAAAAGTTGTTGATCTAGTCAAGTACTACAACTTTGCTTAAGGGTGAACTTCCATGCAAAGTTTCTAGAGTACAATTCCAACCAAGTCAAAGTAGCATCACGATAAAGCTTAAATCTGAGTTTTAGACCGATTGATGCATTTTCTTGTCCTCCACCCAACATGAACCTTTCATGACTTTTGTTGTAGAGTTCAATTAGAGTCATTTGGGCAAGGTTGCCAGGTTTGGTTGACGATCTAGAAATCCATTCACTTTATAAAACAATCCAGGCAAGGACATAACTTGTCATTTCATGTGACTTCTTGATTCCAAACTTCACGAAACTTTTCCATGGATCAATATAGATGGATATTGATGCGAGACAGATGAAACAAGTACATCCAGCATTACCCAAGCATACTTTTTAGAAAGGCAGCATGTAAGCAATAGTGCATGGTCCAAGTTTAAGTGGTGGCTCATTTTCATATGTTTTACCTAACATCTCCATCACCACTTAACATGCCATGGTTGAGTTTAAACCCATTGCTTAACTGGTGACAAACACCTGCGGTGCTACAATGATGATGGTGATGCCATGGTGATGATCAAGTGCTTGGACTTGAAAAGAAGAAAGAGAAAAACAAAAGGCCCAAGGCAAAGGTATAAATGGTAGGAGCCATTTTGTTTTGGTGATCTAGACACTTAGCGAGTGTGATCACATTTAGGTTCGATAGGCATACTATTAAGAGGGGTGAAACTCGTATCGAAATGCGGTTATCAAAGTGCCACTAGATGCTCTAACTCATTGCATATGCATTTAGGATCTAGTGGAGTGCTAACACCCTTGAAAATGTTTGTGAAAATATGCTAACACATGTGCACAAGGTGATACACTTGGTGGTTGGCACATTTGAGCAAGGGTTAGGAACTTCACCGGTGGAGTGTCCGCCCGTAGAGTGCAGACAGTCCGACGGTGCCACCGGTGCCCTAGATAGAAAAGACGGGGGTCGCTGTAAGTGACCGGACGCTGGTCTCGGTTGGACCAGCGCGTCCGGTTAGTGGCAGCAGAGGGCGCACAGCGACCGGACGCTGACAGGGTCTGTCCGGTCCTACTGACATTGAAGTGGATAGAGAAGTCACCGAGTGACCGGACGCTGGGTGTGTCCGGTCGAGCGTCCAGTCATGAAAAGTCATCTCTAGATGCTTACTAGAAATGACCGGACGCTGGGGTTCAGTGTCCGGTCACTTTGAGCTACTGTGTACGGTCATCACTTGACCATTGAGATCAGGCGATCAACATTTGAAGAGAGGGGACACGTGGCACGCATCGTGTGACCAGACGCTAAGGTCCATCATCCGGTCAGTATGACCGGAGCATCCGGTCACCCCGTGTTGTGCCTAGTGAAGGGGTACAACGGCTCTATTTCGTGGGGGCTTGTATTTAAGCCCCATGGCTGGCTCAAGCTCACTCTCTTGGCCATTTGTATTAACATAGCAACCTTGTGAGCTTAGCCAAAGCCCTCCCACTCATCTCCATCATTGATTCATTATCTTTGTGAGATTGGGAGAGAATCCAAGTGCATTGCTTGAGTGTTTGCATCTATAGGCGCTTGGTGTTCATGTTTCGCTATGGGATTTGCTTGTTACTCTTGGTGGTTGCCACCACCTAGATGGCTTAAAGCAGCAAGGATCATCGAGCGGAGGGTGGTGATTGTCTCTGGCTCCGATCGTTGTGATTGTGAGGGGTTCTTGACCTTTCTCCGGTGGAGAGCCAAAAGGTACTCTAGTGAATTGCTCATGGCTTGTGTGATCCTCATCTTGTGTTGGTTGTGCGGCACCCTATTGAGGGTTTGGCGTGTGATGCCAATTAGCGCGTGAGCCTCCAAGTGAGTGAATCGCCATAACGAGGAGTAGCTTACCGGCAAGCAAGTGAACCTCGATAAAAAATCATTGTGTTCATCATTTGATTTTGAGGTGATTGGTCTTCATTGGTATTCATTCTTGTGATTGTTTGGCTCATTCCTCAACATGGCGGTATAAACATCTTGCTCACTCTCTTTACATTACCACAAACTAGTTGTCAAGCTCTTTAGTGTAGCTAGTTGTGAGAGCTTGTTAGTTTGGTTAGTGTGGCTCTTTAGTTAGCTTTTGAGAGCACACTAACTTAGTGTAGTGTCATAGCTATTGTGTGGATAGAAACTATATAAACTAGAATTGTGGTAGGTGGCTTACTATTTTAGTAGGCTAGCGCAACACTTGCTTTGCCTCATAATTGTCTAACCGGTTTGTTAAGTGTTGTTGTAGATTTTTTTTAATAGGCTATTCACCCCCCTCTAGCCATTAGGACCTTTCAATTGGTATTAGAGCCGAGGTCACCGTGATTTGAGGCTTAACAACCTTCGGTGTAAAAATGGCTCAAATCAACAACACCAAGAAGCCACCCCAATGTGATGGCACAAATTATCCGTATTGGAAATCAAAGATGACCACACACATCAAGTCAATCAATAGAAAAGTGTGGAAGGTGGTAGAAACCAAAATTGAGAATGGTGATCCGGAGAATCCCACCACGGCCGAAGAAGTGCTTCTCCAAAACAATGACATTGCTCTAAGTGCCATTCATGATGCAATTGATGATAGAACATTTGAGCAAATCAAGAATATTGAGATGTCTCATGAGGCATGGAAGAAATTGGAGGAATCATTTGAAGGCACTCAAGCCATAAAGGGTGCAAAGGCATATATTCTCAAAGAGAAGTTTGCAAGCTTCAAGATGAAGGAGGATGAGAGTGTGCCAGAGATGTTTCATAGGCTTCAAGTGCTTGTCAATGATCTCAAAGCACTTGGAGAAGAGGTGAAGGACAAGGACTTCTCCCACAAGTTCTTAAGATGCTTACCTTCAAGATTTGGCACATTAGTCACTATTCTAGTGAGGAGTGGTTTGGACACCATGACACCAAACCAAGTGTTGGGAGATATAATGAACGATGATACATATAGAGATGATGATGAGAAGGAAGAAAAGAAGGAGAAGAAAGATGAGAAGAAGAAGAGTGTGGCATTCAAAGCCACATCATCCAAGGGCAAGGCAAGGCAAGAAACATCAAGTGAAGATGATGGCTCATGGGATGATGATGATGATGAGAAGATGGCTCTCTTTGTCAAGAAATTTGGCAAGTTCATGATGAAGAAAGGGTACCGTGCTACAAGAAAGAAATCTTCATCCAAGAACAAGGAAGAGTCAAGAAGGTGCTTCAAATGTGGAAGCAAAGATCATCTTGTTGCTCAATGTCCATACAATAGCGACAATGATGACGACAACAAGAAGAACAAGGAGAAGGATAAGAAGGAAAAGAAAGAGAAGAAGAACAAGATGACCTTCAAGAGGAAGGGTGGTTCATATGTGGTCACTTGGGATAGTGACGCTTCATCAAGTGATGATGATGATAGTGATGATGACAAGACCACCAAGAAGAAGGCACTTGCAAGCATTGCAATCAATGAGAAGCCTTCTCTCTTCGACACTCCATCATGCTTAATGGCTAAGGCCACTAAGGTACAAATTTGTGATGATGAATATGATAATGAAAATGATAGTGATAGTGATGATGATGAACCTACTAAAGATGAATTATTTGACATGCTAGAAGATGCCAAAGAACACTTTGACATTAAGAGAAGGGAATGCAAGAGCTTGAATAAGGAAGTAAAAGCCCTTAAGCAAGCCCTTGATGAGCTCAAAGCAACTCATGAGAGGCTAGAGGAAGCCCATGAGAAGCTTGGCAAGGCACACAAAAAGCTTGAAAAGGCTCATTCCTCTTTGCTTAATGAGCAAGATAAAAAGAAGCATGTTGAGACTTGTGATGTAGGTTTAACTTGTGATATAATTGATGAATCATTATCTATGCCTATCATTGTTGCTCCCACTAACCCTTCTTGTAGTACTTCTACTTCCACCTCATCTAGTAGTGATGGTCTCACTTGTGATGCCTCACTAATGGTTGAGAATGAGAACCTCAAGAAGGAGGTCAATAAGCTCACTCACACCTTGGCTAAGGCCTATAGTGGTGAGGACCGCATGCTTATGTGCTTGGGTAGCCAAAGAGCTTCTCTCTACAAAGAGGGATTGGGCTCAAAGAAGAAAGCCATTTGGGTACCAAAGAGCTTAGTAACTAACCTTCAAGGACCCAAGCAAGTTTGGGTACCTAAAAAGAATTGATCTTTTATAGGTCAATTACAAAGCAGGAGGAAGGCATTGGGTTCTTAATAGTGGGTGCACTCAACACATGACCGGTGATGCAAGAATGTTCAACTCAATCAACACCAATGGCAATGATGGTTATGATAGTATTACATTTGGTGATAATGGCAAAGGCAAGGTCAAAGGGCTTAGTAAGATTGCAATATCCAATGTGTTGCTAGTAGGGAGCTTGAACCTCAATTTGCTATCCGTGGCACAATTGTGTGATATTGGATTCAAATGCATATTTGGGGTAGATGGTGTAGAGATCATAAGTGTAGATGGCTCTAACTTGATCTTCAAAGGCTTTAGATATGAGAATCTATACTTGGTTGATTTCAATGCTAGTGAAGCTAGATTATCTACATGCTTGTTCACTAAGTCTAGCATGGGTTGGTTATGGCATAGAAGGCTTGGTCATGTTGGAATGAAACAATTGAATAGATTGGTTAAACATGACTTGGTTAGAGGCTTGAAAGATGTTGTGTTTGAAAAGGATAAGCTTTGTAGCTCTTGTCAAGCTAGAAAACAAGTTGGAAACACCCATCCCAAGAAAAGCATGATGGGCACTAGTAAAGCATTTGAGTTATTGCACATGGATTTGTTTGGGCCAACACAATATACTAGCATCGGTGGTAACAAATATGGCTTTGTGATAGTGGATGATTATACTAGATACATATGGGTATTCTTTCTAGTGGACAAAGTGATGTGTTTGCAACATTCAAATCATTTGTCAAGGGCATTCACAATGAGTTTGAAACAACCATCAAGAGGGTTAGAAGTGACAATGGTAGTGAGTTCAAGAACACTAGAATTGATGAGTTATGTGATGAATTTGGAATTAGACATCAATTCTTGGCCAAGCACACTCCACAATCAAATGGCCTTGTTGAGAGGAAGAATAGGACACTCATTGATATAGCAAGGTCTATGCTTAGTGAGTACAATGTGAGTCAATATTTTTGGGCCGAAGCTATCAACACGACTTGCTATTGTAGCAACTGCCTCTATTGTCACCCATTGAAAGAGAAGACACCATATGAGCTCTTGAATGGTAGAAAGCCCAACATTGCATATTTTTAGGTCTTTGGCTGCAAATATTATATCTTGAAGAAAGGCACTAGATTGGGCAAGTTTGTCAAGAAATGTGATGAAGGATTCTCACTTGGCTACTCCACTACAAGCAAAGCATATAGAGTTTGGAATTTGGATAGTGGTACTCTTGAGGAAGTTCATGATGTTGAATTTGATGAAACCAAGGGTTCACAAGTAGAGAATGAAAACTTAGAAGATGTTAGAGGCATTCAACTTTCAAATGTCATGAAGAACATGTATATTGGTGAATTGAGGCCTAGGCAAGTGAATGATGATGAAGATGATCAAGTGCAAGTGCTCTCTAACTCAAATGTGCAAGATGATACAAATCAAGCTAGTACAAGTGGCTCTCATGATAATGAACAAGATCAAGTGGCTAGTACATCATCTCAACCTAATGATCAAGCAAGTGCAAGTAATCAAGTTCCAATCCTCCAACCAACTAATGTTGCAAGGGATCATCCATTGGACACTATCATTGGTGATATTTCTAGAGGTGTGCAAACTAGATCAAGATTGGCTTCATTTTGTGAGCATTTCTCATTTGTGTCATCCATTGAACCAAAGAAGATAGATGAAGCATTGAAGGATGTTGATTGGGTGAATGCTATGCATGAAGAATTGAATAACTTCACAAGAAATCAAATATGGGAATTAGTAGAGAGACCAAAGGGACATAATGTGATTGGAACCAAATGGGTCTTTAGAAACAAACAAGATCAAGATGGGATAGTAGTAAGGAACAAAGCAAGATTGGTAGCACAAGGATATACACAAGTTGAAGGTTTTGACTTTGGAGAAACATATGTCCCAGTTGCTAGATTGGAAGCAATTAAAATCTTGCTAGCCTATGCTTGTGCCCAAAATATCAAGCTCTATCAAATGGATGTTAAGAATGCATTTCTAAATGATTACATCAATGAAGAAGTATATGTTGAGCAATCTCCCAGTTTTGAAGATGACAAGAAGCCCGACCATGTGTACAAGTTGAAGAAGGCATTGTATGGCTTGAAGCAAGCATCTAGAGCATAGTATGAGAGATTGAGGGACTTCCTACTCTCTAAAGGGTTCATGATGGGCAAGGTTGACACCACTCTTTTCATCAAGAAGATTGGCAAAGACTTGTTTGTGTTGCAAATCTATGTTGATGACATCATATTTGGATCAACCAATCAAGACTTTTGTGATGAGTTTGGAAAGATGATGGCTAATGAGTTTGAGATGTCCACGATTGGAGAGTTGAGTTACTTCCTTGGTCTTCAAATCAAGCAATTGAAGAATGGTACATTTGTGAGTCAAGGCAAGTATATCAAGGACGTGATCAAGAAGTTTGGCATGAATGATAGTAAAGCCATTAGCACACCAATGGGAACAAATGGCAACTTGGATAGTGATGCAAGTAGAAATATGGTGGATCAAAAATTATATCGGTCTATGATTGGAAGCCTACTCTATGTGACCGCATCAAGGGCAGATGTCATGTTTAGTGTATGCATGTGTGTGAGATTTCAAGCCTCACCAAGAGAAAGTCATTTGAAGGCTACAAAGAGAATATTGAGGTACTTAAAGCATACACAAAATATTGGTTTGTGGTATCCTAAAGGAGCAAAGTTTGAGCTAGTTGGATACTCCGACTCGGATTATGCGGGATGCAAAGTTGAAAGGAAAAGCACCTCGGGCACATGTCAATTGTTGGCAAGATCACTTGTCTCATGGTCATCAAAGAAGCAAAATAGTGTTGTATTATCAACCACCAAAGCTGAATACATATCCGCCGGTAGTTGTTGTGCACAAATACTTTGGATGAAGGGCACTTTGAGTGACTTTGGAATCAAGTTCAAGAAAGTGCCATTGCTATGTGACAATGAGAGTGCAATCAAGTTGACAAATAGTCTGGTTCAACATGCAAGAACCAAGCACATTGATGTCCGCCATCATTTCATAAGAGATCACCAACAAAAAGGGGACATTTGCATTGAGAGTGTAGGCACCGAAGATCAACTTGCTGATATATTCACCAAGCCATTGGATAAGAAAAGATTTTGCAAGCTAAGGAATGAGTTGAACATATTGGATTTCTC
This sequence comes from Miscanthus floridulus, assembly GCF_019320115.1. Taxonomy (NCBI): domain Eukaryota; kingdom Viridiplantae; phylum Streptophyta; class Magnoliopsida; order Poales; family Poaceae; genus Miscanthus; species Miscanthus floridulus. Next base: position 43,736,650 of record NC_089596.1, read on the forward strand.
AAATATGTGTTGATGCACCCCTCCACTCATATGACATGCCTCTCCTTCGAGCAATCCAAGGTAAAAGTTGATTGGCATGGCATACATCCTTACTAAGGACATGTTTAGTGCATCTAGACATCTTTCACATTTAATAGGATCATTCATAAAAATCAAATGAATTTGATGATTATATGGTACCACTATTGCTTCTATGCTTATTTTGATCTAGTGGTAGCATATGACATGTTTGTGGGCTTGTAAACCTAGTGTTTGATCTAGAAAATGAGCTCTAAGTGTTTAACTCAACATGGTGCAAGATAACCCTTATTTGGAGGTGTGAAGAAGCTTGTCCTTGGATCAAACCGAGTTAAATATCTTTAGTAAATGATCTAGATTGGACCAAATTTGAGAAAATGATCCTCACCCCATTGATTGACATTGATAATCTCAACCTATCTATAATTTAAGCCTTCGTGGTCATTGATGACAAAGGGGGAGAAGTAGTGCACAAAGATAGTGAAAAGACAACACAAGATAGGGGGAGAACTTGACATAAGGGGAGAAATATGACAAAGTAAAGGGATCAATTAAAATATTGAGCACACAAGTAGGGGGAGCAAGCTCATGAACTTGTATGGTGCATTTGAATGTGCATTTCATATGTTTGCTTGCATGGCACAAGTTTTAAATTTCAATATTCATGCTTGTGTGGTGTATGCTAGTTATAGGTTTGAATGATGAAATAAAAATCTAGCATGCATAGGTTATCTAGTGATTTCATTTCCAAGTGTTTTCAAGTGGTATCAAGCTAACCATGGTGCTAAGGATGGTATAATGGTGCACTCCGATTGGTATCACGCTTCAAAGGTCCATCTTTTATACCTTAGCATCATTTAGTAGACATTGTCTCCTATATTTCCTATCTAAGCATATGTGCAAGCTACAATCCAAACTCTTAGCACATATGTAGGAGGAGCAATTGCTACCATTTGGGGTTCATGAAACTTGTCTATATCCTTTTACACATGGTAAATATGCTTGGGCAAGCAACATGGATTCAATTGAATTTCAATTCATATCTTTGTGAAAGGGTTGTCATCAATTACCAAAAAGGGAGAGATTGAAAGCTCTAGTTTGGTTTTGGTGCATTGATGAAACCCTAAGTGCTAACCTAGTTTATCAAGTGATCATGAGATAGGTAGCACATTGCCAGTGGTAAAGCAAATGAAGATCATGACATGATGATGGTGATGCCATGGTGATGATCAAGTGCTTGGACTTGAAAAGAAGAAAGAGAAAAAAAGGCTCAAGGCAAAGGTATAAATGGTAGGAGCTATTTTGTTTTGGTGATCTAGACACTTAGTGGTGTGATCACATTTAGGTTCGATAGCCATACTATTAAGAGGGGTGAAACTCGTATCGAAATGCGGTTATCAAAGTGCCACTAGATGCTCTAACTCATTGCATATGCATTTAAGATCTAGTGGAGTGCTAACACCCTTGAAAATGTTTGTGAAAATATGCTAACACATGTGCACAAGGTGATACACTTGGTGGTTGGCACATTTGAGCAAGGGTTAGGAACTTCACCGACGGAGTGTCTACCCATAGAGTGACCGGACGCTGGTCTTGGTTAGACCAGCATGTCCGGTCAATGGCAGCAGTGGGCATGCAGCGTTGGTCTCTGACCGGACCCTAGGTCACTCAGTGACCGGACCTTGATAGGGTGCATCCAGTCCTACTAATGTGGCAGTGGACAGAGGAGTCACCGAGTGACCGGACGCTGGGTGTGCGGTCGAGCATGACCAGATGCATCCGGTCGTGAAAAGTCGTCTCTAGATGCTTACTAGAAACAACCGGACGCTGGGGTTCAGCGTTCGGTCACTTTGAGCTGCTGCGTCTGGTCGTCACTTGACCATTGAGATCAGGCAATCAACATTTGAAGAGAGGGGACATGTGGCATGCAACACGTGACCAGATGCTGAGGTCCAGCGTCCGGTCAATATGACTGGAGCGTCTGGTCACCTCATGTTGTGCCCAGTGAAGGGGTACAATGGCTCTATTTCGTGGGGGCTTCTATTTAAGCCCCATGGCTGGCTCAAGCTCACTCTCTTGGCCATTTGTATTGACATAGCAACCTTGTGAGCTTAGCCAAAGCCCTCCCACTCATCTCCATCATTGATTCATTATCTTTGTGAGATTGGGAGAGAATCCAAGTGCATTGCTTGGGTGTTTGCATCTAGAGGCACTTGGTGTTTGTGTTTCGCTATGGGATTCGCTTGTTACTCTTGGTGGTTGCCGCCACCTAGATGGCTTGAAGTAGCGAGTATCGTCGAGTGGAGGGTGGTGATTGTCTCCGGCTCCGAGCATGGTGATTGTGAGGGGTTCTTGACCTTTCCCCGGCGGAGAGCCAAAAGGTACTCTAGTGAATTGCTCATGGCTTGTGTGATTCTCATCTTGTGTTGGTTGTGTGGCACCCTACTGAGGGTTTGGCGTGTGATGCCAATTAGTGCGTGAGCCTCCAAGTGAGTGAATCGCCACAATGAGGAGTAGCTTGCCGGCAAGCAAGTGGACCTCGGTAAAAAATCATTATGTTCATCATTTGATTCTGAGGTGATTGGTCTTCATTGGTATTCATTCTTGTGATTGTTTGGCTCCTTCCTCGACATGGCGGTATAAACATCTTGCTCACTCTCTTTACATTACTGCAAACTAGTTGTCAAGCTCTTTAGTGTAGCTAGTTGTGAGAGCTTGTTAGTTTGGTTAGTGTGGCTCTTTAGTTAGCTTTTGAGAGCACACTAACTTAGTGTAGTGTTATAGCTATTGTGTGGATAGAAACTATATAAACTAGAATTGTGGTAGGTGGCTTGCTATTTTAGTAGGCTAGCGCAACACTTGCTTCGCCTCATAATTGTCTAACTGGTTTGTTAAGTGTTGTTGTAGATTTTTTTAATAGGCTATTCACCCCCCTCTAGCCATTAGGACCTTTCAGCACTAAATACCAAAAAATTCTCTTAACAACCATCAAATGGCATTCTTTTGGATTAGCTTGAAATCTTGCACACATGCACACACTAAGCATAATATCGGGCCTAGGTGCACAAACATAAAGAAGTGATCTAATCATGGAGCGATATACCTTTTGATCGATGTCTTTTCCTCCTTGATAAAGATCAAGATGTCCATTGGTTGGCATGGGTGTCTTGATGGGCTTGGCCTTGTCCAAGTTAAACTTGTTCAACATGTCATTGGTGTACTTGGTTTGACTTATGAACGTGCCATCCTTGAGTTGCTTGATTTGAAATCCAAGTAAAAACTTCAACTCTGCCATCATGGACACCTCGAGCCTATTTGTCATAATCCTACTAAATTCCTCACAAAAAGCCACATTAGTACTACCAAATATTATGTCATCGACATATATTTGGCAAACAAAGATATCATTATTGACTTTGCGAGTAAACAAAGTAGCATCGGCCTTTCCTATCTCAAAACCTTGTTTGAGTAGGAAATCCTTCAAACAATCATACCAAGCTCTAGGGGCTTGTTTGAGCCCATAGAGCGTCTTGTCGAGCTTGTATACGTGGTTTGGATACTTGGGGTCCTCAAAGCCCGGTGGTTGCTCTACATACACCAACTCAGATAGGGGGCCGTTGAGAAATGCATTCTTCATGTCCATTTGGTATAACTTGAAATCATGATGAGCGGCATAGGCAAGTAGAATACGAATTGATTCTAGCCTAGCCACCAGTGCATAGGTCTCCCCAAAATCCAAGCCTTCAATTTGAGTGAATCCTTGAGCCACCAACCTTGCCTTGTTCCTGGTTACCACCCCATGCTCATCTTGCTTGTTGCGGGAAGACCCACTTGGTTCCAATCACATTTTGCTTAGGCCTTTCCACCAAGGACCAGACTTCATTCCGAGTGAAGTTATTCAACTCCTCTTGCATGGCTATCATCCAATCCAGATCATCAAGTGCCTCTTCCACCCCATGAGGTTCCAAAGGAGAAACAAACGAGTAATATTCACAAAAACTTGTTAAACGGGAACATGTAGTTACCCCTTGTCGAATGCTCCCCAATATGTTATCAACGGGATGATCCTGTTGAATGGATTGATGCACTCTAGGATGTGGCACTTGAGTTGATCTTTGGATATGACCATCATCATCATCATCATGGTCATGATCGATTGGAAGATCACAATCATGAGCTTGTGGAGGGTTGACTTCACTTCTTTCTTCATTGTTGAGTTGAGGGTGAACTTGCTCATTGTTGACACCATCTTCATGGGAATGACCATGTGCTTCATTTGATCTCCCATCTTTATTATTTCTTATTGCGGAAGCTTCACCATGTTCATTTGATGGAACATGATGAATAGTTGAATCAAGATCATCATGCACAACATGGTCTTCATCTTCGTCTTCAACAGGCTTTACTTCACCAATAGCAAGCTTCTTGATTGCTTCGCGTGGAGCTTTTTCATTACCTACATTCTCAACATTGACTTGCTCTTTTTGAGAGCCGTTGGTTTCATCAAAAGTCATGTCTACTATGATTTCAATCAAACCGGTAGTTTTATTAAAAACATGATATCCATGTTCATTAGTACCATAGCCAAGCATGAAACCTTCATCAACCTTTGGTGCAAACTTAGAGCTTTTGGATTTCTTGTTAAGTATGAAACACTTGGATCCAAAAACTCTAAAGTAGTGCACCTTAGGCTTTTTACCGGTTAAAAGTTCGTAGGTGGTCTTTTCTCTTTCCTTGTGAACATATAAGCGGTTGATAGCATGGCATGCCATGTTGACCGCTTCCGCCCAATAGTTGGTTGGAGTCTTGTATTCATCCAACATTGCTCTTGCAGCTTCTATGAGAGTTTGGTTCTTCCTCTCCACAACACCATTTTGTTGTGGAGTGTATAAAACTAAAAACTCATGCTTGATTCCTTCTTCATCAAGAAACTCTTCAATGTTGGTGTTTTTGAACTCTGTCCCGTTGTCACTTCTAACTCTCTTGATTTTGACATCAAACTCATTTTGGGCTCTTCTTGCAAACTTCTTGAAGATACCTTGAACTTCACTCTTTTCACGCAAAAAGAATACCCAAGTGAAACGAGAATAATCATCAACAATTACAAAACCATATTTGTTACCACCAATGCTTATGTAAGCTACGGGTCCAAATATGTCCATGTGAAGCAACTCCAATGGCCTTTCGGTTGTCACAACATTCTTGATGGGATGTTTAGCTCTAACTTGTTTTCCCGCTTGGCATGCGCTACAAATCCTATCTTTCTCAAAAGAAGCATTTGTTAGTCCAAGGATGTGTTCGCCCTTTTGAAGCTTGGCCAAGTTCCTCATCCCAACATGGGCAAGTCGGTGATGCCATAACCAACCCATGCTAGATTTTGCCATTAGACAAGTCTCGGGATTTACTCTATTTGATGTGAAATCAACTAGATAGAGTTTCCCTTTTAAATAACCCATAAATGTAATAGAGGAATCCTCCCTTCTATAGACTTCCACACCCTTATCTGTAAAGAGACAATTGTAACCCATCTCACAAAGTTGTGAAACGGACTACAAATTGTATCTCAACGAATTCACCAGTTAAACATTAGAAATGGAATTATCATTTGATATAGCAATTTTACCCAAACAGAGGACTTCTCCTTTTCCATTGTCACTAAACACAATATTTCCACTAAGATCATGATTTGGTTGGAATGATGTGAACATGTCCTTCTCTCCGGTCATATTATTAGTGCATCCACTATCCAACACCCAACTTATTCCACTGGAGGAATATTCCTACAAGGACAAATTAAGCTTTTGTTTTAGGTATCCAAAAAGATTTGGGTCCTAGGGGGTTAGTCACATAAAACTTGGGCACCCAAACACTCCTAATAATTTCCTTTCTCTTTTGGGCACCAACATACTTAACCACAATCTTGCCATCCTTGCCCCAACAACACATATAGTCACTAGCATAGCACTGTGGAAGTCATGCTTGTGGCTCGGGGCCATCGGATTGCTTCATCTTGATTGTCTTGTTACTTGTAGGTTGGATCTTTGGAATGTAGACCTTGTTGTTGGCCTTGCATATTAGCTCATCGAGAGCAACACCCTTGTTGAACTTTACACAAGGCACACCATTGATCATATTCCTTCCATTGGCCTTTCCATCATACCTATTGTAGCCAATGCCTTCCTTGATTGATGGGTGCCTTGATGACTTGTATATAGTCTTGTTGGATTGCTCTTGACACTTGCACCCATTCTTTAATATCATCTTCAACCAATGAATCTCCTTGTCTTTCTTCTCTAACTCAACAAGGTTAGTTGTATATGCATTCACATCAATTTTATAGCATCTTTTACAACCATCACTAGTGGAGACATTAGAGTCTTCGGTTGCCTTAGGAGAAGTTGAAGTGCTAGCCCAAAGAGTACTATAGTTTAGCTTAAGATTTTGATATTTTTCTTCCAAGCTTATGAGGCTTTCTTGAGCTATACTCTTCTCATTCTTGAGGCTAGCTACTTGATCATTAACCGATGAATGTTCCTTAGTCAATTTCCCAATTGAGTTATTGGCTAAAGACAATTCTATGGTTAACTTCTCAACCTTCATCTTTTCCTCGGCGATAGATGCTTCAAGTGCAAGATTTTCTCTCTCTTGAGTGATTATATCTCCTTGCATCTCTAAGCATCTATCCCACTTCTCTAATTTCTTCATTAGCATTTTTATTTTAGAGAAGGCCTTTTTACCAAATTTCTTTATCATAGTTGCTTCAATTTCTTCTATGTTCTCATCACAACTATCATTCTCATCACTAGAGAAAATAGGTGTAGTATGTACCTTCTCCCCTTTTGCCATGAGACAAGTTGGGGTATAGTAGTCATTGTCGATGAGGTTGGAGAAGAGCCTCAGTGGTGACGATAGGTTGGAGAAGAGTTTTGGTGGTGAAGTTGAGTCGGGGAAGATCATGGTCGGTGAAGAAGAGTGGTGGATGGCGATGTTTATGACTCCCTTCTTCTTCTCATCATCACTTGAGTCACTATCACTTGACTCCCATTCTTCCCCAACATGAGCTTCACCTCTCTTCTTGCCTTTGTTCTTCTTGTCTTCATCCTTGTCGTGCTTGTGCTTCTTTTTCACATTAGGACAATCGGCTATGAAGTGACCAGTTTGACCACATCCATAGCAAAATATCTTTTTGAACCTTCTCTTTCCATCACCATAGGTCTTGTGGTTGCTTTTCTTCTTCATAAACTTTCTAAGATTTCTAATCACAAATGCAACCTCCACATCAGAATCTTCTTCTCCACTTGAGGAATCATCCTTCACTTTCTTCTTCTTTTCTTGACTTAAACCTTGACCTTCATGTTGTTGAGTTGCTTTAAGGGCTGCACTCTTGTTGAATCCCATTGCATTAGGATTTTTATTGTGAGCATTGATTGCATCTTCATCTAGACACTCATGATGCTTGAGTTTTGAAAGAACTTCTTGAGGGGTCATCTCATCATAACCGGGCCTTTCCATGATCACAGACGCTAGCATGTTGTTCTTGGCTCTATAGGTTCTCAACATCTTTCTAGCAACCTTGTTGTCATCCCATTCGGTGCTTCCAAGAGCTCTTATGCGGTTGACCAATGCCATGAGCCTATCAAACATGTATTGTGTTGTTTCATTTAGCAAGAATACAAATCTTTCCAATTCACCATGAAACAACTCAATGTTGCCTTTTCTCACACTTTTATCTCCTTCAAATGACACTTTCAAAGTATCCCAAATTTGTTTTGTACTTTCCATTCCATTCACTTTTTTAAACTCATCTGGAGCTAGGCTTGACACAAGCAATGCTACGGCTTGTGCATTTTGATGGAGGTTGTGCACTTCTTCTAGAGTTATCTCTCTATCTTCATCGGTAGGAATCATCATACCAACATCCACAACTTCCAAAAGTCTTGCGGCAATGAGATGCATCTTCATCTTGTAAGACCAATCGGTGTATATTGTTCCATCAAAGTGAGGTGGCTTGCTAATGTTGACGGATGGAGTATGTAGTGTTGAACCTTTCATGAGTTGTCCATAGTCAAAGCTCATGTTTGAATATATTCTCATTCCATGAGCATGCTCACCGGCTCCAATATCACTAGCGGCATCTTTGTTTGTTTCATTCTTGTCACTCGTATCATTCTTGCCACTTATTACATCTTCAACCTTCTTGCTCAATTCTTCCTTCATCTTGCTCATCTCATCTTGCATCTTTTTATTTCATCTTGAAAGAGCTTGGCTTGAGCACTCATCAACTCTTTAGCTATTTTCTTGGCCATTTCAACAGCAACGGCTTGCATCTTGTCGGACTCCGACATTGTTTCTTCTCACATGGTGAATCGCAAAGAGAAGACCTCGCTCTGATACCAACTGAAAGGATCTAACAATGCCTAGAGGGGTGAATAGGCGTATCTAAAATTTACTCACTTCCTAGTGGTTTGGTGAAGATGTTGAGTCACTCCCTTGACGCCGTAATGCCTCCAAACCATAGATCGAGTCCAAACCCTAAAATGGAAGTTTGGGAGAGAAAGAGATAAACAAATACAAGTAATCTCTAGCAATCACAACAACAACAACAAGCATGCGGGACACAAGGATTTATCCCGAGGTTCGGCAACCCCACAAAGGAGCTCCTACGTCCTCGTTGCTAAGGTGACCACCAAGGTCGAAGTCTCTTCCACCTGCTTGCCTCTCTCAAAGCGACCACAAAGGTCACTTGAGCTTTCCACTAAGAAATTGAAGGGTGATACAAACTTCCCAAGGCTCTTCCACAAGATGGAAGCTCTTGGGCAACGCCTAGCCAGCTAGGGGCAAAGCCCCAAGAGTAATAGACACAAAATCAACCAGCTTGACGAAGAAATCAAGTGCTCAAGCTTGCCAAAGTGATGCTCTCACTTAATCCACTCTCCTTTCACTCAAAACCCTAAGAGAATCGAAGATTAGAGCAAAGGGGGAAGGAGAGGGGTGCTTTAGTTGCTTGGGACCTCTTAAGCACGAAGTGGGTCAGCTATAAATGAGTTCATAATAGTTAGAAGTGAAGAGAGTGGTATTTATACTCCAAGTGAAAATCTAACCGTTCAGTTCTACGTTGGAAGTTCCGACACAGATCTCGGGACTTCCGACGTTAATAGAAAACACTGTTCACACATGGTCAGAAGTCTACACAAGTAAGTCAATGTCGGAACTCTCGGCAAACGTTGGGACTTTCGACGTGCGCAGTTGAGCAAACCACTAAAGCTCCAGGTGTTGGGACTCCCGACAAGGTCTGAGACTTCCAACAAGCATAGACAGCCCTTAGTCATAACTATAGGTGCCAAGACTCCTAGCTTGGGTCAGGACTTCCGACCCTCGAAAGTTCCGACTCATGTCGAGACTTCCGACGTCCATAGTCACCACGCAGGCTAAGTGACTGGGAGTCAGAACTTCTAGCAAGAGTCATGACTTCTAACTATCGGGAGTTTCAGCTTACGTTGGGACTTTTGACACCAACAGTCATAGAAAAATAATCTATGTGCTCATGGAGTGCTAGAGTGTCTCTCTTTTGATTTTATTATTATGCTTGAACACTCTATCTTCCTTAGACAAACTAAATTTGCATCTCTGTTTATAGTGAGGCGGATCCTAAACTCAAAAACAAAATGAAAACCTTTGGAGAGCATTTTGAGTTCATCCGCCTTTTCAACTTCAAGAATTGAGGGATACCATTTCATCTTTATCAACTCTTTGAATCTTTCATGGGACTAATAGCTATGACATATCTCATTAAGATCATATTAGTCCCTAATTTGGATGTCATCAATACACCAAAACCCACATAGGGGGCAAATGCACTTTCAAAGAGACCATCTCACTCTATAAATGTAAGGCACATGGCTAAACGAGGATACCCATCAATCGACCTAAAATATAATCAACCTACCTTTTTATCCTCTTTAAACTATAGTTTCTCCAATATTTATATTGTTGTTCTAGGTGGCCTACCCACCCTAGAACAACCCTAATGTGCTTTATCTATGAGCTCCTTCCCATGTGGTGTTCTTAGGTTTTCATGGATTCGCTACAAAAACTGGCTAAGCCAAGGCTCTAAAATTAGTTGGGCCAAGTTGGCCTGAGTTTGCCACGAGAGCATCTTCGAGCGATTAGTGTATTGTAGCATTTTGAGTGTGGGTACGTCAGATTTGTGTCAACATAGTTTTTGCGATAATGATAGGCTAAGGATGTCCATCCATCCAGATGGAGTTCGACCCGCCCACGCACGTACATACCATCTGTCGGGTATCGGTATTAGGGATACTCGAAGAAGGGATCTGAGGACCATGGATGACAACCCGCCTAAATAATCAAGGACTATTTCAATCTCGACTGACCTTGAAGAGATAGTTTCTACATCGCTAGACCCCTCGGGCATGGGCTCCGTCTCACCCAACCCCTCGGGCGTGGGCTCCGTCTTGCTCGACGAGGTCTATACTACCCCCAACCACTAGAGGTCCTATCGCGTGGGCCTAGGTCAAGCCTCTTACACCAGAAGGGGCACGAGCACACCTTGACATGACCCATGGACATGACAGGCCATGCCCGGGGGTTCGCATTGCCAACAGTGATGGGTGTGTGGGCGTTGTGCTACCTAATCACCGTACGACCACTGATAGGCACATTGGTTCACCATGCTGTCCGCTGGGATGAGATGGAATGCCATGACTAGCTGATGATGTCGAGACATAGCACCAGTGGTGAATAGGAGCCCGATGTGGAGCCATCCCTATCACCAGCTACAGCGCCGGTGGGACCCACATGAAGGAGAAGAAGGATGCGGTGGTCTTAGAGGGCTTCTTCTCCTCGATTCTCTCCCTCATTATCTCTCTCTTTCTTCTCTTTTTCTGATGTAACATGCATCTTCCCCTTCTTATATAAAAGGGGGACCACAACGCAACACAACAGAGGGGGAGATAAGCACGAGCACATGACTGAGCAGTCGAACAAACTCCTAGCACTTTTCAATCCTTCCACCACAGACATGGGATCCGCTCCCTCTCTCGCCCATCTATAACCCCTACTATAGACAGTGTCGATAACATGAGCAGGAGTAGACTGGATGTAGGGATGTTCTACCCAAACCAGTATAATCCTTGTATCCTCTGAGCACACCATCTGGGCCAGACACAAACTAGAAATTTACTAGCTGGTGATCCAAAACACCGACACTTGGCACGCCAGGTAGGGGGTTTTGTGCGTCTCGATGTCCACATTAGGCCTTAGATGGCTAGTCATGGCGTCAGCTGGGTCCCGGGCATGCACGTGCGTTTCAAGAGCCTGGATTTCATCATCATGATAGAGGGAGAGTTGGCATAGGCTCCCGCCGCCATCTAGCCTCTCCACTCCACCGGCCTCCACACGATCGTCGAGGCGGTTAAGGAGCTATAGCTGCACATGCCGGGGGGCCGTGTCCCTGAGAGCAACCGGCTCCTCAGCTTCAACTATGGGAGGCTGGATATGGCAGAACCGCCTAATCTAATGCCTCCTAGGAGCGCTTGTCTTCCATTAGACGCTAAGCACCCAAAGGAGAACACTAAATTACTTGGTTCCGTCAGGCACACCCTAGCGGAGAACCCGAAAATCCACATTTTTACCATCAGGATCACAAATGAGAGAATAAAGCTTACATCATTTAACCATTTCTTACATCACTTTTAATACATCATCAGAGTATAATATTTATTATTATTATAGTGGAATGTAATCATATTATCAGAGTTACGAAGAATTTTATTGAACAGTAGAATATAAACACGTGAACAGAGTTACAGCGGAAATAAACATCTATTGAAGACATGATGAAGCATTGATAAATAAACTAGGACAATAGATTATAAGACTTTCATTTATAAAAACATTAGTGAGAGTTATAAATAAAAAAACTACGATCACAGCGTAAAGGAATCCTCGCTGAGCCCACCAGGAGGTATCCACACACAAGAGTCAGCTCTCGCATCCACCTGTCACCTGTAACAGGGGGAATAAAACCCTGAGTACTCAATTGTACTCAGCAAGACTTACCTGACAGGAGAAAAGAAAAGACTCCAAGGATATGCAAGGCTATCTGGCTTGTGGGTTTATTGCATTTGCAGGAAGCACTACTAAGCGTGCGTCCTTATATTCGATTTTTATTAACAGCCACATTGGTTCATTAACTAACCATTCTATGTAAGCACCTATACTACTTTCAAGCAGGTGGTAAGCAATCAGATTTCCTTTTTCCATCTTCCATCTTTCAGCTTTTAGTTCTTACTACGATGCTAAACCGTAGACAAGCCGTACCAGATTTCCTGGCGATTCGCGAATCAATGCCCCTAGCTGGGTACCCCAAAAACACACGCCCCACTTGTACCCCGTCCAAACTAGGACTCCAAGCCCCTGCCCCTGAGTCTCGGACTCAGTGCGGTGCAAGGACCTCCTCCACCAAAATAAAACCCTAACAGTTAGTCCGAAAAGAGCCGGATCTACGACAAGAGAGCAACAAGTCTTCCAAGCACCCATACACAAGTATGTGCTTAGGATAATAAGTCTGTGACTTGCCTAGAGCCTTATGCAACGATCGGTCCTTAACCAACCAGACAGGAAAAGTAGTGTAACCAACCCATGCCCCGCATCCACGGCAACACAACCTCTTACACCCACCAATACCCAAACCATATCCCTGCCCGGTCACCATTTTCCTTTCCTCCATTTATATTTTCCAAGTGATAATAGTAAAATAATATATTTCCTATCTCTCGTGAGTGACAGGCAATCACTCGACTTCTACCGAAGTCCTGTAGCATAGCATTCTACACGATCCTGTCATACTAGTAATACTTATAGGATAAAGATAGGTATATGCAAGTGGGTTTCAATCAACTCCTTAAAACTTAATGCACAAATATAATTTAAACTACAGAAAGTAGGGGTCATGCACCGGGGCTTGCCTGGGTAAGATATAATCAAAAGTTAGTATTTGCATCTTCAGATCATCCACCATCATCTAAATAGAAAACCCATTGCATCATCTCCTAGAGAGAATACCATTACACCATCTTTGGATTTCCAATCATCCTTTGATTGATCCGTTGATCTATCATCGTACCTATATGATATGCATGCGATGCAATGCAAAGACATAATTAATCGACTGCAATCATGACTTGTAAAGTACGATTTACGCCTCTCAAGTTAACGGCTAGTTCTAACGACGACCGTACTGGGCTACATATACATGTTGTCGGATAAGACGTTATTTCCCAATAATTGTTTAGTTATATCAACCCAAGGTGTTTCTTCATTTCACTCTATCAATTTAATCTTTATTCGGAATAAGACATCATTATCTATTTAGCAAACTAATTATTTTGGAGCTACAAAAATTATAGCGAATACCTAATATTGCTAGGAGCCTACTGTACAAATTTCAGATTCAACAATATTACCAATTTATCAGAACAATTCCTACAAGTTATCTTTTTAAAATTTTAAGTACCTTAATTTACTTATATAGCTTCCAAAAATATTATCAACTATGTGAATAAAATCTACTAACAGGTAGCTCATGATTTTAGGAGACTAACAAAACTGGTTTCACCATTTTATGATTTTTATTTGATTTATTATGAATTTACAAACTTCAGCCATTTCAAACAAATAATAAATCTAGCAATAAAAATAGAAACGCTTCACGGCCGCATTTGGCCTAGCCAGACATGGCCGACCAGCCCAACGCGGAACCCAGGCGGTGCAGCACCAGCCGAATGAGCGACCAGTGCAACCGGCGGCCCAGCAGCACCCACGGCCCGCGCGGAATGAACACGCGTGAAGCAGGCCAGACCAACGAGGGGAGAGCCCATGTGAGCACCAGCAATTTTTGCAGAAAAGTCCCCATACTACGCGGTTATTACATGATGACCCCAAGCACTGTTATACAACAGACCCATTTTTTCATTGTGCACCCTCCCAATCCTCACCTTCTCACAGGGTCAGCCCTCGATGCTCCGCGCATGGCGGCGTGGCTCCGGCCAGCACAGCGCACCCATGCCCAAAAGCAGAGCGGAGCACCGGCTTCTTGAATAGGCTGACACGCGCCGCAGGGCCAAGACAAGCTCCAAGACGGCGACTAGGAGCTAAACCAACATTCCCGATGCCCTGTCCACGCTGCCAGGCCATCCGCCACAGTGGCATGAGCATGCTGGCATCCTAGGCTGCTAATGGAGGGATAGAGGCGGTGGGAAAGTAGAAGGGACTCACCGTGGTCCACGCAGAGAAGACGGTTGAACCAAAGAACCTACGAGCAGACCCGGCCACATGCGAGCGACCAGAGCAACGGCACTCCATGGTGGACACGGCCATGCCACCGCATCACCGACAAGAAACCTGGCCAAAAAAGGGTGAGCACTTGATAGAGGGGAACAAATTACGACTACCGGTGCCATCAATCGAACCATTATCGACGGTTAAGACCTTGTCCCCAACCATGCTCTATTCCAGCAGCAAGCTGACTGGCGGTGACGGCGACGCTACGTGCACGCTCTCTGGTGGGCGATTTCCATAGCGGTTGACTGAAGTGGCAAGCTAAGGACCTTGGCCACTAGTGAGTGCAAGGAATTGGAGGGAGGCGCTTTGTGCATGATGAATTTGGAGGAGAGGGAGGGGCGGTCATGGTGGCTAGCGATGACAAAGCGATTTAAAAACTCAGAGCAAAGCGGGTTGGCGAGCTAACAGATCGAGTGATCAGGATGTGGTGGTAGGGCGCCCGTGGCACAACGTGGCCGACAAGGCATGTCGGTTAGCACGAATAGTGCCAAAAGCTATGAATGCACGTGGTCAAAACCAACAGCGCCACAGCAGGCAACGCGATGACATCGAGAACAGGACGAGGTTGGCGGTTCCTGCAGCAAGGACGAGCTCTATAGCAGCCGAGGTGACAAGCGGACAAGGGCGTAGACCTATGCTGATGTGAGAGCAGCGTCATGTCTGGCCAGCTTGCACACAGCAGAGAGTGGATGCGACCCTATCGGACACAGCATGCAGTCGACGTCCACAGGCTGGCCAGCGGGGAAAGCTACGGTGAGCGGGCAACCAAGCGAGCAGGGACGGCAGCGAGGTGACGATGGCTCGGCTTGGCTAGGCGCTCAGCCGGCGGGCCAGGCCACGGCACAGCCAGACACGACCAAAGCATGCTGAGACACGTGGTGACCGTGGCCAAAGGCTGAACAAGCAAAACCAGTGTCGTGCATGCTTTTTAAAGCGATGCCAAGGCCACCACACAGTGAGGTTACGGCTTGGCCAACTTCACTAATCCAAAGTCCATGCCACCAGCTAGCTAGGGAAACACTCAGCGTGACCCAAGAGCGACTAGGGTAAAAGACACGAGAAGGCCAACATGAGTTCGTCGCACAGCGCGCCGGTTCACGAATAGAGCACCGAACGTAGTTCTTCGTGCGTTCTAAGAGCTTGGGCAACTTTTGGGATAACCCTGCTATGCTAGACCATTCTACGAACCACTCCATGCCAAAGTACTCACCATGATGCAACTAGTGATACGAGAATATAAAGTTAGTGTTTAAGAAATTTTGCTAGAATTTAAATGCTAACACGTCATCGTCCATCGTTTTTGACTTAGAAATTATAACTTTTAGTTTTTAACTAACACCCAAGAACTACTCAACTAGTTAATTCAATATAACTCTCCATGAGTGATTCCTTTAAATGTAAGTCAAATTCCAAAATCCAAGAAAATCGTTTTCAGAAATTTTCTTAGGCCTAAAATACGGTGCTAAATAAGCTCGTAACACTAGGGGTGTTACACTGGAGCGCCAACTCGATGCCTTCCTAGGACCCCGACCATCTTGAGAGGAACTGTGTTGCCTTACTTTCTCCTTTGCCAATGCCATGATGCAACTTGCCAGAGGGGACCCGTTCTCCCTAGAACACCTCACCCGGGGCACCCCACCAGCATTCCCATTCGGTCTGCACAATGTTGCAGGGACCGTTGGCCACCTCATGGCATAGCACATGCACCCATCCTCTATGAATGATGAGTTCATGGGGATGACCAAATACATCGTGTAATCTTCCCACAACCTTCTCATGGGAGGTTTAGAGTCACTCTTTGGCTCCGACTCTAGTAGGGGGAGTCGTCACCCCTCGCGAGAATGTTTTATGGTAGGTACCCCCGAGGGACACGTCGAAAGGATCCATGAGGGAGGAGCTACCCCCACCAAACAACCTCAATGATGAGGTCAAGGAAGATGCAGGGGGCCTTCCTCGCATGTAGGTGGAATAGCTAAGGGTGCAGCACCAGGAGCTCGAGGATGCACAACTCCAACTCGAGCAGGAGCACGTAGAGCTCGAGTGAGAGATCGAGCGCCACAGAGACTATGGACGTGCATGCGCCATGGCTAGTGACGTGAACTAGAGGATCATCGAAGATGATGGAGCCCTCCCACACTTTGCTTGGCCAAGCCAGAACATCGCTGTCGCAGCAGCCTTCCTCCGAGGGCTCCCGAAGCCCGAGAAATTCGAGGATCGTCGAGCCCATCATGAGATCCACACACTGCTCGGGCACGCGGCGGTGCAGCAGGCAGAGAGCTCACTATCTCAGCAATGCAAGCTCGATGCCAGTTAGCACGCACCCTTGGGACGACATGTCAGGGACGTGTCTGTCCACCAGGTGCCACATGGTGGCAAGGGGTGCGCCACAGCTCCAGTGCATGAGCATCTTGGCCTCCACCGTGACTCATGTAACACCCTGGATGTCCATAGGCATGGACAAAGAGACAAGAGAGAGGAAGCTAGCTGTGCCTACCATCCTCGTTGCGGTGGACGCTATGATAGCGGCGATGACCGGAGCCCAAGCCCCAACCTACTGGGACCTTAGGCCTTCGGCCGACACATCCTCAATAATGTCTTCCCACCATGACCAACATTCTAAAATTCTCTGAGGAAACGAACCACAGATTATGGCTCGAGGATTATTGGCTTGCTTGCTAGGCCGATGGAGTGGATAGTGACAGTTTCATTATCCACAACCTCCCATTGTTCCTGGTCGATTCGGTGCGAACATGGTTGGAGCACCTTCTGCCCAACCGGATTCAACATTGGGCAGACCTACAGGAGATTTTCGTGGGAAACTTCTAGGGCACCTACACGCATCCTGGGAATCCGTGGGATCTCAAAAACTACCAATAGAAGTCTAGGGAAACATTTTGTGAGTACATCTGGCGCTTCTCCCGGTAGTGCAATGAGCTGCCTAACATCGCCAACGCTAATGTTATAGGAGCCTTCCTATCTGGGACCACCAGCGAGTCCCTTGTTCACAAGTAAGAGCGCACAAACCACCAAGGAGCTCCTCGACATTGCCACCAGCCATGCCTCAGGTGAGGAGGCGGTCAAAGCGATTTTCGACCATCCCAAGGACAAGGCGAAGCAGGACGAGGACACCGATGAAGGCGCCTCCAACCACCCAACAAGAAGATGAAGAAGCAGTGGCATGAGGGCTCGCTCATGGCCGCTGTCAACCACAAGGGGGGTCGAAAGCCCATCGAGGGTACCCTAGACCACTTCAAGAAGCTACTCAAAGGGCCATGCCCAAACCATGCCTTTCCCATCAAGCACCTATACAAAGACTGTGCCCTCATGAAGCGGTTCATGTCCGATGGCTCCAATAAGGGGGAGCATAGGAAGGAGCCCGAGCTGGCGGCAGACGATGCTGAGGGGAAGGATGGTGGATTTTTTACGTTGGATGGCTACCTCATGATCTTTGGGGGGTTAGCGTCCTATGACTCCAAGCGCTGCAAGAAGCTTGCTTGCTGTGAGGACTATGCGGCCGAGCCGGCCACACCTTCCTTCCTCCGATGGTCGGAGTTCGCCATCACCTTTGATCGGACCGACCACCCAAAAAGCATCCCATAGCTAGGAAGATACCCACTCGTGGTTGACTCGATCGTTGGCACGAAGCGGCTCACCAAGGTGCTGATGGATGGAGGCAGCGGCCTCAACATCATGAACGCTAAGATGTTCAACACCATGGGCATCGACAGATCATGCATCCGGCCAACCGGGGTGCCTTTCCACGGCATTGTGATAGAACCACCCAATTTATACAAGATCAAGTATGGTTGTCCCTGTTAAACACGTTGACACACGCATACTCTCACTTATATAAACTCGGCAGACCACCGAGTGTAACATCCCACCTCTATGAGGCTGGGCCCGCTTACATCTGGCAGCTTTTCTAGGACATAGACTGCCCTCACAGACACACACAAGTCTTTTTTGCTCACTTTGTCCTCACTCGTGCGCACCCAGGAAAGATTTCCTAATCGGTCACCCATCTTGAAATTACTCTAGGCCAAGCACGCTTAACCTCAGAGTTCTTTAGAGATGGGCTTCCAGAAAAGAAGTTGTAACTTGTTGGTATGAGAATCCAATTAATCCAGTTAACCCCTGGGCTGGGACGTTACATCCTCACCCCCTTAAGAGACCGACGTCCTCGTCGGTCAATCCCAAGCCAGGAACGTCCCCTCTTGACCACATCTGTGTGTCCAGTGCCAGCGTATGTGCCATGCTGTGTGACCACTCTAGGACCACTCCAGCCATGCGCACCATGCCTACGCAACTACGACAAACGCGCCTATGAAACCACGAGAGTCGGCGCTCTTATACCATTCTATAACATCCCGCCTCTATGAGGCTAGGCCCGCTTACATTTGGCAGCTTTTCTAGGATATAGACTGCCCTCACAGACCCACACAAGTCTTTTCTACGCACTTTGTCCTCACTCATGTGCACCCGGGAAAGATTTTTCGATCGGTCACCCATCTTGAAATTGCTCTAGGCCAAGCATGCTTAACCTCAAAGTTCTTTAGAGATGGGCTTTCGGAAAAGAAGTTGCAACTTGTTGGTATGAGAATCCTATTAATCTTGTTAAGCCCTAGGCCGGGATGTTACATCGAGTGTCACAAAGGACCTCGGTAAATCAACCGCACAACCAAGATCGCGTGATTAAGCAAATACACATCACATACATAGAGTTGCAGCGGAAATATTATTACAAATGGGTTCACAAATAATAGTACAAGTTTGGGTTTCAAAACTGGTTAAAGGAAAACAACATAGCTTTCAAATGATTACATTAATATAAGTTCCCAAATATATCGCTAGCATAAGTGACACCCTCTAATAAAAGCATATAGATGAGAAATAAATATGGAGTCACCGAGCCCACTGGTGGTTAGCCACTATCTTCCTCAGGACAAGAACTTCACCTGCAACATGGTGGGATAAACCATGAGTACTCGAATGTACTCAGCTAGACTTACCCATCATAAACCAGAATAAAGTGACACCAAGGATTATGCAAGGCTTTATAAGTGGAGCTAGCTTGATAACATTTTACATAAAAAGCCACTAATTCAGCTATACATTTTATAATTTGGTCATCAAGTTAATTATAGCTATTCATCTCTAGATTAGCAACTAACCTATGCCAAACAAGTGGTATAGCATTTAGTAGCATAACAATAGTAACAATAGCTGGTGTAATAATTCTATGTTCATCATAACCATCATATTCCATAGTCCAGTTACTACGATATTGGGACTAGCCAAGTTTCTCACTGTCTAGGAGAGACGGTGATTCAAATCGATTTCAACCAGCTAGGAATTTATTCCTAACATAAACCTAGGTCTACCAGCAATGGTAGCCTTAGGTCACCTTTGATACAACTCAGGTCCACATTTCGCGGGTCTGGCTGCTAGGACATTCAGGCCCGGCCTACCCTTGGGCTAACGTCTAGCTCCCCGCACATCCTTACTACCATATAGAGTGCGCACTTTTATAGAACAGGGCCTGGCCTAAGTTGAGCTACTTGGCTTCACGATCAGAATGAGTTATCCGGTCAGCTAAATGAGAGGCATGCATTCAATCATGTTAGAAGCGCCAACAACGGTATAGTCCTTAATCAGCACAGACAAAATCACAAGAGTCAACCTACACATAGACTCTGCCCGGCCTCTAGTTACATTACCCCATGGTTCTGTTCCATGATAGCAAATATAGCCAATCGTGCTTTGGTATCCACCTATATCTCGTAGGTGATAGGAAATCACCTGACTTCTACTGGTCTAAGCATGCCTAAGTGTATATTTGATCCTGGACCTACATAGGGTTAAAGGTATATTTCTGGACTAGGAAATTATATGCATCAAGTGGTTTCAATAAACTCTTATAACCTAATGCATCAAACATATAGGGCTCAAATGATATTTGTAAAAACATAGGAGGCTTAGAATGCTCCGAGGCTTGCCTTGAATCCAACACTAGGTCAGTGTTTGTTAGATGACGCTCACTTAGCGAGCATCTCCCATCTCAGCACTTGCTTAGTCCTTCCATCTTCTGGATAGATTCACCAAACTCCATCTTCGGGCTCGGCTCCAACATCACGTGCTTCACATGGTGCATCTAGCATACCTAGATGAGATACAACAATGCAAGTGCATGAATGTGAAGAATGTCAATATGAGATGCCTCACATAAAAGTATTCAAGATGAGCACAAGGTTACACTGAACATATATAAGCACTTCACATTACTTAATTAAACACCCCATAACTTATCATGCTAGGATATCAAGGAAGGTAGCACCAAGCATGACACAAGTTTCACAAGGCTTTAGGTATATTAACTTAACACCATCAAAGGCATGAGCCACACTTAGCAACACACAAAGTAAAGCAAGGTGAAGCAAACAATTTTAGGTACAAACACAGATTCTGAATAGCAGCACCATAGTCACTTGTTTTAATCATGCCTAGAGTTCTAAGCATGAAAAAAATGTGATTCAAGGCTTTCTGGAAAACTAATGAAATTATCTAAAACTTTGTTATTAACACAAAAAGCTGATTCAACAAATAACAAGGTCAAAATACCTCATGAAGCAGCGCTTATATAACTAAGGATAGAAAACTGATAGTTAGTTTAGAAATGCATATCTCAAGTTATATGCATCCAACAAGCATGATCCTTAACTTTATAGAAATCTTATTAAATTATCTATAACTTTCTTATTATAATATTAATATGATTCTACAGCTAACAAGGTTAAACAACACCAAGAACGTATCTCTGTCTAGATTTGGACAGAACCTGCCATTCCACTTTGAACAGCTATAACTAGAGTTTTAGACCACCAAAAGCAGTGATCTTAGACATTTTAGAAAGCTTAGAAAAAGCACTACAATGCTTTTATTATCACCAATACATGATTCTATGTTTAAATGAGCCAAACAATACAATCATTCAGATCTGTCTAGAGGACATGCAAAGACCTAACAACAAACTTCTAAAATCTATAACTCCTAAACCATCAGACCTAAAATCATGAAATTTTAGTACAAGAAATATAAGCAAATTATCTACAACTTTTGTATTCAACATATCTACAGAAAACATCATTTGCATCACAAAGTTATCATCAGAACAAAAAATGCACATGCAGCTATTTCAGAATATAACAATTTGATGTTCCACTTGTTTGCTAACAAAGAGCATACACACATGATCCATTCAAGAACTTCAACCACCACTGACATACTTAGCAAGACTTTATTGAGCATCAACCACTCAAAGCATCACCAAATACAATTACAAGCTTTATCTACAATTATACTTTTATTAATCCTTTCTTCCAACAAACATATATATAAATTTCAGTGATGTATGAGAATAACTAGTTTGGGGCTGAGATTTTTATGAGTGGTAGATGTTATCAAAACATGGCAATTGCATGAATTTCACATGCTTAGCTTTTATAATTTAATTACTATGAAAAAGACAAATTGCTATTGCAAGAAAACATATAAAAGCAAAATAAATCTAAAGATTATCATTTTCAATAAATACATAGCCATATTATATGTTATTATGGTAGCACAACATCATACAAAGGTAATGGAACCACCTTTTCCATTTTTGCATCTTCATAAAAATTATAACTTATTTAAAACCATTTATCAAGCAATAAACAAGTTAAATCAATAAATCAACCATATTGCATCCAATGACAATGAAATTTTTACAAAAGTACACAAATAGCATCAGGAGCCTACCATAAACATTTCACAGCAATTGGAGCACAACTTTAGATATGAGAACAACAAGCAAAACAAGCTAAAATTGCCTATTTAACAAGATTAAATCAAAACATTATAAAAACAGTAAACAACTAGCATGTTTAATATTTTTATTATCTAGATCATGTCATCACAAGATTAACACAACTAGAATTACCATTTTTTGACTTCTATAACTCAAGATATGCATCCGACAACTTAAAAGGATTTCTAAAAGCACTTTATAAGAATAAATAAAAACATTAGAAACTTTCTACTAACACATATCATATTATGACTCTACTATGTATATCTACTCACAAGGATTCCAAAAAGTCCTCATTTGCTATTTTATGATTTTTCTAAAATTTATTATGATTTTCTAAAATTTTAGCCAAATAAATGCAATAAAGGAAAACACAATTACATCGAGGCCCCTGGATTTCCATGAAAATAAATTCCAATGAATAGGTGCTTATCTATACTATTCAACTGAGTCATAGGATCTTCACTTAACCCCCTGCCTTTTCTTCTATTTTGCCACAAGGTCCTCCTTCGTATTCACCTCGTCGAGCAGAGCTGAGGAGGCCGGCGGGCCGGCTGGCCTCAGCGGGCGATGGCTGGCAGCGGTAGGGAAGGTTCACGTCCACGTAATGGTGGGCCATGCCCATGGGTGGCCTTGGCCTGGCCTAAGGATGACCGTGGCTCCCTAGACAAGGGCGCAGGTGGCAGCCCGGCGGTAGCTCCAGCGAACATGGCGCTGGCGGAGCTCCAGCGGCGGGGAAGAATCGGTGGAGCACCAAGGGGCCCGCGCGCATCTACTGGGCTATACATCTCAGCCGAAAACAACCCAAGGTGGCCCGACCATGCACGTGCGCAGCGCATAGAGGCACAGCTCCAGCGATGGTGTGGGAAACGGCTGCGAACGGCCATGGCAAGGAGTGCTGAAGGCAAGGCGTGGCAAGGGAAAGGAGGTGCGGCTGCTGGTTGGGCGGAGGGAGGTTGGAGGACACAGGAGCAGCGGCGTCGGTGAGCTTGGCCACTAAGGGAGGGAGTGGAGCGAGTGAGGGAGCATGGGCATGTCCAAATCGAAGCGCCAGTGCCAACAGAGAGGTAGGCGCATGCAGTAGCAGTAGTGGGGTGTGGAGCCATGCACGGCCGCCATGAATAGGGCACACGTCACTGTAACACCACGGGTGTTTTACATACTAAAACCTGCCATGTCATCATATGCATAGCACATCATTCAGGTGTTAGTGAAAATTTTGATATGCATACACTAAAACAATTTTACCTTTATGTTATATGTGTTGACTTGTATGGCTTGAATTGAGTTAAAAATCTTTGTATTGAATTAGATTTCTGAAAAACCCTGATTTTCAGTATTTAAATCCTACCCTGAAAACCCATTTCAAAACCTAAGCACATTTTGGGGTTGAGTCTAAAAGCAAAAGTGTAGAGCTTGTCAAGTTATACAAAGTTTGTTTTTGGAGTTTTCAAAGTTGTTATGAAAAATTTGAAGTAATTTAAAAAGGCGTAAATTCTTGAAATGTCCCCTTTTTGAATTTAAACTTGCATTTCAAAATGTATACCGAATTAGGGGGTGGTTATAAAAGCAAAGTTGTAGAACTTTGAATTTTGAACAACTTTTATTTTTGGAGATTTTTGAGTTGTTACATAAATTTAGGAGTAATTTGAGATTCAAATTGAGTGGCAATTTTGTAATTTTGGGGAACAGTGATCGTGGAAGCCACCTCACCGCCGGCGATCTTCTTCTGGGTTCCAGGCACGCCCGTTGCCGTCTTTGGCTTCGCGCTGGCATGGGGAAGGCTCCTGCGTGGCTTCCTTTTGCTTCTGAGCCGCGTTATAAGGCCTTCGTCGCCGTCGTTCTTCGCCGTTTCTCCTCCTCTGTTTTCCCGTCGCCACCGCCGCTGCTTCGTTGAGCTGTGCCATCGCCGTCGCGCATTCCCATCCCCGGCAAAGCTTGCCATAGCTCTGCTTATTCCTTGCGCACTCAGTTGACCCACCCTTCAAGCCTGACTCAGCCTAGAAACGTCGCTTGGTGCCTTTCTTCCGCATAGACGGCAGCGACGCCGTCGTGTTCGCCTCACCGTGGCCAGTGCTCCACGATGCGTATTTGTCCTTGCTCGGTCTTGCTTCAGCTTCGCCACGATGCTGTGGTGCTTTGTGCCTGGTTGATTAACCATTTTGTCCACCGTAGTCACTAGATCACCGTCACCGACGATAGTTGCTCCGCTATGGTTGCTATGCATGCCGACCCGCCTTTCTGTTGCTCCTTCGGCTCGGCCATCGACTCCAACACGTTATGGGTGAGCTCCTGGTGCTTCCTGTGCCATTTATTTAACCATTACCGGTTTTGTTTCGCCGGCATAGCATAGCCACTCCGTCGTGTCTGCCATGGCTAGCGTCGAGCTTGGTTTGAGCTGTTATCAATGCAATCTGTGACACCGTAGATGCGCCTTGTCGTGGTGATCACAGTGGTACCTTTGCCATCGTCGTTGGTCTCACCGGCGGCGAGAAATCGCCGGTCAAAGCCGCTATCACCGTGGTCAGCGTGGGAGGTCGGGGATGACAGGTGGGGTCACCTTGTCAGTGGCGGTTTGATTTGAAAATGGAATTTTTCTTTTTCAGAAATGAATGAATAGTGTATACTTTTGTTATTTTTGTGTAGAATTAATTAGAGCTCCAAAAATTATGAAAATTTTTGTGTGACCTCTCTGTGATGTATATTATTTAGGAAAAATATGAAATGTTGTTTTTAGTACTTTTTGAATGTGATAAAAATTGCTCAATTAATTAATAAATGGGGTTCCATGATTTTTCTAGGCTTAATTAATTATCCAAAAATTATGAAAATTGTTTTTCCACTTAGTTATCATGTGATGAACCTTAGAAAAACTTTGAGCTCAATTGGAACAAGTTGATTTATTTCATAATTTTTAATTAAATAATTAATTCATAAAAGCAAATAGTAACCTTTAATGACTTAGGTTTTTGTTTGAATTTTGGATTGAGTGATGACCTTGGGTCATTAGTTGGTAATGATCCTTGGCAATTGAAGTAAGTGTTACGAAAAAGGTTTAGTTAGTTTGACTTGTAACTGTACCGCGAAGGAAAGTTGTATTCAAGTTGTTAATTTTGCATCCATCATCGAGCATCATATTTTTGTATCTCGCATCATGTTAAACATGGCATTGTTACTACGTGTAGTGAACGAAGGTGAGCACGTGGTAGTTAATCAAGTTACGGAGGAGGTTTATCCATCTGTTGAGGTCAGATTTGATATCAGTGGGACGACTCTGGAACCTAACTTTTCCGTCAACCAAAGCAAGCCCCAGATGCATTTAAACCTACCTTGTGTTTTACAAATTCTTATCGCTTTTGCTTTTATATACTGCATTAAGTGATTAGGAGTAAGTGGAAACCTAATTGGTGCATTACCAACCTTGTTTTTCCATATCTACCTTGTTACCAGTTTAATTCGTAATGATTAGTTATGCTTAGCCATGCTTAGACAAATAAAAGTCGGCTGATTACCTGTCATCTACGAGTTTTACATGGATCTTAGTTTACGTTTGGTTACTTATGTTATCATGAGATATGAGCATGTGGAGTAATAAATCTAGATCGGGCAGACTCGGTGTGTGAGAGCCACAAGACATGGAGGTCTTGTGAGCGGGTTCTTTCCACCTGTGTCGATTAAGGTCCGTACATTGTTGAATTGCATGAGGTGAGACTTTGTAGTACTAACCACATACTCCGGTAAGCCTTAACTCGGCAATTCTATTACGAGAATGGCTACTCGCACACTGGGAGTGGAGAGATGGCGGGAATAGCATGTACCCACGTGGCATTGGGCTAGATTGGTGGAGTATTGTATTCTCAGGTGGCGCGGACTCGTTCTTGTTTTAGGGGACCTAAGGGTAGGTTGGTATATGTAGGTCGGGGACCTACATATGTCGTGTGGTTTGGAATTCCCAGCTAGGTTATAATCAGTTTGAATCGTCATTGCTCCTCGGTTATGGAGACTCAACTCACTATTCGTCATCATAGTTAATAACTGGAACTTGAGTAAGGATTGAGAAAGTGTTTGATATGAAGTTTCATGATCTCATTACGGATCATGTCAGCTTTGTATATGATCTTTTTGAAGATAAAAATGTTGATATAAAGAATCTTGTTAGAGAGCTTTTACGCAAAAGAACTTTGATTATTGCTAAAGCCATACCTTGAATCCCTGAGCCTGCATTCCTAAGTCTTCTTAGTTTTTATTCCGGTTAAGTCTTGTTGAGTACTTTTGTACTCAGGGTTCATTGACCCTTGTTGCAGGTGAACCTCATGAGTAGGTCTGTTTTGGACCGTGCTGCATGACTGTTGTTCAGGTCGATGACGATAAGTGAATGTGTGATCCTTGGGCAGGATACTTATATTGTGTGTTTGTATTATGTTACTAATGCCACTCCACTACTACTATGGTTTGTAATAATTATCAAACTTAGTTTGTAAGGTTTGAAACAACTGGTTTGTAAACTAAGTTATTGTAAGACTTCCGCTAATTTACTCTGATGTAGATATTTGAATAAATGTAATACTGCAATGACTCTGTAATGGGATCCTGCTCGGAAATCATGGATGATTTGGGGTTCCCCGAGGACACCAGACAGTCTTCTTAAGTTACTATGAACATATGCATAGTCATCAGAGGTTGTTGGACAGTGACGGGTGCATGTGGGTCCTATAATTTAGGAGGTTCTGCCACAGAATGGTATCAGAGTGATCGTTACAAAGTCTTTGTTGTATTGTTTTACAAAAACTTCAAAATGATTTGGGACAAATAGTTATAACTTGTTAATTTGGTCCAAATTGCTTCTGGCTTATCTTATTTCATTCTCACCATTCCTTAATTGATTAAAAAGGCTTTGTGTGGTGGAGTAGTAATCTTATTATGCCCTATATAAAAATAACTATTGTTTATGTACCTTATAAACTTTGATGTTTTTGTTTGTAAGAATGATTCATGCATCATGATTAATTCACTTGTTACTTCCTTCACTCTGAGTCTGGGTTAGGTAGTGAGTCTAGGTTGAGTAGGTAATCCATCCTGGCTGCTCTTTAGACTTTGATCAGATTGTCTTACTTGGATTAATTTTGCTTTCTATAGTATGGCTCATACAAAGGTAACGCCCCATAAGTCTGTTGGACCCAAAGGAGTTCCTTGTCACCAGCTTACCCCTAGGTATGATGGTGCTAGCCATAGCAGCTCTAGGCCTGATCCCTAGGCAGAGATATAGAGGCTTACAGCAGAGTTAGCATAGGCTACTAGAGATAGGGCTGTGGATGCCATCCATGTGGGCGAGTTATGGGATAGATTGAGGTGTCTTACCATCGCTCACAAGAACTACGAACGTATGTTAGTTCGAATGGTGGAAGGAAAGGAATGAAGCTTGGCATAGAGAAGATGTAGCTAGAGCTAGAGCACATGAGCTAGAATTCTATGTAGAGGACTTAGAAGAACATAATACTACTTTGCATGAAGAAGTCCATAGGCTGAGCAACCTCCTGGATCCAAATCATGAACCTCAAGTAGATGTAATGGACCTAGGCGTCATCATTGCCGATAATAGTGAATCAGAAGAAGAAGAAGAAGATCCAGAAGAATTAGTGATGGTCGATGAAAGTGATAATGAGGGTAGAAATGTTTCTGGAATGGATACTGATCACGAGGTTTGATGTGATCGAGGAGAAGAGTAGAGTTGTAAATAGTAAGATCTAGTTAAGTTAAGTAGTCTTGTTTAGGTGCGGTCTTATGCTTAAATAAGTGAACCAATGTAATGCGTTGTAGTAAGCTCTTTTATTGTTTAATAAAGGCTTGTGAGTAAAGTTTGGTTTGTTATGAACAGATGTATCGTACGCGTGGTTCGCATATTCCTAGTACTTCACAAGATGAAGACGATATTCCTGATCCGCCACTAGTTCCTCCAAATTTGGCTGATGCTATCGCCGTGCTTGTTAATGTGACTGTTGAAAATGCTCGATTGCTTCGAGAGATAGCCCAGAGTAATCAGAATATGGTGCAAGGAAACCGTGGTTGCAATCATAATAGGCAGGAGGCTACGTATGTTGATTTTATAGATACAAGACCACCAGTGTTCACCAAGGCCGATGAACCACTGGAGGCTTATGATTGGCTTCAGACCATGGAGCAGAAATTTGATCTTATTCCATGCATGGAGATGCAAAAACCTGTGTTTGCCGCCTAGCAACTTAGAGGTGCAGCAGGTGCTTGGTGGGCAAATCTAGTGGCTGTGCAACCAGCTGACATTCCAATAACTTGGGCTAAGTTCCGTACTGCCTTCAGAGCCCATTATATTCTAGAAGGAGTGATGGCCATGAAGCTGGATGAGTTCCTTGCTTTGAAGCAAGGGGATCAAATGGTTATGCAATATGTGGGTAGATTCAATCACCTGTCACAGTATGCATCTGAACATGTCAACACAGATGCTAAGAAAAAGAAATGGTTTATGCAAGGTATGAATACTAAACTATAGACAATGATGACTACCTGTACCAATGTTACTTATCATGAGGCAGTAAATATTGCAATTGCTTCTGAGGAAAAGTACCGGCAGCATAAGGAGATCAAGAAGAAAAAGAGTGTGTCATCTGGATCTTTTGGTGGAAATCAAAAGAGGCAAAAGATAATCTATCACCCAGTCAACCATTATCGTCCTCCTTATCGTCCTCCGCAGTTCCAAGCCGGGCAACAATCAAATGTCTGTCCTACCACAACTTACCAGAATCCACAACAGACAAATGCTCCTAGTGTCCATACTCCAACGTCCCAGGGTCATAGTTATCCATGTTACAATTGTGGAAGGTCCGGTCATTTCTCCTAGGAATGTCCGTATCCTAAACAGTATAATTCAAATTCTCAGAAGGCCCCTGCCAATCAACAACAGGGTCAAGCACAGAACAAGAACAACAATCAGAATGCTCAGAAGGGCAAAGATGAAAGGAAGACTGGACAGGTTTTCTATATTGAAGCTGGGGAAATTCTGGAAGGGGAGCCAGTGATGATGGGTATGTTTCCTGTCACCGATCACCCTACTGTTATGCCTTTTTATTCTGGTGCATCTCATTCATTCATCAATAGAACCTTTGTCGTAAAGCATGAAATTCCAATTGGGGAAACAAAGGAAAATTTCTTTATACAGTCGCCTAGGGAACGTCTGTGTACTAAGGAAATGGTATACCAGGTACCCATAAACCTGGGTGGGCACATTTTTCCCACTACCATGATTATTATCAAGGATCAGGATATAGATGTAATCTTGGGAATGAATAGGATGTAACAGCATAAGGCTGTTACAGATGCTTTGAATAGGACATTAAGGGTAAGTTTGCCTAATAGTAATTCTCAGCTTCTTATCCAACTTCCAACCTTAAGGAGATCAGTGGAAAGAGTTTGTGCAACTTCTGTCAAGGAGGTTAGAG
Source organism: Miscanthus floridulus (assembly GCF_019320115.1). Lineage (NCBI taxonomy): Eukaryota > Viridiplantae > Streptophyta > Magnoliopsida > Poales > Poaceae > Miscanthus > Miscanthus floridulus. The sequence goes on from NC_089596.1 coordinate 43,766,347, forward strand.
ATATCCCGATGGTGTGTGAATTTCCTGATGTGTTTCCTAAAGATTTACCCGGTCTACCACCAGATAGGGATGTTCAGTTTAACATAGAGTTAAAACCTGGAATAGCTCCGATTTCTCAGAGAGCTTATAGGATGCCCCCTAAGGAGTTAGCCGAGTTGAAGACTCAGTTGCAAGAGTTGATTAATAAAGGATTTATCCAACCTAGTTCATCACCTTGGGGATGTCCTGCAATTTTTGTGAAGAAGAAAGATGAGACCCTGAGGTTATGTGTTGACTATCGTTCATTGAATGAAGTGACCATTAAGAATAAGTATCCCTTACCTCAGATAGACTTGCTTTTTGATCAACTAGCTGGAGCCAAAGTTTTCTCCAAGATTGATTTGAGGTCAGGCTATCACTAAATCAAGATTAAGCCTAAAGATATTCCCAAAATGACATTTACCACAAGATATGGATTATATGAATACTTGGTAATGTCTTTTGGTTTGACAAATGCTCTAGCTCATTTCATGTATCTAATGAATTCAGTATTCATGCCTGAGCTAGACAAATTTGTAGTGGTGTTTATTGATGACATCCTAGTGTATTCCAAGAACAAGAAGGAACATGCGTAACATCTTAGAATTGTCCTGACTCGATTGAGAGAACATCAACTATATGCCAAGTTCAGTAAGTGTGACTTCTGGCTTAAGGAAGTATAGTTTCTTGGACATGTCTTATCAGCTGAAGGAGTTGTTGTTGATCCGAGCAAAGTTAAGGATGTGCTTGATTGGAAACCGCCAACCACTGTTCATCAGGTTCGGAGTTTTCTAGGAATGGTGGGGTATTACCGTCATTTTATTCTAGATTTCTCTAGAGTATCCAAGTCCATCACTGGGTTGTTGAAGAACCAAGCCAAGTTTGTCTGGTCATCTGATTGTGAAGAAGCTTTCTAGACTTTGAAGAGACTGTTAACCATTGCACCAGTATTAGCCCAACCTAATATCGAGAAGACATTTGATGTTTATTGTGATGCTTCGGGTATTGGTATTGGATGTGTATTGATGCAAGAAGGCTGAGTCATTGCCTATGCTTCCAGATAACTTAAGCAACATGAAGAACATTATCCAACCCATGATTTGGAGTTAGCAGCGGTTGTCCATGCTTTGAAGATTTGGCGGCATTACCTGCTTGGTAATATGTGCCATATGTACACAGATCATAAGAGTTTAAAGTATATCTTTACTCAATCAGAATTGAACATGCGACAGAGAAGATGGTTAGAATTGATTAAAGATTATGACTTGGAAGTACATTACCATCCTGGTAAAGCAAATGTGGTTGCAGATGCACTCAGTCGAAAGAGTCATTGCAATTGTCTGGCAGTAAAAACAATGGATTTGACTTTATGCCAAGAGATGGAAAAGTTGAGTATAGAGGTAATTCAATAAGGTAGTTTGACCAATGTAACTGTTGAAGCCACTATTCGAGACCAGATTATTACTGCTCAGAAAGAAAACAAGGGTATAGCCCATATCAAAGAAAGAATCAGGAATGGGAAAGCAGAATGCTTCAAAGTAGATGATAAAGGTGTGTTATGGTTCAAGAATCGCTTAGTGGTACCAAAGGTTCCTGAGTTGCAATAGTCAATTCTTGAAGAGGCACATGCTACTAGGTTATCTATTCATCCAAGAAGTAATAAGATGTACCATGACTTGAAATAGAGGTTTTGGTGGACTAAAATGAAGATAGAAATTGCCCGGTATATAGCAAAATGTGATACTTGTCAAAAGGTGAAAGCTATACATTTGAGGTCTGCTGGAGAGTTACAACCATTACCTATTCTAGCTTGGAAGTGGGAGGATATTAGTATGGACTTTATTGTTGGTCTACCCAAGACATCAAATGGCTTTGACTCAATATGGGTTATTATAGATCGACTAACTAAGTCAGCACATTTTCTTCCAGTCAAGAGTATATATCCTACTATCCAATATGCCAAGATGTATTTAGCAAGAATCATGAGCCTATATGGAGTACCAAAGACCATAGTGTCAGATAGGGGTACACAGTTTGTCTCTAGTTTTTTTGAAACAATTGCATGCTTCGATGGGTACGAAACTCCTGTATAGTATAGCTTATCACCCACAGACTGATGGTCAGACTAAAAGGGTCAATCAAGTATTGGAAGATATGTTAAGATGTTGTGTTCTTAACTATTCCAATAAGTGGGATGAATGTTTGCCTTTGGCTGAGTTCTCATACAACAATAGTTATTAGGAGAGTATTAGAATGGCTCCATTTGAAGCACACTATGGTCGTAGATGCAGAACGTCGCTGAGTTGGTCTGAACCTAGGGAAAGAAGGTTCTTTGGAGTTGACCTTGTGAAAGAAACAGAAGACAAGGTTAGGCAAATACAAAGTAATTTGAAGATAGCTCAGTCCCAGCAAAAGAGTTATGCAGATAAACGACGTAGACCATTGGTGTTTAATAAGGGAGATTTTGTATATCTGAAGGTATCACCAATGAAGGGAGTTACCTATTTTGGTGTTAAAGGCAAGTTGGCACCTCGATATATTGGACCATTTCAAATTTTAGAGAGGTATGGAAAAGTGGCCTATCGCTTGAAATTACCAGAACATCTTTCAGCTGTGCATGATGTGTTCCATGTTTCTCAATTAAAGAAGTGTCTCTGAGTGCCTGAGTAGAATGTTGAGGTTGAAGGAGTGGAACTTGAACCTGATTTGACCTATTCAGAATATCCTATCCGAGTTCTGGAGTAGAAAGACCATGTTACTCGAAGGAGGACAATCAAGTTCTACAAGATATAATGGAATCAACATTCCGAAGAAGAAGCTACTTGGGAATCCAAAGATTACTTTTAGAAAATTTTCTAGAGTTTCTTGCATCGATATAGAATAATGTTAGTTTTGCTTTATTATTACGAACCATGTTTGCAAAGGAATCTTAGCTGTTTTATGGACAAGTTTTGGATGTTTTTGGACTGACACATTTCCTTTTCTATTACTTACCCTATGACTTTGAATCTCAGGATGAGATTTCTTTTAGAGGGAAGGATTGTAACACCTCGGGTGTTTTACATACTAAAACCTGCCATGTCATCATATGCATAGCACATCATTCAGGTGTTAGTGAAAATTTTGATATGCATACACTAAAACAAGTTTACCTTTATGTTATATGTGTTGACTTGTATGGCTCGAATTGAGTTAAAAATCTTTGTATTGAATTGGATTTCCGAAAAACCCTAATTTTCAGTATTTAAATCCTACCCTAAAAACCCATTTCAAAACCTAAGCACATTTTGGGGTTGAGTCTAAAAGCAAAAGTGTAGAGCTTGTCAAGTTATACAAAGTTTGTTTTTGGAGTTTTCAAAGTTGTTATGAAAAATTTGAAGTAATTTAAAAAGGCGTAAATTCTTGAAATGGCCCCTTTTTGAATTTAAACTTGCATTTCAAAATGTATACCGAATTAGGGGGTGGTTATAAAATCAAAGTTGTAGAACTTTGAATTTTGAACAACTTTTATTTTTGGAGATTTTTGAGTTGTTACATAAATTTAGGAGTAATTTGAGATTCAAATCGAGTGGCAATTTTGTAATTTTGGGGAACAGTGATCGTGGAAGCCACCACACTGCCGGCGATCTTCTTCTGGGTTCCAGGCACGCCCATTGCCGTCTTTGGCTTCGCGCTGGCATGGGGAAGGCTCCTGTGTGGCTTCCTTTTGCTTCTGAGTCGCGTTATAAGGCCTTCATCGCCGTCGTTCTTCGCCGTTTCTCCTCCTCTGTTTTCCCGTCGCCACCGTCGCTGCTCCGTTGAGCTGTGCCGTCGCTGTCATGCATTCCCATCCCTGACAAAGCTTGCCATAGCTCCACTTGTTCCTTGCGCACTCAGTTGACCCACCCTTGAAGCCTGACTCAGCCTAGAAATGTCGCTTGGTGCCTTTCTTCCTCACGGCCGGTAGCGTCGCCGTCATGTTCGCCTCACCGTGGCCAGTGCTCCACGGTATGTATTTGTCCTTGCTCGGTCTTGCTTCAGCTTGGCCACGATGCCATGGTGCTTTGTGCCTGGTTGATTAACCATTTTGTCCACCGTAGTCACCAGATCACCGTCACCGATGACAGTTGCTCCGTCGTGGTTGCTGTGCACGCTGACCCGCCTTTCTGTTGCTCCTCTGGCTCGGCCATCGACTCCAACACGTTTGGGGTGAGCTCCTGGTGCTTCCTGTGCCATTTATTTAATCGCTACCGGTTCCGTTTCATCGGCATAGCGCAGCTGCTCTGCCGTGTCCGCCATGGCCAGCGTCGAGCTCGGTTTGAGCTGTTATCAATGCAATCTATGACACCAGTAGATGCGCCTTGTCGTGGTGATCACAGTGGTACCTTTGCCATCGCCGTTGGTCTCACCAGCGGCAAGAAATCGCCGGTCAAAGCCGCTATCGCCGTGGTTAGCGCGGGAGGTCGGGGATGACAGGTGGGGTCACCTTGTCACTGGCGTTTTGATTTGAAAATGGAATTTTTCTTTTTCAGAAATGAATGAATAGTGTATACTTTTGTTATTTTGTGTAGAATTAATTAAAGGTCCAAAAATTATGAAAATTTTTGTTTGACCTCTCTGTGATGTATGTTATTTAGGAAAAATATGAAATGTTGTTTTTCAGTATTTTTTAATGTGATAACAATTGCTCAATTAATTAATAAATGAGTTTCCACGATTTTTCTAGGCTTAATTAATTATCCAAAAATTATGAAAATTGTTTTGCCACTTAGTTATCATGTGATGAACCTTTACAAAAATTTTGAGCTCAATTGGAACAAGTTGATTTATTTCATAATTTTTAATTAAATAATTAATTCATAAAAGCAAATAGTAACCTTTAATGACTTAGGTTTTTGTTTGAATTTTGGATTGAGTGATGACCTTGGGTCATTAGTTGGTAATGATCCTTGGCAATTGAAGTAAGTGTTACGAAAAAGGTTTAGTTAGTTTGACTTGTAACTGTACCGCGAAGGAAAGTTGTATTCAAGTTGTTAATTTTGCATCCATCATCGAGCATCATATTTTTGTATCTTGCATCATGTTAAACATGGCATTGTTACTACGTGTAGTGAACGAAGGTGAGCACGTGGTAGTTAATCAAGTTACGGAGGAGGTTTATCCGTCTATTGAGGTTAGATCTGATATCAGTGGGACGACTCCGGAACCTGACTTTTCCACCAACTAAGGCAAGCCCCGGATGCATTTAAACCTACCTTGTGTTTTATAAATTCTTATCACTTTTGCTTTTATATACTGCATTAAGTGATTAGGAGTAAGTGGAAACCTAATTGGTGCATTACCAACCTTGTTTTTCCATATCTACCTTGTTACCAGTTTAATTCGTAATGATTAGTTATGCTTAGCCATGCTTAGACAGATAAAAGTCGGGTGATTATCTGTCATCTGCGAGTTTTACATGGATCTTAGTTTATGTTTGATTACTTATGTTATCATGAGATATGAGCATGTGGAGTAATAAATCTAGACCGGGCAGACTCGGTGTGTGAGAGCCACAAGACGTGGAGGTCTTGTGAGCGGGTTCTTTTTGCCTGTGTCGATTAAGGTCCGTCCGTTGTTGAATTGCATGAGGTGAGACTTTGTAGTACTAACCACATACTCCGGTAAGCCTTAACTTGACAATTCTATTACGAGAATGGCTACTCGCGCACTAGGAGTGGAGAGATGGCGGGAATAGCGTGTACCCACGTGGCATTAGGCTAGATTGGTGGAGTACTGTATTCTCGGGTGGCGCGGACCCGTTCTTGTTTTAGGGGACCTGAGGGTAGGTTGCTATATGTAGGTCGGGGACCTGCATATGTCATGTGGTCTAGAAATCCCAGCTGGGTTATAATTGGTTTGAATCGTCGTTGCTCCTCGGTTATGGAGACTCAACTCACTGTTCATCATCGTAGTTAATAACTGGAACTTGAGTAAGGATTGAGAAAGTGTTTGATATGAAGTTTCATGATCTCATTATGGATCATGTCAGCTTTGTATATGACCTTTTTGAAGATAAAAATGTTGATATAAAGAATCTTGTTAGAGAGCTTTTACGCAAAAGAACTTTGATTATTGCTAAAGCCATACCTTGAATCCCTGAGCCTGCATTCCTGAGTCTTCTTAGTTTTTATTCCGGTTAAGTCTTGTTGAGTACTTTTGTACTCAGGGTTCATTGACCCTTGTTGCAGGTGAGCCTCATGAGCAGGTCTATTTTGGACCGTGCTGCATGACTGTTGTTCAGGTCGATGACGATAAGTGAATGTGTGATCCTTGGGCAGGATACTTATATTGTGTGTTTGTATTATGTTACTAATGCCACTCCACTACTACTATGGTTTGTAATAATTATCAAACTTAGTTTGTAAGGTTTGAAACAACTGGTTTGTAAACTAAGTTATTATAAGACTTCCGCTAATTTACTCTGATGTAGATATTTGAATAAATATTGTAATACTGCAATGACTCTGTAATGGGATCCTGCTTGGAAATCATGGATGATTCGGGGTTCCCCAAGGACACCCGACAATCTTCTTAAGTTATTAGGAACATATGCATAGTTGTCAGAGGTCGTTGGATAGTGACGGGTGCATGTGGGTTCTATAATTTAGGAGGTTCTGCCATAGTCACCCTTTGGAGCATTTCCCCGAGCGTGTGGTGGGCAACGGTGTGGCTGGCATGGGGGGCGATTTTGGGCTAGTTACAAGCCGAATTGGACCTTGGGCCCAAAAGCAAAGTTGAAGCCCATGAACTGCCCTACATCTTTCATTAACGGTGCTAAGTCATTATAGAAACATATTAATGGGTAATTAAGCCCAAAGTTGACACTATCAGCGACTAATCGAGGATTAAGCCATTCTCTGCTTGAGCTCGAATTACTTTGTCAAAACATGGTCAAATTGGTTCCAACTATTTACATGTCCTTCTCCAAAACATATATTTCAACTTTTACTTTTGGCTCAACTTGAGGTGTTTAACAAATTTTAGAGAACGCGGAACGCCAATGTCAATGACGATGAATTCCGGACTTTGAATTATTTAGAGCCCAAAAGCAGCAGCTGATTCAATCTTGAGTCCACTGTTTGAGCCACTTAGGAGTTGAGTCAGGTCTTGGTCCAAAAATAAAGTTTGTTGTACTCCACTCAAACTTCAACTTTTATTAAAGGTCAAACTTTATATCTAGTACAGAAACCATTTCTTCATCTTGGTCAAAGCAGCAACTCGTTAAATCCTGGAATTAGGGTTTTCGATCAATTGAGGCATTTTCTCAACCCGAACTCTTCATGACTTTTGTTGTAGAGTTCAATTAGAGTCATTTGGGTAAGGTAGCAAGGTTTGGTCAACATCTCATGTTCCCATTCACCTGATGAAGCAATTTAAGAAAGATTATAACTTATCATTTCATGTGACTTCTTGATTCCAAACTTTGTGAAACCTTTCCACTGGTCAAGATGGATGCATGTTCATGTAATGTACATGAAACAAGCATGTTTAACATTACTCATGCCTAACCTTAATTAGGGTCCACATGTAAGCAAAGGTGTGTTGTCCAAGTTCAAGTTGGGACTCAATTTCATAGATTGGACCTCACTACCTTCATCATCACTTCAAAATTATGAACTAGAGATCATGATCATTGTTTGACATAGTTTATTTAAGTCCACATCCACTGCTTAACTCATGACTAACACCCTAGGTGTTATAGGCATTGTGCCTGGAAAGTAGGACATGTTGCTGAGGCAGATCGATCTACCTGTCACCTTCAGAAATCTAACCATTTATAGGATGGAGACCCTTACCTTCGAGGTGGTCGGGTTCCACGGGACCTACCACGCCATCCTAGGATATCCATGCTATGTGAAGTTCATGGTCATCCCCAACTACACCTATCTAAAGTTGAAGATGCCGGGTCCATGGGGGGTCATCGCCGTCGGCACCTCCTTCCAGCACACCTACAAGTGCGAGGTCGAGTGCTGCGAACATGCCATGACAATTGTCACCTCCGAAGACCTCATGACCATTAGGGAGGAGATCATCGAAGGAGCACCTAACCCCAAGCGGTCGGCTGGGCCTTTTGAGCCCATGGAGGGCGCCAAGGAGGTCCTCATAGACCCTAGTAGCTAAGCATGCTCGTTGACTTCCTCTATGCCAATAGAGACATCTTTGCGTGGAGACCCTCGAACATGCCAGGCATTCCAAGAGAAGTCACCGAGCATGCCTTGAAGATCAGGCCAGGCTCCAAGCCAGTGAAGCAACGCCTGCATCGCTTCGATGAGGAGAAGCACAAGGCCATCGGTGAGGGATTGTGAAGCTTTTGGCGACCGAATTCATCAAGGAAGTGTATCACCCCGAGTGGTTAGCCAATCCTATTCTTGTAAGAAAAAAGAGATGGAAATGGAGAATGTGTGTTGATTACATGGGTCTCAACAAAGCGTGTCCAAAGGATCTGTTTCCTTTGTCATGCATAGATCAAGTAGTCGACTCGACCTCAAGGTGTGAAACCATTTGCTTCCTTGATGCATACCATCAAATCATGATGAAAGAGTCTGACTAGCTCACGACGTCTTTCATCACCCCCTTCAGATCATTCTACTACATCACAATGTTGTTTGGTCTAAAAAACACGAGGGCTATGTATCAGCATTGTATGCTTAAGTGTTTCGGGGACCTCATCGAGCGAACTATTGAGGCCTACATAGACGATATCATGGTCAACTCCAAATGAGCTGACCAGCTCATAGCTGACCTAGAGCAATCCTTCGTGAAACTTCGAGCAAACGGCATCAAACTCAACCCCGAGAAATGCGTTTTTAGGGTCCCGAGGGGTGTGCTACTAGGTTTTATCGTCTTCGAGCATGGCATCAAAGCCAACTCAGAGAAGATCTCGACCATCACGAGTATGGGCCTGATTCAGAACATAAAGGGGTATAGCAAGTTATAGGGTGCCTCGCCATGCTCAGCCGTTTTATCTCGTGCCTCAGTGAATGAGGTCTCTCCCTCTATCGGCTTCTAAAGAAAGCCGACCATTTCAAATGGATGCCTGAGGCCTAGGAGGCACTTGACAAGGTCAAGCAGCTCCTAACAAAGGCCCTGATCAGGTCCCCCCGATCGATAGGGAACCACTCCTCTACATTGCAAGCCACCGCGCAAGTGGTCAGCGCCGCTCTAGTGGTAGAGCAGGAAGAGGAGGGCCACATCCTCAAAGTATAGCATCCCATGTACTTCATTAGCGAGGTCTTGCCCAATTCTATGACTCGCTACCCCCAAATCCAAAAACTCTTGTACGCCGTCCTTATCACCAAGAGGAAGTTATGTCATTACTTCAAGTCACATCCGGTGACAGACATGATGTCCTTCCCCTCAGCGAGGTTGTCCAAAACTAGGATGCCATAAGAAGGACTACAAAGTGGGCACTCGAGTTGATGGGTCAGGGTATTTCGTATGCCCCTCAGACGGCCATCAAGTCCCAAGTCCTGTCTAACTTCGTGGCAGAATGGACCGAGATCTAAATGTTGCCAGCGGCCGTCGACTAGGAGTACTGGATGATGTACTTCGATGGGTCACTAATGAAGAAGGGGGCCAGTGTGCAGCTGGTCTTTGTTTCACCCCTTGGAGTGCACAATAAGTACATGGTCCGCATCCACTTCCCTGTCTCCAACAATGTGACCGAATATGAGGCACTCATTAATGGCCTACGCATCGTTGTTGAGCTGGGCATCCAATGGCTCGACATCCGGGATGACTCCCAGCTGGTCATCAACCAGGTCATGAAGGAGTCAAGCTGCCACAATGCCAAGATGACTGTGTATTGCCATGAAGTCCACTAGCTAGAGGACAAGTTTGACGGTCTCGAGCTTAATCACATCCCCAGGTGGCTTAATGAATCAGCCGATGCGCTGGCAAAGATGGCATCCGGCTAAGAGCCGGTGCCGATGAGCATTTTCGCCAGCGACTAGTACAAGCCCTCAGTCCACTATGAGGAGCCAGAATGAACTGGTGATAGGCCGCTGACCTCAGGTTCAGGGGCTGACCAACCCTCAGCTCCCCCTAACCTTGAGGTCATGGAGCTTGACGTAGACCCAATGGCAGAGCCCAACCCTCTTGCTGACTAGAGGATGCCTTACCTCAATTACCTCCTCCATGAGGTGGTACCAACAGACAAAATGGAGGTTCGGTGGCTCATGCATCATGCCAAGTCCTTCATCGTTATTGAGGGGGAGCTCTACAAGCGAAGCCACATCAGGATCCTACAGCGGTGCATCCCCATCGAACAAGGGAATTAGTTGCTGAGAAATATTCATGGTGGGGTCTACGGGCACCATGCCGCACCTAGGACCCTGGTTAGAAATGCGTTTTGATAGGGCTTCTAATGGTTAACTATAGTAGTCGACGCTGAACAGATTGTGCGCACCTAAGAAGGGTGTCAATACTATGCTCGGTAGACCCACCTGTCGGCCCAAGCACTCCAAATGATCCCCATCATGTGGTCGTTCGTGGTCTAGGGGCTAGATATGGTTGGACCTCTTAAGAGAGCACTCGGGGGCTATACGCATTTGCTTGTCACCATAGACAACTTTACAAAGTGGATAGAGGCTCGACCGATCTCCGTGATTAAGTCCAAGCAAGCTATGATATTCTTCCTTGACATCGTCCATCGCTTTGGGGTCCCAAACTCTATTATCACGAACAATGGCACACAGTTCACCAAGAAAAAGTTCCTCTGATTCTATGATGAATACTATATCTGTGTCGATTGGGCCGCCGTGGCGCACCCCCACACAAACGGCCAGGTCGAGCGCGTGAACAACATGGTCCTACAAGGCCTCAAGCCTAGGATTTTCAACCGGTTGAACAAGTTTGGCGGACGATGGGTCGCGGAGCTCCCCATGGTGCTCTGGATTCCTAAGGATGACCCCCAGCTAGGCCATCAGCTACACACCCTTCTTCATGGTCTATGGTTCCGAGGCTATCCTCCCAACCGACCTCGACTATGGAGTGTCGAGGGTCAGGGCATACAACGAGTAGGGAGCTGAGGCGTCCCTCGAGGATGCCATGGATCAGCTCGATGAGGCGCATGACGTTGCCCTCCTCCACTTGGCCAAGTACCAGCAGGCAATGCACTAGTACCACAGTCGTCGAGTGCAAGGTCGGGCCTTCAACGTCGGGGACTTGGTACTCCGCCTCATCTAGAGCAATAAAAACCATCACAAGCTCTCTCTGCCATGGGAGGGACCATACGTCATCGCAAAAGTGCTCTGACCCGACACCTACAAGCTCAAGACCATCGAAGGCAAGGTCTTCATCAACGCATGGAACATCGAGCAAATATATCTTTTTTACCCTGGGCATATGCATCTACCCATAAAAACTAAGAATGGTGTTTCTGAAATACAAAAATGCTTTATTTTTTGCTATCTCATCCTCGATCCTTAGTGACACCTGACCCTAGCAATGGCACGGGGCTAGGACTCACTTGGGGCTAATAAGAGCATACCTATTTAGAAACAATCATTGTGACCGGCCCCTTCTCAAGTTAAGATCTAAAAGCGAGAGCTGTGGAAATGAATACTGAGTAAAGTTGGTCAAACTGCAAGGAACCTACGCCCCAGCGGCTATGGTGTTCTTGCTCACTAGTGTGATCAGTGTTCTTTCACCCGTGCCTTAACCTTTGTAGCCTTAACAACGGAAAAGGGTCAGAATGCAATAACCTTTTTATAACATAAAAAAAGTACCCAAAAGTTTGTTTGACCAAAACAAAAGAACTAAAACTTGTTCATTTATTACAAGACCACCACTTCGTTTATCTAACTAACTAATTTTTAGGGGGTGATCTCATCCTCTATCCATGGCACCGCCTGCATTTCCGCGCTTTACCCTCATCGGCCATCCAGATCGTACCGAGTGCGGTGCTGCTTCAAGAGAGTCGAGGACGGCCACGCCATGTGCAGGTTTTTCTCTCTACTGCCGGTACTGGATCGAGAAGATGAAGTGCTCATCCTTTCTGACAGAGGGGAATCAGGCATCCTGTGGCAACATCTGTATCACATGTTAATTTGATTCCCATACTAATTCTCTATACATCTTCACAATTTTATTAGTATAATCACTGATTTTCCTATACCATTTTTCTTATTACTAGACTCTGTTAACAGATAGTTCTGACCGATGCCAGTGATGAGATGAAGGTTTAGGTTGGCGAGATGTGATGAAGGATCTCTGTGGGCTATAAATGATTGAGATTGTGTGTCAACATTCGGTCTTTGGTGGGTTTTTCTTTGAGGTTGGATGCTAAGGCAAGATGGAAAACTAGCACACAAGTAACAGATCTTTCAGGTTCTTTATGTATTGATGACAGTTTGGTACGTACAGGTATACAACTTGAGTGTCCTCTCACCTTCGGTAATATCTTGTTATTGTACTTTTTTATCACATAGTTAGTGCTTAATTCCCATCGGTACATATCACTACAAGTGGTGCTTATTGGATTTAAGGGGCTTTGAAGTTTGAAAATATATGCTAATGAAACTGATTTCATGGATGTCCGGGTCAAGTAATGTTGTGTTTACCATTCCTCTAAAACTGGTTTCATGGATGTAGACTGCAGAGCGATGTAAAAATTGGTAGATTTTTTTGGAGAAGTTTCTTATTCATGGTACAAAGATCTTACTCTCTACGCAAATCAAGAATAGTGTTTAGATTTCTGCTAGATAAGAGTAAATTGCATCCATATCTGCAGACATGTTTTGTCTGGGATTGGGACTTGGCTCTGTTTCAGTTTTGTATGACATGCTAGGTAATTCTCGTTTGTTTTAGTTTTGTGTGACATGCTAGGTAATTCTCGGTTTATTGTACAAATCTGACATGTTTTTTTATCTTTGACTTTTTACTGATTAGTAAGAGGGAGTAGTGCATTTTTCTCATATGTATTCCTGGAAGAGGCAAGCGAGTTCTATAGTGGAACTATGGAGTGGTTACATAAGCCAAAATAGCCTATTTTGTAAATAGGTAATTCATGGTATTTTTGGATTTCCTGACCAATAACCGCTCTTTATTCCAGATAGTTGCCAATAGGACCACATGTTCTAATAATGAATATTTTTTGTACTTATCTAATTGACTGTTTTTCTCATGAAACTGTCCTCATAATTTGATTGGTAAAAAGATGGCTGAGTAGAATGACATGGAATGACAGAGTCCACCTCTGAATCCCGACTAAAAACATGGCCACTGCATAACCAGTGCAACTACCAGAACTCAAGATCTGCAGTGACAACAATCGTTCTTGGTCAGCAACAGTGGACCCCTCCAGCTAGGTTAGGCAGCGGCACTTATGACTTAATTTCATTGATGTTGAGAATGCAGCTTTCAAGCTCTAGGTTGTCAATGCATCTATGAGTAGGACTGACTAGGACATGTTCTTTAAGGTGACCTGAGTTCCTTAGTGTCGAATAGATTAGCAGTTCAATACGAAACATAGATTATTACTCTTGGGATTCCTGAACAAGAAATTGTTTTTTTTTTTTGTGTCATGCTTTTCTAGATAATAGTGTGAATCTGCCTCCTGGATAATATCTGGCCCCTGTGAACAGGCGCCGGCCATGATTCAACCAAGATGGCTGTCATATCTTCTTTGGTTCCCAGTAAATCATCTACATCTTCTTAGATCAATATACTTTACATTATGTTTGAGATCCTGAAGGTTTCATTACTGTTTCTCTGATAAAATGGATGGAATTATCCTTACTATTGTAATACCCATCGACCATTCAGCTCGATTAGGCGATTTTGGTTACCATTGTTTGTAGACAACTATGTGAGTTGTATATTGATGTCTTCGGGATCATTATTGGGTCATTCTGAATGCAAAGTTTTTGCATCACCGTTGTATGAATAGACTATTGGTACATTCACCAGTAAGAATCAATTTCATTGTACATGTCAAGGATAACTAATATCTGATCTAGTGATGTCAAATTTTTAATTTGCACGAGGCTTGTGCTAATTTCTCTTGAATATGACAAATGGATTTTGTATGGAACATGTGTGAAGCTAAAGCTATGAAATGTGACCCATATATTTGTAGAATTTTTGGCAGTAGGATTTGCATAGCTGCTGGCTTTAAAGTTGCTTGTAACTGATTTAGCACGAGGTGCTTATCATTTATCCAATCTCACTATCCTTGATTCCTCTCTTAAATTTTGCAGTGATGCATCAGAACCTAATTCATGTGATTTGGTTTGCAATTGTGGGCTGATGATGATGACCTTTAGTTATCTCAAGAAGGAAGGTTGACCGTTCAGAGTGACAAGGAGTACCGTTACACTGGGACCAATGGTAAATGCTCATTTGGTTTCTGGCTCCATCGATTGAGAAGGGCAGCAGGCCAGCAGCTCAGATTTGCGATAGGGATTCACACCACAGCAACTAAAACCGAGCTGGTGCTCTAGAACCTTACATCCTTCGGAGGGTAGGGACAAGATAGGTGACATAAGACTGCATTTTGGCTCCAGAGAAGCCATTGATGAAGAAGACGAAGAAAGAATCTAGATAGAATATTATGTATTTTTTATTTCAGATCTTTTCATGTGTAATTTAGGGACATGTTGTGCCAAGATTTAATATAAGTCCCTCCTTTGCAAAAGAAAAACATAGGTGACATAAGCACCACCTCAATGCAAGGAAGGTGGCACAGGAGTGAAGGAGTGAGCATTGCAGTCAAAGCCGAGTCGTGTGGCTCCAAATAGGACTAGGAGGGATGGCGAGGGATCTAGAGCCTGTGCCCAAGTGGCACCACAATTTGATCATAATGTCATGATTGAATTTGTAACGCATTGTTTTATTGTACCTTTAGGTCTTGTTTGGATGTTGTCGGATTTAACTCAATCCACATGTGTTAGGGTGAATTATAGTGGAACTTAAATTAAATTCCACCTTAATCCACTCCAACATATGTGGATTGGGGTGAATTCGACGACATCCAAACAAGGCCTTATTGAAATAAGCTTTATGTGATCCGGAGTGGTGTCAAAAACCATTTGGACCACCTATTGTTTTTCCATGATAAATTATTTTAGGGGGAAACATCTTGGTATTTAGAAATAAAAGAACAATAAGATACAAGAAGCGGTAGAAAAGATAGTTGTAATGAACTATGTTCTTATAGTATGAACTAGATTGTTTCCATTTCACATTAAAGCTTGAATAGATCGTTGTAATATTAATTTGTTCAATATCATTTTTTGGCATCAATATAACACACGTTTTTATTTACATTGTAGCGGTATTATTTTTGGAGAAAATGTTAATTTAATGTCGGTATTTAATTTCGCAGTATTATTATCTTATTATACGATCCGTGTATTTTTAGTACAAAATTTTAGCTGTCCCGTAGCACGCACAGTCATGAACCTAGTAACTCCTTGATCCGGGAACCTTTGGAGGTGAATAAGTTCTTGTTGGAAAGCTTATCAAGTCCACTTTCCAATCCAACAAACAACTTATCATTTGGACTTCCGAGCAGAGAGTAATGACAATTTAACTGAAGGTTGCGCAGAAGCCCAGGAGACGTGCGGGAATTGAAGACCACCTCGTGAATGCTTCAACTAGTTGGCCTTCCACCTCCCAATGCGGTGACTTCAATCCAACTAGGAGGGTTGTTCCTAATATAAATATCACCTATATGCTACAAGAAAAGCACTTTTGATCATTTGAGACCCCAGTACTGTATTGCAGCCGAGCTACTAAGTGTCTTACACACCTTTGTTCTTGCGAGTTCTTCGTGGGCTTATGAGAGATCTATCTTAGGTCCCCCTACTTCCTGCTCTACGGTTTCCAGTTAGGCTGCACCATTTTGTGTGGATTAGTCTCGGTTTATGGTTCAGCGATGGTTTGGAGATCAAGTCGAAGTCCTTAAGGTTTTGGTGTCTCTCCCCGTCGCTTGGTCGCATCCAACCTTGGTCAGATATAAAGCTAGTTACCCGTTGTTTCTACAGCAAATTATCCTTCGTTCTTAAACCTACTATCGTAAAGATCGGACCATGCCCTTACCAAATCATATCGGTACTTGTCAGTGACCCAATTCGGCATCAAAACTGCCATGCCAGTAAGGCTGGACGAAAAACTCGAAGCTCGTTAGCTCGCTCGGCTCGTGGCTGGCTCGACTCGGCTCGGCTCGGCTCGTTAAGATAACGAGCCGAGCCGAGCCAAGATTTTAGCTCGTTAGCTATAATGAGCCAACTCGAGCCAGCTCGCGAGTCGCTCGCGAGCTAAACGAGCCAAGCTTCCAGGAAAAAAAGTATCATTTAAGGTTGTTAGATGTATGAATACTATAGTATTTTATTATACTTATATATATATTAACGCATATTAATTTTTTATTCAATTTAAGGTTGTTAGATGCATTTCTTTTGTATTATTATTATTCACAAACTTTAGATAAATGCAAATATTATATTTTGTGTATTTTTTATACCTGGCTCGCGAGCTTAACGAGCCAGCTCGAGCTTTTAACGAGCCGAGCCGAGCTGGCTTTCTGGCTCATTAGGATAACGAGCCGAGCCGAGCTAGCTCGTTATCTTAACGAGCCAGAACGAGCCGAGCCGAAACGAGCCGAGCCGGCTCATTATCCAGCCTTACATGCCAGTACCCATATAAGATGCCACGTTAGCTTTCAAAACCATCTTAGGAGGTTATTTAGACGATTTAAGTAGTTTATTTAAGGGAGTAAAATACCTGATTTTGGAGGTGTAGAAGTAGATAACCACCAATATCTAGGGGGTTAAGTAGACAATTTTTCTAATGACTATATTGTAATATAGTATAGACTATTATTTCACAGCAATTATTAGAAAGAAAAAATCATAACCGTTACTTGTGAAGGAGGCCAGAATTTGCACATAAACAAGGAAAGATCTATGCCGCGGGCTGCCCTGCTAATGTACTTTTTTGTTGAGATGTTTTTAATCAAATCTGATGAAAAGAAGACTTATACATATGAATGACAGAGCGCATAAAAATCACAATAGTGTCAATCCTCCCATGCGCAGTTAGGTGAGTTGTGTGCATAGCAATCAGTTGGCACCAAAAATATTTATCCTGAACAGTGGATGGGGCTCCCCTACGAAGTGCATGAAAATATCTATTGGCACCAATTTCCAACTTGGCACACAACTTGCACGTACTTGTACTAGTCAAGGGCAGCCAAGCTAAGAAAGATATTTCCAACAGAGAGACAGATCGATGCACATCAGCACATGCCAACTCCAGATATTTTCAGCTACTGCTTCCCTTTCCTACGCTTACACTGGTAGACGCTGCTGGGCAGTCAGCTAGCTAGGACCAGGAGATGGAGAGCGAGCCTTCTGGGATTCCACGGATAGGAAGAATCGTCAGGATTCAAAGACTCATTGTCCATGTGGATAAGAGCCGGCAAGATATTTGTAGACCGTGCACTTCTGTACATGCAAAAACGAGAAAACCTCTACACTACTGGTGTTGACTGTGCACCATAATGCGACAATGTGACTTCTGTACCTTCTTTGTATACGGAAACAGCTGAGTAGATGAAAGCAATATGGAGGGCTATATGCATTACTGAGTCGGTGTGGTCCAGACAGGGGATCTAAATCTCTATGTATAGTCATCCTGTCTAGATGCATTGCCACCCTACACAGCAATGCGCGCGTGAACACATCATTTTCGATCTCTCTCTCCAAATGATCACTCATTATCTCCCCAGCTCTGGTTTGAGTATTAGATTCAGCTTCAGATTATGATAGAGAGTGGAAGAAATATCTCAGGAAATTGTGTGCCAACAAAGACACTTAGCTTGTCGCGATTTACAATCAGGTCAAGTTGAACGGTAGTAAAAGCTATGTAGTTGTTTCCTTACTGTAGGAGGAATAGAATTAGGTGCGATCTCATCTACAATCAGGTCGGTAGCAGAAGTTACTCCATCCGTCCTAAAATATAAGGAATTCAGTTTTGTCCTAAGTTAAATTATAATTACTTTGACTAAATTTATAGAAAATAATATTACCATCTACCACATCAAAGAGATATATAACAAAAAATATATTCCATAATGTATCTAATTAAGCTAATTTCATGTCCTAAGTATTTTTCCTCTTTTCAATAAACTTGGTCAAAGTTACTATAGTATGAATTCGGACAAAACTAGATTCCTTATATTTAAGGACAAAGGGAGTATATACCTATTTCCTTCTTGTAGGAGGAATAGTATTGGATGGATTTAGATTATTTTCATTATAGACAGCTTGAGGCTCAGTCTGATATAGAGGATCGTAATCCCAGCTAACTATAAAAATAAAAGTGGACGTAAAAAATCTCGTTCCGTCCTGTCCTGATTTCTACTTTTGTCCCCGTATGTCTCTATATTTACAGAAAAATACAGGAATGGGACATAAAACAAGAGAGGGGGTTACTCATATGTTTTTTGTGGGATCCTGTTTTCATCTGGGTTGAACCCGTATATATTTATCCTATGTTTTCAATATATTTGGGATATGGCTAACAATTATATACCTTTGGGTTACCTTGATACACCTACTAATCACCAATATTCATGTTAATGTGTTAACACACATGACATCCAAGTGAATATTAGACCAATCTTCATACGTGTACATTGTTACGCGACTTCATACATGCATACTTGACAATACTATACCATTTAATCCTAACTTAATTTTCTGGTCATCTATCTGTATTCTTGTGTTTCCCTATGTCCGCATATCCTGATTCCGTTTATGATCTTGGCTTTTCCGAACCTAATCATGTTCCCGCCAAAAAATGTATAGAAAAAAGGGGAGGGAGTTTCCTATCCATATCTGTCCATTTTCATCCCAAATCCTAGTCATGATATACTTTAACATCTCCCACAATAACAGCGGGAGCACTACAAACTATGAGACTAGAGAAGAAGCCAAAGGTGGAAGCCAATAATCTAATACCCCCCATAGTCTGAACAGTCTATGTGTCATGGCTATGTTCGGCTGGCTGGCCGGCTAGGGTTGGGCTGGCCAGCGCAGTCACATTTTCACTGTTCACACGAATAGTGTTTTCAGATAGAACAATGTTTTTCTCTCACAACAATCAGCCGGAACAGTAGTTTGGCTTATTTTTCAGTCCTGCCGAACAAGCTGCATGTATGCTATGGCTAGAACCCATTAGTATCTTATGGAAGACAGTAGCCCTATGTCAAGGTAGTCGAGCATGAAGTTGAGGTAGTCATGGTCGAACATGTCGTGCTAGAGATAGCCATGGTCGACATAGTCGTGGTTGGGTTGCCGATGTCGAGGTGGTCGCACATGAAGCTGCGGACACAAAAGAGGTGCCATGGTGATGAGATTTAGAGATACGTCGAGGAAAACTATGGAAGAGGGTGATGCCGAGGTTGACGTAGTTAGGGCCGATGAGGATATAGACGAAAGATGGCAATGCAATCGAGGAAAATGGGACATGAATAGGAGGGTTGATGCTGAAATCAATGCAGTCAAGCCCCATAGATGAAGCGTGCATCAGGGTTGCCAGACTTGGGTACACTTCAAAGATGAAGGCACACACCCGTGTTGCTAATATTTGATGTACTAGGAAGAAAGCTCCAACCATGGGCGACAGTGTCTAAGGGATAAACAAAAAGGGCCTCAACAACGATTGTGGTACATACAACTATGGGGATATAATGTGGCGATGCAAACCACTTTTGTTGGAGTATATGAACTGTGTGGGGAAGAGATAGCAACGCTAGTAACGAGGTTCATTACAAAAAAATCCCCTTATACATGACGGTTTACTTTGGTCATAGACATGCGAAAATGCGTCATAGTTAACTCATAATGACGATCACGAAAAACGTCATGTATCCCGCGTCATACATTTGTTGAACCGAAATGGATCATCATAGGTTGGCTTTTTTATTCGTCATGGATGAACTGGTTGGCAATAATAGCAAAAGGCAATAGTGATGAAATGAACCGTCACGATTATGTTACACGTGGCTGCTACATTGCCACGTCATTAGTAGGCTGTTTGTGTCCCATTCTTCATGAGGCCATTGTGTTGTGTAGTTTTTTAGTTTTAGTTAGGCCCATATTGTAGCAGGAACTATTGGGCTCGCCTAATTGCACAATAGAATTGGCCCACTGTGGGCCATCAAAAATCAGCAGATATTCAAATTTAAATTGCACCAACTTCAAATTTAAATTGCACCAAATTTGAATTTAAATTGGCAGTAAATTTAAACTTAAATTCACACCATTCAGGTAGTCACAGATCATCACAAATTCATATAAATATGCCACCGCATATAAATAGATATAGAGGTCACATCATCATAGATTCGCAGATACATCTAAATATATGCCAACATAGTAACTATCAGTTACATAAGAAGTTTGGCACACCATAGACTAGGACATGCATCAGACCTTACATCAGTTCATAGAATATGCATCGGTTCACAGAACTGCACAGGTCGAAGAACATGCATCAGTTCAAACAAAAGACCATGCATCCACCTGTTCATAGACTAACATTGCAGGAAGACAACTTGCCAAAATGCATCCATCACCAAAAGAAGCATCCAACAACATCGGTGCGCCAGCCGGTAACCCAAGACAACCTTACTATTTTGCTTGACATCCCAGAATCATGGACATCAAAGTCCTGATCAGTGCATCAGTGTCAGCTTGCCTTTTCTTCAATTCCTCTTCTTGCTTAACCCTCGCAGTTTCTGATTCCTAGAATTTCTTCATCATTTCTTCCATTTGTTGTTGTTGAGTCTTGATAACCTCCCTAAGATCACTTGATGTTTGTTTCTCCACCACCAGTTCCTCTTCTAGGTCGCACTCACTGACACAAGTACCTTTGCTTCTGAGCCCCACATTTACAAGAAATCTGTTCTTCTTAGTTTTCTGAACAAGAGCCTGAGAGACCACATCAGTCACATCCTTTGGTTCAAGACCATCATCTACAGGTTCATTTAGCTTCTCCTCCATTTCAACCTAGCAGTGGAGGAGACATAGATAGCTCAATGATCATGACATATGAACCTAATGTATCATCTGGTTGTGAACTAAGTATGATTTTACTTACAATAAGAGATTGAACTGCAAGAGCAAACCCTTTCTTTTTGATGTAGTGCATCTCTTTAAATAATTTCAGTGCATTTGGTTGTTCATTTTTGTACTTGTCCGTCTGAAAATAAATAGAAAAGGACACTTTAAAAAACTGTTGCTGATTCTATGTATTTCTAACACAGATAAAAGGCAGTAAACAAACTAAAGTTACAGCATGTTCTAGTGAAAGAGCCATAGCTAATTTTACAGCCCCAAGTTTAGTATGTTGTGACATAATTTTGAAAACCAAGCAACCAGCAGCAGATTTTTGTCAACTATTACTAATCTATGTGGCATAGCTACATACAAATCTCTCTTAAATATGCAGAGAAGAAAAGACCTGACAAACAAATGACAATACTTGGTATTGAACTTAAAGTTAGTTCATATATAGTATCTTGCAATTGAAGCTCAAACAGCATGTTCTAGTGAAAAGTGACAGTGAGTTGTACTCACCAAATTTACAATCTACATTTCATAGCTACGAGAACCAGTGGTCCGATGGAACTACACTTTGCTTCTATTCTCTCTGTTCTTCTCACAAGTCACCTACAGCAACACAGTTCTGTTGTTAAGCACATATGACATCAACATGATGAGATGGGGAATAGTTGGATGAACTTACCATTTTTGCTCATTTTTCCAGTGTTCCACAAGTTTATCCCATTGCTCATCAGTCATTGAGGTCACAGGAGATGTTTTGGGCACTAGATGTAGTGGCAAAGCATCAAAATACCTCTTTTTGAGCTTGTAGCGCTGCTGGCGAATAGCTTTCTTCATCATAGCCACACATGCTTTTTTCATAGGTGCTACCTTTACATCCGTATGAAACTTTATCTAGTAACAGTAAACAACATTGCCAAATGTTATTGAATACACAATGTTAGTGTTGGAAATAAATAGTGGAAAGAGGCAAGTTTGAACACTTACACCAACTCTGTCTATGTACCCCTTGATGATCTTAGGATGTTTCTTGTACTCCTTCCAATGTGGAAATATCGAAACATGGTTCCTTACTACAATGTTACACTCAGTTGCAAATTTTACAGCAATCATCACTGAGTTCGGTGTTTTCTTCCCCGGTTCAATAACCAAAGGAAGTTTGCCTTTCCTTGAGCGAGTCATTGAATCAAGTTCTCTCCCAATATTAGGTCCCCTCATCCAGTCCTCCTCATCAAATGGGTCATCTACAAAGGATAAGCATAAACTTCTAAACTCTGATTTAAGAAATTCACCACTCGGTAATGCAGAAACAAAAGTACTAACAGATACTAGTTAAATATTATCCTATCTTATGAAAATTAAAGTTGTTGATTCAACAATAATATCAAAACCGGTGTTCAAGACTGAGCCAGTTTTCATTTTATTATGAACAATGTATGAAGTACAGAATTTTAGTCATGCACTGGTGACTAAATTGTCTGTCCGTGAGTTATCTTAAGCATTGGAGTATCAACCAACCATAATAAATATCCTAATATAATTGACTAATTGAGCCTAGCAGTACCAGGTTAACTTGAGTAGAAAATAACTGTAACTTGAACTGATGCTCATATAGAGAAGCAAAGCATGCACAATTTGACTGCAAAGACAAGCTCGACTTGTGGTTCTTCTATGGTACTATGCACTTGCTGAACCATCAGGACAAGCTAAAACATGTGAAGAACAAATACCAAGAGCATGACACAGCATGACACACCTTCAAAAATGTTGGCACCCTATATTTCTCCATTTTCATTGACATCATTCATTGTGGTAGCTTCAGAGAGGTTCAGCTCAGTTTGTATATGCTCATCTCCAGTCAGGCAGCCATTATGCTCGCCTATATCAGCTACAATGCAATATAGAATTAGTAATAGTACTTTGGAATGTTGGTTCTACAATTTGAGTTCAATTTGTTACAAGAATGTAGTCATTTAACCTTCCTCTGTAGGCTGATTGTAGATTTCAGCTTGATTAGTCACTGCAGTAACATCAGCTGGACGATTCTTCTATGACCTTGTGAGAACACCAGGTTGCATCTCAGGTTGCGCCTTCTGAACACCTCTCTTGGTAACCTTTGTTGTTGTCTTCTTCTTCTACATAGAACCAATCAATTGTACATATTAGAAGATAAATATTAAATGCAATGAGCAAGCAATCCACATATTAAGATTTTACACTATGGAATAATTAACACCTTATATGATAAACAAGCAAGTGTACACCCCAACTCCGTCTCCGGTTCTAGGCCATCATCACTTAGATGACCATCACTGTTAGGCTCATCCTCACCATTGTACTCCAAACTAGTTTTCTATTTCCTTCTGCTGCTGGATTTCTCGGGAAATCCTAGTGTTTGCAAAAAGTCTAGCTAGTACAGGAAGTCCTAGTTGCCGCATCTTTGCGTTGTTGCGGAAACACTTTCTCATCCGCTGAAGTTCATAGTCAGTAAGCGGAGGATCTGCATTAAGAAGGAATAAAGAGAAAATTAGAGACATATTTAAGCATCCAGTTCACATCAGCAACCAGTTCACAACCAGACAGAAAACATTTTTAACATCCAGTTCACATCAGCAAGGCCACAAGCAGCAGTCCTTAATCTGTACAAGGATCCTCTCCTACTTACTATACAGATCTTAATCTATACAAGGACATCTTATTTTTATTTTCCCTTCACATAATTTTTTTTGGCACCCATCATATATACCAATCAGACAGAGCATATCTTTGGAAGAAAAAAGAAATCAAAGCAACCTTCCTCAGCACTTTGCTTCTTTCGCATTTCACTACACCACCGAGTACAGCCTGAACTAAGAGGCAGCAAAGAAAACTAATAGCACTAAAAGATGGCGGCAGGAACAAGGATGTTAAGAAACACAGCACCACCCCACCAACCCTGAACCCACCATGGCAATCAGACTTTCTAAACCAAGAAAGACATGCATCTTAAACTCAGATAGGGTTCTAATCACCTGTAGCCATTATCACTCAGATAGGGTTCATAGGAGCATATCTAGGCGACCCGATACTGTGTATGCAAGATCACCAAAAATAAGGATGCAGGAGAGACACTTCGCCTGCAAACTGGTTTCCTGTTCATGGCCTCTTCACTGGTTTTCTGCCCTTCTTCGGCGACATTGGCATTTCTGTAGGTACTCTGGCAGAAGAGGAAGCGGTGGCTGTAGGATGGCGGAGCGGTGGTGGCTGCAGGATAGTGGGGCCGTTGGCTGCCAGACGATGGATGGCGGGGCATAGGGTTCTGGGGGTGAGATTTAGAGGATTGGGGGGATTTGGGGGCGGCGTTGCCTGCAAGACGGCAGAGCCCGATTATATAGGGCGCTGCAATATTACCAAAATAGCCTCATCATTTCATTTGTGTGATGGAGTGCTGTCTAGGCGGGCGGGCCAGATTGGTAAATTCACATGCCAAATTGTGGAGTGGGGAAGGCCACTGCCAGCAAAAATTTTAGGGTGCGCGCCTACACTGTATAGAATGCCCGTCGAAACATTCAGGGTGCTTCTTTTTTTCTTGAAATGGTCCTTATATATTTTTTGTAGCTATCAAGATATTAAAATAGTGCACGATAATAACCAAATTTGGATTACTATATATACTTGCTTGGTATTAATTGTATAAATTTGGTCAATTAAATTGTTTAGGCCCAATAATGTAAATAAATCACTACTGCCCCCTCTTATGACGAGTAATAGTACTTAATAGCACATATTAAGCCCAATAATCTATATAACTTCGAAGATCTCACATGTATTTCTACAAAGGCTACATTTTACTTTGTGGTACGTGCCACATAACCTATAGTGATCGTTAATGATTTGAGAAGTGTTCGACTCGAACGTATCTTGCTTACGGGGTTTTTGTGGTGATATAGTCAGTACCAAATAACTTGTACTAATCCCTAAAGGTTCTCTACCTACGTAGATCAATCAACTCCATTGTGTTATGCTATATAAGGCTGATTTTTTGGTGACTACACATTGATGTCTGTATATATAGTACTCCTTGAACATATCATACTCTACACATCGATCAACTATTGCTTATATTTCTCCATCGGCCACATTTGACTTTGTGGTAGGTGTCACATAACCTATAGTAATCGTTGATGATTTTAGAAGTGTTCGACTCGAACATATCTTGCTTAGGGTGATTTGGTGTTGATTTTATATATAGTAAGTACCAAATAACTTGTACCAATTCAATTCCTAGAGGTTCATCTCTAGCTAGCTAGCTAGATCTCAATCGAAATAAGGGTGACTACCCAATGCATGTCTAGTAATTGTATCGGATGTTGTGTAACTAAATGACATCCTTTTCTTTAAATTTATTCTGTTTGCTAAAATTTGTTATTTTATCCGTATAATGAAATTTGGTCTTCAAACTTGCAAAATCTGTACCTTTTCTCACTTGATCTGGAGTACATGTGTGCAAAAACTATGTGGATTACATGATGAAAACATAAATGGTCACAATCCAAACAGGGGTAGCTTGCAATACTAAACAGGGAAATTCTGGACATAATATAGTCATAAATCCAAACAGAAATGTCTTGTTGCTTCCAAATATGGGTTCTTAACTCCATTACTAAACAGGAAAAATATTACATAATAATACATGACAAATGATCAGATCACTAGTACAGAAACTACTCATCGTCGCTATCTACCTCAATAGGGACATCTTCTTCTTCACTCCAGTACTCCATCAGTGTGTCATCCTCTACCTCATCACCCTCTTCATCTTCACTAATAGTCTTTGATTGATTTTCCTTTGTAAGTCGAGCAACCTCAGCAGCATCAACAAGAAGGCCAGCCTCATCAGCCCTGTTCAAAGGCATGTCAGGTAACATCTCAGAAACTTCTGGTCTTCTGCCAGTGTCCACAACACATGTCTGCTCTTGATAGGGTGCAGCAGTGGATACGACACCATCTATTTCAGATACATTGTACAAATGGCATTGGTTAAATGTCTGGACAATCCGCCAATTCGTTCCATTCTTAATATCTGGCAAATAGAAAACCTATGTAGCTTGAGTTGCCAAAATAAAACAGTCTTTCTTGTACCACAAGCTACCAATATTGATGCTTTTACAAAATCCATCATCCCTTACTGCAGTATGCTTACCATCCAATTTATACCGGTCACATCTAAAAACAACAACAGTTCTTTTTGTACCATCATCCTTGGCGTTGTACTGTAACTCAATAATCTCTTTCAATGTACCATAAAAATCAATCATCTCACTTCTATATGCACCTACACAGGCCACCCTAGAGTTTTGTGTCTTCTTGTTTTGTCACGCTCGACAGTGCAGTCCCGCACCCCATTGACAAAACATGTGGAGTATGATCTTACTCTAAGGTCAGGGCCACAAGCTAGGGCAAATATATCATCATCTACCTCCTCTGATGCATTCAACCTCCACACCTGCAAAAGGGAATGTCTCAGCGCTAAAATAATTATCTACAAGATAACTAAAAATTTAGGATAACACTAAGATACTAACGTAATTCCTGAACCAACTTCCAAATCCCTGCTTTGTCCTTCTTTCAAGATCTATAGCAGCCACCCCTGCTAATGTTAATTCATCTTCAAACATTCTGTAACTCAAAAATAAAAAAAATCAGTAAGTTGCTAATCTAAAAATCATTAAGAAACATATGTAATATACAAAATATAGATTTAAGAACATACTTTATGTACTTCTCGGCCTGATCACAATTATGGAGAACATACCAAACCAACTTATCAAGTTCCTCAGAGTAGGAAAGATCACATGCACCAATAAGATTGACACCGTGCCCAAAAACATCAACAGTATAGGTTGATTGATATGAAAATCTAACATTTATTAGGAGTCGATTAAACCTTGTCTCTATATCATCCATATATCTCGAGCAAAATATGAGGGCTTCATCTGCCACATAAGCCTCTGCAATTGAGCCTTTTGGGCGTGCCTTGTTCCTAACAGACCTCTTCAAAGTATAAAAGCGCTATTCAATTGGGTACATCCACCCGAACTGCACAGGTCCATGGAGGATGGCCTCATCAGGCAAGTGGACAGCAAGGTGAACCATGACATCAAAAAAAGCAGGGGGGAGATTTTCTCAAGCTTGCACAATATGACAGGTATTTCAGTCTTCATTCGAGCCAAGACATCTTTGTTTAGTTTTTGGCTGCACAATTCCCTAAAAAATTTGCCGAACTCAGCAAGTGTTTGATATATATCATCATCCAACAGCCCTCTCAGCCCAGTAGGTATAATCCTTTGCAACAGAATGTGGCAGTCATGAGTTTTTAGGCCTTGCCACTTGATTGAGTCAGCATTTAAGCATCTTTGTATATTTGAAGCATATCCATCTGGAAACTTGGCCTCCTTTAAGAAATTACAAAATTCAATCTTCTTTGACTTGGACAACGTATATCGAGCTTTGGGCATGTCATATGAATCTCCACTATACTGTAATTGCAACTCCTTTCTAATTTTCAAATTAGCTAGATCAAGCCTTGTATTAACTGTGTCCTTTGACTTCCCTTTTATGTCTAGAATGGTACCAAGGAGGCTTTCACACACATTTTTTTCAATATGCATGACATCAAGATTGTGTCTAAGCTTCAGAGATGGCCAATATGGTAAGTCCCACAAACAAATCCTTCTGCCCCAAATTGGCACATGATTCCCCGAACGCTTCCTTTTCTGTCCTACTCTAACATCTCTAACCTTTTCTAATTCTTCTAGCAGCTCTTCTATGGTGAAAGTACCTAGCTTCACACTGCAATCATGGAGGGATGCAAATTCACTGTCCTTGCGCAAATGATGACCTCTTGGAAGGAAACGATAGTGCCCAATATAACATAGCTTGCTCCTTATGGCATACGACAAAGGATTTTTGTCACAATGGAGACAAGCAAAGTAACCACTTGTGGTATGCCCTGATAGGATACTTAGTGCTGGATAATCATGAATGCACCACAACACTACAACACAAAGCTTAAAATATTTTCCAGTGATAGCATCAAGAGTATCCACACCAAACCATAGCTCAAGTAACTCTTCTACAAGAGGCTGCAAGAAAACATCAAAGGCCTTCCTCAGTGAATGAAGACTGGGAATCAACAAAGCCATCATGAAATTAGATTCATCCATGCATGCCCAAGGTGGTAAGTTGTATGGAATCACAAAAACAGGCACATGCTATAAGATGAACTCATGTTGCTAAAAGGATTAAAACCATCTGTGGCAAGTCCAAGTCTTAGGTTTCGGGCATCTTCAGCAAAATTAGGCCAGCGGTTGTCAAAATCTTCCCATGCCTTTCCATCTGCAGGATGGGTCATTTCCTTCTCATTGTATTTCCTCTTCAACTTATGCCACCGTGCTTCCTTAGATCTTTTCTTGGAAACAAATAACCTTTGTAGCCTAGGGACCAATGGAAAATGCCGCAATACTTTTGCTGGAACCTTCTTGCTCTCAGGATCTTTCCATCTTGATGCTTCACAAACTGGATAGTTATCCAATTCTGCATATGTCTTTCTAAATAGCACACAATTGTTGGGGCACACATGAATTGATACATAACCAAGTCCTAATTCACGTAGCATTTTCTTTGCTACGTCATATGATTTTGGAATAGTATTGAACTGTGGGAAGGCTTCTGACAAGATCTTCAAAATTGCAGAAAATGCTAAGTTAGTGATCCTATAGTATGACTTCACATGGAGCATCTTGATTACAAATGTGAACCTTGAAAATTTGATGCAACCAGGATATAGCTCACGCTTAGCCTCTTCAATCAGCTGTTTGAAACATGATGCAGCATCCTCATTTCCATCTTCAAGTGCAGCCTCATTTCCAATTTGTTCAGACCAGACGAGTTCCCCTAACATCCCTTCAAGTCCACAATCATTAGTGTCCTCATATACAAAAGAATCAACATTTGCATCCTCAAGTACTGTTGGTTCCTCCAAAACATGAACATCGTTGTCCTCTCTATGATTTATCCACCTGCTATATGTGCTAGACATGCCATTGAGCATAGGTGCCTCTCCACTTCATTTTGGTGCAGAGATTGATGGTTCATACAGTGACTACATGGGCACAAAATTTACTCATCCTCAGTAAACCTCTCTCTGACGAAGTTCATGAAAGACTGGACACCATAAATATACTGAGGCATAAACAGAGCACCATGAATCCAACGTCTATCCCTCTACATAAAAAATTGTAGAAAATAAATAAATCTTCATTACAACCACTACATCAAGTAACAAATGACATCACTGAATTAAACTGTGCATCCAAATCCTTACCAATCGAAGTTAGCTAAGCCAAGATCCATAGGTGGCCGGTGATGGATCCCATGTAGGGCAACCTTGATAGAGCCGCAGCCACAGCTGGAATCGCTGGCCCTTAGTATCCTCTCCACTACCGCCGCCGCCACCACCGACTATACCGACAGTGCTTTCGTTGCCGCCCCTACGCCGCTGCCAGCTGGGAGCTCCTACGCCACCGCTAGCAGCTCCTAGGCTGCCGCCAGAAGCTCCTATGACGCTGTGTATGCTGCTGCCAACACCTACGCCGCCGACACCATAGGTCAAACGGTCACCGCAGATAGGGTCAGCCGCCGCGGATAGGGTCATGGAAAGGGGCAGCCAGCGTAGACAAGTGTGGTCTATGGTCAAATGGCTCCTTAATCTCAAAGCACTATAATTTGTTTGAGAAAGGACTAAAGAAAAAATAGATTAGCACTATGCAAAAACAATTCATTATCCTAGTGGTTAGGTCCCTACTCTTGCAATGGAGAGGTTCGCGGTTCGATTCCCAGTAGCGGCAAATTTTTTTTGCACATTTAGCTTCCTCACCGATAGGTAGGTCCCACCTTCCCTGTTTACATCCCTCACCGATGGTAGGTCCCACCTGCCTAGTGCCAGCCCCCTGCCTCTTAGTCTCTGATTAGCATGACGCATTGGATGTTGGATCTGTGACCTCCCACATGAGTTCGTCATATATGACTACGGAGGTGCCAAAATGATCGGTGACGTCCAACCATGACAATAATTTAACTAATCGTCATATATCTATCACCTTGGATTTGGACCATCACAGATGACTATATTCTATGATGATTTGTTGGAAGGTCATGAGTAAACCGTCATGTATAAGGGTATTTCTTATAGTGGTTGCGCTGAACAAAGAAGAAATAGTGCAGATCAGATGCTCCTGCCCAAAGGCAAACAACCCCTTTCTTGAAGGAAAGTAGTCCTAACACAAGGTACGGTGATTGTGGTAGCACTTGATGTAGTGTTTTCCTAGATGCTAAATGCTATACGGTTGATCACCCTTTGTTTAGCATTAAGCCGGAGTAGACAAAAATTAGATGATTTCAACAATTTGCACTATAGCAATAAATTTGCATACAAACACTATAATCCCATACTAAAATTTTAAATTGTGACTTGAGATATGCACACAATTGCATTATAAGACACAGTCAATTATACATATATAGTGACATAGATAGAAGACATGTAGTTCTCACATAGTTAAATGATCAACTATCACTATGCAAGAACATTACACTAGCCATTAAGTTCTAACAACACAAATATCAAATAGTTTTACCTAGTGGTAATCTATCATCAAGATCATCGTTTAAATGCCTCAACTTGTGTTTAAACATGTTTAAATAAGATTTATATGTATCATTTAAGTTGTTTTTTGTACTCCTTTGACCGTTTAAAAGTAGTTTGTTTAATTCACAGTTTAGACATAAACTACATGTATAGCCACAGTTTAGCGCTTATAGATGATGGTTTAAATGATTTTAGGTGGACACTGGCTCGATGTTGGTGATAAAGACCCAATCAGCATCATGAAGACCAAGTGCAAACAAATGGCGCACAAGAGATTGTGTAGCACAATCGTCGATGCACAGGAGATAGTGATGTAGATGCAATGATGGCGGGACAAACGGGTTGCAATGTTATGTCCTAAAGAGGTGACATAGCAACAACCCTATTGCTTGGAGTAGATGTGCATAGCTACTCGATGACAAACATCATAGGAGGTAGGTAGATTGTGGACAATTTGCTGATCAGACTGAGTACATGCTAGTTTTTTTAGAAAGAGTACATGCTAGTTGGAATGATAATGGAGAAGTCAGCGAAGGCATCCCGGTCTATGTTGGCAATGAAAACATGCAAATGGGATGATCGAGAAATGACATGGGAAGGCCTGACCCTAGGGGCCAAAGCGCATGGACATGCCACAATATTGTCTAGTAGCCACCACATCGGCTCAGTGACATGGCACTGCCTGGTTTGGCCACCACCACATAGTGACGTGGGACGCGGAGTGGATCTCCAAAAGATCCTCTTGAAGCCTCTTACATGCTTGTTTGTCTCTAGTTTCCTTATGAATCTTAAGGAATTCTAACAACACAAGAGGGTTTTGCCATCAATGCTCCTCCTCCCTCAGCACCTTGCCACTATCTTGGTCATAGTTGTAGCCCCCAATATCATCCTCATCCCATTCATCATCAATGATCATATTGTGCATGATCACAATAGTTGCCATTATGTACCAAAAGGTCTCTTTGTTCCAAAATATAACAAGACCCCTCACGATGGAAAACAAGCTTGTAAAACACCAAAAGCTCTCTCCACATTCTTCCTTACAGCTTCTTGAGTTGTTGTTAAAGAAAATTTCTAGTTCCCTAGTGGATTTTGATACCTCTTCACAAAAGTTGCTAAAGAAGGGTACCTCCCATTTGCCAAACAGTACCACATGGTGTACTTGAATAGGAGACCCACTAAATTCACCATGTACTAAATAGGAGAAGAAGTCCATGAAATTCTCAAATGCAACAACTTCTAGTGTCACGCGCCTCGATTATTTCCCTTTCATCCTATTGGGATACTCTTCCACATACAATGCATACAATTAATGCCACCTAGCACCCCCAGCCAACCTCTCTTAGTGTTCATAGCCAACAATCTAGTATGTCTTCAGTAGTGGGTGGTCTCAAGTATTAACATCCAAACACATCAACCATAGCCTCTACAAAGTGATTGAAAGCATCAAGTATGGCGCTCTTTGTGATCCTAACCACCTTTAACACCCCATGTCCAAAGTCTACTTATGACCCAGCTCCTCACCTAAAGCGAGCCCACATACGCATACACCTCTCTCTTACACTTTCGTCCTCGCTTCATGTAAAAGGGTTAACCCGGAGGTGTGTTTGGAACAACAAGGATTATAAGTTGTCCCTCACCATCCTAAACATCGAAGGTGGTACTAAACCCACCAATCACAACCACACATGGGCCACTACTACAAGCTAGTAATGAGCTAGGGTCTTACATTCAACTACCTCTTAATGGGTTGACACCCTCGATAGCTCACCACATATGTAGCAAATTTCCAAAACAACCCCTTGGTACAAGTAGTGCTACTCTTACCCCTCCTCGGCCATGTAAGAGTGTGCATTGTACCTCTCATGGGCAACATACCATGTAGCACATGCACCTGTAGCAAAGGGTTTATGCACTGAATACCATATATTTAACACCCCGCACACAAAATCTGCTTACGACCTAGCTCCTCACATGGAATGGGCCCGTATACGCGTAGCACCTCTCTTACATTTTCATCCTTGCTTCATGTAAAAAGGTTAACTTGGAGGTGATACGTTTAGAACAACAAGGATTATAAGCTGGCCCTTATTAGCCCTGAACTTTGAAGGTGGTACTAAACCCACCAACCACAACTGCCACATGGGCCAACTACTACGTGCTACTAATGGACTAGGGTACAGTGTTACACCACCTCATCCATTTAATCTGCAAGAACATCATTAGCAAGCATACAAAGAGAGCCAACAACCTTATGCAATGTAGTAGCTCCAAGTAACCCAAACTATGTTTGCCTTTTTCCTAAAATTATCGTCATGAGCCTCCACTCCTACCATAGTATGCAAGAACAATATTTGACATCTGGAACCTTCTCCTAAAGAACTTTTCATTATGATGGGAGGATCAATGAAATAATACACCAAAAAGGGATTGATTCACGTTGATCCATCATTCGTTGTCTCCATATAAGGTCAGCAATGATCAATTTATTGTCATCGGAGTCCTCTTCATCCCATGAATGCTCAATTAAATCATCATCATCCATGAAAGCCATATACAATCAAGAGAACATCTAAATGCATTGGCTATGACACGTATATTGACAAAAAATAGAAAAAAATAAAACTTGCTTTGCCTTGGAGGCAACTGGGGAAGGGTAGCAGTGGTGGAGGCCATTGAGGGTGGGTAGGCAGGCAGTGGAGGTTGCATGGGTGGTGGAGGCCACTAGGGAAGGTCGTGCGATGGTGAAGGCCATTGGGGGAGGGCGTGTTGCAGTGGACGCCATTGAGGGAGGGAGCACCGGTGATGGAGGCAACCGAGGGAGCGTGAGTGGTGGAGCCACCAAGGGAGGACGAGAACATGGTGAAGCCACTGGGGGTGGGCAAGCAGGTGGTAGAGGCCACTTGGGACGGTGCGTGAGCGGTGTAGCTGTCTGAGAGAGGGATAGGCGGTGGAGGCTGTTGGGGAAGGCACATGAGCACCCATGGGAGGGTGCGACGGTGGGGCGAGCCTACCGAGGACCTAGGCCCTGTTTTGGACAATAGAGACGTATGGAGGTGGTGGATCTACATAGCGGTAGCGAGCGGGCAAGATCCGCATGGAAGCAGAAGAGGAACAATGAAGAACATAAAAGTAGAGGCATCCTCAAGAGCCGCAGAAATAGAGTTGAGGAGCGAATTTGAGAGCCTTCTACTTTTAGGGGCAAAGTAAGATCCTATTGAAGTGTGCTTTTATCCAACATCTAAAAGTAGGATAGATTATGTACTGGAAATACTATCACACGCAATATACTAGATTATGTACTGGAAATACTATCACACCCAATATACTTTGTCTGCTTTTGTAAGTTGCATTAGACGGGATCTATTAAGGTGCGTTTAGTTTAAGTGCAGAGTTGAATAATGGGATATGACCCTCCATGGATTTTGAAATTGGCTTATCCAAGTTGCCTGTTTGGTTGGACAGATATGATGAGCCAATTTTCTTTTTGATTGGATGGATGATTGTAGATGGGATGAGAATATTTGACTAATTATATCTATCAATTAAAAACAATGACAACTAATTAGACATTACCATCCTCTGTTCCAAATTATAGGTCGTTTTGGCTTTTTCTAGGTACATAGCTTTCGCTTGCGCCTACATATAAAATATGTCTAGATACATAATAAAAGTTGTGTATCTGTAAAAGCCAAAACGACCTATAAATTGGAACTGACACTAATTTTGTCATGATAATCACTCATTGAAAATAAAATATGTTAATTAGCATCACTATTGTCCTAATTGGCGGACAAAACATGAACTAATCAACATATTAAAACTTATCAAAATTAATCTTACCATCATGATTTCTAAGTAATAATATAACATGCTAATAATTCTTAATTTATTTACTTAATGACAAAGATTAGAAAATATAGATAAGCTTGTGCCACAGATTTTTATGTG
This sequence comes from Miscanthus floridulus, assembly GCF_019320115.1. Lineage (NCBI taxonomy): Eukaryota > Viridiplantae > Streptophyta > Magnoliopsida > Poales > Poaceae > Miscanthus > Miscanthus floridulus. The sequence goes on from NC_089596.1 coordinate 43,801,102, forward strand.
TAGATTTATCCCACATTTATTGAGAACATTCTTTTGTGGTGAATATCCGTATGCGAACCAAACACTGTCCATCCATGGACCGGCATCGAGCCTTCCTGCCTGCAAAGACTCATGCAGCGATGTGTAATTTGGCCCAAGTCGCAGGAAAATATCTACAGATCATTCACGCTCCACCACGCATAAATTCAAATTCAAACCTTAGTCACACGCGTTTAATTTGCGTTGGCAACTTGCTCACATAGGAGCTGATCGATGCCGACATGAGCCACCACAGTCATCCAGCTCTACTGTAGGTTATATTGTATAAACCCTTGACAATAACTGAGGAACCCGGTACATGACATAAAGCGTTGTCGACAAGAAGGCTGCAGGCGGCCCGTTTGTTTGGCTGTGGTTTGTCGTAAATGATCGTAAATTTTCAGTTGGAATAATATTTTTCTCTCATACAAACCAGCCAGCAGTACTTCTTCACGAACCAGCAACGATACGAACCAGCCAACCGAACAGACTGAAGAAGGCTGCATGCCGCCAACAGGTAACAAGTTGGAAATGCATCACACTCTGCTGCAACAAAAGCGACTATCAGCCCGTTCGTTTTGACTGAATTGGCTTATAAGTTATGACTAAAAAATACTACTAGCTAATTTAGCGTGAAAGAAAAATACTATTTAAAATATGATTTATAAGTCATATACGAGCAAATAAGCCGAAAACGAATAGGGTGTATATATTAGCGTGCAATTCTTTTGGTCTTGAGATAATAATAAATAAATAAATAAAGTAAAGCACACTGCACTTGTTTCTTTTTTATTTTCTCACTTTGAGACACGACTGGAGACTAGACAGGTCCTGGACAGTGACGTGTACTGTGAAGTGTGCCCGAGGAGACCGACGTGTACAGGCAGGCCGTCGGTGCAGGTGCAGCCGAGAAAAATGTTCAAGGGGACTCGAGGAGTCGCCGCTAAGCAATGTGTTCACGGAATTTGGAGAAAGATGTTCGGGTGGGCAAGCCGCGTACACAAGACATATGGCGCGTAGTGTGGGGCCTTCAATCTTGTTTAGCACCGGTGGTGTCTAATTTGCTAAGGGGTGTTTCATCCGGTGACTAAAATTTAAAAGGTGTATTATGAGAATGTTGTGTGTAGTGTTTGGATACTAATAAAAAAATAAATTATATAATCCGTTAGTATTTCACGAGACGAATTTTTTAAGTCTAATTAATCTATCATTAGCATATGTTTACTGTAGCACCACATTGTCAAATTATGGAATAATTAGGCTTAAAAGATTCATCTCGTAAATTAGTCGTAAACTATGCAATTAGTTTCATAATTAATCTATATTTAATACTCTATGCATGTGTCCAAATATTCGATAAGACAATGATTAAAATTTAGGAGGGACAACCAAACACCACCTAAGATACCATTTGTATGGACGGATTTCATTCACTGTTGACAAATAAATTTGAAACGTGCCGGTTTAAAATACTCCAGGTTTTAGCTGCCACGTATCGTCGTGGAACTAGAATCGTGATACTTCTTGGTTTTAGTCAGGGCTTATCAGTCATGATATAGTGTTTTCTCTCCTAATAAACCGACATCAGTCAGACTTATCAGTCCAGAAACTAACCAGCGAACAAGCTATATATAAGTTCTTATTATTAAGTAAAAGTTCGGCTCAGAAGATTCAACCCCCCTTGATAATTGATGAAACTACATGAAATGGGCGAGAAGTGATGACGAATTTCGCAACAGTATTAACAGCGCGCAAATGCATTCGTGCGCGTGCCTTGTAGCACATTCCAAAATTATTGGAAAAATAGGAAGACGTACAAAGCCACAAAGGTGCCAGCGGTGAACTCCAGCCGATTAACGAGGTGTTTTTTGAGATGAAGGATATTTTATACCCGGCTTCATCTACCTCGCGATAGAATCAAGCTAATTATTACATGATCTTGGTTTATAACCAATATTCAAATGATAATTCTTGGCACCTCACAGCCACAAACTAAGAAAACAACCCATAAAAGAAAGTCCAGACTAAGATAGACCAATAAACCTATTTGACAACCATCCATTGGAACTAAAAAAAATGCAGAGCGGCTGTCTCCAAACGTTGACCAGTAAGAAGGAGCTGTTGTCGTGTGTCGTCATGCCGCTGCAGTCCGGCCCATTGCCTTAGCCAATAAGTTCCCCTGAATAACACCTGCAAAAAGGTTTTTGGTTTACATTTGTCAAAAACTACCTCATTTCTTGTTATCCATATTGTCCAACGTAATGCTGTTGCTGCAGTTAATAACAACGAATTATGTCTTTTACTCCCTCCCTTAAACCAATTTGCAAATAAATCATCAATACTAGGAAACTCTCGAAATTCTTTTGGAAGGCCCCTAAATTGCACCACACTTTATCAATTTCATATTTATATACCTCATTTTCAACCCCCTTCTCGAACCGGATCTTTCCTTTCACGGTCTTAGTATCCATTGGGCTCCAGTTCACCATGTGGTTAAGCACTTCAGATGTGGGAAAATTAGTGATAAAGGCATCAGTACCCTTTTCAGAAATCACCCAACTATTTATAGGTAGTAGTTTGTCCAGTTTCACTGCTAATTGATCAGCAGTAAGAGAACCTTCCAAAACACGTATCACAACTAATTTATCCTCTGAAGTTAATTTTGGATTTTCTGCCACAGGTATAAAATAGAAGCCCAAACCTTCTACTGCATAACCGCAAGGTATAGCAGTAGAGTTTAGATTTTTCAAATTTGGACAAACTTTCTTGACATGATCACCAAAACATAAATCACAACAAAGCACCGTGGTACAAACGGACATTGTATGACCTTTAGTATGGCAACGATAACAATAAGGTTTACCCTTGCTTTTATGGTTTCCTCCTTTATGAGATGACTCTGGCACATCTAGCATTGCATGAGCAGGATTTAAAATTGGTGGGACAGTGTTCACCAGCTGATTGTCAATTGTAGACTATGTATATTTAGATATTAATTTAGAGTATTAAATATAGATTAATTACAAAACTAACTGCACAGATTGATATTAACTTGCGAGACAAATCTATTAAGCCTAATTAGTCAATAATTTGACAATATAGTGCTACAGTAAATATATGCTAATGATGAATTAATTAAGCTTAATATATTCATCTTATAAATTAATCTCTATCTGTGTAATTAATTTTATAATTAACTTATATTTAGTCCATTTAATTAACGTCGGAACGTCCGATATGACGAGGACTCAACTTTGAGTCTCCGAAACCAAACGCTTTCTAAGGCCTTGTTTAGTTCGCGAAATTTGGATTTTGGGGCTACTGTAGCACCTTCGTTTTTATTTGGCAAATAGTGTCCAAACATTGACTAATTAGACTTAAAACGTTCGTCTCGCAATTTCCCACCAAACTGTGCAATTAGTTTTTCTTTTCGTCTACATTTAATGCTCCATGCACGGGCCGCAAACATTCGATGTGACAGGTACTGTAGCAACTTTTTGGATTTTGGGGTGGAACTAAACAAGGGCTAAATAAACTTTGCCGTCCAAATCGATTGGGTCACCCTCAATGAATAGCGAAGATAAGAAGCAGCTGAGCCGCCCACAGCTCACTCATCAGGCACCCAGCAGCACACTTTCACTGCAGAGCAGAGTGCAGGCCGCCAACTTTTCTTAGAGATGGCGACACCCACAGCCACGAAAAAACTGGACCAGTTTGCCCACGCCTCGTGGCACCCAGTTTCCCTTCATTTTTTCTATAAAACCAGGCAAGGCGCGCCACTCAGCCGGAGCATGTCCCACCCTCCTCCTCCTCCTCCTCCTCCTGTCGTTCAAAATATCTCGCTGCGCTTTTCCGAGTCCTTTTCCCTCCAAGGAACAGGAACAACCGGCGCTTTTACCCCACCACCCGCTTTTCCCTCCCCGCCAGGAACAGGAGCGACAAGGCTCCTCCTCGCAATAATTCATTCATTCATGGCGAAGCTCGTGAACAAGCTGGTCGATTCGTTCGACCACGACGAGACTACGCCGGACGTCGGCTGCGTGCGCGCCGTGCTGGCCGAGCTCGTCCTCACCTTCCTCTTCGTCTTCACCGGCGTCTCCGCTGCCATGGCCGCCGGTACGTCATACGCCCATGCATCCACCGCGCGCTGTGTGAAGCCTCCTCCTCCTCCTCTCTCTCTCCGGTCTTCAATTTCATTCTATTTTTAATTCCTCTGGCTAGGAATTAGGAAAAGAAACGTTTCTTTTTTCCCCTAATAAATAACTAATCTTTGTTCCGGTGCGTGCGTGGTTCTGCACGGGGCAGGGTCCGGCGGGAAGCCCGGCGAGGCTATGCCGATGGCGACGCTGGCGGCGGTGGCTATCGCGCACGCGCTGGCCGCCGGCGTCCTGGTGACGGCCGGGTTCCACGTCTCCGGCGGCCACCTGAACCCCGCCGTGACGGTGGGGCTCATGGTGCGGGGACACATCACCAAGCTCCGGGCGGTGCTGTACGTCGCCGCGCAGCTGCTGGCGTCCTCCCTCGCCTGCATCCTCCTCCGCTACCTCAGCGGCGGCATGGTACGTACGTCCACTTCGCCGCGCGCTTCCATGGATCTCATCTAGGAGGAGTACCTGTTTTTACTCTACGTAGAAATTACTGCTGTCCTTGGCGAATTCGCGGTCCAAAGGATGTGAGGGAAAGAAAGGGGACCAGAAATTGCGGTTTCCTTCTTGTTTTCTAAAAAAATTGAGGTTTCCTTCGTTGAGTCCTATATATGCTTGGTGGTGTGCTGTCGGATGGCGATTGTTTCGGCAGATTTTGGCCGGCCATGCTTGTCTGTCTCAGATCAACTTGGGCTGGGCTCGAACGTGTCAGAGCCTCGATGGTAGATCTGGCCCTTTTAGGCTTCGCGTGCCCTTCAATCCGGCTTCATCTGCTTCTTTTTTTTATTCGGAACAGTGTTTTTCTCTCACAAATTCTTTTTTTATTTGGAACAGTGTTTCTCTCTCACAAATTTCTCTAGATTCGTCCAGAATTCGGCTTATGGATAATTAGTTCCTTAATTAAATTTATTATTATTAGTTCACTCTGCTTATTATTCTAAAAAAATACACACTGTTTATTTTGACCTTTGTAATAAATAGTCAAAGGACACATATTTATCACATAACAAAAAAACTGATATTTTTTCCTGGTGCCGTTTAATGTTCGATAAAAGTAGTAAAAATGAACTAAAAACGAACAAGTGACCATCAGAATGCTCCAAAATAAAGTGCAGGGGAGCATCATAATTCATACTCTCTCCTATCAAAATTATGAGACATTTTGGCTATCCATCTGTTAAGATTAGAATAGATTGGATGCAGTCTTATCTTAGAACAATGCTACTGCTCGCGTATGGAGGCGGATAAGTTTCCGCCCACACGCCTGTCGCCCCTGCACTCATCTTCTCCCTCGCCTCGCATCTTCTTTCTCCGCGCTCCACCCGCCGCCTCCTCACCCTCCTGGCTCCGGCGCCGCTGCCCATGACTCGCTCCAAATCCAGCGACGCCGCCCCGCCGCCACCACCTCCCACCGCCCCGCCGCCGGCGGTAGGGTCTCGCCGGAGTTGCGGCGACCTCCTCCTTCCCCTCCCCCTCCCTCCCGCATGCTGCCATGGCGAACTCCGGCGAGCTCCGACAAACTCCAGCCATAGCGCCCCCGCCCCGACCTGGCTCGGCCGCTGCCAGCTCCTCTAAACTGCCTGTTGACCTTCCCCACCGCCTGGCCTACCTGTCTCCCCCCGGCCGACCCTTTTATACCCCGCCGGAGTTGGGGAAGATGGGTGGGGCGCGGTTGTCGGAACCCTAGACGCTGGATTTGGGGAAGAAGGGCGGCGGTGCAGGCGCAGTCGGTCGCGGGCGCGGGCGCGGCGAGGAAGAAGAAGCGAGCGTGGGCGTGGCGCGAATGGCCTTGGGCGTGAATCGGACGGCCGTAGGGGTGTGCGCGCTGGAGCTCGATCGCCTGCGCGTTTGTAAGTTAGCTTTTCCACTTATCTTAGGTGGTGTTTGATTGCCCCTCTTAAATTTTAGTCGCTGTCCCATCGAATGTTTAGACACATGCATGGAGTATTAAATATAGACTAATTACAAAACTAATTGCATAGTTTGCGACTAATTTGCGAGACGAATCTTTTAAGCCTAATTAGTCCATGATTTGACAATGTGGTGCTACAGTAAACATGTGCTAACGACGGATTAATTAGGCTTGAAAAATTCGTATCGTGGAGTACCGACGGATTATATAATTTGTTTTTTTATTAGTATCCGAACACCCCATGCAACATCCTCACGACACACCTTCTAAATTTTAGTCACTGGATCTAAACACCCCTTTATTGTGAGCTTGACAGTTTTCATGAATGCGTCCTTATAAACAATTTTTTTTTCATGAATCCTTGTACAGTTGAGGTTCAGACTTTATACAAGCTTTTAGAAAATTTTCCATTGTTAACAATATTTTCACCAAGGTTGTAGATCTGGTCCATGAGCTTCTGCGTTTTGTTGATGTAAGTTTTGATTTGCATAACAATTGCTCGTGGAGTTACCAGTCAAATGTGGCCTTTCAGATTTACAATCGTTTACGACCAAGCGAACAGCTGTAGAAAAGTTAGTATAAAAAATGGTCCAGTAAAGCCAGGAGATGGACTAAATCATACTTATCTGCTATGACGGCAGTGAACACAACAATATTTGTTTAACGTCACTTTTTCCATCATGAATTAAGAATGGAAGCTGCTGAAAACTCACCAATATTGTTTAACGTCACTTTTTCCATCATGAATTAAGAATGGGAGCTGCTGAAAACGACTAGTCCAGCAGCATCAGCAGGCTTGCGTGCTGACCAACATGTGAAAAATGCAGGTGACCCCGGTGCATGCCCTGGGCGCGGGCATCAGCCCGATGCAGGGCCTGGTGATGGAGGTGATCCTCACCTTCTCCCTGCTGTTCGTCACCTACGCCATGATCCTGGACCCGCGGAGCCAGGTCCGCACCATCGGCCCGCTGCTGACGGGCCTCATCGTGGGCGCCAACAGCCTCGCCGGCGGCAACTTCACCGGCGCGTCCATGAACCCGGCGCGGTCCTTCGGGCCAGCCCTGGCCACCGGGGTCTGGACAAACCACTGGGTCTACTGGATCGGCCCGCTGCTCGGCGGGCCCCTGGCTGGCTTCGTGTACGAGTCGCTGTTCATTGTGAACAAGACGCACGAGCTGCTGCTCAATGGAGACATCTGACGAACTATCGGCCTGCCCTGTGGGCAGTCAGCATGGTCCATGCATGCTTGTTTCTGTAAAATAGTTCATTGTCTACAAGCATGATACATATACATATATTGGCCAAGGTAATTAGAGAGGGTTGCTGTAAAATAGCTACCCTGGTAGGATTGTTGGCTGTAGAAATTGTGGATGGGCCTTGTTTTTTTTTTTTTCCTTTTCCTGCCATGGAATTCTTTTTTTTAGAGGGCTGGGTTTTGTCAAGGATTCGTTAAGGCTATTAGTTAGCCATGTAGTAGAAAACTAGAGAATGATATGATATACGTGAGAGTGGGACCTGAAGTTTTTTCAGGTACATTGTAGTACTATGGTATTTTTGCCGTCCAGATGAAATTGGATGTACAGAATTGTAGTATTTTTGTCTTCCAGATGAAATTCGATGTGCAGAGTAAAAACTTCTCTTCCAAGCAGTATTTATTTATGCCTACCTCATTTTAGTAGAAACTAGAACAAAATAGAACACTCTGCATCATATATCCTGAGAATGAGGTGTCACATTGAACGAACCTAATCACTGATCGGATTTTGGAATTTGCAGATCCCGTAAATGATCGATGAACTTTACAAGTAGAAAGGTGCGCGTGCATGAACAAGATGGCAGAATGGTGCGCCTGAACTGTGAATTTCATCCATTGGACTATGCACATGTTCTGCATGCATTGCGTTTCCCTCGGCCGAAACTCGCGGATCACACACACACCCTGGTCCCGTGGTCCGGATTGGATTCTTTCGACATACATAGCCCCCCATATAGGACAATAATTCTCCAATTCTATCGTCACATTTCAGTCTGTGCCGGGAAATGCGAGACGACTCGTCACCTACCGTGGAAATATACACGCGTGGCGTGCCAAAGGAAAGACGGAGACTGAACAGGTGAACACCAATCGTGGTGCGCCCGTGATGCAGAGCAAGGCGTGGAAGTGCTCGAGCAAATGCCGTGAGAGTATTATTGACACTAAAGAATTTAGAGTTGGAATCCAAAGACATTGGTTCTTTCACTGTGAATGTTTTTTTTTCAATAAAGACACTCAAAAAGTGTCTCATGTATGATATTCATCGAGAAAAAACATTTGATAGTACAAAAAATACATCACTTGACATAAAACAAAACTTAAAAAAAAAGAAAGTATAAAACAACCACCCCGATCATCTTCTTCCTTCAGTCGTCAACGGCATACTGGAGTTTAAGAATCAATATGAATTGATAGTAAGTAAAAGGTACACTTATAAACACCCTCGTGCATGCAGGGTTTCGAAGACTGCTGGTAGCGTAATCGGGTACCCATTGAAAGAAAAAATAACTGAAGAAATTTTTACGGAACACATGCTTACAATCCTTCATCTTCAGGGAAGGGCATTGGAGATATGGACCTTCTCATAGAACATTTCGAGAAGATGAAATCACCAAATCAAAATCCAATCAACTATTTTCCTTGATAAACACACCAACTACTAAGATCTGAAAAGAAAGCCAACAGATGTAACTGACCATACTTTCACTAGCCCTTCTTGGACGCCAAATCGGATGCCGAGGTAGAAAGAAGCTGAAGGGACCTTATTTTAATGTACCATCGCCACCACTTCGTCACTGCTGCCAGGAAACCAAACCCTTAATTAAACTAAGGAGTAATGAAAAAAAAAGCTAAAACCGTGAAGGGGTAGGTTCCCACTCCTTAGGCCATCGGTGATGTTGACGGAAGGAAGAGAGGAGGGGAAGTAGTGGTGAGGAGATTCTGAGTGAGGTGGTTCTTGTTTTGCATGTGGTGAGTTAAATAAAAGCATGTTTTGTAGAGCTCCGAGCGACTTCAAATCCGTCTTTTTCATGCACTATAGCGAGTAGTTGTATTCATGTCACTACTCAAAATGAACCAGGAGCCGAGTGAAGTCTTATTTTTTTTTTACTTTGCCGGCTCTAGCTTGTCCACGCACTATATAGCAAAGAGGCGGAGTCATTTAAAACTATGTCAAACAAGGCCTAAACTATCGCTACATAGGATGGATCACGGATGGACCATGTAGTGCTGAAAATCCTGGACAGGGACCTTAAAATTGTTTTGGGCTTTAGGATCCACCTGGATGGGCCTAATATTGGGCTCAGTTCAGATGAATCAAGCAAAGTGTGCCGTGTAGTTCTGTGTTGGGTGGAAAGAGGCCAAGTTATGTACGTTTTTAGAAGGGCCATTAGCCCATTACCGTGTGTGTTAACCTTAGAGGTGAACGGTGTTGAAATTAGGCCCACATGTTCATATAGTATTTACAATTATACATTGCATTGTAAAAAACAATACTGCCTCCCCCTCCATTCGAAATTATAAGTCATGCGTTGGTTTTATTCTAAATCAAATTTATCTAATTTCCATCGCATTTCTATAAATATATATTAACAATTACAATATCAAATAAGTGCATTCTCAAGATATATCGTAGAGATATTTATGGCCCTCAAAATAATGCATCTTCCTTCCATGATCCATTTTTTTTCCGAACTTACATGTAAGTCCCGAAAACCAAATTCCCTTACCCTTATGGCCTTCCGTCCGTTTCTGGCACTTAACGGTGTTAAGTCAAGGGTAAAAAGACCATTTTACCCCTGGTGAAAAATAAAGTACAGAGTTTAGTTTGTCTTTTTTAGATTTAGAACAATATTGCGCAAATACGGTCACACATAACATTAAATAATAAGACACATAATACACAAATACATTGCATTAAAATTAGCTTATGAAATGCATTACAATTCAACATAGGTTCACACATAAATTTTCATACATGAGATAGGTTCACACATAAATTTGCATACATGAGCCGATGCCATCTTGGTCAGAGATGACGGCGCCCTACTTGGACTGGACCCACCCGGGCTTCGCCTGTTGGCCGCGGGAGGTGCCAACCGGAGCCACGCATGGCTGGCTACAGGAGGTGCCGATAGCGCTGGGCTGCCTCGATGGAGACACTAATACAGATTTACTTTTCACTGTCACCACTTTCATTGCCGTAGCGATAAAAGTGTCGGTGTGATACTTCCACCGTCGGTTGGACCGATAGGGAGGCCTCGTAAGGAATGAAACCAGCAGTTGAAAACCATCAATGCGGCGGTGGTAGTGGGGTTGAATTCCACTGTCATTTCAGGGATGAAAACGGATCGGATACGGACGGATATCACCGATATTACATTTGTTTTCATATTTCTGTCCGGATTCGGATTCGAACACGGATACTGTCAACTATGTCGGATAGGATACGATTGGATATCGACATCATAAATATGCGATTTGAGTATTCGGATACGGATACGGTATCGGATGTTGGATATCCGGACTCGGATACGGACAGATCTTAATCCCTCTAAATGGATTCGGTTTCGAATACGGTCGGAAAATATCCGTACCATTTTCATCCCCATTTGGAACGCGAGCTGATTGGGATAGGCGTTATGGCCGCTGGCTCTACACGACCATTTGGTGTACCGGCGGTTGTAAATTTAGCGTGAGTTGTGTCCTCATTTCAAAACTACACACAACACAGTTGCATCACCATTGCTTTCCTACGGAGTATGCCTCGTCTTCCCTGATGCTTACTTTGTATATTAACTGCTCCTCTCTGCTTCTCCATCTTCAAGGTTGGCCTATTTAAGCCGGGGTTGGATGCATTTCTTGGCAATCCACACACTCCTTGCTCCTTAGATACAGATAGATATAGACAAAGCTCTTGAGCCAACCATCAATATTTTCTTCATCGCCATGGCGCTCCTTCTCCAACTCCTCTAGCGGCAGCAGCGGTGTTGGAAGAAGGCCTTCAAGATTGAGTACTACCGACATCTAGGCGCAGCGGGGTGTTGGTATAAATTAATGCACATAGAGTAATCCACAAGTGCACGAATATTATACTGATTTAGTACTTCACCGGGAGTACCCAGTTTTATATCGAACTTGAGGAAACGTGTGTGAGAATAACCAAATCTAACTTAACCCAACTTCACAATTAAGGCTAGATAACAGGAGCGTAGAGGAGACTGCTAAGGTCTTTTAGTTCTAACTTCGGTAAGCTTTGTCTTCTATTGTTCCATTCTAGGGATATTATTAAAGAAGGCACATGCAGAGTATGTTTCCTATAGCAACAAGGTCCTGCTAGGCCTACTAATGGGAGGTGGACTATAAAGGATTCAACGAGGCTATAAGAGTCACCCTCGCGAGCTACCACCGATCTGGAAAATAGGGTATATCCACAAGTAACTGAGTCTAAGCACCACATTTACACTATGAATACTACTTTACCCAGGAGCTACAAGGATTAAAGTACTCAAAAGAGAGCCGTAAACTTGAAGAACAATATGAACAAGGTGCTTACTTGAATTAGAAGTTGATTACCAGAGAAATCTCAGAAGCAAGCTCATGAAGAACTTGATTCTGCCAGGGTACAAGTCGTAGAGAGAGCACTGATAGGTCGGGACTCCTCCGAAACTCTTCCTTCTCACTCTATCTCTCTATCTCTAACACAAGACTAGATACTATTGATGACTAATCTTCTCTTGATTGCTAACCCTAATCCTGGTGGAAATATAGATTAGGGTTTCTGGCTTTTCAGCTCTCAGGAGCTAACTTGGCATGCCCTGGAGGGGGGGGTGCAGGCAGGTATATATAGGTCAGAGTGTCAATCCTCAGCCCTCGAATCAAACTGACTTGAATAAACGGCGGAGATGCAATCCTTATGGCGGTGGAGAACCGACATACCAACGAGGGACTGCCAGGTGGACCCCATAGGCTGGCCGGCCTATAGGTGGGGCCGGCCAGCCCCACTTGTTAGGGACTCGGGCTCTGCTTCGGTGATTCGCCTTCTAGAGTGTTCTAGAGTCTTCCCACACTGTTTACGCGATGAAATTCCATGATTTCCTTTGATGAATAGGTCCTCGTTGGTGGTTTTCTGATTAAATCCTGCTGGAAACACAGATTCACCAAAACTCATAAAATTTGTTAGTTAAAACACCTAAGTCTATGTTGGTGATCTATTTTAGCTATTTATGCAAGTTATATTGATGGTTTGTGATGAATGTTAACTACCGTCAACAAGCTCCCCCACACTTAGGCTTTTACTCGTCCTCAATAAAAAGGATGGATTACTGAAAACCTAACCTTAGGACAAGATATCAACATAAAACCATTCCTAGTCATGCATGCACTGCGGGATTCAAAGTGTCTACCATGAAACTTTGGGCGGTTGAAGAATGGAACAGCTTGAAACATATCACCTTTTTCCTTTAGTCAAGTCAATTGGAGAAACATTTTAAGATTTTTGAAAACAAAACATAGCTTACCTTCTCCTTTTGTGGTACTCTCAAATCACTCAATATATATGGTATTTTTGGATTCTTACCAAGGCATTGATGACTTGCCTTCTTTTTACCTATTTCTAAAAAGCTTATGTGGAGTTCAGATAGGGATGAATGTGAGAACATACTTGCATTGCATATGTTGTAAAGTCAAAACAAGCATCCAAGGAGAAAAATGTCATACTCTTAGATCAAGATGTGCATGTGTGTAAATATGTATATGGTGGTTATCCTAATTCTACTATGCTCCTTGAAACCTGTCTCTCTTGTGTGAAACTTTGAAAATACTTTGCAAGAAAACATGAGCTATCTTATTCATCTCTTTTTTTTTCTAGTCGGGCATCTGAGTACCCATTGTTTTAGATATCTCGGACACTTGTCCATTTTTTCCAATACTTTTTCTTCTCTTCTCTTTTTTATGAATAACTTTTACATAGCCCATGACTCTCCTTCTGCATTTGAAACTTTTCAAGAGAGGCATTTACAAGAACTTGGAGCATTTGACGTGAGACCAATTGAGTTGGCTTCCTTATCCAATTAGCTTTTCATCCATATGTGGATCATCGAAAACGGAGTCCAGATGCGTCCTGGGTGACCAGTTTAAGGCAGACTGGTCCTGGAGGCTGAGATGGACTCGAACTTGATTTGGGCCTCCACCTTGGTGACTGGAACCGGATGAGCTTCGAGCCTCCTTCTTGCTTAGGACACCCTCACTAATCTCCTTGGTCTCCATATGGTTCTCCAAGCATGGTCATATGTATAGAGGTCATGTCCTCATCATCCTCCCTTTCTTGACGAAAAGCCGTCCTCGGCGTCGATTTTGTTTGAAGTCGATCCTGCACAATATGAGGACAAACGAGGTTTCCAAAATAATGGGAATGGACAATGTTGTGAGAAAGAATATGACCACATATCCAGGTTTGTAGCATGTCTTGTCCTACAGACATGTAGTCTGCTCGATTGAAATACACATGATCTTTGCCAATACTATCCTGCAAAAGATTAGTACTAACAAGAAATATATGCTCCCTTTCTTTGGATTCCACTTGTGTTCGAAAAGAAAAACTAGAGGAATATGGCATAACAACAGTGTTGATTTTACTATCCTCTAGTTGATCATTACTTTGCACAACAAAAGGAGAATTTGGATTTGTACAAATGTAAACTTGTTGTATCAAATATTGCCCTTGGTTGTTATATTTACCAAAAACATGATATGTATGTCTAGAGAACCATGGCAAATCAGCATAGGCATAAAGTTTCTCCTCTAAAGAACTAAGATTACACGGAACATCAAATTCAATGTAACCCAAAGTATTTAAAAAAGACAACAATTTCAGCTCATCAACTTCACTAGCATTATGAATAACAAGTCTATTTTCAGCACAAGTGCTCGTTTTCAGCACACATATAGCGTGATCATTCTTCAATGATTGCATGGGTATATAACATAAATATCATCATGCAAGTCATCTTCGTCACAAGAAACATCAAGCAAATCATCTTGTGATAAAGGTAAATCAAGCGAATGCTCCACTAAAATTTGCTCTATCATAGCATGATTGGTGGAAAAATTCAGCACATCAAGAGAACTCTCACCTTCTGTGAGTTTAGCATCATGGGCATTACCTTTGCTCTCATATTCATCAGGGGTAATAGTTGATGGTTCTGAATGTTCACATGAGGCTATGAGCTTCTCATTTTCTATCACGCCATCCTCGCTCTTTTCTACATTGTCCTGCAAAAGGTTAGGCATAGCAGGAGGAATAACAACAAACTCTTCCTCTAAATGGTGCACCTCATCATATGAAGTCAAAATAGGAGGTGGATTAACAAAGGTTTCTCGCATAAGAAGTTTCATATCATTCCAAGTTTGAGGCTTATCAGAAGGATCTAAAGACTCCCACCAAGATAAAGCAGAATGTCGCAAAACACTAACTGCATTTTTTACCTTCCTCCTTAGACACATAAAGCGAGTAGCAAATATGTTATCGATGGCAATTTCCCACTCCATATACTCATCAGCACCTATACCATCATAAGTCGGTGGATACGAACAACCTGTCATTGTTAGAAGACAACAAAAGACAACACAAAAGTATTATCTCTACCAACTACTTAGGTTATGGACAAGGAAAAACAAGGCACTCAACTCTCAAGCGTCTTACCACGGTCTTACAAGTGTTCTTACCAAAGCAACAAGCGGTGCAATCGGTCGGTGACTGTGATACAGTTGTAGCTTGAGTGTAACAGTTGCAAGGCGAACCTGTACTTGGTTAGAAGAAAGTGGAGTTTGGACAGACACAATATAGTAGCAAGGAATAGCAAAATTCGCAACTGAATAGCAAAGCTGAATAAGTATCCCAAGTACTTGTCTTAGTTGCTGGCCTACTCACGTTCCAAGTACCAGATGTATCAAGTGATGTGAACAGCAAGAATATGATTAGGAACAAGGTAGAAATCAGCACACACAAACACAACTCAAATGGTGCTCTCTATGTGCTCCTCTAGATATTATTCCTCTTTTGCCCCTCTCTTTTTTCTATTTTTTGAGCTGTCGTTGTTTTTTTTGAGAAATTTCGACTTTTTCTTTTTATTTTTTTGATATTTTTTTGTCACTTAGGAGCACAAAAGAAGTAACCATAGAAAATATGAGCTTAAACAAGTGAAAGACGTGGCCTGTGGAATTTCCAGAAGACGTGCTCGAAATCGACAAAAACCTTGTGACCACGAAAAGAGGATCTTGTGACCACTTTTTGACCAAAATAAAAATCTCTGACCCCAAAATTGGGGGATGGACGGATCCAATTTTTTTTTTGATCAATTTTGATATATGGAACGTCGAAATCCGAGTTCGTATGCGAAAACTAGACCAGTTTTACGAACGCACTCCGAATTAGAGGACAAAACATGAACAATGCGCACAAAATTGGTCACGACAGCAAGGATTTGATGGAAACAGTGAAGACAAGTGTAACAAATAAGATGGCGTGGACTAGGGTTTGATGAATACAAAGGAAACTCAACAAGACTTGGAGATGTTCACGGATTATGATGAAAAACAAAGGGGAAAACACACATGGGACTAAAAAACAATCTAAAACCAGCAACAAGAACTTGACCTAGGGCACAAACTCAACAACATGAAACAGAGACGAAATTGCACGGCACAATGAGGCTATAGGATAGAGAATATGTGATGATGTATATTTTTTTGGCTTTTTGTGGACTATAGATAATGCAAAAACAGTAACAATCTTAAGGGGAAAACAAAGTTATACCTAACGGGCAACAAGATCTCTGATACCACTTGATGTAGACTAGGCCTGATCTTCCGAAAGGTATGATAGAGTTGATTGGTGGAGACTCAATGTTCATGATCTAGGCTTCGAACTAAGACTGATTTGGACCCCCGCAACCATTACACCACTGCTCCGTTGGTTATCAACCACACAATCGCGATTGACCTCGCCGAGAAGGCTTTCCTGCAAGCGAATCGAGAACACAAGCAAGAACGGGATTAATGCAATCTAAAATTGCAAATAAATATGAGGCTTATGATAACGAGAAGGAGTTCAGGTCTTTATTCAAAAGGACTAATCGCCATAGGCGAACAAGATCAAGAACTAGGGCCCTGGTTCACAGCAAGCAGCCTTGGTGGCACAGTTGTAGCAAAATGATATCTGTTTTATGAGGAAATCAAGAACTAAACAAAACCCAAACCCTAAGGAGAGCGACGACTGCTATTTATAGAGTCTTGGGTGTCACCCCCCTGGACGCGCCCCCTAATGGGCCCAAACACGATACACGGTCCAACGGACCAAAAGACGGTGTCGTAGCACCCTAATAGATTCTGGACGCTGACTTGTTTCAACGATTTCCGTTGATTCCGAAGGGCTTTTGACATGAGACCAATTGGGTTGGCTTCCTTATCCAATTATCTTTCCATCCATATATGGATCATCAAAAACAGAGTCTGGATACGTCTTGGGTGACCAATTTAAGGCAGACTGGTCCTGGAGGCCGAGATGGACTCGAACTTGATTTGGGCCTCCACCTTGGTGACTTGAACCGAATGAGCTTCGGGCCTCCTTCTTGCTTAGGACACCCTCGCTGATCTCCTTGGTCTCTATATGGTTCTCCAAGCATGGTCATATATATAGAGGTCATGTCCTCATCACTTCCTCTGCCGGTACACATCTCCTGAGCAGGCCATTAGAGCAGACTCTGAAGAGGTGCAATTCATCCCATATGTGGAGACAACTTTCGTAGATGATCTTCCTTTTGTTCTCCCCTAGTGGTACATAACCTGCTACCATAAAATTAACAATATTTGCATACCAAGGGTCAGATTTCATGATCTTGAAGAGCATGTCGTCTCATAGAGAATTATTGATGGACAGTTCCTATGAATTTTCAAACTGCATTCTGGACAAGTGATCGACAACATAATTTTCTACTCCCTTTTTATCTTTTATTTCTAAATCAAATTCTTAGAGTAGCAGAATCCATCTTATTAATCTAGGTTTAGCATCTTTCTTAGTGAGCAGGTATTTTAAGGCAGCATGATCAGTATAAACAATCACCTTAGCTCCTACTAATTAAGATCTAAACTTATCAATAGCAAAAACAACAACCAAGAGTTCTTTTTCTATTGTTGTATAATTAAGTTGAGGTCCTGTCAGAGTTTTGCTAGCATAAGCAAGTGCATGATGCTTTTTATCTTTAGTTTGTCCCAAAACTGCCCCCACAGCATAATCACTAGCATGACACATGTTTCAAAAGGTAGCAACCAATCAGGGGGTTGAATGATTGGTGCAGAGATGAGTGCTTTCTTAAGAATATTAAAAGATTTCAAGCATGCATTATTAAATTCAAAGGGAACATCCTTGGCCAAAAGATTTATAAGTGGTCTAGCAATATGTGAAAATCTTTTATGAAGTGGCAGTAAAACCCCACATGACCAAGAAAATTGTGGATCCCCATGATATTTACGGGAGGAGGTAACTGTTCAATTACTTCAATTTTAGCTCTGTCTACCTCAATCCCTCTTTCGGACACCAAGTGTCCAAGCATTATGCTTTCTCTAACCATGAAACGACATTTTTCCCAATTAAGGACTAAGTTCTTTTCTTCACATCTTTGCAAAACTTTGTCTAAATTTTCAAGACAATGTGCAAAAGTTTTTCCATAAACAGAAAAATCATCCTTGAAAACTTCCATGATTTCTTCAATCATATCAGAAAATGTAGACATCATGCATCTTTGAAAAGAACCTGGAGCATTACATAATCCAAAAGACATTCTACGATAAGCATAAGTTCCATATGGACATGTAAATGTGGTTTTGCTTTGGTCATCTGGATGAATCAGAATCTGGTGATAACCTGAATACCTATCAAGGAAATAGCAGAAAGAGTGATTTGCCAGTCGCTCCAACATTTCAGCAATGAAGGGAAACAAAAAGTGATCTTTCTTTGTTGCCTTGTTAAGTTTTCGGGTAATCAATGCACATCCACCATCCAGTGATGGTTCTTTGGGGGATTAATTCATTCTTTTCATTTTTAACAACAGTCATGCCTCCCTTTTTTGGCACAACTTGAACAGGACTAACCCACTCACTATGCCACACATGATAAATGATCCCGATGTGTAGGAGTTTCAAAACCTCTTTCTTAACAACCTCTCTCATCGCATTGTTAAGCCTATGTTGGCGCTCCCTAGAAGGTATAGAATTAGGATCTATAGGGATGCGATGGGTGCAAAGAGCAGGGCTGATTCCCTTAAGGTCTTCGAGCGAGTAGCCAAAAGTAGAACAATGCTTTTCTAAGATAGTTATCAGGCGAAGGGATTCTTCCTGAGAAAGTTTATCACTTATGATCACTAGAGAATCCTGATCATTATTGAGAAAAGCATATCTAAGACCAAAAGGTAGGGGTTTAAGCTCAATGGTGGGCTTAGGTGGTTCCAACAATTCATCTAGAGGTTCAGGCTCTATATGATTTTCTTCTTCCTCCTCGATGAAGAAATGGCCATCATCTGCAAAGTTGGGTTCGATCAAGTCATCAAGAGATGCAACCTTAACTTCTTCTATTGGGTCTTCTTCGGGAACTGGCTCACTCTCAGTATTTAGAGAATGAGTGATAGGTATAGAAAGTATAAAGTTTTTCTCAAGTCTTATATTCAACTTCCCCGTTTGTCCTTCTTGGATAAGTCTTTCAATTGGTTGTCCTATCAACAGGTCGAACTCCGTAATATCAAAGATATAGAAGCTTAGATGAACATTAGTTCCTTTTACCTGGATAGGGAGGACATACAATTTCCCCAAACTTGGGAGAATGTGTCCTAAAAGATTTTTCAATAACTTTGTTGTTGGGGTTAATGGCACGTGTTTCAATAAATCATGAGCAAAAGATGCAGACATGATATTAACACCCACAACTAGATTGTAAAGAGCATCAAAAGGAGCTTTATTAATTTGGCAATGAATGGATATAGAAGGTGAATCTAGATGAATCACATCAGAGGAAAGCTTTGATTCTTCTAGCCATTCATTGCTTATAACAGATACTAGCTCTTTCGTAGTCTTTTTAAGGAAAGATTCCTTAGAAGAGTCTAAAGGTTTTTCATGAAATGATGATTTCCTAGACTTTTGGGGTCTCCTCATAGTATGATAATTCGAGGTGTTTCCATATTCATCAAAAAGTTCATCTACGAATTCAAGCATGAAATCCAAAATTGGAGTTTCCTCCTTTTCTAGTGGTTCGGGATCTAGGATAGCTGAAGTTGGTGATGGGTCTAGTAAGGATTTGGGTTCAGCTATCTCGGATTCCTCCTCCTTTTCTACCTATCCTCCTCATCCCTTGCAAAGCCTTTGCCTCTCTCAATCCTAGGGGATTTCCTAAGCCCAAGAACCCTCGATCTCTTTAGAATCCTAGAACAATCCCTATCTCTTATCTTACTTTGGAAGGTGCCCTCGGTAGAATCTCCTTTGAACCTTGGTCCTATCTATTGAGTCACGGCGAACGCAGAAGATAGATGCAAAGCAAGCAAAACAGACATCAACGCCACATCTTGGACAAGTCAGTAACGATCATAACCTCAAGTGCATTGAGCTAGTTTAGACATTACACAATGGGGCACATAATGATGTATCATCAGGATGATAACTAGGAAGAGTTCACATCTAGGATCCAAAAGTTACACATCTGAGTCAGGTCCCTATCAAAGTAGACCATACGCCTAAGATCAGCACCAAACAAGAAAGATGAGCTATGAGACCCCCAATGCTCGCAAATCCCTAGAGCCGCAAGAGAACGGATGCTATGATAATCAATGTGGGCCATACCCTCCGAGCAAGAAAGAACCTACAAAGGGAGAGCCAAATGTTGAGTACAAGAATGGAAAATAATAAGTGGGACACCCAAAGTTGAACCAAGTCAAAAGCATAAGGGTGTAATGTGGGTGGAGAAAGGAAGAAGTGGTGAGAGAACCTCAGACTTACCTTGAGAGTCTAACCTTGACAATATACCAACCTATGGTGAAAGTGGCCTCTCCAAGAAAGCCTCGTCATGCCAGTATGGCAGGAAGGCCTAGTGCTGCACCTCACAAACCCCATAGAAGTCCTTCATAGTATGGAGCACCAAAGCCATGATGTACGGTTACAACGCTAATGGAGCGCATACATCCTGCTTGCACTCTAGCATTTGGTTCACCATTAGGTCTAGCAAGTTGAGCTCATCACTGGACAACACCGTGTAGATGATCTCTAGAGATGGACAACCAATGGCACCACCCTCAACCACAGTAGATGGCTGGTATGCCTCAAGATCTCCTAGAGTATCTTAGGGATCCTCCTCATACCACCCTTTGGACTAAATGTAGAAGCTCCCTGATAGAAAAGTTTAGGCAATTCACCTGCCAACAGCATGGGGAGACTAGCAACCAACTTGCCTCTTTTCATCCCATGGTAGTCCAGCCTCACTGCAGCAGCAAGATCCCTAAAGGTGGCCTTGAATCTACAAGTGCCCATCATCCACATCAACTTCTCCTGTTCAACATGGACCTCCAAAGTAGCATAGAACTGACGGATCACGGTCTCATTCCAGTCATGATAAAACTCGAGTAGTTTCTTCCAATCCATGGCCTTCATCTTCCCCACCAAATCAGCGAATTGTGCCTGAGTCCTCAAGTATTCCTAGTGCAGCCACTGCTAATCTGGGTGCATCCCCCTGATGTCGATGCCTCTCCGGTACAACTGGTACTGGACACGAGAATGGAAGAAAGGAGATGAACTAAGATCAACACTAAGCAGACATGGATGGAGCATCTGTCATAGCCCATAGACCAATCGCTGACACCTCTCTAGGCCAAGGAGATCACACCCAAGAACAGTCTATCTACACCAGAATATCCTACCAAGACCCGCGGACCGTCCGACAAGAATTATACTAATAGAATCAAGTTAGACAGCGACTCATAGAGAATAATGGACCCCTGATGTCCCATCGGAACATTCCACTCAATAGTAATCGCATTACAGAGAAAGCACACCCAGTAGAAGAGCGCCCGTGCCCCCCACAGCCCATCCGCCAGTATTAGAGACATCACTACCTCAACGGCAACCACCAGAACCTCAACCCTAAGTGCTCAATCAACCAAATAATGCAACCATGCGCTGATAAATGCAAATGAACCCCTTGAGAATGCCCTAATGATTCCTCAAGATAGTTTAACCCTAATCCTAACCGATCCATGAGATGAAGAAGCCCTAATGTGGAAGGGAATGAGTGTTGGTATTTATTAACTTGTCACTTGTTTTAATAGCCACCTATTATAAACCTATATCTCCTAACATTACTTTACTAGGTTGTCATCCCTAGTGATGATGCCAGATATACTTGTTGGTACTACCTAGCATTACTATTAGAATAACTCTAAGTAGTTCTTTATTAATTTATGTGACTAGAAAGAATATATATCAATGAAAAGGGATTTGCAAGCATACAAATAATATACCATTGTAGCACTTCACCCAGGAGTATTCTAGGTATCGTTATTTATATTTTTTACCACAAGGAAGGTCTAGCATGACAAGTATTGATAACTTATACTATTGATGGAGAAGTAAACCATAACCAATATTCTACTCATAACAGGGGTAAGTCATAGGATAAGATATATATATGATAAGTATTGATCAATGATAATGATAAATCACTCAGAGTACTCCTTTCTATGTCATTAGCATGGTCATGTAGAATATTAGAGGAATAATTCCTAAGTCATTCTTAATTATAAGTCAAAGCATACATTGATTAGTACAATTACACCTAATAGTCATTGCTATGATCATCTTCATATCTACACATAAGGAATAATACTAAGGGAGAGTAAGAATAGAGTTTGTCCCCTTTGTAACCAGATCCTACATGCTACCTATATCAGAGAGTGGACTACAAAGGACTCAACAAGAGTGTCACATCCACGATCTACCACATAACCTAGAATATAGGGTGTATCAGTAGGTAAACAACGTATAAGCGCTACACTTACACAATGTCGACCACCCACCCATGGATCCTTAGGGTGAGCGCTATACGAACATATGCATGAATATGATGATAATCCAACTATACTAGGTATATAATCAAAGTAGACGATGAACATTATAACAAAGAACATGAATAAGATGAATACTAATATTGTCATAACAATTGTAGCAAGCATATAAAAGTAATGGAGATACAAAAGAGAGAGGGGGTACAAAGATTATATCGAACCATGCTCTTGACATGATCGAGAATCCAAGCGAAGCCTGCTTGCCTCCCTCTAGACCTAGCCTAACTAGCTATGCCCTAGAATATGATGGAGCTCTGAGGATGATTAGGGTTTCTATCTTCTCAAATGTCTTGATTCCTTCAGGGAGGGGCAGGGGCCGATATATATAGGCCGAAGCATCCAACATGAGCCCTTGGATAAAACCAACTTAAGGAATGGTGTAGATGCAACCTAAGAGGTGGTGGAGAATCGACATTGCAACGCGGATGCTGACAGGTGGGCCCTAGGGCCATGTGGCCTACAGGTGGTAGCCTCTGCCTCTCTGCCTTGGCATGGTGTCTTCTGGTGTCCTCTAGAACCTTCTAGTGTTTGTTTCATAGTAGATAAGCACAATTTAATCTGACATTTTTTGGATAAACCCTGTAGAAATCACAGATTCACCAAAATTCATGGAATTTGTTAGTTTAAACCCCTAAACCTTTGTTGGTGATCTCATTTATGCCCTTATACATGTTTTATTGATGGTTTTATAATGGTTGTTAACTACCATCAACAATGAGGAATGGAACAGAAGAGGAAAGGGAATCAAGGAGATTACCTGTAACTCATGATGGACGTGCACGTGGAAGCCCCTAAGCCACCTAGATCCTCCTAATGCACTTGCATGGCCATGACAGCGTCAAGAGTGGCGGCAGTGATATTGTGAGTAAAAAATGGAAAGGAATGAATCCCATCAGTCACTGTCAGCCTATTTATAGTTCGTGAACTAATGGAGAGGCCATCGTTGTCGTGGATCATCCGTCAAACGGATAACTAAACCCTGCATAGTTGCTAAGTCCCATAAGACCACCAGACTACCCGTCGAGTGAACTAGACTATCCTCTAGCTGATAGAAGGTGTCCCAAAGTTTTCATTTTCTGAACATTCGAGTCAACAATCAAGTTTCAACCTTGGGAAGATGCTAAGATGAGATAAAGAAGCCCCAAGGAATAGGAAGTCACCCTAACCTGGACATGGAAGAGTAGACCTCTTTTCTTTTCTGATCTAAAAAATAGAAGAAGCCATTGGAGCGCAAGAAGGGAATAGAACCCTAAACCTTCCCTAGGTATAATACCTAATAGTATCTCGAGAAAGCTCGAGGACGAGCTTTGTATGAGTTGGGGAGAGTTGTAACGACCCTAGTTCACTGCAACACTAGGCAACTATTTTAATGATTGAAAGGAGTTGACCATTGACCCTTCCTAAAGACTCACAACACGCAATGCGATGCTTGACAACAATAACCCCATGAAGCATCTTGTGGAAACCCCCGAATGGCCATGGTTAGGCTCATATCCAGATTGGAAGAGAACATCAACATGGATTAGAATCCATCCTATTGATATCCCAGCACCAACTCAATCCCAAGGAACTACTCAAGAGCAATGCATTGGTCACCCATAACCAACCACCCAATGACTTAGTCAATTCAGCAAAGACAGAGACTACCGGACAGTCTGCTAGCTTACCGGACCATCCGATGGAGCACGAAGCAGCAACAAAAAGTGGGAAATGAGTTGTTTGGCACTTAAGTGGGTGGGACCCACATGTCAACATGAAACGGAATGGATATCTCTTAGCTAAAGCCTCACTCTCTCACTCATCCTCCCATTTGCAACAATCACTCTCTCTCTAACTCACTCAAGAACAAGCAAGAACCCTAAGGACTAGGGAGGGGAGAGATTGTAGA
This sequence comes from Miscanthus floridulus, assembly GCF_019320115.1. Classification (NCBI taxonomy): domain Eukaryota; kingdom Viridiplantae; phylum Streptophyta; class Magnoliopsida; order Poales; family Poaceae; genus Miscanthus; species Miscanthus floridulus. The sequence continues at coordinate 43,825,253 of NC_089596.1, forward strand.
AAGGATTGAAGAAGATGAAGGAGAGGAAGGAGGAAAGCATTAGCAGTAGCCAATGGACACCCTCCATCCCTCAATGCCTTCATGGCGAGCTCAAGAAGGACCATCTCTATTTCTTGGATTCTTCACCCAATGGTCTAATTCATGGATTTGTATACAAGGTTGGAGATTCCTTGCTGGTAGTAGCCCATCATATGTAAGTAAGTTCAAGGAAGCTCTTACCTAGCTCATTCATCCAACAACCTCATGGATAGTCCTTTGATCCATTCCTTTGGTGTGTTGTAAGAGGAAGACCATATGGAGCCAAGCCAAGTTTGGATGAGGAAGGTATGAGTGAAGGAAGTTTGGATCTTCAACCCTACTGTGGAAGCTCTCAAATCTTAGAGCCAAGGTTTTATCCCAATCTTATGGTTCATTCTCAAGTTCTTGTATCTCTAAGTTTGATCCTAAAGCCCTAGCCACACTTAGTAAAACAAGCTCTAACCCTAGCTATCTTGAGCCTAGTAAACCACCTAAACTATCCTAGAGATATCTCGCACATGCATAGATCACAGCTGAGCACATCTAGACTTGAATTCCAAGATCACCTAAGAGCATAGATTCTATCAACCGATTGACGTAACGTCCATCAATAGGATGGAGTATCCGCCAATCTTGAGTCTAGCCACTAATAGCTTGAATCCCATTCTAAGCGACACAACGGAGTGTCCGTCAATCATGGCGAAGTGTCCGTCGAATTATAGAGGTGCACAACTAGGGAACCCAAGAGCACGAAGCCAACACCAGAGCATCCATCACTCACGATGGAGCGTCTAGTGAATTATAGAGAATAGTAACCCAACAACCTTAGAGAACCCAGTTTCCACCAGAGAGTCCATCATTTGGTTGGACCATCCGATATTAGCAACTAACCATAGAAATGACCATGTCCTGAACCTACCGGAGTATCCATGGTCCCCACAGAGTATATGACAACCTAAGCAGGACCAAGCTAGAGATCACTGTGGCAGAACCTCCTAAATTATAGGACCCACATGCACTTATCACTGTCCAACGACCTTTGACAACTATGCATATGTTCCTGGTAACTTAAGAAGTCTGTCAGGTGTCCTCGGGGAACCCAGAATCATCCATGATTTCTGAGCAAGATCACATTACAGAGTAATTGCAGTATTACAATATTTATTCAAATATATACATCAGAGTAAAATAGCGGAAGTCTTATAATAACATAGTTTACAAACTAGTTGTTTCAAACCTTACAAACTAAGTTCGATAATTATTACAAACCATAGTAGTAGTGGAGTGGCATAATTAACATAAACATAACACACAAAATAAGCATCCTACCCAAGGATCACACTGAAACATCCTCAATTTTCCGCGAAGGGAAAATCCACAGAATGAATTATAATATGATGAAACCAATAGTTTATTCCATCATATTATCTTATATCAGTCGATATCACAGTCATACATCGTAAGATTACAAGAATGCAAGATATTACAACACTGGAGAACACACCTATTACAGAGTTAATCTAGCGGAAGACTATCGAGTGAAGGCTCCTCCTTCACGGGTCATCATCAGAGTTGGCGTAGTGCAGCGTAGATTCCATCTCCGAACCAAACTTGAGCGTAGGCACGAGACCTTCTAATCCTTCTAAAGTCAGCATCTCTGAGAAGCAGGAAAATCTGCACACCACCAGAGGTGTGTAGGCCATGGTCAGCACCGATGAGCTTTAGTGGAAAAGATAAAACAAGGGGATCTAGCGATCCTAACATTTGGTTGTGGTTTGCATCCTTAGCGCATGAGAAGTAAGTAACAGTAGTATTTTAATAATAATATCTAGTTTTTAACACATTCTCGGCCACACACATCCACATCCATCCATATCCATCCACCAACCCATCCCAACCATAACCACACCACCATCACCACATCTCATCTCACACACTCAGGTCGACATGCCGACTCCCTCTTAGCACTTGTCTCAACGGCCCGCAGCCCCCAAGGCTCACGACCGGAAAATACCCCAACCCTAGAGGGAGAAAAGAAGGACTCATCTCCTATCAAGTTTAAGCAAAACCCAGGAAAGGTCCATAGCCGACAAGTCGGCATATGTATCGATCGATCAACCAAACACTCTGTAGAGGTTTTACATACCCACAAGATAGCCATCCTCGACGGTGCCCTGTCTAGGTAGATTCTGGCCGCTTGCTAGCCTAGAACGATGCCACCCTACCTCTCAGCCCTAGAACATCCCAAGTCTAGTCTAGGATGGCTGATACTATGAGTCGTAGATAGAGCCGAGGCCCTCCGGATGTCAAGAGCTAGGTCCACAAGGCCTCCTAAAGTCTCAAAAGGGTGTGGGGGCAACCACACACCCATACCTCCTTGCACACATTTGCCTAGCAGTAGTGGCATTGTTCTACCAAGTAGTCCGACCGTCCCGCACCATATAGGGTGAGTGGGATGTAAAGGATTCCCGGTGAGTCTGAGTACTAGTAAGTCCTTAGGGTTTGACCAAGCCAGAATGTCTCCATCAGGGTTTCCATTTTACGTGCCACCACAGCACCTCTACCCCAGGCTCCACCTCTCCGAGGTTCACACCTAAGGACATCTCCAATTACCATTTTTTACCCGCCATAGGTATTCCACATCCAAGTGCCCAGGTAGCGCCACATGGCAAGACTCGCCCTAGGCTCGTCATTATTCCAGCTTGGTCGACACAACCCTCACTCTCCACGCACCCAAGACACACGCAGCACGCTCACACACCACCAAGTCCGGCACCCATAGCCAAACCATTCCTAGGGTTCACCACCAGCATCACATCCCAGATATAATGCGAAGTGGAGTTAATAATAAGTATAGTGGTGTAATATGCAAGCAAGCAGGCAAGTAAGCATATATAAGCGAGCGAATGCGCAAAGCAGGGTGACGAGGTAGAGTGGGTTGCATCAGGGTAATAATGGCTCAGGTAGTAGCATGCGTCAAAGTACTATCAAAGGAATAATTATAAGCGCTAGCAGTTCTAGATATTATGCAATGACTAATAGGATTCTCTAAAAGAGGGTGCTGCCATGACACCTGCGATGTAGAGGTAGTAGTGGTATAGTTCTCCATTCGTTGGTGTTCTATTAGCGGAGTCACCTCCTCCCGCGTTGACTCCATTCCGCAGTCCTTGTCGTTGTCCACGTTCTCTTGGTCCAATCGTCAGCTACTCTGCGAAGCGACATGCAAGGCAAGAGAGCACTCAACACTCAAAAAGACAACAAGACGTAGGAAAATCCAATAACACCAGCGAGGCAATAAGAGATACACGGCTTAGCCCTCTCGGCGGTTGTCCAATTTCCTCAGGCCAAAGAATCACAAGTGGTGGTTTGCTAAGCACAAGCTTAGTCATGGCCAAGCCAGTATGGCTTTACAATAAACGGTTTAAGCTGGAGCTTATCTAGAGCAAACACCACGGCTCACGACCTTTCGATCCGATGTCATTGAGTTGACGGGGATTGGAAGTCGGGCCCCAAGAAAGAAGAACGTTGGGGTTCGGCTCCTATAGCCTTAACCCGCAAGTCACAGTTGGTCATGAGTAGCAAACAAGAACGATAACACTATTGTGACTTGGCTCCAATGTACTTTAGCTCGCCCGCTATGGTAGAAAGCGGTAGCGCAAAGAGATTGGATAGCAACGGGTTCTCTCGATCCTCATGACATAATAACGTCGGGAGCCAAGAAGAGAGTCGCTCAACACGACAAAAGATGCGGGGGTTGGCTAAGCACATCCATGTCATGTTATCAGACACATCTTCAGGAAAGATGGTTTTAGACGGTTGATCGGGTCGACACGCACGGGTTTGAGGTACGACATAGACCATAGCTTTGCTAGCTAAAAAGAGATAGTCCGGTCTTTGATCCAATCGCCATGGACACGGCGGGATCGAATAGAGCGGTTAATAGGGCAATGATAGCAAGGAACTGAGGTCTGCTCCTTCCAACACACACGCCACGACAGAAGACAGGGCATCGGAAGGAGCGACTCACTAAAGAGTTCAAGTGCGCGAACCACTCATAGGGTACCCGACTTAGGTGCACTGGCACTAAGACATCTCTCTAATTCATAGCGGTGCGGTTGTCACCGCGGGAATCAAGGAAATGCGATGGTCATACAAGGTACAAGACTACAGGGGTTTGAGCATGAAGAGGCAAGTAAAAGTAAAAGAGTGGCATAGCTCCATGGTCATGGCGAGGCAAACTCACAGTCACAAGCTACACCAACGAGTTGGCATCCATCGTTCCATGATTGTTATCTCCCAGGTCATCTCCCACAGGACTTGGTCATGGAGGGCTCAAAGCGTGCGGGTGATATCCGCATCGATGTTAGTATCGACATCGAATCCATCACGACCATGTTCTAGGGCCGAAGGCAGGAGCTAACACTCGTGGTACTATGAAGCCAACTAAAAAGCGATGGGTCAAGTTACACTCGGCATCATGGTCATGGCGAGGTGGATCCCGCGATCGTAACGTCCAAACGAGGTACGATCCCTCAGCCGGCTCAAAGGCTCGGCACACCGGCAACGACACCAATCAATCAGCGATAAGAACCAAACACGACCGAAGACGCAACAACTCGACACGACTGAGGAGTAGCACATTCTATAGTTGGGGATAGGCAGACCTGCACAAGGGCATGGTGTAGATAGATATAGATAGATCAAGATCATGTATTGTAAGTGGACGAATGGGTATAAGAATAAGCAGGAAGGGGCTTTCGTCGGTGGTCGGAGATGTCACCGAGGTGGTCGGTGAGATCACCGTCGTGGTCGGAAGGCTGGCCGAGGTGGTCGGAAGGCTGGCCGAGGTGGTCAGAGAGCTTTGCCGACGTGGTCGGTGAGATCATGGAGGTGGTCGGAGTGATCATCAATGTGGTCGATGAGATTGCCCAAGTGGTCGGGAAGGTTGCCAACGTGGTCGGAAAGGTTGTCGAGGTGGTCGGAGAGTACTTAAGGGTTGGTCCACATCGTGGTGCTCGTCAACGGTGGTCTTGGCAATGGTGGTCTTGGCAAAGGTGGTCTCGATATCTCCTCAACGGCATGCACTTGCAAGGCAAGGCGACCAGAATGTCGGAAAGAATCCACTTGTCATCGGTGCGATGCTAGGGATCACGTAGTTTCTCGACAGCTCGCCCTCGTTTAACGAGGTAGTCGGAAGGTCAGGGACAGACTCCAAACAACGACGGCAGAAGATGTGGAGTCCCAAGGGCTGTTATAACTTGTCCCGGAGGGTTGTGGCTTCTTCTAGCCAGCTACGGCCTGCTGTGGCTAGCTGTGGCTTGCTATGGCTCACTGTGGCTGGCTGTGGCTGGCTACAAGTGGCTATGGCGTTGGCTCACACACGTGGCTCAGCGTAGGACTGCGTATGGGCATGCGAACGGCCGTGGTGGTGTGGTCCCGAGGCTCACGCGACGTCATGCAGAGGCACGGCCATGCGTCACCACATGCAAGTGAGTGTGCATAAGCCCACGGCTCGTGGCGTGCGTCCACGAACGACGGGCGAAGCAAGGCTGGGGCTCTAGGTCCGTGTGTGGGGGTTAGGCAAGTCCATGGCACACCTATACGCCTCCCAAGCGGAAAAGCGAGGGTTACGCTAGCATCAGCTACACAGGGGTGGTGATGAATACAGGCCCGATCTTCCGAGAGGTAGCCGGTAAGTTCGATTTGTGGAGATCTCAACGTTGGCGATCCGGCTTCAAATCAGACACGATTCGAACCCTGCAACCGTTACACCACCGCTCCGTTGGTTATCAACCAAGCACAACTTGATTGACCTCGCCAAGAAGGCTTTTCCTGCAAGTGAATCGAAGAGCACAAGCAAGAAGGTAAAACACGCAATCTGAAATTGCAAATATGAATGACGTGAATATCAATAGAGGGTTCAAGAACTCGGTTCCAAAGGACTAATCGACACAGTGGAGGAGATCAAGAACGGGGGCCCTGGATCACTGTAAAAGGATTTGTCACCACAGTTACAATGAACGATTCAGTTTCTCAATGGAAAACTAAACTCTAAACAAAACCCAATTGTGTAGCAGCGGCGGCGGCTGTGTTTATAGTCTAAGACTCGACCTAGGGTTGGGGACGGCCAGGGGTTGGGCGCCCACAACTTGGCCTTAAGGCCCGACACGATACATGGCCAAGTTGGCCCAAATAGGTGACGCAGCACCTTGCCGTGGTCACACAGAATGATCCATAGACCTTCTGGAGCTGGGACAAGATCCAAAACGACGGCATCATCGTCCCCTTTCCAACGCATCCAAGAATGGCCCGTTTCGACGTCGTATGAGGAAGTTATGACCGAAACAGTGACGACGTGTCTGCTGAATCCGAGGGTGACGTGGCAGCTGAGTTGGGAACGAATTGCAACTTAGGGAAGACCATGGCGTCGGTGTGTCCAGCGTGGCGATGTCCTCATCATCCTCCCCTTCTCGAATTGGAGTCATCCTCGACTCCATCTTGGCGATGTCCTCATCATCCCCTCCTTGCAGAATTGGAGTCGTCCTCGACTCCATCCCATCATCAGCGAACTCCTACAAAAGGTTAGTGACCGCAGGCAATGCACCAGACATAAAAGGTTGACAAAACATAGTATAACATGGTGCATCAGGATTATCACATAACTCAGCAGTAGCAGGAGTTGTAGCAAGAAAAACACCTCCTTTTAACTTAATCCCATTATTTTTAGCAATGTCTATTGGAGGTTTATTTTTGATCTCATTAGCATGTTTAATAATATCCGTAGGAGACAAAGGCAGCAATGTAATTTTCTTGTCCTTATGTATGATAGTGTATGTATTAGTTCTACCATGGTGTAAAGCATCATTATCAAATTCCCATGGGCGACCTAACAAAATGGAACAAGCTTGCATAGGGACAACATCAAAATCAGCAGTATCATGATAAGAGCCTGTGAAAAAGCTAATGCGTGCTGATTTAGTTACCTTAGTCTTACCACTATTATTGAACCATTGAAGTTTATATGGATACGAATGTTGTCGTGTGGTCAAGCCAAGCTTGTCAACCAAATCTGAACTCACCAAGTTGTTGCAACTCCCGCTATCAATGATAGTGAGAACACGACAACCCTGCACAATGAGATACATGTGGAACAAATTGTGGCGTTGGATCTTCATCTCTTCTTCATGTCCCACATGTGTACTCAACACACGCTGCACAAGAAGGCTAGGGTAGTCCGCGGCAGCAGCCACGGAGTCAATGGTGATGGTCTCCTTGTCTTGATCGCCCTCGGTGGGATCTGCATCAATGTTAGCAGCAAGGGCTAAATCATCTTCAACATCACTAGCACTTACATATCCATCCTCAGTAGCAATGAAAGCGCGACGACTGGGGCACTCCTTCATGACATGTCCCATGCCTTTGCATCGGTGGCAAATGATTTTAGAGCTGGACGAGGAGGAGCTAGTAGAAGCACCCGGAGTTCCACCTTTCTTCAGCTGTGGAAACTGCACATTAGACAATTTACTTACCCCGGAAGAAAATGGAGGTGTAGATGGCTGTGGTGCAACAGGAAGCTTGGGCGTCTCTGGCTCGGAACGCTGCTGAAAATTCCTCCCATTGTTAGACCTGAAAGGCTGGTGTTGTTTGCGTCCCTGTACTTCTCGTTCTGCCTTAATAGCAAGATGATACAATTGGGAAAAATTGCGCCATTCTTTGTAATCAAGTATGTTCTGTATATCATGGTTTAAACCACCAAAAAATCTAGCACTAGCATCATCATCATCTTCATTTATACCACAACGTGCTAAACCAATAAGCAATTCTTGATAGTATGCTTCCACTCCTTTATCACCTTGTTTTAAAGTTTGTAGTTTCAAACGTAAATCACGTTGGTAATAAGGAGGAACAAAATGAGATTTCATACGTTGCTTTAAAACATTCCAAGTTTGAGGCACAGCAACAGCATTATTAGCATTGCAAAGATCACTCCACCAGAACAAAGCAAAATTAGTAAACTCACTAGTAGCAAGTCTAACTCTATGCTCAGGAGGAACATTATGAGAATCAAATTTTTGTTGAACAGCAAGCTCCCAATCTAAATATGCCTCTGGATCAACATTACCAGCAAAAGGAGGTAGACTAAATTTAATTTTAGCAAAAGGATCATTATTACCATGATTATTACCTCCCATGCCACGACGATTGAAGTTGAGGCGGCGACGGGCACCACCGTCAGCATACGCATCTTCATCACCAAAAGCATCCGCATCTTCATCATCAGCACGATAAGGCGGAGGGCGTTGCTCAAGCTGTTCAATGCGGGTGACCAGATTGTTCACGTTGCGCGTCAGCTCGGTCATAAGATTGCGTTGTTCAGTCATGAACGTTGCAAGCTCGCCCTTGGACACGCACTCATTGAAGTCCGTCGGAGTTCCTGCCATGGTTAGAAGATAGAAAAAGACAACACCAAAGTATTATCCCTATCAACTAAAAGGAAACAAGTGGTGGTGATGGTGGTGAAAGTGGAATGCAAAATCACAAGCGGCTTACCACCATCTTGCCTGTATTCTTACCAACGCCAAACAGGAGCAAAACCAAAGTGGCGAAGCAATCTGTTGTTGAGCATGGGTAACAGTTGCAAGATGAACCTGTGCTGATAGAAGAATATGTGGAGCTATGGGTAGGCACACAATATGACAGCAAGGATTAGCAATTAACGAGTGCAGAGTAGCGATTGTTCAATCTGGATCCAAAGTACAAGTCACAGGTGCTGGCTAAGACATGTCGAGACGTAGCACAACAAGGTGAAAACAAAGGACGATCGAAAGAACTCACAGAACAAGCAAATAGCCCGGATTTCTCCTTTTTCCTGAATTTTTTTCCAGATTTTTCCAAAAGGCACAAACTTTTTTTTATTTTTTTCACTAATTTTTTATACTTTTCTCTGAACAAGGATCACAAAAGATGCAACCACAAAAATTGGCACCTACAACTGAGGTGGGATGTGGTCTACAGAAATTCAGCACGTTCTCTGAAAAGCGTGCAAAAACTTTGACAATTTTTTTCTTTATTTTCCTGAATTTTTTTGGCAATTTTGACGAAACCAAACAGGGCACAGCCAAGTTTGGGTCGGGTCCAAATGGTGTCAAGAAGCTGTTGAAAAAATTTTAGATTTTTTTGATAAACGAGCAAAAAGTTATGCCTGTTTTACCGAAGGTATCTCAAGGTATGTTTTCCGGGAGGCACAACACGGCGGCGGCAGTTAGGGCAAAGCGTCCCTAAACTCTATCACCGATCACAGGAACGTCACTGTAACTAACAGCAGTAGGTATTCGCCTGATGATGTAAGGAGGGCTACGATGCAGGCAAAATAAGAGCGGCTGGCAACCTATCTAGGGTTTGCGCGGCGGCAAGAAGTTACACAAGGCGGCTAGCGGGGCAAGTCGAGTAATGTGGTGGCTTCGACTTGTTGTTTGGGAACGGTGGATGGGATAGCGGCGGACAACAAAATCACAGCAACGGGCGATTGAACTATGACCACGAACACAATCCTAAACCAGCAACAAGACTCGACCACGGACACAAACTCGACAACACGAATCTGAAACGAAATTGCAAAGGCACAAAGGGCGATAGGACAGCGGAAATTGAAATATTTTTGGGCTTTTTGTGGACTCTTGGTAATGAACAAATATGAATCTAAGGCAAACGAGATTATACCTCGCGGTAAACCTAAAATATCTGATACCAATTGATGAATACAGGCCCGATCTTCCGAGAGGTAGCCGGTAAGTTCGATTTGTGGAGATCTCGACGTTGGCGATCCGGCTTCAAATCAGACACGATTCGAACCCTGCAACCGTTACACCACCGCTCCATTGGTTATCAACCAAGCACAACTTGATTGACCTCGCCAAGAAGGCTTTTCCCGCAAGTGAATCGAAGAGCACAAGCAAGAAGGTAAAACATGCAATCTGAAATTGCAAATATGAATGACATGAATATCAATAGAGGGTTCAAGAACTCGGTTCCAAAGGACTAATCGACACAGTGGAGGAGATCAAGAATGGGGGCCCTGGATCACTGTAAAAGGATTTGTCACCACAGTTACAATGAACGATTCAGTTTCTCGATGGAAAACTAAACTCTAAACAAAACCCAATTGTGTAGCAGCGGTGGCGGCTGTGTTTATAGTCTAAGACTCGACCTAGGGTTGGGGACGGCCAGGGGTTGGGCTCCCACAACTTGGGCTTGAGGCCCGACACGATACATGGCCAAGTTGGCCCAAATAGGTGACGCAGCACCTTGCCGTGGTCACACAGAATGATCCACAGACCTTCTAGAGCTGGGACCAGATCCAAAACGACGGCGTCGTCGTCCCCTTTCCAACGCATCCAAGAACGGCCCGTTTCGATGTCGTATGAGGAAGTTATGACCGAAACAGTGACGACGTGTCTGCTGAATCCGAGGGTGACGTGGCAGCTGAGTTGGGAACGAATTGCAACTTAGGGAAGACCATGGCGTCGGTGTGTCCAGCGTGGCGATGTCCTCATCAGGTGGTCTAGGTGTTGTGTACGGTCTCCAGGAGTTTGGTCATGGCCGTGGCTAGGACGTGGCATTCTCGGTGTACTTGAGCTCATGGTGGTCACAGTGCGCTATGGTTGGGCATCCAAGGTCATGGCATGGTGTTTTTCTATGTAACATAAATAGGCTCATGCCAGTGTCATCCAAGGCGTGAGTGCAACAGAATGACATGACGAGTGCGTGTGCGTGATGTGTCCAAGAGCGTTGGCATCGTGCGGCTGACGAGGCCCCTACAGAAAAACACGGCTCGAAGGCCGGACACATGGAGGGGTCATCGGTCTTGGGCTGGCAACATGTAGGGCTTTAGTCCGGCTTTGGTTTGCAACAGCGGCTCGAAGGCCGGGCAGGCATGGGCAAGGCAGGGTTCGGTTCGAGGCTTGACATAGTCGAGGTGGGGGTTGGTCATGGCGTCCGGGCACACTACGGCCATAGGTGGCCTACCAGAGCACGCCCCGCTTAGCAATGGCTTGCTGCGGCCTCCTCTGGCCAGCTACAACCAGTTGCTGGCCAACTGTGGCTTGCTGGTCATGGCCGTGGCTAGCTGTAGGTGGCCAGGGTCGGCTGCGGCCGGTTAGGCCAAAGCAGCGGGTGGCCGGAGGGGCGACAGAGTCGGTGAAGGGTGCTTCAAGGCCTGCTACTTCCCTGCGAAGTGAAGGAACGTGGCACGAAGGCCAGTCTTAGGCACAAACTCCACTACGGTGCACAGGAAGGCAAAAACTTGGCTTTGGGAGGCTCACCGTCATCAGAGGATGGAGGTAGGCCGCCTAGTGCAGGAAGGGTTCGGTGCGGCAGATCGCATCAAGGTAGTGGCGCATCCGATCGTAGCCACGATGTTGTGGTGTGGCTGTCCAGGCTTGGTGGACGGAGGTGGCACCGGTGGCTCTTGGCTGCGGTTCAGGGTGACGCCACCGTGGTCGGGGTGCAGGGCGAGGTCACGTGGTGCGGCTGGTGGCGTCGTCGCAGCATGGCAAGGGGGGCTCGGAACAACGCGACGGGGACGACGTGGCCTCCGAGCATCGCGGCTTGGCGCAGAGGAGAGCTAGGTGAGGCTGTGATGGGGTCACTGCTGTGGCTATGACTTCCCTAAGCACGCTGGGCCATCGTCGCCATGCAGTTGCGGCAGGGGGGTGAAGCAGAGGAGGTCCGGCTTCCATGGGAACACAAGTCACGGCACGAGGGCCGATCTCAATCAAGGACGACAACAGGGAAAGGGGGAAAAATGGGAGCTTGGCAATGACGCTGCTCACCGGTGAGCACGGAGCGGCATCGAGGAGATGTCGTGGTTGATGCTGAGCCGGAGCGGGGTCGCGACGTGCGGGCTCCGAACGGCGTGGCTCGGCGATGGGGTTTGATGGCGTGGTGTCGGTGGCGAGGTGGCTCGCCGCGCGTGCTTGTTGGCATCACGCCGTGGTTGCGTTGGCTTCTTGGGCTCCTACCGCGGCATCGTTGGTGGGTGCGGAGGAAGGGAGAACGAGGTAGAGGAGGTAGGGCTCTATGGTGGCCGGGAGAGGGAGTTCGGGAGAGGTGCCGAAGTCGGGGTTCTTATAGCGCGCCAGCTAGGGCTACCGGGGGGTCACGGACGGCGGTGATCCTCGGGGTCCGTGCTTCCTGCCCACGCAGCACGCATCGAGCGAGGGTGCAGAGCTAGTGAAGCACGGGCGTGTGCTTTGCCACCCAAGTGGTGGCGGTGTGGGAGCGGGTCATGGTGCGCTTGGCCTAGGGTTCCAGAAGGGGCTTGCGGTGCGCGTGCAGGGCGCATGCACGTGTGTCCAAGCGGGCGGTGGCGACTAGGAGCGGCTGGGAGCGCTTGGAGGCTTGGGTGCTGCCCTAGGGTTGGCAAAGGGGTGCCAGTTTTGGCTGCTAGCCAGGCTAGGCCGCGGCTTGCTGGGCTGGCCGGCTGGCTGTGCCAGTTGGGCCAAGGCGCGGGCGGGGTAGGCTGGGCCGAGGCCAAGGGCGAGCGGACGGGCCGAAGGGGAGGAGCCGGGCCAGGCTAGGCTGCTGCGCCAGTTGGGCCAAGGGAAAGGGGATGGTGGGCTTGGAGGTATAAAAGGAAAAGGATTTTTCCTTTTATTGTTTCAAGGAATTTGAAATGAATTTTAAAGAGAGATCACGTGGAATATAAAGAGAAGTTGAAGTACATCACAATGAATTCCATGGGGAGTTCAAAATAATCAGAGAGGTGTGATTTTACTGATTTAGGATCAAATGAGTTCAAAGAAATGTGACGGGGATTTATGAGATGTTCCAAAAGGAAATTAAGAGGGGTTGCTACGGATTTGTGCACTCCAACACAAAACAGTAAACCAACAAAAGATCTTCGGCAAACTCCTACAAGTAATTCTATATGTATGCAACAATTTATTTATAAATTGTTCTTAGTTCGACCTAGCATCTACATGCTTCACATATTGCAGGAAAATTTTTAAAAAGTTCGTATTTTTGGCTTCTCCAAAAACCCGGGTTGTTACAGTCCACCCTCCTTATAGGAATCTCGTCCTTGAGATTAAGGTGTTGCTCGGTCGGTCAAGAGGCAGGGTGTTGCTTCTTGATCGGGGTAGTTGTTCCATAGAACCTTACAAAAGGAATTGTCGTCCTTTTGTTTTCTCCGATAACTCAATCCAAATTTGTACGGGGTGTCCAAAGATCTCTAGAGGTTTTGTCTAGTCATATGGCGGTCTTGGTTCATAACCTGCTAGGTTAGCCAGGGTCCTGGAGTCACATGTAGATAAAATAGCTTCTATATCCTACACTCAGATAATAAATGTCGCAAGAAACTCAACAACATAAGATCCAGGCAATTAGGCAGCATTATAACTCCTATATGCATAGTGTTGACTTGGGGCGACTCCTAAGCCTTTGAGTCTCACACATCTATCGTTCTAACATGGGCAATAACGAGGGAATCATTTCCTAGTGGTCAACTTTTCAGATCAGGGATAGTCAGTTAGTAGTAGAACTCAAGGTAGAGACGGGGAATCAAGTGTTAGTAGATATGACTCCACTACAGATTGAATGTTTGGCTTCTAAACTAGTGTTTGGTACTAAAGGTCTCGTCCTAAGGTCAAGTATGGCTCTGATACCAACTGAAACATCCTCAATTTTCCACAAAGGGAAAATCCACAGAATGAATTATAATATGATGAAACCAATAGTTTATTCCATCATATTATCTTATATCAGTCGATATCACAGTCATACATCGTAAGATTACAAGAATGCAAGATATTACATCACTGGAGAACACACCTATTACAGAGTTAATCTAGCGGAAGACTATCGAGTGAAGGCTCCTCCTTCACGGGTCATCATCAGAGTTGGTGTAGTGCAGCGTAGATTCCATCTCCGAACCAAACTTGAGCGTAGGCATGAGACCTTCTAATCCTTCTAAAGTCAGCATCTCTGAGAAGCAGGAAAATCTGCACACTGCCAGAGGTGTGCAGGCCATGGTTGGCACCGATGAGCTTTAGTGGCAAAGATAAAACAAGGGGATCTGGCGATCCTAACATTTGGCTGTGGTTTGCATCCTTAGCGCATGAGAAGTAAGTAATAGTAGTATTGTAATAATAATATCCAGTTTTTAACACATTCCCAGCCACACACATCCACATCCATCCATATCCATCCACCAACCCATCCCAACCATAACCACACCACCATCACCACATCTCATCTCACACACTTAGGTCGATAGGCTGACTCCCTCTTGGCACTTGTCTCAACGGCCCGCAGCCCCAAGGCTCACGACCGGAAAATACCCCAACCCTGGAGGGAGAAAAGAAGGAAACCCAGGAAAGGTCCATAGCCGACAAGTTGGCATATGTATCGATCGATCAACCAAACACTCTATAGAGGTTTTACATACCCACAAGATAGCCATCCTCGATGGTGCCCCGTCTAGGCAGATTCTGGCCGCTTGCTAGCCTAGAATGATGCCACCCTACCTCTCAGCCCTGGAACATCCCAAGTCTAGTCTAGGATGGCTGATACTGTGAGTCGTAGACAGAGCCGGGGCCCTCCAGTTGTCAAGAGCCAGGTCCACAAGGCCTCCTAAAGTCTCAGAAGGGTGTGGGGGCAACCGTGCACCCCATACCTCCTTGTACATGTTCGCCTAGCAGTAGTGGCATTGTTCTACCAAGTAGTCCGACCGTCCTGCACCATATAGGGCGAGTGGGATGTAAAGGATTCCCGGTGAGTCTGAGTACTAGTAAGTCCTTAGGGTTTGACCAAGCCAGAATGTCTCCATCAGGGTTTCCATTTTACGTGCCACCACAGCACCTCTACCCCGGGCTCCACCTCTCTGAGGTTCACACCCAAGGACATCTCCAATTACCATTTTTTACCCACCATAGGTATTCCACATCCAAGTGCCCAGGTAGCGCCACATGGCAAGACTCGCCCTAGGCTCATCATTATTCTAGCTCGGTCGACACAACCCTCACTCTCCACGCACCCAAGACACACGCAGCACGCTCACACACCACCAAGTTCGGCACCCATAGCCAAACCATTCCCAGGGTTCACCACCAGCATCACATCCCAGATATAATGCGAAGTGGAGTTAATAATAAGTATAGTGGTGTAATATGCAAGCAAGCAGGCAAGTAAGCATATATAAGCGAGCGAATGCGCAAAGCAGGGTGACGTGGTAGAGTGGGTTGCATCAGGGTAATAATGGCTCAGGTAGTAGCATGTGTCAAAGTACTATCAAAGGAATAATTATAAGCGCTAGCAGTTCTAGATATTATGCAATGACTAATAGGATTCTCTAAAAGAGGGTGCTGCCATGACACCTGCGATGTAGAGGTAGTAGTGGTATAGTTCTCCATTCGTTGGTGTTCTATTAGCAGTCACCTCCTCCTGCATTGACTCCATTCCGCAGTCCTTGTCGTCGTCCACGTTCTCTTGGTCCGATCATCAGCTACTCCGCGAAGCGACACGCAAGGCAAGAGAGCACTCAACACTCAAAAAGACGACAAGACGCAGGAAAATCCAATAACACCAGCGAGGCAATAAGAGATACACGGCTTAGCCCTCTCGGCGGTTGTCCAATTTCCTCAGGCCAAAGAATCACAAGTGGTGGTTTGCTAAGCATAAGCTTAGTCATGGCCAAGCCAGTATGGCTTTACGATAAACGGTTTAAGTCGGAGCTTATCCAGAGCAAACACCACGGCTCACGACCTTTCGATCCGATGTCATTGAGTTGACGAGGATTGGAAGTTGGGCCCCAAGAAAGAAGAACGTTGGGGTTCGGCTCCTATAGCCTTAACCCGCAAGTCATAGTTGGTCACGAGTAGCAAACAAGAACGATAACACTATTGTGACTTGGCTCCAATGTACTTCGGCTCGCCCGCTATGGTAGAAAGTGGTAGCGCAAAGAGATTGGACAGCAACGGGTTCTCTCGATCCTCACGACATAATAACACCGGGAGCCGAGAAGAGAGTCGCTCAACATGGCAAAAGATGCGGGGGTTGGCTAAGCACATACATGTCATGTTCTCAGACACATCTTCGGGAAAGATGGTTTTAGACAGTCGATCAGGTCGACACGCACGGGTCTAAGATACGACATAGACCATAGCTTTGCTAGCTAAAAAGAGATAGTCCAGTCTTTGATCTAATCGCCATGGACACGGCGGGATCAAACAGAGCGGTTAATAGGGCAATGACAGCAAGGAACTGAGGTCTACTCCTTCCAACACACACGCCACGACAGAAGATAGGGCATCGGAAGGAGCGACTCACTAAAGAGTTCAAGTGCGCAAACCACTCATAGGGTACCCGACTTAGGTGCACTGGCACTAAGACATCTCTCTAATTCATAGCGGTGCGGTTGTCACCGCAGGAATCAAGGAAATGCGATGGTCATACAAGGTACAAGCATACGGGGGTTTGAGCACGAAGAGGCAAGTAAAAGTAAAAGAGTGGCATAGCTCCATGGTCATGGTGAGGCGAACTCACAGTCACAAGCTACACCAACAAGTTGGTATCCATCGTTCCATGATTGTTATCTCCCAGGTCATCTCCCATAGGACTTGGTCATGGAGGGCTCAAAGCGTGCGGGTGATATCCGCATCGATGTTAGTATCAACATCGAATCCATCACGACCATGTTCTAGGGCCGAAGGCAGGAGATAACACTCGTGGTACTATGAAGCCAACTAAAAAGCGATGGGTCGAGTTACACTCAGCATCACGGTCATGGCGAGGCGGATCCCATGATTGTAACGTCCGAACGAGGTACGATCCCTCAGCCGGCTCGAAGGCTCGGCACACAGGCAACGACACCAATCAATCAGCGATAAGAACCAAACACAACCGAAGACGCAACAACTCGACACGACTGAGGAGTAGCACATTCTATAGTTGGGGATAGGTAGACCTACACAAGGGCATGGTGTAGATAGATATAGATAGATCAAGATCATGTATTGTAAGTGGACGAATGGGTATAAGAATGAGCAGGAAGGGGCTTTCATCGGTGGTCGGAGATGTCACCGAGGTGGTCGGTGAGATCACCGTCATGGTCGGAAGGTTGGCAGAGGTGGTCGGAGAGCTTTGCCAACGTGGTCGGTGAGATCACGGACGTGGTCGGAGTGATCATCAACGTGGTCGATGAGATTGCCGAAGTGGTTGGGAAGGTTGCCAACGTGGTCGGAAAGGTTGCCGAGGTGGTCGGAGATTACTTAAGGGTTGGTCCACATCGTGGTGCTCGTCAACGGTGGTCTCGGCAATGGTGGTCTTGGCAAAGGTGGTCTCAATATCTCCTCAATGGCACACACTTGCAAGGCAAGGCGACCGGAATGTCGGAAAGAATCCACTTGTCATCGGTGCAATGCTAGGGATCACATAGTTTCTCGACGGCTTGCCCTCGTTTAATGAGGTAGTCGGAAGGTCGGGGATGGACTCCATACAATGACGGCAGAAGATGTGGAGTCCCAAGGGCTGTTATAACTTGTCCCGGAGGGATGTGGGTTCTTCTAGCCAGCTACGACCTGCTGTGGCTAGCTGTGGCTTGCTATGGCTCGCTGTGGCTGGCTATGGCTGGCTACAAGTGGCTATGGCATTGGCTCGCACACGTGGCTCAGCGTAGGACTGCGCATGGGCATGCGAACGGCCGCGGCGGTGTGGTCCCGAGGCTCACGCGACGTCATGCAGAGGCATGGCCGTGCGTCACCACATGCAAGTGAGTGTGCATAAGCCCACGGCTCGTGGCGTGCATCCACGAATGACGGGCGAAGCAAGGCTGGGGCTCTAGGTCCATGTGTGAGGGTTAGGCAAGTGCATGGCACACCTATACACCTCCCAAGTGGAAAAGCAAGGGTTACGCTAGCATCAGCTACACAAGGGCGGTCTAGGTGTTGCGTACGGTCTCTAGGAGTTTGGTCACAGCCATGGCTAGGACGTGGCATTCTCGGTGTACTCGAGCTCATGGTGGTCATAGTGCGCTATGGTTGGGCATCCAAGGTCGTGGCATGGTGTTTTTCTATGTAACGTAAACAGGCTCATGCCAGTGTCATCTGAGGCGTGAGTGCAACAGAATGACACAACGAGTGCGTGTGCGTGATGTGTCCAAGAGTGTTGGCATCGTGCGGCTGACGAGGCCCCTGCAAAAAAACACGGCTCGAAGGCTGGACACATGGAGGGGTCATCGGTCTTGGGCTGGCAACATGTAGGGCTTTAGTCTGGCTTTGGTTCGCAACAGCGGCTCGAAGGCCGGGCAGGCATGGGCAAGGCGGGGTTCGGTTCGAGGCTTGACATAGTCGAGGTGGGGGTTGGTCATGGCATCTGGGCATGCTACGGCCATAGGTGGCCTACCTGAGCACGCCCCGCTTGGCAATGGCTTGCTGCGGCCTTCTCTGGCCGGCTATAGCCAGTTGCTGGCCAACTATGGCTTGCTGGTCATGGCCGTGGCTAGCTGTAGGTGGCCAGGGTCGGCTGCGGCCGGTCAGGCCAGAGCAGCGGGTGGCCTGAGGGGCGACGGAGTCGGTGAAGGGTGCTTCAAGGCCTGCTGCTTCCCTACAAAGTGAAGGAACGTGGCACGAAGGCCAGTCTTAGGCACACACTCCACTACGGTGCACGGGAAGGCGAAAACTTGGCTTTGGGAGGCTCAGCATCATCAGAGGATGGAGGCAGGCCGCCTAGTGCAGGAAGGGTTCGGTGCGGCAGATCGCATCAAGGTAGTGGCGCTTCCGATCGTGGCCGCGACGTCATGGTGTGGCTGTCCGGGCTTGGTGGACGGAGGTGGCACCGGTGGCTCTTGGCTGCGGTTCAGGGCGACGCCGCTGTGGTCGGGGTGCAGGGCGAGGTCGCGTGGTGCGGCTGGTGGCGTGGTCGCAGCACGGCGAGGGGGGTGAAGCAGAGGAGGTCTGGCTTCCATGGGAACACAAGTCACGGCATGAGGGCCGATCTCAGTCAAGGATGACGACAGGGAAAGGGGAAAAATGGGAGCTTGGCAACGACGCTGCTCACCAGTGAGCACGGAGCGGCATCGAGGAGATGTCACGGTTGATGCCGAGCCGGAGCGGGGTCACGACATGCGGGCTCCAAACGGCATGGCTCAGCGACAGGGTACGATGGCACAGCGTCGGTGGCGAGGTGGCTCGCCGCGCGTGCTTGCTCGGCATCATGCCATGGTTGCATTGGCTTCTTGGGCTCCCGCCGCGGCGTCGTTGGTGGGTGTGGAGGAAGGGAGAATGAGGTAGAGGAGGTAGGGCTCTGTGGCGGCCGAGAGAGGGAGTTCAGGAGAGGTGCCGGAGTCGGGGTTCTTATAGCGCGCCAGCTAGGGCTACCGAGGGGTCACAGATGGCGGTGATCCTCGGGGTCTGTGCTTCCTGCCCACATGGCACGCATTGAGCGGGGGTGCGGAGCTGGTGAAGCACGGGCGTGTGCATTGCCACCCGAGCGGTGGCGACGTGGGAGCGGGTCACGGCGCGCTTGGCCTAGGGTTCCAGAAGGGGCATGTGGTGCGCGTGCAGGGTGCATGCGCGTGTGTCCGAGCGGGCAGCGGTGGCTGGGAGCGGCTAGGAGCGCCTAGAGGCCAGGGCGCTGCCCTAGGGTTGGCAAGGGGGTGCCAGTTTTGGCTGCTGGCCAGGCTAGGCCACGGCTTGCTGGGCCGGCCGGCTGGCTGCGCCAGTTGGGCCAAGGCACAGGCGGGGCAGGCTGGGCCGAGGCCAAGGGTGAGCGGACGGGTCAAAGGGGAGGAGCCGGGCCAGGCTAGGCTGCTGCGCCAGTTGGGCCAAGGGAAAGGGGATGGTGGGCTTAGAGGTATAAAAGGAAAAGGATTTTTCCTTTTATTGTTTCAAGGAATTTGAAATGAATTTTAAAGAGAGATCACGTGGAATATAAAGAGAAGTTGAAGTACATCACAATGAATTCCAAGGGGAGTTCAAAATAATCAGAGAGGTGTGATTTTACTGATTTAGGATCAAATGAGTTCAAAGAAATGTGACGGGGATTTATGAGATGTTCCAAAAGGAAATGAAGAGGGGTTGCTACGGATTTGTGCACTCCAACACAAAACAGTAAACCAACAAAAGATCTTCGGCAAACTCCTACAAGTAATTCTATATGTATGCAACAATTTATTTATAAATTGTTCTTAGTTCGACCTAGCATCTACATGCTTCACATATTGCAGGAAAAATTTTAAAAAGTTTGTATTTTTGGCTTCTCCAAAAACCCGGTTTGTTACACACACATTCATTTATTGTCATCGACCTGAACAATAGTCATGTAGCAAGGTCCACAATAGACCTGCTCATGAGGCTCACCTACAACAAGGGTCAACGAACCCTGAGTACAAAAGTACTCAACAAGACTTAACCAAAAAAAATTGAGAAGACTTAGGAATGCAGGCTCAGGGATTCAAGGTATGGCTTTATCGATAACAAAGTTCTTTTGCATAAAAGCTCTTTAACAAAATTCTTTATCTCAACATGTAAAACTTTATAAGTACCACATATGAATCTGCCATGATCTGTAATGAGATCATGAACTTCATATCAATCTCTTTCTCAAGCCTTATTCAAGTTCCAGTTATTAACTACGATGATGAACAGTGAGTTGAGTCTCCATAACCGAGGAGCAACGATGATTCGAACCGATTCAAACCCAGCTGGGGATTCCAGACCACACAACATATGTAGGTCCCTGACCTACATATACCAACCTACTCTCGAATCTTCTAAAACAAGAATGGGTCCGCGCCACCTGAGAATACAGTACTCCACCAATATGGCCCATTGCCACATGGGTACATGCTATTCCTGCCATCTCTCCACTCCTAGTGCGCGAGTAGCCATTCTCGTAATAGAATAGCCAAGTTAAGGCTTACCAGAGTATGTGGTTAGTACTACAAAGTCTCATCTCATGCAATTCAACAACGGACGGACCTTAATCGACACAGGCAGAAAGAAGCCGCTCATAAGACCTCCATGTCTTGTGGCTCTCACACACCGAGTCCACCCGGTCTAGATTTATTACTTCCATGCTCATATCTCATGATAACATAAGTAACCATAGATCCATTTAAAACTCGCAGGTGACAGGAAATCACCCGACTAAGCATGACTAAGCATATCTAGACATTTACGAATAAAATAGGTAATCAAGGTAGATATGGAAAAACAAGGTTGGTAATGCACCAATTAGGTTTCCACTTTACTCCTAATCACTTAATGCAGTATATAAAAGCAAAAGCGATAAAATTTATAAAACACAAGGTAGGGTTAAATGCATCCGGGGCTTGCCTTCGTTGATAGAAAAGTTAGGTTCCTGCGACGTTCCACAAGTATCCGATCCAACCTCAACAGACGGATTAACCTCCTCTGCAACTTGATTAACTACCATGTGTTCACCTTCGTTCACTATACATAGTAACAATGCCATGTTTAACATGATGCGGGATACGAAACATGATGATCGATGATGGATGCAAAAATTAACAATTCGAATACAACTTTCCTTCGCGGTAAAGTTGCAAGTCAACGAACTAAATCTTTTTCGTAACACATACATCAATTGCCAAGGATCATTATCAACTAATGACCCAAAGTCATCACTCAATCCAAAATTTCAAACAAAACCTAAATCATTAAAGGTTACTATTTGCTTTATGAATTAATTATTTAATTCAAAATTATGAAATAAATCAACTTATTCTAATTGAGCTCAAAATTTTAGTTAAGATTCATCACATGATAAGTAAGTGGTAAAACAAATTTTAGAATTTTTGGACAATTAATTAAGCCAAGAAAAATCATGGAAATCCATTTATTAATTAATTGAGCAATTTTCATCACATTCAAAAAGTGCTGAAAAATAACATTTCATATTTTTCCTAAATATTATTCATCACAGAGAGGTCACACAAAAATTTTCATAATTGTTGGAGCTCTAAATAAATCTACACAAAAATAACAAAAATAGACACTATTCATTCAATTCTGAAAAACATAAAATCCATTTTGAACTACACAGTCGCTGACAACGGATCCCACATGTCATCCCTAACCTCCAGCTTTGACCACGATGGCGACGGCGCTGACCGACGGAAACTCGCTGACGGTGAGTCCAATGGCGACGGCGAAGGTACCAAAACAATCACCATGACAAGGCGCATCGACTGACGTCCCTACTTGCACCAATTACGGCCCTATACTAGCTCAACGCCAGCCATGGCGGACGCGGCGGCTCGACAACACTATGCCGGCGATAGGAGACTGGTAGCAATCAAATAAATAGCTCAGGAAGCAACAGTAGCATACCCCAAACGTGTTGAAGCAAAGAACAAGACCGGAGGAACAACGGCAGCACGGATCGACGTCCACGGTGATCATGGCGGAGCAAAGCTCGTCGGTGACGGTGTTCCGGCAACTGCAGTGGGCAAAATGACCAAGCAACAAGGGATTAAGTACCACAACATCGAGATGAAGCCGTAGGTACACTGATCAAGGGAACAGCTCACCGGAGGACGCTGGCCACGGAGAGGCGCCTACGACGGCGAGGTTGCCGACCGCGAGGAAGAAGGGTGCTCATAGCGGTTTCCCAGTGATATTAGACGACCCAAGCTATCTAGATGGGTGCGCAAGGAGTAGGTGAAACTATTGGGCTCTTTGCTACGATGGCGGAGCACTACAGCGACGGTGGGAGCTCGTCGGAGATGAGCAAGGCGACTGGAAAAACAGAGCAGCGAAATGAAGGTTGACGACGGAGATGAGCAAGGCGACTGGAAAAACAGAGCGGCGAAATGAAGGTTGACGACGGCGTCTGATCTTTATAGCGCGGCTAGGAGAGCGAGGAGACGACACACAGTGACCTTCACCACGCCAGCACGAAGCCAAGGGCGGTCACAGGCGTGTCTAGAAGACCGGAGAAGGACGCCGGCGGTGGGGCGGTGGTCGTGGTACTGTTCCTCATATTTACAAAATTGCCATCCGTTTTAAAATTCAAATTACTCCCAAATTTGTATAACAACTCAAAAATCTCCAAAAATAAAAGTTGCTCAAAATCCAAAGTTCTACAACTTTGCTTTTATAACCAACCCCAAATTCAGCCTACATTTTGAAATGAATTTTTGAATTCAAATAGGGGACATTTAACGATTTACGCCTTTTCAAATTACTTCAATTTTTTCATAACAACTTTGAAAACTCCAAAAAAAAACTTTGTATAACTTGACAAGCTCTACACTTTTGTTTTTAGGCTCAACCCCAAAATATGCTTAGATTTTGAAATGAGTTTTCAGGGTAGGATTTAAATGCTGAAAATTAGGGTTTTCTTGAAAATTCAAATCCAAACCAAATTTTGAACTTGATTCAAACAATACAATTCAACACATACCACATAAAGATAAACTTATTTTAGTGTATGCATATCAAAATTTTCACTAAATGCCAAATGCTTTGTAATGCATATGATGACATGGCAGGTTTTAGTATTTAAACACCCGAGGTGTTACAATCCTTCCCCCTAAAAGAAATCTCGCCCTGAGATTCAAAGCCATAGGGTAAGTAATGGAAAAGAAAATGTGTCGCGAGAACACATACAAAATCTGTCCATAAAACAGCCGAGGTTCCTTTACAAAACATAACTTGCAATAGCCGAGCTCAATTAACATTACTCTATATTGACGCAAGAAACTCTGGAAACTTTTCTAGCAAGTAATCTTCGGATTCCCAAGTAGCTTCTTCTTCAGAATGTGGATTCCATTGTATCTTGTAAAACTTGATTGTCCTTCTTCGTGTGACACGATCTTTCTGATCCAGAACTCGGATAGGATATTCAGAATAAGTCGAATTAGGTTCAAGTTCCACTCCTTCAACCTCAACATTCTGCTTAGGCACTCAGAGACACTTCTTCAATTGAGAAACATGGAACACATCATGTACAGCTGAAAGATGTTCGTGTAGCTTCAAGCGATATGCCACTTTTCCATAACTCTCTAAAATTTGAAATGACCCAATATATCGAGGTGCCAACTTGCCTTTAACACCAAAATGAGTAACCCCCTTCATCGGTGATACCTTCAGATATATAAAATCTCCCTTGTTAAACACCAATGGTCTACGTCGTTTATCTGCATAACTCTTTTGTCGGGACTGAGCTATCTTCAAATTACTTTGTATTTGCCTAACCTTGTCTTCTATTTCTTTCACAAGGTCAACTCCAAAGAATCTTCTTTCCCCGGGTTCAGACCAACTCAGTGATGTTCTGCATCTACGACCATAGAGTGCTTCAAATGGAGCCATTCTAATGCTCTCCTGATAACTATTATTGTATGAGAATTCAGCCAAAGGCAGACATTCATCCCACTTCTTGGAATAGTTAAGAACACAACATCTTAACATATCTTCAAGTACTTGATTGACTCTTTTAGTCTGACCATCGGTTTGTGGATGATAAGCTGTACTATACAGTAGTTTGGTACCTAACAAAGTATGCAAGTGTTTCCAAAAGCTAGAGACAAACTATGTACCCCAATCTGACACTATGGTCTTTGGTACTCCATGTAGACTCATGATTCTTGCTAGGTACATCTTGGCATACTGGATAGTAGGATATATACTCTTGACTGAAAGAAAATGTGCTGACTTAGTTAGTTGATCTACAATGACCCATATTGAGTCAAAACCTTTTGATGTCTTGGGTAGACCAATAATAAAGTCCATACTAATATCCTCCCACTTCCAAGCTGGAATAGGTAATGGCTGTAACTCTCCAGTAGATCTCAAATGTATAGCTTTCACCTTTTGACAAGTATCACACTTGGCTATATACCGAGCAATTTCTATCTTCATTTTGGTCCACCAAAACCTTTGTTTCAAGTCATGGTACATCTTATTACTTCCCGGATGAATAGATAATCTGGTAGTATGTGCCTCTTCAAGAATTGACTGACGCAACTCAGGAACTTTTGGCACCACTAAGCGATTCTTGAACCACAACACCCCTTCATCATCTATGCTGAAGCATTTCGCCTTTCCATTCTTGATTCTTTCCTTGATATGGGCTATACCCTTGTTTTCTTTCTGAGCAGCAATAATCTGGTCTCGAATAGTGGCTTCAATAGTTATATTGGTTAAACTTCCTTGTTGAATTACCCCTATACTCAACTTTTCTATCTCTTGGCATAAAGTCAAACCCATTGTTCTTACTGTCAGACAATTGCAATGGCTCTTTCGACTGAGGGCATCTACAACTACATTTGCTTTGCCAGGATGGTAATGTACTTCCAAATCATAATCTTTAATTAGTTCTAACCATCTTCTTTGTCGCATGTTCAAATCCGATTGAGTAAAGATATACTTTAAACTCTTGTGATCTGTGTAAATATGGCACGTATTACCAAGCAGGTAATGCCACCAAATCTTCAGAGCATGGACCATAGCTGCTAACTCTAGATCATGAGTGGGATAGTGCTCTTCATGTTGCTTGAGTTATCTAGAAGCATAGGCAATAACTCAGCCTTCTTGCATCAACACATATCCAATACCAATACCTGAAGCATCACAATAAACATCAAATGGCTTCTCGATATTAGGTTGGGCTAATATAGGTGCAGTGGTCAATAGTCTCTTCAAGGTCTGGAAAGCTTCTTCACAATCAGATGACCAGACAAACTTGACTTGGTTCTTCAACAATTCAGTTATGGACTTTGATACTTTAGAGAAATCTGGAATAAACCGACGGTAATACCCCACCAATCCTAAAAAACTCCAAACTTGATGAACTGTGGTTGGCAGTTTCCAATCAAGCACATCCTTTACTTTGCTTGGATCAACAACAACTCCTTCAGCTGATAAGACATGTCTAAGAAACTATACTTCCTTAAGCCAGAAGTCACACTTACTGAACTTAGCATATAGTTGATGTTCTCTTAAGCGGGTCAGGACAATTCTGAGATGTTCCGTGTGTTCCTTCTTGTTCTTGGAATAAACTAGGATGTCGTCAATAAACACCACCACAAACTTGTCTAGCTCAGGCATGAACACTGAATTCATCAGATACATGAAATGAGCTGGGGCATTTGTCAAACCAAAAGACATTACCAAGTATTCATATAATCCATATCTTGTGGTAAATGCCGTTTTGGGAATATCTTCAGGCTTAATCTTGATTTGGTGATAGCCTGACCTTAAATCAATCTTGGAGAAAACTTTGGCTCTGGCCAGTTGATCAAAAAGCAAGTCTATCCGAGGTAAGGGATACTTATTCTTTATGGTCACATCATTCAACGGACTATAGTCAACACATAACCTCAGGGTCTCATCTTTCTTCTTCACAAAAATTGCAGGGCATCCCCAAGGTGATAAACTAGGTTGAATAAACCCTTTCTCAATCAACCCTTGCAACTGAGTCTTCAACTTGGCCAATTCCTTTGGAGGCATCCTATAAGCTCTCTGAGAGATCGGAGCTATTCCAGGCTTTAACTCTATATTAAACTGAACATCCCTATCTGGTGGTAGACCGGGTAAATCCTCAGGAAAAACATCAGGGAACTCACAAACTACCGGGATATCCCTAATCTCCTTCACAAAAGTTGCACAAACTCTTTCCACTGTTCTCCTTAAGGTAGGAAGTTGGATAAGAAGCTGAGAACTACTATCAGGCAAACTCACCCTTAATGTCCTATTCAAAGCATCTATAATAGCCTTATGCTAATACATCCAATTCATTCCCAAGATCACATCTAGATCTTGATCCTTGAGAATAATCATGGTAGTGGGAAAAATATGCCCACCCAGGTTTATGGGTACCTGGTATACCATTTCCTTAGTACACAGATGTCCCCTAGGCGACTGTATAAAGAAACTTTCCTTTGTTTCCCCAATTGGAATTGCATGCTTTACGACAAAGGTTCTATTAATGAATGAATGAGATGCACCAGAATCAAAAAGCATAACAGCAAGGTGATCAACAATAGGAAACATACCCATCATCACTGGCTCCCCTTCCGTAATTTCTCCAGCTTGAATATAGAACACCCGTCCTGTCTTCCGCTCATCTTTGCCCTTCTGAGCATTCTAATTGTGGTTCTTGTTCTGTGCTTGACCCTGTTGTTGATTGGCAGGGGCCTTCTGATAATTTTGATTAGCCTACCTGGGATACGGACATTCCCTGGAGAAATGACCGATCCTTCCACAATTATAACATGGATAATTATGACCCTAGGACATTGGAGCATTGCCACCAGGAGCATTGGTCTGCTGTGCACTCGGGTAAGTTATAGCAGGATGGACATTTGACTGTTGCCTGACTTGGAATTGCAGCGGACAATAAGGAGGACGATAATGGTTGATTGGATGATAGATTATCTTTTGCCTCTTTTGATTTCCACCAAAAGATCCAGACGGCACACTCTTCTTTTTCTTGATCTCCTTATGCTGCCAATACTTTTCCTCAGAAGCAATTGCAATATTCACCGCCTCATGATAAGTAACATTGGCACATGCAGTCATCATTGTCTATAATTTGGTATTCAATCCTCTCATGAACCATTTCTTTTTCTTGGCATCTATTTTGACATGTTCAGATTCATGCTGTGATAGATGATTGAATCTACCCACATATTACATAACCGTTTGATCCCCTTGCTTCAAAGCAAGGAACTCATCCAACTTCATGGCCATCACCCCTTTTGGAATATAATGAGCTCTGAAGGCAGTATGGAACTCAGCCCAAGTTATTGGAATGCCAGCTGGCTGCATAGCTACTAGATTTGCCCACCAGGCACCTGCTGCACCTCTAAGTTGCTGGGCAGCAAACATAGGTTTTTGCATCTCTGTGCATGGAATAAGATCAAATTTCTGCTCCATGGTCCTAAGCCAATCATTAGCCTCTAGTGGCTCATCTACCTTAGTGAACACTGGGGGTCTTGTATCTGTAAAATCAACATACGTAGCCTCCTTCCTATTGTGATTGCGGCCACGGTTTCCTTGCACCATATTCTGATTATGCACCATATTCTGATTACTCTGAGCTATCTCTCGAAGCAATCGAGCATTTTCAACAGTCACATGGACCAGGGCTGCTATAGCATCAGCTAAAGTCGGTGGAACTAGTGGTGGCTCAGGAACACCACCCTCTTCATGCGAAGAGCCTGGAATATCTGAAGCACGAGTATGAGGCATCTATTCATAACAAACCAAACTTTACTCACAAGCTTTTATTAAAGATAAATGAGCGTACTACAATACATTACACTGGTTTACTTATTTAAGTACAAGTCCACACCTACACAAGACTACTAAACTTAACCAGATCTCACTATATACAATTCTACTCTTCTCCTCGACCATGTCAACCTTCATGATCGGTATCCATGTCGGAAACATTTCTGCCTTCCTCATCACTTTCATCAACCATCACTAATTCTTTTGGATCTTCTTCTTCTTCTTCCTCTTCAAGTTCATCATCATCAGCAATGACGACACCAGGGTCCATTGCATCAGCTTGAGGTTCATGATTTGGATCCAGGAGGTTGCTCAACCTATGGACTTCTTCATGCAAGGTAGTATTATGTTCTTCTAAATCTTCTACATAAAATTCTAGCTCATGCGTTCTAGCTCTAGCTACATCTTCCCTATGCCAAGCCTCATTTCTCCCCTCCACCATATGAACTAACATACGTTCGTAGTTCTTATGAGCGGTGGTGCTACACTTCAATTGATCTTTTAACTTGCCTACACGGACGGCATCCAAGGATCTATCCCTAGTAGCTTGTGCTAACTCTGTTGAAAGCCTTTGTATCTCTGCCTAAGGATCAGGCCTAGAGCTGCTACTGCTAGCACTGTCATTTCTAGGGGCAAGCTGGTGATGAGGAACTCCTTTAGGTCCAACGGACTTATGGGGCGTTACCTTGGTGCGAGCCATACTGTAGGAAGCAAGATTAATCCAATTAAGACAATCTGATCAAAATCTAAAGAGCAGCAGGATGGATTACTTAACTCAACCCAAACTCACTACCCAACCTAGACTCAGGGTGAAGGAAGTAACAAGTGAATTAATCATGATGCATGAATCGTTCTTATGAACAAAACATCAAAACTTATAAGGTACATAACCAAAGTTATTTTTATATAGAGCATAATAAGATTACTACTCCACCACACAAAGCCATTTTAATCAATTAAGGAATGGTGAGAATGAAATAAGATAAGCCAGAAGCAATTTGGACCAAATTAACAAGTTATATTTATTTGTCCCAAATCATTTTGAAGTTTTTGTAAAACAATACAACAAAGACTTTGTAACGATCGCTCTGATACCATTCTATGGTAGAACCTCCTAAATTATAGGACCCACATGTACTTGTCACTGTCCAACGACCTTTGACAACTATGCATATGTTCCTGGTAACTTAAGAAGTCTATCGGGTGTCCTCGGGGAACCCCAAATCATCCACGATTTCCGAGCAGTATCACATTACAGAGTCATTGCAGTATTACAATATTTATTCAAATATATACATCAGAGTAAAATAGCGGAAGTCTTATGATAACATAGTTTACAAACCAGTTGTTTCAAACCTTACAAACTAAGTTCGATAATTATTACAAACCATAGTAGTAGTGGAGTGGCATAATTAACATAAACATAACACACAAAATAAGCATCCTGCCCAAGGATCACACATTCATTTATCGTCATTGACCTGAACAACAGTCATGCAGCAAGGTCCACAATAGACCTGCTCATGAGGCTCATCTGCAACAAGGGTCAACGAACCCTAAGTACAAAAGTACTCAATAAGACTTAACCGAAATAAAAACTGAGAAGACTCAGGAATGCAGGCTCAGGGATTCAAGGTATGGCTTTATCAATAATCAAAGTTCTTTTGCATAAAAGCTGTTTAACAAAATTCTTTATCTCAACATGTAAAACTTTATAAGTACCACATATGAATCTGCCATGATCCGTAATGAGATCATGAACTTCATATCAATCTCTTTCTCAAACCTTATTCAAGTTCTAGTTATTAACTACGATGATGAACAGTGAGTTGAGTCTCCATAACCGAGGAGCAACGACAATTCGAACCGATTCAAACCCAGCTAGGGATTCCAGACCACACGACATATGCAGGTCCCTGACCTACATATACCAACCTACTCTCGGATCTTCTAAAACAAGAACGGGTCTGCGCCACCCGAGAATACAGTACTCCACCAATCCGACCCATTGCCACGTGGGTACATGCTATTCTAATTGAGCTCAAAATTTTAGTAAAGATTCATCACATGATAAGTAAGTGGCAAAACAAATTTCATAATTTTTGGACAATTAATTAAGCCTAGCAAAATCATGGAAATCCATTTATTAATTAATTGAGCAATTTTCATCCCATTCAAACGTGCTAAAAAATAACATTTCATATTTTTCCTAAATATTATTCATCACAGAGAGGTCACCCAAAAATTTTCATAATTTTTGAGCTCTAAATAAATCTACACAAAAATAACAAAAACAGACACTATTCATTCAATTGTGAAAAACAGAAAATCCATTTTAAACTACAAAGTCGCTGACAATGGACCCCACATGTCATCCCTAACCTCCTGCTTTGACCACGACGGCGACGATACTGACTGACGGAAACTCCCCGATGGTGAGTCCAACGGCGACGGCCAAGGTACCAAAACAATCAACATGACAAGGCACATCGACTGACGTCCCTACTTGCACCAATTACGGCCCTAGACTAGCTCAACGCCAGCCATGGCGGACACGGTGGCTCGGTGACACTATGCTGGCGACAGGAGACTGGTAGCAATCAAATAAATAGCTCAGGAAGCAACAGTAGCATACCCCGAACGTGTTGAAGCAAAGAACGAGACCGGAGGAACAACGGCAGCATGGGTCGACGTCCACGGTGATCACGGCGGAGCAAAGCTCGTCGGTGACAGTGTTCCGGTGTCTATAGTGGGAAAAATGACCAATCAACAAGGGATTAAGTACCACAGCATAGAGACGAAGTCGTAGGTACACTGATCAAGGGCAACGGCTCATCGAAGGACGCTGGCCACGGAGAGGCGCCTGCGATGGCGAGGTTGCCGGCCACGAGGAAGAAGGGTGCTCACAGCAGTTTCCTGGCAAAATCAGAGACCCAAGCTGTCTAGATGGATGCGCAAGGAGTAGGCAAAACTATTGGGTGCTTTTCTGTAATGGCGGAGCACTACAGCGATGGTGGGAGCTCGTCAGAGATGAGCAAGGCGACTGGAAAAATAGAGCAGCGAAATGAAGGTTGACGACGATGTCTGATCTTTGTAGCGCGTCCAGGAGAGCGAGGAGATGACACGCAGTGACCTTCACCGTGCCAGCGTGAAGCCAAGGGCGGTCACAGGCACGTCTAGAAGACCGGAGAAGGATGCCGGTGGTGGGGCGGTGGTCGTGGTACTATTCCTCATATTTATAGAATTGCCATCTGTTTTAAAATTCAAATTACTCCCAAATTTGTATAACAACTCAAAAATCTCCAAAAATAAAAGTTGCTCAAAATCCAAAGTTCTACAACTTTGCTTTTATAACCAACCCCAAATTCAGCCTACATTTTTAAATGAATTTTTGAATTCAAATAGGGGACATTTAACGATTTACGCCTTTTCAAATTACTTCAAATTTTTCATAACAACTTTGAAAACTCCAAAACAAACTTTGTATAACTTGACAAGCTCTACACTTTTGTTTTTAGGCTCAACCCCAAAATATGCTTAGATTTTGAAATGAGTTTTTAGTGTAGGATTTAAATGTTGAAAATCAGGGTTTTCTTGAAAATTCAAATCCAAACCAAATTTTGATCTTGATTCAAACAATACAATTCAACACATACCACATAAAGATAAACTTATTTTAGCATATGCATATCAAAAGTTTCACTAAATGCCAAATGCTTTGCAATGCATATGATGACATGGCAGGTTTTAGTATTTAAACACTCGAGGTGTTACAGTCACCCACCTCGGCGCCCAGCATAGTGGAGTGTTTGTCAGCTAGGACGGAGTGTCCGACTACACATAAAGAGTGTGAGATTGTTTAGCCATCTTACCTAAAGAGTCAATGGCACTATGTTAAGCATAGTTTCCACAAGGGCAATGGTAAAGCCATAGGTAGAAGCCTCTATCCCAAGCTCTAAGTTGAGACATGTTCCTAAGCCTCCCTCGGATGACCTCAGCCTTGATCCTTGTTCTCTTCCAGGAGCCAATAGCGTGAGGAACATGTGTGAGTCTTCATCTACAACTTTGACCTCGTTCGAGCGGCAAAACCCAGGTAGGCACCCCACTATTATGAGTCATGCATTACATGTAGTCTTGGATAATGACCACCTCTACACTACACCTAGAGTAGCTTAATAATCTATAGAAGCCTCTCATCTAAACAATGGTAATTGGAATACTTAATGCTTATTGCTTAGTTGCTTTGGCAATGGTAGAAGTCGAGTATGAGAAGGGTCATACTCGCATGTGTAGGATGCTACACCTAGATAATTAACTACTAAAACCAATGAGGGTACAACTTGACTTACCTAACTAATCTGGCTAAGGACTAATGTTCCTAACATGGTAATCCTGATGATAACTTGGATATCTTGCTCATGCAAGGGGTAGGTTGTTGTGAGTGTGGGATCTCAGATGACATAGCTCATGGAGTAGTAAGGTCCATGTATTGGTATACGTAAGTCCAAGTAAACACCCATATAGACCACATGTCATAGATTGGGTCAACAAGCCAAGTAACTAGTTGTGACCAGTTTATCTATGAAACTGGCAAGGGGGGTGGCGTTGGTCAGGAATGTCTGGGACATTGACCGGGAACCCAGTCGAACCTTTTGTCGGACACTCGGGCTAGATTAGGGAAAGGTTGGAAGATGTGAGGCAACCCTTACCTCATGCATGGGGTATGGAGGTAAGTCATGTTCTTCCATGTGGGTATAGTTGTGCACCTCTATAGAGTCTTGAAAGCCTAGAGTCCCTTAGGATAGAACTATTCGGTTGTTCTTTCTTTCTATACCCATTGTAGCATGAATGATGGACTATTAGAATTTATGTTATAATGATAAATACCTTTACTTCTATGTTGAGCATAGCATGTCATAATCTTAATGAACATCATTGCTTTCTGCACTTATACAAATGCCCGATAATCACCCTATGCATCCACCAAATATTATATGTTGTAATTAAGTCCTACAAGTACGCAATGTACTCACGGCGCTGCTGTTAAGTTGTTTGCAGGTGATGTTGCCCGGTGGATTGGTGGATCCAAGATGAGCTACAAGTTAACTCCGATAAGAATTTGAGCGAGTGAACCGAAGAGCTAAACCTAGGATGGATAACTATGATTATATACATTGTGTGAATCATGTAATTTCCTATTAGCATAATAACCTTGTTAGTTGGGCACGATGTTGGATGTTATATTTGTGTTGGTTTGCCACATGAGGTGTTCCGTGTCACTCGACCGTTGAAAGATCTTGAAGCTATCATGGTGTGTCCCGCACGAGATAATCGCGTAGATAGAACCGGATGGTAGCACACGAGACACAAGGATTTATACTGGTTCAGGGCATGGTGGTGCGCTAAACCCTACTCTAGTGGGTGCTGCTGCTCTTCTTGTATTCTTATACTCAGTTACAGGGGCTGTTGCTCCTAGCTATGAGGTAGATTGGAATGAGGAGACGGTGTCCTAGTGGACATGCCGGTTGTGGGATCCTTACCCCCATTTACATAGGCAGAGGGGTAGGGTTGCATCGAGGGTGATCGGCGCTATAGATTGGATTCCTAGTTTGTTACAATAGATCAATCCTATCCTACCATAGCTACGATGGTGGTAGATACTCTTGATATGTCGTGATCTCCAAGTTGATGGTTGCACTTAGTCCTCATGGGCTTCATCCTCGGATGTCCTCCACTTGATGTGCTAGATACATGGTCAGTGAGGGTACTCCAGGCCCATATATCTAATAGTAGCCCCTATAGGATTTGATGATGGGCTCATGGAGCTATGCAATCCTTTGGGTGCTGTAGGTCCCTATAGCCTTCTGGTGCTATAGGTCCTGATAAGCATTTCTCAGGTACCGAGACATTTGAATACAATCAGAGGGCCCCGAGTATCGGGATGACTATGTGCATTGTGCTTGCTAGCAGTAATGCCTTTCTGAGTTTTAAGAACTATTTGGGTGAAAGTCTCCCACCTGTTTGAATGCATCATTTGCGCGTCACTGAATCCTTAAAGAATAAGGATAGTGGTGCCTAGGAACTCGAACCATTCTGTTTCCCACACTTTTACTCCATAAAACCCTCTCGATGACTGGGTTTGCCTTTAATGCCAACCACCATCTCCCCCATTGCCATCCTTAGGGCGCTTATTTAAGCAGAGGGTAGGGAGGCTAGTGAGTTTCACCCCTCCTTTCTTCCCCAAATCCCTTAGCCTTAGACTGAATGAGAGAGTGGTGACTTTGCTGGTGCGCCATGTTTCATGGCACCTCTCAGAGGTCACATTGTCGCTGGGAGAAGGCTTTCAAGATCAGGTTCTATAGCGGTCTGGCGGTGTCCATTCTCCTTGGGTGTTAGAGGAACTTCTACGAAGATGGGGAGGAACAATACCATTGGTGGCCCAGGTCACCGAGGGTGCGGCGGCTAGGCTTGTTGGTGGTTGACGCATGGGAGATCTCTAGGTCAGAACATCTATAGGGAATCCTAGAGGGCAAAGGGTGGCTTGCTATTGCCAGGAAACCTTTTGCCCTATAGATCCTGACCTAGGAGCTCTCATGTATCGATTTGGAGGCTCGAAGCCACTGATTCATCACCGTTCGCTCCTCCCCAACATAATAGAAGATGGCATGAGCTGGCCTCCTCCTCATCTTGGATGTTAGAGGAAGCTCCGCAAGGTGGGACTCCTCGAAGCATCTTCTAGGCATTGTCCCTGCTCATGAAGATCCGAAGGCGAGGTGAAGGTCGCCACACACCTTTGTTCGACTTCTACGCTTCCTGACATGTCCATTGTTGAGAGCGAAGTTGATCCTACACACACAAGGCTCTCATAACTATAGTAGTTTCTGATAGATTTTGGTTATTGTACACCTGGTAAATGTAAAGAGCAGAAGAGTTTAATCGAAAAAGACTAACTTTCGTTGATTTTGAACACTGCTACCTATGTCCCAATTTGATCGGGTGTTTTGGCTATTTTCATTCAGTCAAACTGGCCTTGCATTTTTTCGGCCCCCCTTCCTGACCCGATGGGTAGTTAGTGTAACTACGGGTTATTGTAACACCCTAAAATTATCTACTTTCTAAAAAGAATAAAATGATTTCTATTAATTGTTCTGTGCTCATAAAAACATAGGTAAAAGAAAATTTTCTTTAAATTAAAATCCAACATAAGGGTAGCAACATGTTTGCACATACATGCCATTGCATTGGTACTTTTATGATGAGTGGTTTGAAAAATAAATTCAAATCTCAATCTTTAAAATATTATTTTCAAGTAGTGGTTTAAAAAGAATTTGAAAACTTGTAAAAACAAAAGTTAGATAAGATGCTTTGTTTTCAAAATCCAAAGGCTTGGAAAGGTTTTTAAGACGCGTTAGAACGATGCCTCTCTTTCTGGAAATCTTTCCGACCTTTTTCAGGATTAAATTCCTATTTCTTGGAACTTTGTCTTTTTCCTCGATCAATCCAAAAGTCTTTTTCGGGTGCTAAAACTAGTATGGTTGTGTTCCTTATCCTTCCATCTATCGTGAGAAAAATTTCTAGTATTTTTTGACCTCAAAGATATTTTTTGGAGCCAAAATAGTAATTCTAGAATTTTCTAGAATTATTTTAATTTAGAAAATCAATGATTCCTAAAATATCTCAAATTTCCAAAATCTCCCAACCCTAGACCTATATATATGCCGGTGTTCGTATCGACGCACTGATTCCAGAAGTACTGCCCGTTTCGTGAGCCGCCACTCCTATCATCGTAGATCTAAAGCTGAAGTTCTGCATCTTGTTTTCGATGAACTTTTTCGGCGAACACTTTGGTGAGCTTTTCTAGCCAAGCCATCACGTTCTGGCATCAACCACCACCACCACAAGGTAGATCTCATCGTTCCCTACACCGTAGTGTCCTTCTTTTCTTGAATCCACGACCATTGGGCCCCTTCCCTTTCTTTTCCTTTTTCTGCTGCATTTTCCGGTGAGGTTCACCATGGCTGGCACTCTTTCTTCACCGTTTTCGGCCAGCGCTGGTCTTGTGCGCGCCACCAGACGCCTTCCGGCCAGCTGCGCCCTAGCTCTGTGTGCCATGTTGGATCATGCCTCGGCCCCCAGCCTCGTGAGCTGGAGCAGCCGGCGCTGCTCGGGCAGGGCAGACCGCTGATGCCCTTGTGCGGTCGTGCGGGCCAGTCCGACCCTGTCAACCCCGTGTGCTCAGCCTAGATGCACCATGGCCTGGCGTCGCCGCGTCGCCGGCCAGCCTGACCTGGCCGAGATCCCCTGCCTCTCTTACGCGTGACCCGCGAGCAGTAGCACCTCCCATGGCTGCCATGGTCACATCGAGATTGAGATGAAGACCAAGGGAGAAGATGTAGTTAATTATGGTATTGCCACTGGTTCGTCGTTTCTTCGTTTTAATTCTGTTTTAAGTCGTTCAAGTTGCATTAGATTCATGTCGTCGAGATCTACATAGTAGAGTTATTAGTTTATGTCACATGTTTATGAATTTATTTTATTAAAATATTAATTATGTTATAATTAATTAATCACCATTTAAGAAAAATTGATTTAGGTTTTTGATTTCGATTCGATTGTGCGAGTTTCATTGCAATGTGTGATACATGTTAGCAGCGATGTTTAACATGTCTCACATCTTAGAAATTTATAAGTTAAATATTAATTTGATTAATGATTATTCAATAACTTTTTAATTAAAAGCAATTTAAGTTCTAATTCCATTTTGCACCATTTAAGTTGTGTTTTGTTCGTGCTGACGTGAACTATATGTTAGTGGCAATGTTTTTCATGTCACGTGTTTTTCCATATGTAGCTACATATTGAAATAATTAAATATGCGTGCAAATAATTTTATAATTAAGTAATATATGTTTTATATCTCGACAATTTATTTATAATATCAATATGATTAATTGATGATATTAATATGTTTCTAAAATATAACTTGCTTAGTTTAACAACATGTCATATACAATTCGATTAGGTGCTCTCACATGTCAACTTGTATTTGCAAGTTAAAATTGAATTAGCATAAATGGTATCGAGATATTTATAAGTAAAATTTGATTAGTTAAACACGTTGTATACGTGATAAACTCGTTTAGTTGCTTTCACATATACTTTATTTTGCAAAGATGTAGCTTAACTTGATTAAATTATATGACATTGTTTAGGAATAAAACATGGGTAGTCTCAAATTGGCCTTCAGATTAAATTATGTTTTAACTAATCCAAATAAATAACACCTTACATGGTTTTTCTTAATTAAAATAAATCAAGCATTTAGGCTTTTCTTTTATAATATAGAACTCCGGTAGTCATTTCTTTTGTACTGTAGTTTCGTTATCGGCGTGTTCTACGTAGTGGCATTAGTGGTTCTCATGTTACTCAAATGTGTTTTGGCAGTTAAAAAGTTAATTGCATTAATACTATCACTTGCATCGTTTTCGGAATGTAAAGTCAAAATAGGTTTTATACTACACTCTTTCTTAAGCAATGAATCAAATTGATTAATGAAAATATTTACATGTGTTTTTATAGTAAAAATAAGTTATATGGATAGGTTTTATATTCCGTTGCACTAAAAATCTTTCGATAGTCGCTTTTTCGTTGAATCGCATATAACATGTCTTTTGTGTCTGTGTGTTCGTAGCGATATGCCATTTTGCTTATTTTATTGGTTGGTGTACTATTCTGATATATTCTTGTTTGTATGCCATGTATGGATGTTTGTGTGGTGATATATGGTTCAGTCAATCGGTGAGGTTTACGTGGTGATTAAGAAGTTGTTCTCTGAAGACTAGAAGCTGAGAATTGGAAGCAAAAGATTAAAAGTTGAATACTAAAGGGTTTTGAGCGTAATGCTTTGGAGGAAAAGCAAGTTAAGGCAAGTGTAACATGAGTACCCTTATTATCTAATAACCTTATATTCACATTTTCATGTGCATGTGTCTAATTTGTTGAACCCTTAAGGACTGTACCTAGAACTATTGTACCCTAGATTCCTTGATTACCTTTGGGTTTATGCATATGGGTAGTTGCTTAGTCTGCAATCACCAAGCTATATAATGTTAATCTTGACTAATAGATTATGGAATCAATGTTAAAATGATGCTTTTTAGTAACACGGACAGAAGGGGGCTAGAGCATTGGGCCTTTTTGGGTGCTCTAGTCTGCCCTCTATAAGGACTGAATCTTAAAGCGATAACCCAGGACTTACCGTACCGCAACGAGAACTACATGGCTCTAGTCTTAGCCTAGTATCTTGATCTATTCTAGTTTGTCAGTAGCTTACCGAAAGGGCAAGAGGGGGGCACTAGTTGGTATGTTTCTTTTCTTGTTAGGGTGTGTACCATGCCGCAACCATGAGTGGCACTCCTAGAGGAGGGCTGCATACAGCTAGATGGCTGAAACCTTAGCGTCTGCTACTTATTAGAATGACAGGTGAAAAGCTTCGTAGTGATCCCTGCCGACTTATCTTGGAAGTGAGTCAAGAGGCTGATCACCTCAGGCAAAGGGCAATCATGGCTCGTGGTGAAAGTGTACAAACTCTATAGAGTATAAAACTGATATATCAGCCGTGCTCATGGACACGAGCGGTCTGGATCCTTTTTGAGATAGATGGTTCTATGGATGGTTTGGGATATGATCAACCTTGATGTTAAATATACTTTCACCTTGGGAGCTTAAGCATAACCTAGCAACACAGGTTTGACAAATAAAATATGACCAACTAAAAGTGCTTACCGTAGTTCAGCCATGTCTAGCCTTTTGAGCCTTGCATCCCCTCATGTTATACTTGTTGAGTATGGTGCGCTCACACTTGCTTTACAATCAACAAAAATCATGGATGGGTACCAGATGGTGGATCAAGTGAAGAGTTTCTTGTGGAGTCCATGAGTACCAGGCGAGTGTTTCCCCTAGTCAACCGTCCCTATGGAGTATGGAGTCCCAAAGAGAAGATTAAGAATAGTTTCCGCTATGCTTCTGTAATAGTTGTAAGTCTTGTTGTAATTATGTTCGATATATAATAAAGCATTGTTCTTGATATTCTCCATATTTGTCGCTATATGTGTCATGTGGACATCCTGGGCACACATATAGTTAGCGCTTGGTATTCTTTGGAAAACCAGGTGCGACAGAATGGTATCAGAGCAGTGTTGACTATAGGACGCAAGCCTAGTTAACACTAGTCATTTCTAAAAACCTATTTTACTATAAAACTATTTCTCCACCTCCTTGACTCATTGAATTGAATATTTCCGATCCTTGTCCTATTGTCTCCTCTCCTTGATAGCTCTCTTTGAGCTATACTTTCTTATCTCCTTGAGTTGTTGTTCTTCATCTCTTGCAAACTATCTAGTCTCACCTCTATTCAAATTTCCAAAGCCATGTTAAGAAGTTTTCCCCTAAGATTGCCTACCAAGTAGCTAGAAGGAACAATTAGTAATGAGATTGTATTTCATGTTTGGATGGTTTGTTCTTATGTTATGGTTGAGTTGGATCTTTGTAATGAGTGCACTGAATTTGTGGGTTATGCTCACAATTTCATTTATATTAAAGGTTTAAGGTATAAGGATCAATGGAATAAATAGTCTTGGTTCTCTTTCTCTTATTTCCTGCTTTTTGTCTTCAGGAGCAGTCTATCCTCTATGGCATATGTCTCCAAACTCTGAGCAACCAAAAATTCTAGGTGAGTGTAGACTTCAAGATTTTTCTTTTCCCGCAAGATTCACCTTGATAGATATTCTGGTTTGGGAGATATGGAAATCACAAGGCGCTACATCTACGCTGTTTGGAATCTGGAATAGTTTCTATTGAGCAAAGATTTTGACCAAGTTAACTGTAGAATCTGAAGGAGTGGTCTAAAACAAAGTTGTGGGGAATTTTATAAGCTTTCCAATAGTTTAAGATGCAACTTTATTGGATAAACAAAACTCAAGATATGGATGTTTTTTCCGCGCTGCTGTTTTCTATCTACGGGAAGGATCAATTTTTCTTATTCTTATCTATGTCCACAAGCTCTCTAGGATGTCAGAGGTTGATAATACACCTTGAAGAAAGTTACATGTTGGATGTTGGTGCCCCTATCCCATCTCTTCTTAAGGGGGGTAGCCAAGCTAAGAGTGTTGCGAGTTAGTGAACTACAAGGAGTTCGGATCTATGTCAAGATTGATCTTCGAGCTAGCTATGGTTGGGAGTTTGATCTTCATGTACCTAGGATATAGACGTATACAAAGAGTTACAAGAATGCTCAAGACTAAGATTAACTCTTGAAAACAATTGGATTGGTTTTGATTTCTATTTAAAGCTCTTTCCTTGAAATGAAATCTTCAAAAGATGTTGGAAAATGCATTAACAACCTTTTGATTCAAGAACTTTGAAAAACTTCTTCAAAAGTTGATTTGAACTAAGTTCAAAAAGGGTTTAAGTTTGTTTTCTCATTTTCAAGAGTTGGTATCCAAAACTTAATTTCAAAAGTGTTTCGCCAAAGAGTGAGATTTGATTTGAAAAGAGTATTTAAGTAACAAAGAATTTCAAAAAGAATTGGCCAAAAGTTATATTTGAGACATTTCAAAAGTTTTGATTGGAATTTTGAAAGACTATTTTGCTCATTCAAAAGAAAATAATTTGATTTGAACTGCTTCACTCAAGGTTTTAGTTTAAAAAGAAAATATTCATAAAGAGTTTGAAAGTATGTTATTCCTAAAACTTCAAAAAGTTGGAAGAAAATTTGGATTTGAAAACCCACTTTGCTTTGAACTAAATTTCAAAAAGAGTAAAATGTATTCTTTTACTCTTCAAAGTGTTATTCTAAAAGATTTTGAAAATGGTTCAAAAGTGTTTTTAAAATGGGTTGTTTGGAAAAGACCGATTGAAAAAAACAATTTGAATTGTCTTATTTCCAATTTTATTTGAAAGGTGTTCAAAATGCTTTCAAGATATTTTACAAAAGTTTGAAAATTT
The DNA here is from genome assembly GCF_019320115.1 of Miscanthus floridulus. Lineage (NCBI taxonomy): Eukaryota > Viridiplantae > Streptophyta > Magnoliopsida > Poales > Poaceae > Miscanthus > Miscanthus floridulus. The sequence goes on from NC_089596.1 coordinate 43,866,532, forward strand.
TGGTTCAAAAGTTTGCAACAATTTGCATTTGGAAATATAGCACTTTTGGCTTTGAATTAGAATTAAGTTTGATTTCAAAACAAAATTTGAAAAGAAAAGGTTTGATTTGATTTCAAAAGTGTATTTCTAAAAGAAGTCTTCCAAAATGGTTTGAAAGGGTTGAAACTTATTTTATTTGATTTAATTCCCCAAAAGTCTTATTCCAAAAAGAACTTGAACATGTGTATTAAGTCTTTTGTTTGACTTCAAAAGAAAATGAGAATTGAAAACTTACTCTCTTCATTTCTTAAGTAGTTTTGAAATTGATTTGGTTTGATTTTAGAAATCCCAAAAGAGTTCATTCAAAATGATTTGAAAATGAAGTTCGAATGTTTCATTTGTTTTCTAAAATCTTGAAAATCCCTTATTTGAAATAGATTTCAAAAGAACCTGAGTTGATTTGTCTGCTCTTTATCTGAGATTTGATTATAAAGTCAAGTTTTCAAAAGAGTTTGAAAAACAAAGCTTAGTATGTTTTCCTAAGTTTCTAATGATTTGAAAATGGTTGGGTTTATTTCAAAACCTTAAAAAAATTTATTCAAAAGACTTTCAAAATATGGTTGAAATATTTTCTTGAGTTCTAAACATAAAACATATTTTGAAAGCTATTTCAAAAGGAATTGAAAAAGAAATTTTGTTCAGTTTTGATTCTTCCTTTTGAAAAGTAAAACATTTCAAAATGCATAAAAAAAGAAACCATAGAATTCAAAGTTCTAATTCAAGCTAAGCAAGATCTTTTGGAATCTTAACATATGGATAATAAGATTCACTGGAACGAATTAAGAGAAGCAACAAGATCAGACTTGGAATAAGATGGAACAAGAATCTGCAAGAGTGGCCACGTGATGAATTCTCATACAACACAAGGTGAGTATCAACATGGTGTTGCTCAAGGAAGTGAAGAAGATCTCAAGTTGAAGTATCCCTCTCTTCTTTGCTCTTCTTCTCTGAATCTCGAGGACGAGATTCATCTTAAGGGGATAGAATTGTAACACCCTAAAATTAGCTACTTTCTAAAAAGAATAAAATGATTTCTGTTAATTGTTTTGTGCTCATAAAAACATAGGTAAAAGAAATTTTTCTTTAAATTAAAATCCAACATAAGGGTAGCAACATGTTTGCACATACATGCCATTGCATTGGTACTTTTGTGATGAGTGGTTTGGAAAATAAATTCAAATCTCAATCTTCAAAATATTATTTTCATGTAGTGGTTTTAAAAGAATTTGAAAACTTGCAAAAACAAAAGTTAGATAAGATGCTTTGTTTTCAAAATCCAAAGGCATGGAAAAGGTTTTAAGACACGTTAGAACGATGCCTCTCTTTTTGGGAATCTTTTCGACCTTTTTGGGATTAAATTCCTATTTCTTGGAGCTTTGTCTTTTTCCTCGATCAATCCATAAGTCTTTCATGGGAGCTAAAACCAATTTGGTTGTGTTCCTTATCCTTCCATCTATCCCTAGAAATTTTTCTAGTATTTTTTGGAGCGTAGAGATATTTTTTCGGAGCCTAAATAGTAATTTCAGAGTTTTCTAGAATTATTTTAATTTCAAAAATCAATGATTCCTAAAATCTCCCAACCCTAGACCTATATATATGCCGGTGTTCATATCGATGTGTTGATACTAGAAGTACAGCCCGTTTCATGAGCCACCAGTCCTTTCGTCGCAGATCTAAAGCCGAAGTTCTGCATCTCATTTTCGACGAACTTTTTCGGCGAACTCTTCGACGAGCTTTTCTGGCCAAAACGTCGCGTTCCGGCATCCACTACCACCACCACAAGGTAGATCTCATCATTCCCTACATCGTAGTGTCCTTCTTTTCTTGAATCCATCACTGTTTGACCTCTTCCCTTTGTTTTCCTTTTTCTGTTGCGTTTCTCGGTGAGGTTCACCATGGCTGGCACTCTTTCTTCACCGTTTTCAGCCAGCGCTGGTCTTGTGTGCGCACTGGATACCTTTAGGCTAGCCGCGCCCTAGCTCTATGTGCCACCGTCGGATCATGCCCCGGCGCCCAACCCCATGAGCTGGAGCCGCCGGCGCTACTTGGCCAGGGCAGACCGCTGACGCCCTTGTGTGGTCGTGCGGGCCAGTCCGACACCGTCGACCCCTTGTGCCCAGCATAGATGTAGCTCAGCCTGGCACCACCGCGTCGTCGGCTAGCCTAGCCTGGCCGAGATCCCATCCCTCTCCTACGCATGACTCGCGAGCAGTAGCACCTCCCATGGCTGCCATGGTGACATCGAGATTGAAATGAAGACCAAGGTAGGAGATGCAGTTAATTACGATTTTTCCACTAGTTCTTTTAATCTCCTTCGTTTCAATTCCGTTTTAAGTGGTTCAAGTTGCATTAGATTCATGTCGTCGAGATCTTTGCAGTAGAGTTATTAGTTTATATGTCTCATGTTTATGAATTTATTTTATTAAAATATTAATTATGTTATAATTAATTAATCGCTATTTAAGAAAAATCGATTTAGGTTATTGATTTTGATTTGATTACGCGAGTTTCATCACAATGTGTGATATGTGTTAGCAGCAATGTTTAACATGTCTCACATCTTGGAAATTTATAATTTAAATATTAATTTTATTAATGATTATTCAATAACTTTTTAATTAAAAGCAATTTAAGTTCTAATTCCGTTTTGCACCGTTTATGTTGCGTTTGGTTCGTGCTGACGTGAACTATATGTTTGTGGCAATGTTTTTCATGTCACTTGTTTTTCCATATGTAGCTACATATTGAAATGATTAAATATGCATGCAAATAGTTTTATAATTAAGTAACATATCTTTTATATCTCGACAATTTATGTATAATATCAATATGATTAATTGACAATATTAATATGTTTCTAAAATATAATTTGCTTAGTTTAACAACATGTCATATACAATTCGATTAGGTGCTCTCACATGTCAACTTGTACTTGCAAGTTAAAAATTGAATTAGCATAAATGGTATCGAGATATTTATAAGTAAAATTTGATTAGTTAAACATGTTGTATACGTGATAAACTCATTTAGTTGCTTTCACATATACTTTATTTTGCAAAGATGTAGCTTAACTTGATTAAATTATATGACATTGTTTAGGAATAAAACATGGGTAGTCTCAACTCAGGCTTCAGATTAAATTATGTTTTAACTAATCCAAATTAATAACACCTTCACATGGTTTTTCTTAATTAAAATAAATCAAGCATTTAGGCTTTTCTTTTTTAATATTGAACTCTAGTAGTCGTTTCTTTTGTACTATAGTTTCGTTATCGACGTGTTCTACATAGTGGCATTAGTGGTTCTCATGTTACTCAAATGTGTTTTGGCAGTTAAAAAGTTAATTGCATTAATACTATCACTTGCATCGTTTTCAGAATGTAAAGTCAAAATAGGTTTTGTACTATGCTCTATCTTAAGCAATGAATCAAGTTGATTAATGAAAATATTTACATGTGTTTTTACAGTAAAAATAAGTTATATGGATAGGTTTTATTTTCCGTTGCACTAAAAATCTTTCGATAGTCGCTCTTTCGTTGAATCGCATATAGCGTGTCTTTTGTGTCTGTGTGTTCATAGCGATATGCCATTTTGCTTATTTTATTGGTTGGTGTATTGTTCTCATATATTCTTGTTTGTATGCCATGTATGGATGTTTGTGTGGTGATATATGGTTCAGTCAATCAGTGAGGTTTACGTGGTGATTAAGAAGCTATTCTCTGAAGACTAGAAGCTGAGAATTAGAAGCAAAAGATTGAAAGTTGAATACTTAAGGGTTTTGAGCGTAATGCTTTGGAGGAAAAGCAAGTTAAGGCAAGTGTAACATGAGTACCCTTATTATCTAATAACCTTATATTCACATTTTCATGTGCATGTGTCTAATTTGATGAACCCTTAAGGACTTTACCTAGAACTATTGTACCCTGTATTCCTTGATTACCTTTGGGTTTATGCATATGGGTAGTTGCTTAGTCTGCAATCACCAAGCCGCAATCCAGGACTTACCGTATAGCCATAAGGACTGAATCTTAAAGCAGCAACCCAGGACTTACCATACAGCCATGAAAACTACATGGCTCTAGTCTTAGACTAGTATCTTGATCTATTCTAGTTCGTCAGTAGCTTACCAAAAGGGCAAGAGGGGGCACTAGTTGGTATGTTTCTTTTCCTGTCAGGGTGTGTTTGATGCCACGACCATGAGTGCCACTCCTCGAGGAGGGCTGCATACAACTAGATGGCTTAAACCTTAGTGGCTACTACTTATTAGAACGACTGGTGAAAAGCTTCGTAGTGATCCCTGCCGACTTATCTTGGAAGTGAGTTAAGAGGATGATCACCTCGGGCAGAGGGCAATCACGGCTCATGGTGAAAGTGTACAAACTCTATAGAGTATAAAACTGATATATCAGCCGTGCTCATAGACACGAGCGGTCTAGATCCTTTTTGAGATAGATGGTTCTATGGATGGTTTGGGATATACTTTCACCTTGGGAGCTTAAGCATAACCTAGCAACACAGGTTTGACAAATAAAATATGACCAACTAAAAGTGCTTACCGCAGTTCAGCCATATCTAGCCTTTTGATCCTTGCATCCCCTCATGTTATACTTGTTGAGTATGGTGCGCTCACACTTGCATTACAATCAACAAAAATCCTAGATGGGTACCAGATGGTAGATCAAGTGAAGAGTTTCTTGTGGAGTCCATAAGTAACAGACAAGTGTTTACCTCAGTCAGCTGTCCCTATGGAATATGGAGTCCCAAAGAGAAGATTAAGAATAGTTTCCGCTATGCTTCTGTAATAGTTGTAAGTCCTGTTGTAATTATGTTCGATATATAATAGAGCATTGTCTTTGATATTCTTCATATTTGTCGCTATATGTGTCATGTCGACATCCTGGGCACACATATAGTTAGCGCTTGGTATTTTTCAAAAAACCAGGTGTGATAGTTATGCATGTGATTCGAACTGAAATTTTACTCTGACCAAGTGTGGTCATTCATGGCTCGTAAAGCCAGCGATCCTGAATGCTCAAGGATCACTTGGGCGAATAGCGAACACATAAACCTCTGGGCTATAGTGTATGCTATTCTTTCAAGTTAATATCGAGTAGAACAGGTGAACGTCTGCTATCACTGAAAGGAAGCCACAGGACAAAGCCTAACCAGCAGGGGCACATAATAAAACTCTTTTTCTAGATTTTAGGAGCTCATTCTTTGGTTACAGCCAAGGGCCAACCAGGTTTCCCATAAAGGGGCACACATCCGCTGAAATAAGGTACTTTGAGCCCATTCGGACATTCGAGAGATTCACATAGTACTCAAGGGATATCCATTGCGCTCAAATACCAGAGGTTTTAGGATTGGCTGGCAACCCTCTAGAACATCCCTCTTACTTTAAGATGGCAGGGTTTGGCTTTTGTGGTTCTAGGCTAGAACCACCGACTACGCCTGCCGCTTTTGTGGGCTACGATGGGCTTTAGTGGGGCCCAAATATTGGTCCACCTGGTTTCACTAGCAATTTTGGGCCTTGGGCCAAGGGTCCATAAGGGTTTCGACTAGCTTTATCCGCCCTTATAAGTAGCCGAGTGTGGAGACGATATGTCCCTTTGCTGCCACTAACAAAAGCAGTAGTGCTCACTCCTTTGCTTACCTTGACCTAGAAGACATCGTCACATCTAGATCCTGCTCTCGAAATTCATAGTAATGGCATCGAGAAAGACCCTGGCTAAGAAAACCAAAACCATTAGTTCAGTAAGTGAAGAAGATATGAGCTCGAAGAGCAAGGGGGACAGAGTCCCATCCCTAGTTCTCTATGGGAGGTGTTGACGGCGATGGAGGAGGGCATCAAAAGCCTTGTGGTAGGGGGATTTCTAACACTAAAAGAGCTTTTGGGTTACCTATGTGCCCTTGGCCAGGATGTCCCTACCCCTAACTCTAGCGAGATCGTAGTCTTCGTCGACTTCTTTCACCGTGGATTTAGGGTGCCCATCCACTAGTTTGTTTGAGATCTCTGATACCATGATGCGCAGGTGCATCACCTGACCATGAACGGGATCGTGCTTCTTGCGATGTTCATTTTCTATTGTAAGGACTTTATGGGGATCGAACCCCACTAGGCATTGTTTTGCCGCTGCTTCGATGTTCTTCCTTAGTAGAACCAAAATGTCATTGGTAGCCTTTGGATCAAGGCGGCTGACAAGTCTTCATTCTTCCACATTGATCTCCCCTCCAACGTCCCAAATTGGGTGAAAAAGTGGTTTTATGTTTATGACTGCTCTGCTCTAACTTTTTCCACATGCTTCCCCCTCCTCTGCCCATAGCAGAGAATGAGGAAGTGCCGAATCTAAGTTGGAAGAAGCAGACGAAGTAGCGGCCTTCTTTTGGACATGGATCTGACCCCTGAGGGAATGTGTGTCCTTGATGTGTGACTCTCCTAATGCTATGAGTCCATTGGGAGAACCCATCGAGCCAATGGTCGTGCTTTGGGTGCTTGTTGTAACCAACAAGGTGCTGGGTTCGAAATCCTAGTTTACAGGCAAAGACTGTCTGGTGGAGCCCCTAAGTTCAAAGCCATGAGACGATAACAACTCGGTAAGGTGCCATTTGTTGATGATCAATTTGCATCCTATCCTGATTTTTTGTAATCTATTCTACTTTGTAGGCTCGTTAGAAGTATCGCTCTAGGCCCCTTTGGACAAGGTCCAAATGAGAGGGGTTGACTACGCCAAGGCATCCACCAGGAATGGTGAAATGTCTGCACTTCAGGAGGAGTTGAGTGCTGTTATCCCCATGCCTCGCCTAAGCTATACCAGCCATGGTGCGTCGGGTTTAGGCATGCAGACGAGAAGACATAGGGCGGCCATGGAGTTTGCAGGCACCATTAAGGGGGAAGGACCCCCCAAGAGGAAGAAGAAGAGGTAGCGCCTAGCGCAGGCATCCATGGTGCTAGGTACATCGGATGACCTTGGCTAGTTATGACCTTGGTGTGTGTTTGATTTGGCTTACCACGAGTTGTTCATTGTGCCAAGGGCTCTAGGGTCACCTAGGCTTACCGATGTCATGCCGTTAGCTAGGACAACTTTGGTCATCGGTAACTTTGGCCCGAAGGTGGAGTTTGTCCCCTTTGAGCAAGGTTCCAGGACCTCACACAGGCGATTAAAGAAGCCTACATTGCTGGATGTTCCCAGTGATGGGAACATGTGAGTTTAAATTCCTTCACCTCGTCACTTTGTTGAGCGATGAACTCCTGACACCTATTTCTTCTTTGGGCATAGCTCCCAATCAAAGGTCTCATCGATCGAGAGGTTGCTCAAGGTGATCGCGCTAGACGGCGCTAGCGAAGTCACAGTTTTAGGAGTTCTCCCGAACAAGAGTGAGGATTTGAGTATTTCAGAGAAGATTTGGGTCGCTAATACCCATAATGACTTCATGGTTGGTCTCGACACAGGCAAAACACCTTTGGAGGATGCTCAAGAAGATGTTTCTTTGGTCATCCAGGTGGAGCCCATGCATGGTGACCCTGCTTGGGCTCCCAGTTTTGGTACTAGAGGGAAAGAGCCTGTCATTGAGCCGACCCATGGGCTTGAGCCATCGGATCGTCCTTGTGGGTTTTCCTAGGGGTAACCTTGAGTAGGTGTTGCTATGGGTTGACTCTCCTCCATAGGTGGACGAGGTCCACCTAGTCCCTCTCTCGAGCCTCAGACTAGCCGAGCAGGAGGAGGTCCATCATTGCAAGCTTTTGGCGCCAAAGGCAAAGCTTGTTTGCCGATGTTGAGGAACGGTGCCATCTTGTCTCTAGTTATGGGGAGTTGGATGGGATGACGAAACACACAGACAGTTTGTCTATCATGCTATGAGCCCTAGCCAATGCCATGAAGACCAGGAGTATCTTGGTCAGGGATTCTCTTAGTGCTACCATGGAGGTATGACTCACATTAGGAGATCTGGCCCCCGAGCGACCGTCTAGTGGTCACACTAGGTGGACATCGCCCTTTGTTGTACTCGGGGCCACCCAGTGGACTCAATGGGTCTAGCCCATGAGTCTTGGGTTGATTCATTCTGAATGAAGCTAAGACTTATGCCATCTCGCTCTTGTAGTATCTTTAGAAGAATTCTTCAGCTAAATCCGTGTTCATCCAAGAGAGGTTCTCTCAGTTGGGCGATGAAGCAAAGGTGCAGATTGCTGAGCTAGGGAGAGAGGTGGCAGCCCTAAAGTGCCATTAGGATGACACCCAAGGTAGGGTTCCCACCGAGACCTTTCTCCTTTGTGTTTGGTGAGGTTTGTAAAACCATTTACCCCTTTAGCTGCTACTGAGGCCATTGTTGGGTTGTCCCGAGAGAAGGCTACTCTTCGTGCCTTGGGTTCTGCATATTGGAGGGAGAGGCAGAAGCAAGCACTCGCTCAGGAGGAGATAGAGAAGCTATGGAAGCAGATCCAAGGTATGTCTTCTTTCGGGCAATGAATCGTGTTATGATTGTTTGCGAGTTTTCGACTGACACTTTTGTTGATAGTGGAATTGGCTAAGGCGAGGCACCTTAAAGACAAACTTGCTGAGTGTAAGTCTAGGTACATGAACCTAGAGGCTGTGGCTGTTGAGGCTGAATGCTTGCACATAGGGACTCTTTTGGCCATGGAGGCAAAGTATGTGTCTCAGGTGTCATCCCTTGAGGACGAGCTTAGGAGTGTAGTCATGGCTAGCCACGCTACCTACTAGGTAGCCTTTGCATAGCTAGGAGGGCATGTCTCTTTGTTGAAGGTGGTTTCCTAGCTGAGGGGATCCCAAGGTGCTTGGAGAAGATTGCCTAGTATGGTTTGTCTACCAGAGCGCACATGGTGCTGGTGACTGTCGGGACAATCTACACTGACCTGAACATTGGCTCTATCATAGGGAAACCCATCGACATAGGTCCCTTGCTGTACAGTTAGATTCAGCAACAGGCCATAGAGCCTTCTAAGGCTATAATTCATGATGTGTATCCCTCTGTGATAGTGTAGGGCTGTGTGCCTGACTCATCAGAGGATTCAGGCGGTGCTTGGGGCCATCTTGTAATGTGCTACACCTAACTTTTTGTGCTCTATCTTTCATTATCATTAGTGTTTGTTCATGGCTAAGCTTAAGACTAACTACTAAGGGATTATTCGACCAAAATGAGACATTTCAATCGAGTCCACACAAGGTCTTGTTAAGTCACTTATACCATTTCAAGTCCTATGAGACATTGATCGTTCAAGAGGATAGCATAGGCAGGTGGCATGTATAGTTATCATTGTCGCCCCTGAGCACGTTGATAAGTTAGTATAACATGTGAATGTGCTGAATAGGAACATTCATGATAGCTGCAAAGGTTGGCCCCTAAGCAACCCATAGAGGTTCTTCATAAGGTACTCAAGAGATCACAATTTATTCATGTAACAAGTAAATGTTTTTTGCAAGATATAAATGATAACTAGAATTTAGAAAAAATAGAAGGTAAACATAACCATGAGTCATCGGTTGCCTTCTCAGGATCCAATAACGAAGGCCACAGGGATTGGAATCCGTGGCGGAGTTGAGGATGATGGTGGGCTTCTACTCTAGAGTCATCGATAGGGGCTTCTTCCTTAGCACTGAGCAAGGGAGATTGGGAGCCTCTAAGTCCAGGTTGTGGGCCTCTGCATACTCAATGGTGTCCTTCTCACATTGGTAGGCATTCTAGAAGTTTCCGGACACCATGATCATGCTGCGTGGTCCCAGCATCTTCAACTTGAGGTAGGCATAGTTTGGGACTACCATAAAATTAGCGTAACATGGCCACCCGAATATGGTGCTATATGGTCCCTGGAAGTCGACAACTTTGAAAGAGGGTGTCTCCCTCCGATAGTGTACCATGTCGTCGAATGTCACAGAGAGGTCTATTGTGCCTAGGGGCATGACACGCTGCCTAGGAACGATGCCATGGAAGGGAGACTGCAATGCGTGCAACTTCCTTATGTCCACGTTTAGCCTATCGATTATGTCCTTATAAAGGGTGTTGATGTTGCTGCCTCCGTCCATGAGGATCTTTGTCACCCTCATGTTCTCAATGACCATAGTTACCACCAAAGGGAATCGACCCGCTTCAATCACTCGATTTGGATGATCGGTTCGATCATAAGTGATTGGCCGTTTGGACCAGTGTAGATATAGCGGGGTGGCTGGTGTGGTCGCGTAGATCTGCCCGTGCGTCAGCTTTTGTAGTCTTCGGTCTTGGTAGGCTTGGGTGCCACCAAAGATGAGCATGGCGCACCTAGCAGCTGTATCGATATCCTAGTCATCATCATAGTTTCCTAAGTACCCATCTTGTTCCGTCCACTTTTGGGCTTCCAGAGCAACACGTCATGGATAAGCGATGCAATCGTTGGCGACGTGGGTCATGATGAAACCATGGTTCTGACATGGACTATTCGTGATCCACTCAAACATGTCCTAGTAAGCCTATTTCTTGCGAGCATTCCTTGCCGTCCTCAGGATAGTGTACTCGAGGTTGATCGAGGGCTGAGCTTACCTCCCAAGGGCCGTCGAGTGCTCCACAGGGTCACAAGTATCACATTCCTATTTACACGCGTTGATACGTAGGAGGGCATCCTTTCCGTTCCCCAGTCGACCGTAGATCTGGTTTGGAGGATGATGCGCCCCTTGTCCCTAGAGGGCGTTGCCAGTGGTCGCATGGCATAGGCCCATGGTGTGCTTTGGGAGTTTCCCGATTGGGCCGTGACTTTTGAGTTGTCGAGAGTGTCGTTTGCTTGACTCTGGTAGCCAATTGAAGCAGCCTGATGGTCCCATAGGGATGGTCAGCCAAGTTCTGGCCACCCATCGGGTGGGTGTTTGGAGATTGGTTGAGCTATTTGTGAAGGCGGTTATTCTCTGCCTCGAGATCATCATTTTGGTGAAGAAGGCGCAACGCTCTTCGTCTCTAGTCTCATATGTAGCGTCAGGGATGGTAGCATCTCTTGACAAAGGGGCGAGACAGCCGAGCGTGAGTTTCTCAAGTTCCTCCTGAGGTGGCTAGGGTCTTGTATGTTCATGTAGCACTTAGGTCGCTTCGAGGGCTCGGCACCATCCTCCTCAAGTTGTTCCTCCTCCATGTTAGGGTTCTCGAGGAGGTATTGATCATAATCGATCTCGTCGAGATCAAGGATGGAGACTTTACCCTCCGTGGGTTCCCAATCTTCTAGTATTTTTGCTATCTCTTTGTCGCCGTTGGTGACCATCCCGACGAACTAGGTAGCTAGGTTGTTGAAGCAATCATGAGAGTTGAGATGACAGATGGGGTGTCCCTTAGTACGAGGTTCGGCGGATTCTACGAGGACATCTTGAAGCCAACTCGAATAAGTCGCCACCGCATTCCTTAATACGATAGTGAAACTGGGCAGGAAGTAATCAGGTGGCGATAGCAGATCCAATCGAGGAGTCCAGTTTGGATCTTCCTAGAGCCGAAGGATGGCCTCGAGATTGCTCTCTCGGCCAAGCTCGGTGAAGACATCATGTCCGTAGTGGTTCAAGTGTTGGGCAACAGCGCGGTGCCCAACATCCATAGCTTCCTCCAATCCGACAAAGGTTGCATAGATCAGGGGAGGCTCCTCCTCCTCCTCCATGGGTGATTCAGGTTCTCGTAGATGCAAGTCCCCAAACCGGTCGGTGATGAAGTCTATGTCACAGAACCGACCAATTTATAAGAGCACAAGTACAAAAACAATCGCCGGAACGATCAAATTCTCGAAATTGAGCCCATATAAACCCGGTAGTCAACCGAAATCTCGAAGGATTTCAAACCAACTTGCATACAACCAAGATCACAGTAATTCAACATAACATATCGTACGTTACAACATTTCACAGACGTTTGCAAATAGATTACAACATCACAGAGTCAACGTTATTACAAAACAAGTCTTGTAAAACATGCGGAAGCAAATAGTTTAACTCACACACCGAGTTCAAATACACATACTGGTTTGCTGATCACGGCCCGCAAAAGCATTCAGATAAGAGAAAGGAGATCATGCCCATGATCTAGTCCTCATCACCCGCCGGGTGGAGACAATACTTGCAGAATCCCTGATATAGGAGGTCATCTGCAACAAGAGGGAATAAACCCTGAGTACGGGAATGTACTCAGCTAGACTTACCCGTCGAAAACCAAACAAATGACACCAAGGATTATGCATAGCTTCATGTAGTGGAGCTGGCTGACACTTTCTTTTTGCAGAAAAGCATAAGTAATAATGATCAACTCTTAACCTGAACTAGCAGTAACTTTTTAGCCATTAACCTGTCATCTATATTAGCACCTGTACTAAGCAATCATTTTATTAGGGTGCAAACATTAATAGCCATATCAGGTATTCATTATGGCAACCTTATCATCATCCATTTAACCATATCGTTAAATTAATTGAATCTACGTTGCCGCTGCTCAGTCAAGTTCTCACTATCCGGGAGAGACGGCGATTCGAATCGATTCCTATCCAGCTGGAGGGTTATTCCTAAACACAAACCCTGCTTCCCCCGTCAGGGTCGCAACAAGTCACCTTTGGTACAATTCAGGAGTCGCGGGTCCGAACAGATCGGCATTCTCAGAGAACCACTCTGCCAAGGTTGTTCGGGACTCTAACCCGCCTTGGACTTATGCCAATGGCTCTCCGCACATCCTTACTACCTCCAGAGTGCCGCCACTGCTCGCGTTCCCGGCCTGAACCGAGCTACTAGGCTTCACGGTCGGAACGACTTATCCGGCCAGCTAAGTGTTAGGCTACGTTCAACATGACATGAGGACGTACAGCGTATCGGTCCTTAAACGACTCAGACGGAGTCACTATGTTCAAACCTACACAAGACCCCGCCCGGTCTTAATTCATTATTCACATGGTTCTTTTCCACGATAGCAAATATAGCCAACCGTGATCCACCTCATCCTAAAGCTCGCAGGTGACAGGAAATCACCTGACTTCTACCGCACTAAGCATGGCTAAGCATTTAACCCGTTCCTGAACTTAAATAGGATTCCAGTGCGATATCTGGACAAGGATATATAATGCAGCAATTGGTTCCAACCAATTCCTATACTTAATGCATCATCAACAATAAAAGATACTCAATGTATTTGTAAAAACATGGGAGGCTTAATATGCTCCGGGGCTTGCCTTTCAGGAACGAGGAAGGCTGGTGGTCAGGGCACTCGGGCAATTCCTCCGCGGCGACTGCTTCGTCGGCTTCCTGCACCTCGGGTTCCTCCTCCTGGTTGGCTCCCTCGAACTCCAGCAACGTCACTCCCTCCGGCACACCTATTGCATGAATGCGCAAGATAAATATCATGGATGCACATGTACGAATGTCGGGGATGCTCGGGGAATGCACATGTTCGCTGTAGTTTGCATATTCCAACTTAAGCCCTATTCAAATCACTTTCACTTACCACGTTTATACAACCTAAGGTATAATTGCTCATCTTCCGTTAATGACCTAGCACCTGCACCTAAGCATATTCTCAAGTTAGGCTAACCCCTAAACAATCAATGAGAATATTGCAACCACATACACTCAAGCAATTGTATTTCAGCAAGATGACTACTATGTAGCGGCGCAGTAAACTAGCCATAACTGGAGATTTATAAATCCAATTGATATGCAACAAGACAATCTAGAAAGCTTATAAAATTGTCTACAAAACATTTTCAGACCTCAAAGCATGATTCAAACCTTTACCAGGTCGAATTCATCAATCCACAGAAGTCTATCCTCACAAGGCAGAGAATAAGCAAAAACTGCAACCTAACTTTAAACAGATGTAGTTTCTAAACTACTGGGCCAAATGCCCTCAAATTTTGACATGAGCTAGATACATAAATTATCTACAACTCTTGTATTCATTACAATCACAGAAAACCAAAATATCATGGGGCACTTTCCAAAGTCCCCAGATCTGTCCAGAGGGACATGATGCAAACAAATAATTATTAACTTATGATGTAAACATATAATTAGACAAAACCAACTTTACTATCTTATCACACATATCATAAGAACACCAGAAAGTAGGGTGTTCATCACCAAAACATTTCTTTTACTACCTTTCTTAATTTATTTAATTAATTAGAGGAAATGGTAAACACATATGAAAACTACCCCATTAATTCTACAAAAATTACAGTAGCTACTACATGCTCTAAGTAGACTACCATAAAAATTTCACACCATTTGAGTAAGTATAACAACCTACACAAAAATGGTAAGGCAGAATGACTTAAAATGGCATAATTAGGAAACCCTAATGAAAAGTGTCAAGCAACAGATTTCATATTTTTCCTAGCATCCTTAGGGTATTAGGATACTACCTACAAATTTTCATGGCCATTGGATTCATAGATTAATTACTAAAATTTACACAAGAATCACCCGATGATAAAAGGAAAATCTATAACTCAAAAACTACACATGCAATGACTCTCAAATTTTAACCAGAGCTTCTACTACACAAGACTAGCTTACCCACAAAATTTCATAATTTTTGGATCACAGAAACTCAAGATATGATTTAAACAAGTTTGCATGCACTCAAAAACACTTTTTTAAGTTCCTATTTAATTCATCCAAAATTTCTACAAAATGTGCTCAAGATATATTTTTCTTAAATACTAGACCTAATAGTGAGTCTAACAAAATTGGAACCATCTAATTTGGATCTACATAACAGGAGATACAAAAATATCAAATAAGCAATCAAAACTGAATTTTTGAACCATCCTTAAGAACAACAGCCACTGACGTGTGGGACCCGGCTGTCAGCCGACCCCACCCATCAGCGTGACAGAAACAGAGGAGGCGCATTCGATGGCGCGACGGTGGTCTTGCTCGCCGACGGCGAGGACTCCGGCGAAACCACGGCACCGACGTGCTCCTACCGACGATACGCGCCTAATGAGCTACCTATCTCGGCCTATTGCCGGTGTTAAGGACGACGACGGCGCCAATGGCGGCCCGGTGATGCGGACCGACGGTGAGCCACCGACGGCGACTGAGATAGCTCAATCCAAGGCTACACCTGGTTTCCCCACCCCAATGTGACTCTAAATCACCCCCTATCGGGACCCGTGGTGGTCGGAGATGAGCCAGCCACTGTGATGGGCCACGGCGGCGAAGTCCGACGAGACCGTGCGCGGCGTGGGAGCTTACCGAACGCGGCTAGCAAGTGACCTTGGGCGCGATGTGACGGTGGAAATGCGGAGGAGCTATGGAGGTGGCGAATGGGCGAAGAGGTGCGAGCTTGCGCTGGCTACGACGATGGCGGAACCGCTCGACGGCAAGGCGAAGCTGCGCTGCTCTGTTGCGAAGGAGAAAGAAGAAAGCAAGAAATGGAATGGTGGCGCTGGAAGGCTCACGGCGTGCGCTGTGGCTTCAAGTGGAGAACACCATCCGCGGGTTCAGGCCAGCCACGGCGCGTGGCCTGGGCGGTCAGTCGGCCGTCGACGCGCGACGTACACGCGGCCGTTGTTCTCTGAAACCGGTCGCCACTGTAGCACGTCTGAAATGCCGATTCAGTTATCCAATGGCGACTGACAGGCGAAGTTCGACGATGATTAGCTTCTAATCCGTTGGTTATCAGCGAAATCAGTCAAGATACAAATTGTAGCCCTATGTACCAGCTACACTTTATGTTAAATGACCAAGACCTAATTCCCAATGGATCATGAGTTGCATCAAGCCAAAGTTGGCCCGATCAAACTGGAATTGTATTAAGGACTTAGAAAAATTTTCAAATGTTGAAACCACCTTCAAAACTGACTTGTGGGACCTTTTTGGGCATGTTGTGCACATTTTCACGAGTTGGTCACAAAATAACTTTTGTTCCTTATATAATTCGCTACTACTTTGCTTTAGGTTGCTCAGACATGCAAACATCCTAAGCCACACTTTTTAAACAGTCAAACAAAAGGGTTCATGGGTCAAATTTGGTCAAACCATAACTTGGAAACCTAATTAGTCAAAGTGACCAACATGAACAATGTTCCAAAGGACATTCTATGTGTAACTAAGTTACTTACAAGCATTTCTAGCCACACCATGCATTGGTCACACAAGAATCAATCAAGGTATACACTGAAACAATGAAAAACACAAGAAGTGTTGCAAATGTTTCATAGTCATGTTTCACACGTTTCATGATCTTGTTGCATAGTATTAACTAATCTTGTTTCACTAAGTGAGTGGCACATGTTGCACTTAAGTGTTGCACACTTTACATTTCATAAAAGAGGCAACACACATGAAATATACAACATGTTGCAATGTTTCGAAATCATGTTTCATGTGCTATAAGTTCACGAATGGATGCATGATGCTCATGTTCATGAAATGCAGTGCAAATGTGGAAGCTAAACACCAGGGGTGTTACAGCCCTCCCCCCTTATAAAAATCTCGTCCCGAGATTTGAAAAGCGTACCATTGTTGATAGAATTCCTTATAACCATCCCTCAAATAGTCTTCCCTTTCCCATGTTGCATCGCGTTCACTACCCTGATTGCTCCACATGACTTTATAGAACTTGACTACCCGACTTCGAGTCACTCGCTCACGAGTGTCAATCACTCGAACCGGCTTTTCTTCAAAGGTCAAATCCGATTTTAACTCGATATCCCCCAGTGGAACTCTTTCTTCAGGGACGCGAAGACATTTCTTCAATTGGGATACATGAAAGACATTGAAGATAGCACTCATCTCAGGAGGTAATTGAATCTTGTACGCCACTTTACCACTTTGTCCAATGATTTCAAATGGACCAACATATCTCGGCGCAAGCTTTCGCTTCACACCAAAGCGTTGGACACTTTTCATAGGTGAGACTTTCAGATAAACGAAGTCTCCAACCTCAAATTCAATAGGTTTTCTACGTCGATCAGCATAACTTTTCTGCCTAGCTTGAGCTGCGGCCATGTGGGTTTGGATAGTACGGACTTGTTCTTCGGCTTCTTGAACAAAATCAATTCCATAATATCTCCTTTCATCGGCTTCTACCCAGTTCAACGGGGTTCTACACTTCCGGCCATACAAAGCTTCAAATGGTGCCATCTTTATGCTCTCTTGATAACTATTATTGTACGAGAATTCAGCTAGGGGCAACCATTTTTCCCATGAGCCCTTAGCCGAGATGACACAAGCTCTCAACATATCTTCTAAGATTTGATTCACCCGTTCAGTTTGCCCATTGGTTTGCGGATGATAGGCAGAACTTCTTACGAGCTTAGTCCCTAATAATCCATGTAAGTGCTCCCAAAAGCGAGCAGTGAACTGTGGTCCTCTATCCGAGACAATAGTACAAGGGATCCCATGAAGTTGGACTATCTGGTTGAAGTACAACTCCGCGTAGTCGGTTGGACGAAAGTCTATGCGGACAGGAATAAAGTGTGCCGACTTGGTCAGTCGGTCCACAATTACCCAAATTGAGTTAAAATTCCTCTGAGTGGTAGGGAGTCCAACTATAAAATCCATACTTATCTCTTCCCATTTCCAACCTGGAATAGAGAGTGGCTGAAGTAATCCAGCTTTCATGTGTACAGCCTTGACCCGACAACAAGTGTCACACCTAGCCACATAAGCGGCTATCTCTTTCTTCATTTTGGTCCACCAAAATCGAGGCTTTAAATCATGATACATTTTACTACTACCAGGATGAATAGATAGCTTAGAGGAATGAGCTTCGGATATGATTTGGTCTCTAAGCTCTCTATCCTTCGGAACTACCAACCTATCCTTGAACCATAACACGCCTTCCTCATCTACTCGAAAATGTTTGGTTTCTTGCTCTTTCATCTTGCGTTTGATGTGAAACACACCTGTATCTGTCTTCTGTAGCTCGATAATTCAGTTCTGTAGAGTACAACTGACAGTGATGTTGTGAAGGACTGCAGGATGAAGGAGCTTTGACAAATGGACATCACTCTCAATCAACGAGTGGCAAAGAGACTTTCTGCTTAAGGCATCCGCGACGACGTTTGCCTTGCCAGGGTGATAGTGCACTTGAAGGTTATAATCCTTAATCAACTCGAGCCATCTTCTCTGACACATATTTAACTCTGGTTGAGTGAAGATGTACTTGAGGCTTTTGTGATCAGTGTAGATGTTGCACACATTGCCAAGCAGATAATGTCTCCAGGCCTTCAAAGCATGAACAACTGCAGCGAGTTCCAAGTCATGCGTTGGATAATTCACTTCATGCTTCTGAAGTTGGCGAGAGGTATAAGCGATGACTCTACCCTCTTGCATAAGAACACCTCCTAACCTAATACCTGATGCATCACAGAACACATCAAAAGGTTTCTCGATATCCGGTTGCGCCAAAACCGGAGCCGATGTTAGAAGAGTTTGCAGGGTATGGAAAGCCGCATCACACTCAGGAGTCCAGACAAACTTCATGTCTTTTTGCAGCAATCGAGTCATAGGCTTGGCTATTTTAGAGAAATCCGGGATGAAGCGACGATAATAGCCAGCCAACCCCAGAAAACTCCGAACCTCGTGCACCGAGATGGGAGCCTTCCAGTTCAATACTTCTTGCACCTTGGTGGGATCAACCATAATTCCACCATCGGACAACACGTGTCCAAGAAAAGGTACCTCACGAAGCCAAAATTCACATTTGCTGAACTTTGCATACAGCTGGTGTTCTCGCAATCTAGTAAGAACCACCCGCAAATGTTCAACATGATCTTCTTCATTCTCAGAATAGACCAGGATATCATCTATGAATACCACCACAAATTTGTCCAACTCAGGCATAAACACTGAATTCATCAGATACGAAAAATGTGCGGGGGCATTGGTCAATCCAAAAGACATAACAAGGTATTCATACAGACCATATCTTGTAGAGAATGCAGTTTTTGGGACATCCTCAGGCCGAATTTTGATTTGATGATACCCAGATCTCAAATCAATCTTGGAAAAGACTTTTGCTTTAGATAACTGATCAAACAAGATATCTATGCGTGGCAGAGGGTACTTATTCTTAATTGTAACTGCATTCAAGGGTCTATAATCTACACACATGCGTAGAGACTGATCCTTCTTCTTCACAAAGATGGCTGGGCACCCCCACGGAGATGAACTAGGGCGGATAAGGCCTTTCTGTAGCAGTTCATTCAACTGGGTCTTGAGTTCAGCTAGTTCATTGGGAGGCATTCTATATGGCCTTCTAGATATGGGAGCTGTACCAGGAAGCAACTCTATCTTGAATTCTACTTCTCGATCCGGGGGCAATCCAGGCAAATCATCGGGAAAAATATCCGGAAAGTCACACACGACAGGGATATCTGCCATAGACTTTGCTTGCACCGCATTGGTCGTGCAAGAAAGATTGATGTCCTTGGGTAACTGTACTAGAAAACCCTCCCGATTACCAGGATCTCTGAGCATGACTACTCTAGTCGACGTATCAATAAGTACTCCATGAAGGCTCATCCAATTCATTCCCAATATCACATCAATACCTAGCCCTGGTAAAACTACCAAATCAACCTGATAACTTCGCCCCTCTATCTCAAATTGTACGTCCCCAACTACCAGCTTAGTTGGAATAATACCACTAGCAGCCCTTATACAATAACCCTCACCCTCAACAGTATATGTTTTCTGCATAAACTTGGATGCAAATGATGGACTAATGAAGGAATGCGAAGCACCTGAATCAAATAGTACAACTGCAGGGTGTTGGTCAATCAGAAACTTACCGGCAGTCACTACCTCTCCTGAAGGAATCTCAGTAATATTAGTGTGGTTCACTTGTCCTTGACGGCCACCCTGGTAATTATTCTTCTTAGGGTAAGGGCATTCCCTTGCCCAGTGGCCTGTCTTGTTGCAGTTCCAGCACGGCATGTTGCTTGGTGGAGCCCTGGAACTGCCCTGACTGGTAGTGCCCTTGGGAAGAGCAACTGTAAATGCCTTGCGAAACCCAGTCTTGACGGGATTCTTCTTCTGCGGTGGGCGAAACTTGACGGCTGACGCTGGAGGACGGAATGGAGCCCTTTGTGCGACGGGAGCCTTAGATTGTGAGGCACCCGCCTCATAGGCCCTCTTACAACTTTTTGAAGCAGTGTACACAGCATTGTTGTTCTCTTGCGATAAAGCATCGCTCACAAACTCATTGAAATGAGCGCACTTGCAATTTCCCATGGTCTTCATCAGTTTGGGGCTAAGTCCCCGCTTGAAGCTTGCAATCTTCTTGGCATCTGTGTCCACAAACTCGGTAGCATACCTTGCAAGGTTGTTGAAAGCTTGCAGGTATTCGTTCAGGCTCTTGTTTCCCTGAGTCAACTTCATGAACTCTGTATGTTTGATCGCCATAAGACCAGGAGGAATGTAATTTCCCCTGAAAGCAGACTTGAACTAATCCCATGTGATTTGGGCATTAGCAGGCATAGTGGACCGATGATGACTCCACCAGATGCCAGCAGGTCCATGAAGTTGGTGCGATGCGTATTCAGTTTTGAGCACCTCAGTCAAGCGGAGCAGACGGAACTTCTGCTCGAGAGTATTCAACCACTCATCAGCTTGTAGAGGCTCCTCAGCCTCCTTGAAGATTGGGGGTTTCGTGTCAAGGAAATCCTTGAAATCACTGTATTGATTTGGATCCGGTCCTTGGCGTGGACCACGGCCATCACGATTCGCAATCGTACGAAGGGCCTCGGCCATAGTGCGCTGTCCTTCCGCAAGCATTGCTATTAATTCCGTTGGTGTGGGTGGTGGTGGCGGAAGATCATCATCATCACTCGCACCGGTGGAACGAGTACGAGGCATCTGCACAATGCGCAACCAGTAATTATTGATGATGTCAGCACATTGGAGAGGAACAATATAATCGTGCCCAACTGAATTTACTGATGAGAATGAAAGCTTCATACAATAAACAGAGGCAATAATTCATTCCCCAATCACCACCTCATCAAGTAGATTACTAGCGCCATACGCAGTGCATCCCAACATGACAAGTTTTAAACTTCCATTACGATACGCATCCCAAAGGGAGC
The DNA here is from genome assembly GCF_019320115.1 of Miscanthus floridulus. Lineage (NCBI taxonomy): Eukaryota > Viridiplantae > Streptophyta > Magnoliopsida > Poales > Poaceae > Miscanthus > Miscanthus floridulus. Next base: position 43,887,608 of record NC_089596.1, read on the forward strand.
GAATTGAGGTACTTCACAAGTATGACTGCAAAAGCTTAACTAGTGAGACTTGCTAACGAACTACTCGTCGAAGTGATTACTGTCCACATTGGAGACACCTTGGACTTCTTCTGGGTATTCCTCTCCTTCAAACTTCTTGCCGAGAGATTTCACTTTATACTTAGGATAAGCAATTATAAGGGAGGGAGTAATGCAATATGAATGTCATGAGTGAATATGATGCATGCTCGTTCCGTACGTCTTCGCAACCCTAAGAAATTTTAAGCTTTAGCGGACTATACGGTGGCATACATACGTTCTCTCAATTAGCGGTAACTAGTCGATCTACACGGTGCGTTGTTAGCGTACCTATAGAAAAACTTCATTGCAGCCCAACCCAACAAGATATAATGCTAATTACACAAGTAGTACTAAGATACTCTCCATATATACATCCCCCGATATATATACTTCGGTATCAAAACTACCCGAGAAATGTACCCACAATTAAGTACTTTCATATATACATGTATGCAACATGTAAATATTCCAGTAATCACAACTAACTCTCCCCTAGACCGACGGTTGGACGGTCATGCTCTCGCAACTCACACTTACCTTAGCGTAGAGGCAATTGATCCATACATTACCATTCAAACGAATGGCATCCATGCAATATCACGCCGCATGGACGACGAAATAGAAATAATCAATTCCCCCAGTTAGTAATTATATATAAGCCACCTAAAAGTCCTTAAGTGGGCTATAAGGGATGTGATCACCAGTATACCGTAAAAATTTTGATTTTTGAATACTTATATATAGCTATAAGTTTGAAAACCATTTTAACAACAAAAGCTTTTGTTTTAAATAGCCGTAAGACATGTTTAATGTTGAATCTAGCTCTGATACCAGCTGTCACAGAACCGACCAATTTATAAGAGCACAAGTACAAAAACAATCGCCGGAACGATCAAATTCTCGAACTTGAGCCCATATAAACCCGGTAGTCAACCAAAATCTCGAAGGATTTCAAACCAACTTGCATACAACCAAGATCACAGTAATTCAACATAACATATCGTACGTTACAACATTTCACAGACGTTTGCAAATAGATTACAACATCACAGAGTCAACGTTATTACAAAACAAGTCTTGTAAAACATGCGGAAGCAAATAGTTTAACTCACACACCGAGTTCAAATACACATACTGGTTTGCTGATCACGGCCCGCAAAAGCATTCAGATAAGAGAAAGGAGATCATGCCCATGATCTAGTCCTCATCACCCGCCGGGTGGAGACAATACTTGCAGAATCCCTGATATAGGAGGTCATTTGCAACAAGAGGGAATAAACCCTGAGTACGGGAATGTACTCAGCTAGACTTACCCGTCGAAAACCAAACAAATGACACCAAGGATTATGCATAGCTTCATGTAGTGGAGCTGGCTGACACTTTCTTTTTGCAGAAAAGCATAAGTAATAATGATCAACTCTTAACCTGAACTAGCAGTAACTTTTTAGCCATTAACCTGTCATCTATATTAGCACCTATACTAAGCAATCATTTTATTAGGGTGCAAACATTAATAACCATATCAGGTATTCATTATGGCAACCTTATCATCATCCATTTAACCATATCGTTAAATTAATTGAATCTACGTTGCCGCTGCTCAGTCAAGTTCTCACTATCCGGGAGAGACGGCGATTCGAATCGATTCCTATCTAGCTGGAGGGTTATTCCTAAACACAAACCCTGCTTCCCCCGTCAGGGTCGCAACAAGTCACCTTTGGTACAATTCAGGAGTCGCGGGTCCGAACAGATCGGCATTCTCAGAGAACCACTCTGCCAAGGTTGTTCGGGACTCTAACCCGCCTTGGACTTATGCCAATGGCTCTCTGCACATCCTTACTACCTCCAGAGTGCCGCCACTGCTCGCGTTCCCGGCCTGAACCGAGCTACTAGGCTTCGCGGTCGGAACGACTTATCCGGCCAGCTAAGTGTTAGGCTGCGTTCAACATGACATGAGGACGTACAGCGTATCGGTCCTTAAACGACTCAGACGGAGTCACTATGTTCAAACCTACACAAGACCCCGCCCGGTCTTAATTCATTATTCACATGGTTCTTTTCCACGATAGCAAATATAGCCAACCGTGATCCACCTCATCCTAAAGCTCGCAGGTGACAGGAAATCACCTGACTTCTACCGCACTAAGCATGGCTAAGCATTTAACCCGTTCCTGAACTTAAATAGGATTCCAGTGCGATATCTGGACAAGGATATATAATGCAGCAATTGGTTCCAACCAATTCCTATACTTAATGCATCATCAACAATAAAAGATACTCAATGTATTTGTAAAAACATGGGAGGCTTAATATGCTCCGGGGCTTGCCTTTCAGGAACGAGGAAGGCTGGTGGTCAGGGCACTCGGGCAATTCCTCCGCGGCGACTGCTTCGTCGGCTTCCTGCACCTCGGGTTCCTCCTCCTGGTTGGCTCCCTCGAACTCCAGCAACGTCACTCCCTCCGGCACACCTATTGCATGAATGCGCAAGATAAATATCATGGATGCACATGTACGAATGTCGGGGATGCTCGGGGAATGCACATGTTCGCTGTAGTTTGCATATTCCAACTTAAGCCCTATTCAAATCACTTTCACTTACCACGTTTATACAACCTAAGGTATAATTGCTCATCTTCCGTTAATGACCTAGCACCTGCACCTAAGCATATTCTCAAGTTAGGCTAACCCCTAAACAATCAATGAGAATATTGCAACCACATACACTCAAGCAATTGTATTTCAGCAAGATGACTACTATGTAGCGGCGCAGTAAACTAGCCATAACTGGAGATTTATAAATCCAATTGATATGCAACAAGACAATCTAGAAAGCTTATAAAATTGTCTACAAAACATTTTCAGACCTCAAAGCATGATTCAAACCTTTACCAGGTCGAATTCATCAATCCACAGAAGTCTATCCTCACAAGGCAGAGAATAAGCAAAAACTGCAACCTAACTTTAAACAGATGTAGTTTCTAAACTACTGGGCCAAATGCCCTCAAATTTTGACATGAGCTAGATACATAAATTATCTACAACTCTTGTATTCATTACAATCACAGAAAACCAAAATATCATGGGGCACTTTCCAAAGTCCCCAGATCTGTCCAGAGGGACATGATGCAAACAAATAATTATTAACTTATGATGTAAACATATAATTAGACAAAACCAACTTTACTATCTTATCACACATATCATAAGAACACCAGAAAGTAGGGTGTTCATCACCAAAACATTTCTTTTACTACCTTTCTTAATTTATTTAATTAATTAGAGGAAATGGTAAACACATATGAAAACTACCCCATTAATTCTACAAAAATTACAGTAGCTACTACATGCTCTAAGTAGACTACCATAAAAATTTCACACCATTTGAGTAAGTATAACAACCTACACAAAAATGGTAAGGCAGAATGACTTAAAATGGCATAATTAGGAAACCCTAATGAAAAGTGTCAAGCAACAGATTTCATATTTTTCCTAGCATCCTTAGGGTATTAGGATACTACCTACAAATTTTCATGGCCATTGGATTCATAGATTAATTACTAAAATTTACACAAGAATCACCCGATGATAAAAGGAAAATCTATAACTCAAAAACTACACATGCAATGACTCTCAAATTTTAACCAGAGCTTCTACTACACAAGACTAGCTTACCCACAAAATTTCATAATTTTTGGATCACAGAAACTCAAGATATGATTTAAACAAGTTTGCATGCACTCAAAAACACTTTTTAAGTTCCTATTTAATTCATCCAAAATTTCTACAAAATGTGCTCAAGATATATTTTTCTTAAATACTAGACCTAATAGTGAGTCTAACAAAATTGGAACCATCTAATTTGGATCTACATAACAGGAGATACAAAAATATCAAATAAGCAATCAAAACTGAATTTTTGAACCATCCTTAAGAACAACAGCCACTAACGTGTGGGACCCGGCTGTCAGCCGACCCCACCCGTCAGCGTGACAGAAACAGAGGAGGCGCATTCGATGGCGCGACGGTGGTCTTGCTCGCCGACGGCGAGGACTCCGGCGAAACCACGGCACCGACGTGCTCCTACCGACGATACGCGCCTAATGAGCTACCTATCTCGGCCTATTGCCGGTGTTAAGGACGACGACGGCGCCAATGGCGGCCCGGTGATGCGGACCGACGGTGAGCCACCGACGGCGACTGAGATAGCTCAATCCAAGGCTACACCTGGTTTCCCCACCCCAATGTGACTCTAAATCACCCCCTATCGGGACCCGTGGTGGTCGGAGATGAGCCAGCCACTGTGATGGGCCACGGCGGCGAAGTCCGACGAGACCGTGCGCGGCGTGGGAGCTTACCGAACGCGGCTAGCAAGTGACCTTGGGCGCGATGTGACGGTGGAAATGCGGAGGAGCTATGGAGGTGGCGAATGGGCGAAGAGGTGCGAGCTTGCGCTGGCTACGACGATGGCGGAACCGCTCGACGGCAAGGCGAAGCTGCGCTGCTCTGTTGCGAAGGAGAAAGAAGAAAGCAAGAAATGGAATGGTGGCGCTGGAAGGCTCACGGCGTGCGCTGTGGCTTCAAGTGGAGAACACCATCCGCGGGTTCAGGCCAGCCACGGCGCGTGGCCTGGGCGGTCAGTCGGCCGTCGACGCGCGACGTACACGCGGCCGTTGTTCTCTGAAACCGGTCGCCACTGTAGCACGTCTGAAATGCCGATTCAGTTATCCAATGGCGACTGACAGGCGAAGTTCGACGATGATTAGCTTCTAATCCGTTGGTTATCAGCGAAATCAGTCAAGATACAAATTGTAGCCCTATGTACCAGCTACACTTTATGTTAAATGACCAAGACCTAATTCCCAATGGATCATGAGTTGCATCAAGCCAAAGTTGGCCCGATCAAACTGGAATTGTATTAAGGACTTAGAAAAATTTTCAAATGTTGAAACCACCTTCAAAACTGACTTGTGGGACCTTTTTGGGCATGTTGTGCACATTTTCACGAGTTGGTCACAAAATAACTTTTGTTCCTTATATAATTCGCTACTACTTTGCTTTAGGTTGCTCAGACATGCAAACATCCTAAGCCACACTTTTTAAACAGTCAAACAAAAGGGTTCATGGGTCAAATTTGGTCAAACCATAACTTGGAAACCTAATTAGTCAAAGTGACCAACATGAACAATGTTCCAAAGGACATTCTATGTGTAACTAAGTTACTTACAAGCATTTCTAGCCACACCATGCATTGGTCACACAAGAATCAATCAAGGTATACACTGAAACAATGAAAAACACAAGAAGTGTTGCAAATGTTTCATAGTCATGTTTCACACGTTTCATGATCTTGTTGCATAGTATTAACTAATCTTGTTTCACTAAGTGAGTGGCACATGTTGCACTTAAGTGTTGCACACTTTACATTTCATAAAAGAGGCAACACACATGAAATATACAACATGTTGCAATGTTTCGAAATCATGTTTCATGTGCTATAAGTTCACGAATGGATGCATGATGCTCATGTTCATGAAATGCAGTGCAAATGTGGAAGCTAAACACCAGGGGTGTTACAGTCTAGGCTGCCAAAGGTGATTTTTGCACCTAGCTACATCTTCTCCATGTCGTCATCAATGTTGATGATGATTCCCAGCTGAAACACAATGTCAATCTGAATGCAAAAGGCCCCTACCTAGCGCACCAACTATCAGATGACTTAGCTCTGGCAATGCCTAGCAACATGATCGTGTAGACAGATCTAGATGGTAGCACATGAGACCCAAGGATTTATACTAGTTTGGGGTGTGGTGGCATGCTAAACCATACTCTAGTGGGTGCTGCTGCTCTTCTTGTATCAGTATGCTTTGTTACAGGGGCTATTTGTCTGTGTTTTGTAAACCAGACTAGTAAACTTATTATGATTGCTGTGTTGCTCTAGGAATATGATGGTAGCATCCAAAAGACACAAGGATATATATTGGTTTGGGCCATAGCCCTATGTCTAGTCTCAGAGATGATTGAGTACGTGTTCCTCGCTTGAATGCTCTAAAGTTCTTATAATGGGGGGTGCAAGAATGTTGGAAGAGGTAGGAGATCTAGAGCTAGGAGACAGGCTGTCCGAAGGGAAGCTTCAGGAGCCCTTCTACAGTGTAAGAATGAGTGAATGAGAGATGGATTGAATGGTTTTGGATCCCCAAGATGGGTGCCCTGGCTGCCCTTATATAGAGTTCAGGGCTAGGGCATGTACAAAGAAGAAGGTTCTCCCAACCGAAGGGTCATGAGCCTAAGGGAGGTCCTAGCTAACTTGGCTTACAAGCTACGCCATCTTGTGGAGTATGTTTGGGTGTGGTTGTCGTCATGGTCTTGTGGCCATGTCATGGCATGGTGTGACGTGGTGCTACTATGCCAGCCATGGCGGCACTATAGGCATGATTTTGGTTCACTAGGAATTCTATGCGATGTGGTCCTTGCCATGGTCTTTGTCATTGCCTCCTAGTTTCTAGGGGCCTCATACATGTAGCCGCCCTGGGTCATCGATCGCATTGTTGGTTTGAGGAGCTGAGGGCCATGATCCTAATCATTGGGTCATGGCTCTCATTGACCTAGGTGACCTCTAAGTCAAGGCCTTCATCATGGATCCCATCCTATAGTCTATAGAATCATACATGCATCCTGTTGGACAGTATTTGGAGGGTGGATCACCATACTGGTTGTCGCCGCCATGCAGTGTTGTCTTGACTACACATCATAGCATAGGGATGGCGTCTGATTGGACCAAGGTGACCGCTGTCCCCTCGGTCCTTACGGAGTCAAAGTAGCATGCTTACTTTTGCTTGAGCGGGCATGTTTGGCTGGGCATGACATCTCCTTGTTCCACCCAGGGGTCATGATGGTGGAGAGGTCATGAGTCTTCTGTCCGTTATGTGGCTAAGACAAAAGGAAGGGGTCATGGCTGACCCTAGCCTAGCTGTCCAGCCTAGTTTGCTTGGCTTGGCTAAGCCTCGGTTGTTTGGACCTTTGCTAGCTGATATATTGTGGGCCCTGTGGCTTGCCAACCAATGGGTGCCTTGACACACCCTTGGGTTATGACCCCGACAGTAGCCCCCGAGTGTTTTTGCGATCATGAAGTGATCGTGAAAGCGCTATGTTGCATGCATATCGAATGCAGCTTTGTAGTTCGTGATTTGTTCAGGCTTTGTCGCTCGACCCCTTGTGGGCTGGTGTGTTCAATGCAGTAGGTGGCTGTCATTCTCCACCCTATCAGGATGCCCTAATGATGTGGTACATGACCACTGAGTCCTGCCTTGTCAGTGTGCCATGCTTCGGGGTTCATGACCTAGATAGGGCCAAGTGGTCTTGTCGATGCTGTTTTGGCCTTGCCTTTGAGAGGGTCTCAATTTCTCCAACATTACGTGGGCATCTGACATTGGTTGGGGCTCCCCATGGTGCACCACATGGGGGCCACCTTTGGTCCAATGAATAGGCACCTCCTTACCATTTACACCACCTTTATTTACTTCTATGAACTTGGTTTTTACTATTGTTGAGTTTGAGAGAAAGAGGGGAGGGAAAAAGTCTGAAGGAATCATGGGGCTCCAAGCGTGCGATCCGCTGGGGATCATTTGCGATGGCCGAAGATCGGCGTCGCTCCTTTCACCAACTAGTGCTAGAAGGCAACTTGCGAGCTGGGGAGTGAGAGGTAGTATGACCACCGAGTCAGGTCATACGCAACATCGGTTTGCTACCTGGCTGCCACTTCTCATCCCAAACCTAGGTGGTTTGTGTGCTCAAAATGTGCGATGGCTAGAGGCATTTCTGGCTCCTCCCTAAGTTTTGCACATAGTTCGGTGTCATGTTGAGATCCCGCTAAAGGTTCACCCAATGTCTGCTTGGGACTACTCATGGAGCAGGGGGAAGGCAAAGTAGCACGGCCTCATCATGCCATCCATGTTGAAAGGATCAGGATGACATCCCTTCTGTGCTTCATTTGCTGGTAATAGCTAGGCTCCCTTTGTTGCTGAAGGGATGGTAGCAGTCCCCTTAGCATGTGGTCCCCAAGGTCGTGCCATTCGTTGAGGAGCAGGCGGGGCATGCGTCTCCTATGGTTCCTCCATGTCATTTGGCCTTAGGTTCTCAGTTGGCATCACCATCGAGGTGACACCTACCCTTGGTGTTTTAGCGACTTGGTTGCTCTTGTATCTGTAAATTTTTAGGCTTCCCTTATGATTGCAATGAGCCCTCGAGCTATGGGTTTGGGGTCATACTTCTGGTTTGGGTTGCCATAAGGGTCATTATGTCCTGATAATGTGAGGAATTTTTCCCTGACCTCTTTTTGCTCGATCGAGAGGTTTTTTGCGATCATGTGTTGGCTCAAAGGTTTTGGACCATTTATTTTTTCCACGTGATTGAGCCATGATCACACTTTGGGCTGCACATCGCCTCATGAGGAAGACTCTGTTGTGTTACCTGAGCCATCTTCTTCGTCGATCTCTCCCAGATAGCACTACTACATAATATTTATCCGTGTCGGGCATTTTGGGTTTCCCGCGGTGGGCAAACCGGTCCGCCACCGCTGAAAGGCCACGGTAAATCGTGGCTTCCCGCGGCGGACAGCTTTGCCCACCGTGGTTAATCGTTCAGGAAAAACAAAAAAAAAGAAAAAAAGCCCACACGGGCTTGGATCTGGGTCGCACTGAACCTAGATCCCGCCGCCGCCGTCGATCCACTGCCGTCGATTGGATCCGCTGTAGCTCCAACCCGCCGCACCGCCGGAGGGAGAGGAAGGGCCGGGGTGGGCGCCACGCCCACCGGATCCGCGCCACCGTCGATTGGGTGGGAGGGAGACGATGCCCCTCCGTGGATCCGTGCCGTCACGGCGGGTTGGGGCCGCCCCTTCGTGGATCCGTGCCATCGCAGCGGGTTGGCGCCGCCCCACCGTGGATCCATGCCAGACGGGCCACGCCGCTGCTTGCCACCGTGCATGGAGGAGCACCCGTCGCCGCTGCTCGCCACCGTCATCGGGGATCTGCAAGGGTGTGAGTGTGAGAGGGACAAGATCCACCATTGATCTGAGAGAGAAGAAAGAGGGCTCCACACCTTGCGCTGGATCCGCCACCGCCGCCGGGGCCTCCATGCTGGCGTCGGGGCCTCCACGTCGGCCGGAGGAGGGAGAGGAAGGGGCACCGTCGGGGCCTCCACCGCTGGCCGAAGGAGGGAGAGGAAGGGGCGCCGTCAGGGCCTCCACCGTCGCCGTCGGGGCGGCCTGACCTAGAGCGCGGGGGAGGAAGAGCGGCTGACTGCGCCTAAGTATACCTATATATACGTGTAGAATATCAGGCCAGCTTGGGCCTGATGGGTCTAGACCTTTTCCATGGTGGGCTTTTAACGTTGTCCGCCACGGTAAATTGATTTACCGTGACGGACACCTTACGATGTCCGCCATGGTAAATAGGGGTATTTACCGTGGCGGGCCTCTTAATATGGCCGCCATGGTAAATCGATTTACTGTGGCGGACACCTTACGATGTCCACCACGGTAAATAGGGTATTTACCGCGGCGGACATATTAAGATGCCCGCCACGGTAAATCGATTTACCGTGGCGGGCAAAAGTGCCCGCTGCGGTAAATAAAAAATGCCCGCCGCGGTAAATCGTGAGATTTATCGCAGCGGGCAAAAATAGGTGCCCACCACGGAGTGCAAAAGTGCAACGCTGCGCATATTCGTTTGTGTAGTAGTGTAGGTCATAGACCTCTAATAGTTTGTCAGTCTTCGAAGCTAGCCTTAGGTCTTTAGACCTGGAGATGATGGGAGGAGTTTCGGTCGTAGCTTGGCCTCAACCTTTTTGGGGGGTCATGGGGACCTAACTCCCATTTTTTTCTGGCATCTCTGGCAACCTCAACAGGTTGTGATGCCCTATTATAGGCAGGTTTGGTTTTGCCCCACGCAGGGAGAAGCATGTCCACCGTAACCACGTGGTCGGAGTGGTGCGCCTCGTCAGGCTCGATGGGTAATCTGAGTGGGACTCGATATCCTCCCCAATTAACGTGGAGTTCAGTTGTGCCTCTTTGAGAGAGATGCCATAAATTGTTGGCTGTCAAGCCCATTTATCCCTGACCACCTCCACAGTGCCAGAGGGCAAGATGCCTCCCCTAGAGGGGGTTAACCTGAGTAACTTCAAAGTGGACAACTCAGATATAGAGAGAGACGGTCATGTGGCTCTGCACCACTGATTAGAGCCATAGGAGCCCATCTCCTCCCCGCCCCTATCCCTTTTGTGGCCTCGAGCCCTTCTAAGGACTAGCCCAAGAGTTGGTTTCCTAAGCAAGATGCAAGGTCATGGTCATGGCGGGTCGTTCTGCGCATGATCTTGGGAGGCGATTGGCCTACCCGGTCATGTCATGACATAATGGCACCCACTCACAAGTAGTCGTGCACTGTGGAATGTGGGCATGTAAATCAAAATGATATGGAAAGAGTAGGGATGTGTGCAACTGTTGTTTTGCCTTCCCTCCGTTCACTTCACCTGCTCTGTGGGATTTTCCAAGCGGTTAGTAAATGTGAATGAACGCACGTGTGCCTTGAGTGTTCTTAGCGGCTATAAATATGCTTGGAGTGGTACGGTAGGGAGGCATTCACTATGGGTCACTTGCTCCGCCACTTCCTAGTTCTTACTCTCGTGCATCCGAAGTTCCTTCCTCGCCGGCTAGAATGGACCATGGCAAACGACCATTGGAGGAGTCACCAGGTGCCGGCAGGGCACTACCGCCTCTTCATCCTTGCTTGCACGATCGGGGGTAAGTGCATTTGGATGAGATTCAAGTTTGAAGGTTCAACCTATATTGACTGTTCATGTTCGTAGGGCTGCCTCCCACGCCATGTCCGGAGGGGCCACCAGCGCCGCTCTTGCCATGGCCCCGCCTGCAGGGGAATCGAGCTCATCGTCACCCTCCTTGGATGATCAATGTGAGTTCCACGAGCTCGCTCGTGGGACAGATGAGGCCTACCAGTGCTACTCTGACGCCACCCGTGAGGTGAGCTAACTGGAGCACTGCCTTGATGCCATCAGGGTGGCCCTCGAGGCCTTGGGGAGGGAGACCTCCGCCGCACAAGCAGCAGCCACTGACGCTTAGGCCCACGTCATGGGTAAGGGTGTTTCTTTGTCTTATTGCCCCGCTCATTGCTTGTCATTCCTAATCTTCCTCTGATCCTCCTATCTTCTTATTGTTAGCATTGGAGGAGCAGCTGGTGGCCTCCTGCCACAAGATGGAGGAGGCTCGCCTCTAGGAAGTTCTCCTAATGGAGGTCCTCGAATGTGTGGTTGTGGCCAAAGTCCGACAGGGAGCTAGCATTTCCCTCGCTGCCCTGTAGCTCTGCACCAGCTAGGACTTTCATTAGGTGGTGCCTAAGTTCCCAAACCGTGCTAGGCAGGCGGAACAGGCAAAGCTGGTCAGTGGTTTTGCCACCGCCATGACCACCATTGTGGCCACCATAAACGTGGCCAGGGACCTTAGGTTGTACCTAGGGTTTTTAAATAAATTTGATTAGTTTGTATCTCATGCTTCTTTTCCTTTCACATGCTCATCGATGATTCGATCATTTGAATGCCGTAGGCGCATGATCTTGCCTGGTGATCGACCCACAAAGCTTAGCTTAGTGTGAATCCATTTTTGTGACCGAGGTGTCATGGGATAGATCTAATAGCAGCAGCCCTCTCATCATTCCCTTTCCTTTGGGTCATGGCGATTTTTCTTCTGGTGAGCATCAGCGCATGGTATGCCATGGTGTAGCCCCGACGAGGGGACCGAGTCGACTAGCATGTGCCAATCAGCACAAGCCACTTGGGGTCACATGCGTTGTCAGAGTGTTGCTTTGATGTGCACTTATTGAGGCGTGTTGTGATCTCTAGGCGCAAGGAGGTTTCGTTGATCATTATGTAGAAATTCTTATTTGGCTGAGAATAGCTTTGATGCGAACACTGAATGTTCGTGCTACTGGTTGAGGCCTTCAACAACCATAGTGCTCGATGCAGCAAGGCCTAGAGTGCGAGGCTCGTCGAATGAAGGAATGCACTATGCCATGAGCCCTCTGGCGCTCATTGTTCGTGTTATCCTCGTGCCGTGTCGTTGTGTGCCATGTCGCATGCCGCCACCGAGGTCGCAAAGCACGATCTCCACATGCTCCCCTACTATGTAGGGAAGTCATGTTCGGGTTTAGCCCCTAGGGGTTGGCACGTAGCTATCGCGATTCCTGTTCACAGAGGTGGGCCTACTAGTGGTCACCTCCTATAGTGATGATCCCATGAGGATCGGGCATCTTGATCTTTAGGTAAGTGTAGTTGGGGACGGCCATGAATTTGGCGTAGCATGGTTGGCCTAGGGTGGCGTGATAGATGCCAGGGAAATACACTATTTTGAAAGTGAGCGTTTCCATGTGGAAATTGGTCTGACCTCCAAACGTCACGGGTAAGTCGACCTGCCTGAGGGGAATGGCCGAGAGCCCGGGTAAGCTTCTGTGGAACAGAGCTCTAGATGGTTGTATCGCCGCTTGTGATAGTCCATGGCATCGTACGTCTTGGCGTATAGGAGGTTGAGGCCGCTCCCACCATCCATGAGGACAAGAGATATGTGGGTCTTGCCGATGATCGGGTCCACGATGAGGGAGAAGCATCCTAGTTGTGGAATGTGGCCAGAGTGATCCTTTCTATCAAGAGTGATCATGGTCTCCAACCATTTTAGGAAAGCCAGGACCGCTTCACCTAGTGCGGCCGCATTGACCTCCCTAGCAGTGAGTTTCTACCGGTATTTGGACTCATACACCACCGGTTCACTAAAGATCATGAGGAACCCTTTGGGTTGGGATATGCATCCCCTTCTCTTCATTACCGGTGGGTCCAGATGGCGTGTCCATGCCGGTTGCCTTGTAGTCACCACTGAAGTAGTGCTTAATGAGGTCACACTCCTTGGGGTGTGCTTGATTGGATAGCCGTGGTTGCGGGACAACATCTTTACTATCTTGTCGAAGCTAATGTGGTTGAGCTAGCCAGTCTTCTGCTTATGGACCCTATCGACCACTGTGATGAACTCGCTATCATGGCACCTCCAGCTATCCTTCTTGCCCTTTACCCATTAACTGCGATCTTTAGCCTCATTCGTGGGTTCAACTTGAGCCTTGCCCTTGTATTTGCAAAAGATTGCATGGACGGCCACCTCACTAGAGGCATGGCTTGTCGTGATGTCGAGCAACTCCCACATCGTCCATGGTTTGCAATGTATGAGCTCATGGATGAGTGCTTCATTAGTCTTTCAGGAGATGAATGCTCTAAACACGTCTGCATCCACAATGTCAGGAAGCTCATTGCACTACATGGAAAACCGGTAGATGTACTCACGTAGAGTCTCTCCCACTTTTTGTTTGTAGGCTTTGAGATCCTAGGAGTTTCTAGGGCACACGTATGTGCCTTGGAACTTCCCTATGAAGATGCGCTTGAAGTCTACCCATGAGTAGATGCTGTCCATGGGGAGATGCTCAAGCCATGCTCGGGCACTTTCTGCTAGGTAGAGCGGCAAGTATTGGATGATGAAGAGATCATCGTCCACCCTGCCCGCTCGATAGGTGAGGTGGAAGTCTTCCAACCATAAGACGGGGTTGGTGTCCCTAGAGTACTTGATGATATTCGGTGGCACATGGAAACACGGTGGGAACGACGTTTGCCGGATCCTTTTTGCGAATGCCTATGGACCGCAGGCATCTAGGCTTGGGCTGCATCGAGCATCCTAAACCCTGGGATACCAGCCATGGTTGTTCGAGTCACTGTCACCATAGTGCAGTTGATCTTTTCCTGCCTAGTCTAGCCTAGGGCACCTGGCACCCTGAGCTAGACGGAAATTGTGGTTCCCAACATAGCGGCTATGCGCTGAGGAGGCTTTTCACCTATGGGCCACGCTGCCGTCACCTGGCCGGAGCTCGCTTGGTGCGTGGTGCCCCTTAAGGGTGCCACACATTGAGGAGATGTGAACAAGGCTAGCCTCGAGATGCCACCTCTACGCAGAGCTTTGAGCCTACTGCACCGCCATAGTTTCCAGCATGTCTCATAGCTTCTGATCAAGGGTTCAGGGGCCATCCGCATGATCAGGGCAACCATCGCAACATTCTGCTAGCTCGAGGGAAGACAAGCATCTCCCTCTTGCCTTATTGGATTTGATCATACATGCGAAGTGCCCATGCCCACGTGCCCTTAGTGTCGAGTTGTTGTGGGATGGGGCATCTGTTGTCATGACATTCATTGGCCTGATCACCTTTGCTGGCCCTGGCTCATTCTAGGTGATCTTGGTCATACTCAGCCTATTCTCTAGGGGTGCATGGAATTGGGTAGGCATCATCCTCTGCATCCTTCGCTGATGCCAACCCAACCTCTAAGAGATGCAACATGTTGCATTCTCTTAGCGAATGGCAGCTCCCCTTAGAATCGGACTCAGAGTCCATGTCCTCTGGGGTCACCAGCAGGAGGTCATATATGAACTCCAGATACTGCTCCATCATCCCCACAAACTAGAGGATTCTGGTATCATCGAACGGCCATCGTGCCTAGTGAGCTCCTGCTCGAAGAGTGCGATCGTGTCCCTCATTTTAGAGGGTAGTGTGGTGCTGGGGTTCTAGAATTTGGCCTTTGGTGGTAGGGGCCTGCTTCCTAAGCATTAGGCAAAAGCATTCACCAACACATAGAAAACACGTCGGCTTAGCTCTGACTCGAGACTTGCCTTGAGATATGCATCGATTCTACATGCTAGCACATTAGAGTCGACGATCGTTGGACTGGCTTGTGCTGGTTCATGTTCAGGCATTGAGATCTATGGTGGAGTTGTATTTTCATTGCTGAGTCACAGCTGACCTAGGTGGTCAGCCACATAGTCTGGATCCCCAAAGCATAGAGCTTGTCTAGGGATAAGACTATTGATGAGAGCTGGCCCATTGATGTCAAAGAACTCAAGGCTTTCGAAGTGGATGTGGCCGCCAGGGGCTATGCCAAGAGCAAGTCTGACATAAGTGCAAGGAGCCATTGCTTTCTCCTCACCAACAAGAGTGCACGACTGTCCCCTACCTGGCGCACCAACTGTCGGTGTTTTGTAAACCAGACTAGTAAACTTATATGATTATCGTGCTGCTCTAGGAAGACGATGGTAGCATCCAAAAGACACAAGGATATATACTGGTTTAGGCCGGAGCCCTATGTTCAATCTCAGAGATGATCGAGTGCATGTTCCTCATTTGAATGCTCTGAAGTTCTTACAATGGGGGTGCAATAATGGTGGAAGAGGCAGGAGATCTAGAGCTAGGAGATATACTATCCGAAAGGAAGCTATAGGAGCCCTTCTACAGTGTAAGAATGAGTGAATGAGAGATAGATCAATTGGTTTTCGATCCCCAAGATGGGTGCCCTAGCTACCCTTATATAGAGTTCAGGTCAGGGCATGTACAAAGAAGAAGGTTCTCCTGACCAAAGGGTCATTAGCCTAACAGAGGCCCTAGCTAACTTGGCTTGCAAGCTACACCATCTTATGGAGCTTGTCTAGGTGTGGTTGTTGTCATGGTCTTATGGCCGTGTCGCGGCATGGTGTGATGTGGTGCTACTATGTTGACCATGGTGACACTGTAGGCACGATGTTGGTTCGCTAGCTATCTTGTGCGATGTGGTCCTCGCCGTGGTCTTTGTCATCGCCTCCTGGTTTCTGAGGGTGTCATAGATGAGTTGGTAGCCGCCCCCAGGTCGTCGGTCACCTTGTTGGTTTGAGGAGCTCAGGCTCATGATCCTAATCGTTGGGGTCATGGCTCCTGCCGGTCTAGGTGGCCTCTAAGTTAAGGCCTTCATCGTGGATCCCATCTTGTAGTGAGTAGAATGGTACATGCATCCTATCAGACCATATTTGGATTGTGGATCACCATACTGGTTGTCGCCGCCATGCGGTGTTATCTTGTCTACACTACATGGTGCAAGAATGGCATCTGACTGGACTGAGGTGACCACTCTCTCCTCGGTCCTTGCGGAGTCTGAGTAGTGTTGACGGTAGATAACATACGTCATAAACCATCAATAGAACTTGCATAAATAGCTAAAATTGATCACCAACATAGACTTAGGGGTTGAAACTAACAAATTCCATGAGTTTTAGTGAATCTGTGTTTCCAGTAGGATTTAATCAGAAAATCACCAAGGAGGACCTATTCGTTAGAGAAAATCATAGAATTCCACTGTGTAACCGACATGGGAAGACTCTCGAATACTCTAGGAGGCTCTCCACTGAGGTGGGGCATGAGCCACTGCCAGGTAGGGCTAGTCAGCCCCTCCTAGAGGCCGCCGGCCCCTATGGGCACCACATATCATCCTCTTTGCTATGTCGGTTCTCCAATGCCTTAAGGATTGCATCTCTGCCATTTATTCAAGTCAGTTTAATCCAAGGGTCTAGGTTTGACGCTTCGTGTTAGGTATCGATATTAGGGATACCCACAGGAAGGAAGTTAATGGACATGAATGTTAATTAGCCTAGATGGTCCAAGACGTATTTAAGGTCTCGCCCAACCCTCGGGCGTGGGCTCCGTCTCGCCGCCCGACCCTGATGGCGTGGGCTCCATCTTGCCAGAACCCACGGGCGCAGGTTCCATCTCGCCCGATAGGATCCACACTGCCTCCAACCACTATGGATCTAAGAGTATGACCCTAGGGTCAAACTTCTGACACCAAGAGGGAGGCAAGAATGTCTCGATGTGACCTATGGCCACAACAGACCATACTTGGGGGCTCACATCACCTACACTATCAGGCGTGACGGCGCTGTGCTGCCTAATCCCCGTACGACTTTAGACAGGAGTACCTATTGACCATGCCACCCATTGGAATGGAGTGGAGCGCCACAACCGACTAACGATGCCTGCGTATGGTGCTAGTGATGAATAGGGCCATGATGTGGAGCCATCCCTGTCATTATCTATAGGACCGGAAGGACCCACATAAAGGATATGAAGGATGCCACGACCCTAGAGGCCTTCTTCTCCCTCGCTTTTCTCCTTTTCTCTCTCTTTCTCTCTGTAACCTATGCCTTCACCTTCACCTATAAATGGGGAAGCAGGATGCCCCATAAGAGGGGGAGCACATGGATGAGCAGCTGAACAAACTCTAGCACTCTTCAATCCTTCCACCAGAGACCTTGGATCCACTCCCTCTCTCGCTCGTTTGTAACCCCTACTACAAAGTAGTGCCAGTAACATGAGCAGCAGTAGACTGGATGTAGGGACATTCCACCCGAACTAGTATTAAATCCTTGTGTTCTCCGAGCACACCATTCAGGCTTGACACATATATACAAATTTACTAGCTAGTGATCCGAAACACTGATAGTTGGCACACCATGTAGGGGTTTTTGCGTGTCTCGATGTCCACATCAGGCCACAGATGGCTAGCCATGGTGTCAGCTGGGTCCTAGGCGCACATGTGCATTTCAGGAGCCTAGATTTCTTCATCACCATGGAGGGAGAGTTAGCATGGGCTCCCACCCCTATCCAGCCTCTTCACTCCACTAGCCTCGACATGATCGTCGAGGCCCTTGAGGAGCTGTAGCTGCATGCCCCAGAGGCCCATGCCCCCAGGAGTGACCAGCTCCTCGGCTTCGATTATGGGAGGCTAGAGCGCTGGCTCGACGCCTTCCTAGGACCCCAACCATCCTGAGAGGACCTATGCTACCTCACCTTCTCGTTCTCCATGGTCATAACATAGCTCATCAGAAGGGAACTGCAATCCCTAGAACACCTCACCCGAGGTGCCCTAGTAGCATTCCTATTCAGTCTACGCAATGCTACGGGGACCATTGGCCACCTCATGGCATAGCACATGCATCCATCCCCTATGAACAACGAGTTTGTCGAGATGACCTAATACATCGTGGAATCTTTCCATAACCTTCTCATGGGAGATTTAGAGTCACTCTTCGACTCTAACTCTAGTAGGGGGAGCCATTACCCCTTGTGATAATGTTTTATGGTAGGTACCCCTAAGGTACGCATCGAAAGCATCCATGAGGGAGGGGCTACTCCAACAAATGACCTTGACAACAAGGTCAAGGAAGATGCAGGGGCCCTTCCTCGCATGTGGTTGGAATAGCTAAGGGCATGGCACTAGGAGCTTGACAATGCATGACTCCAACTCGAGCAGGAGCATGAAGAGATCGAGCGAGAGATCAAGCGCCATGGAGATGGTGGGTGTGCATGCACCATAGCCCATGATGTGAACTGGAGGATCATCGAAGACGATGGAGCCCTGCCACCTTCGCTTAGGCAAGGCAGAACATCGCTGCCATGGTGGCCTTGTTTCCAGGGCTCCTAGAGCCCGCAACACCTAAGGATCATTGGGCCCATCACAAGATCCACACGCTGTTCGAGCGCACGGTGGTGTAGCAGGCAGAGACCTCACTATCTCGGCGACACGAGCTCGATGCTAGTTAGTGTGCACCCTTGGGATGACATGTTAGGGACATGTCTATCCACTAGGTGCCATGCACCAGTGGGGGGGCGCACCGTGGCCAAGGTGCATGAGCATCTCGTATCCACCGTGATGCATGTAACACCCTATATGCCCATAGCAGTGGACAAAGCGATGAGAGAGAGGAAGCCAGCCGTGGCTACCACCCTCGTCGTAGCGGACGCTACAATAGCGGCGAGGATTGGAGCCCGTGCCCCAACCTATCAGGACCATAGGCCTTCGGCCGACACATCCTCAATGCCACCTTCCCACCACGGTACCAACCGCCGACCAACATCCTAAAGTACTCTAGGGAAACAAACCCTGGCCTATGGCTCAAGGATTACCGGCTTGCTTGTTAGGCTAGTGGTATGGATAATGATTACTTCATTATCCACAACCTCCCTTTGTTCATCGCTGATTCAACATGAATGTGGCTAGAGCACCTTCTGCCCAACCGGATTCAAAGTTGGGCAGACTTGAAGGAGATCTTTGTGAGAAATTTCTAGGGAACCTACACACACCCTAGGAACCCCTAGGATCTAAAGAACTACCTGCAGAAGTTAGGAGAAACTCTCTGCGAGTACATCCGATGCTTCTCCATGCAATGCAACGAGCTGCCCAACGTTGCCGACGTAGACATCATTGTTGCATTCCTGTCTGGGACCACCTACGAGTCCCTAGTCCACAGCTAGAACGCAAAGGCCCGTGGACCAGCAAGAAGCTCCTTGACATCACTTCTAGCCATGCCTCAGGCGAGGAGGTGGTCGGGGTGATTTTCGACCATCCTCGGGGCAAGGCAATGCGGTTTGAGGACACCGGCGAAGGCACCTCCAACTGCTCGAACAAAAAGAAGAGCAAACAGTGACATGGGGGAACACTGGTGGCCCCTGTCGAGTGAAAGGGTAGTTGGCCCCCCACCAAGGATACTCCTGACCACTTTGAGAAGCTACTCCAGGGGCCATTCTCGAACCATGCCTTCCCCGTCAAGCACCTGTACAAGGACTATGCCCTCATGAAGCAGTTCTTGTCCATTGGCGCCAAGAAGGGGGAGCAGAGAAAGAAGCCAGAGCTAGCAGTGGATGATGCTAAGGGGAAGGACGATGGCTTTCCAACACTAGATGGCTGCCTCATGATCTTTGGGGGTCAGCAACCTATGACTCCAAGCGTCGCTCAAAGAATTGCGCGCCACAAGGTCTATGCGGCTAAGCCAGCCACACCATCCTTCCTCCGATGATCGGAGTCCACCATCACCTTTGATCAGACCGACCACCTAGAAAGCATCCCATAGCTAGGAAGATACCTGCTCATGGTCGACCTGATCATCGACATGAAGTGGCTCACCAAGGTGCTGATGGATGGAGGCAATGGCCTCAACATCATGTATGTTAAGATGCTTGACACAATGGGCATCGACCGATCGCGCATCCAGCCAACTAGGGTGCCTTTCCATGGCATCGTGCCTAGAAAGCAGGCCATGCCACTTGGGTAGATTGATCTACCCATCACCTTTGAGAATGAAACTAATTATAGGATAGAGACCCTTACCTTCGAGGTAGTCGAGTTCCATGGGACCTACCACGCCATCTTGGGATGTCCATGCTACACGAAGTTCATGGCCATCCCCAACTACACCTATCTAAAGTTGAAGATGCTAGGTCCATGTGGGTTCATCACCATTGGCACCTCCTTCCAATGCGCCTATGAGTGCGAGGTCGAGTGCTGCGAGCACACCGCGGTGATTGTTGCCTCCAAAGGGTTCACGACCATCAGGGAGGAGATCATTGAAGAAGCACCTGACCCCAAGTTATCGGTAGGGTCTTTCAAGCCCGTGGAGGGCACTAAGGAGGTCCTCATAGACCCCAGTAGCTCCAAGGGCAAAGTGGTGCGCATCAGCACCATGCTTTCCTCCAAATAGGAAAGCGTGCTCGTTGACTTCCTCCACGCCAATAGAGACATCTTTGCGTGGAGACCCTCGGACATGCTAGGCATTCTGAGAGAAGTCACCGAGCATGCCTTAAAGATTAGGCTAGGCTCCAAGCTAGTGAAGCAGTGCCTACGTTGCTTCGACAAGGAGAAGCACAGGGCCATCGGCGAGGAGATTATGAAGCTTTTGGTGGCCATATTCATCAAGGAAGTGTATCACCCCGAGTGGTTAGCCAATCCCATTCTTGTAAGAAAAAAGAGTGGGAAATGGAGAATGTGTGTTGATTACATGGGTCTCAACAAAGCATGTCTAAAGGATTCATTTCCTTTTCTGCACATAGATCAAGTAGTCGACTCGACCTCAGGCTATGAAACCCTTTGCTTCCTTGATGCGTACTCTAGATACCATCAAATAGCGATGAAAGAGTCCAACCAGCTCACAATGTCTTTCATCATCGTGTTTGGATCGTTCTGCTACATCATAATGCCGTTTGATATGAAAAACAAGAGGGCTACATATCAGCATTGTAGGCTCAAGTGTTTTGGGGACCTCATCGGGCAAACCATTGAGGCTTATGTAGATGACATCGTTGTCAAGTCCAAATGGGCTGACCAGCTCATAGCCGACCTAGAGCAGACCTTCGTGAAACTCCGAGCAAACGACATCAAACTCAACCCTGAGAAATGCGTTTTTGGGGTCTCAAAGGGTATGCTGCTGGGTTTTATCATCTTCGAGCAAGGCATCGAAGCCAACCCAGAGAAGATCTCAGCCATCATGAGGATGGGCCCTGATTTAGAACATAAAGGGGGTACATCGAGTTACATGGTGCCTCGCCATGCTTAGCCATTTTATCTCATGCCTCGGCGAATGAGGTCTCACCCTCTATCGTCTTCTAAAGAAAGTCAACCATTTCAAATGGACGCCCGAGGCCCAAGAGGCACTTAACAAGGTCAAGCAGCTCATGACGAAGGCCCCAATCCTGGTCCCCCGACCAACGAGGAACCACTCCTGCTCTACATTGTGTCCACTATGCAAGTGGTCAATGCTGCCCTGGTGGTAGAGCGAGAAGAGGAGGGACACACCCCTAAAGTACATTGTCCCATGTACTTCATTAGCGAGGTCTTGTCCGATTCCAAGACTTGCTACCCTCAAATCTAGAAACTTCTATACACTATCCTTATCGCCAAGAGGAAGTTACATCATTACTTCGAGTCTCATTCGATGATGGTCGTGACGTCCTTCCCCTTGGCAAGGTTGTGCAAAACTAGGATGCCACAATAAGGATTGCAAAGTGGACACTCGAGTTGATGGGTTAGGGTATTTCATACACCCCTTAGATGGCCATCAAGTCCCATGTCCTAGCTAACTTCATGGTAGAATGGTCTGAGATTCAAATGCCGCTAGTGGCAATCGACAGGAGTACTGGATGGTGTACTTCGATGGGTCACTGATGAAAAAGGGGGCTGGCATGGGTCTAGTCTTCGTTTCACCCCTCGGAGTGCGCATGAAGTACATGGTCCACATCCACTTCCCTACCTCCAACAATGTGGCTGAATATGAGGCACTCACCAATGGCCTATGCATCACTGTTGAGCTAGGCATCTGACGGCTCGATGTCTGGGATGACTCCTAGCTGGTCATCGGCAAGGTCATGAAGGAGTCAAGCTACCACAACACCAAGATGGCTATGTATTGCCGAGAGGTCCACCAGTTGGAGGACAAGTTTGATGGTCTCGAGCTCAATCACATCCCAAGGCGGCTCAACAAAGCTACTGACGTGCTAGCAAAGATGGCATCTAGCTAAGAGCCAAAGCCAACGAGCATCTTCGCTAGCGACCAGTTCAAGCCCTCGGTCCGCTATGAGGAGCCAGAGCAAACTAGTGATAGGCCACCGACCCCGGGCTTAGGGGGCTAACCAACCCTCAGCTCCCCCTAACCTTGAGGTCATGGAGCTTGATGTAGAACCAGTGGCAGAGCCCAACCCTCTTGCTAATTGGAGGACGCCTTACCTCAACTTCCTCCTCTGTGAGGTGTTATTGATGGACAAAATAGAGACTCAGTAGCTCGCGCGTCGTGCCAAGTCCTTCATCGTTATTGAGGGGGAGCTCTACAAGTGAAGCCACACCAAGATCCTACTGCACTGCATCCCTGTCAAACAAGGGAAGCAATTGCTATGAGATATCCATGGTGGGGTCTGTGGGTGCCATGCTGCACCTAGGACCCTAGTCAGAAATATGTTCTGATAGGGCTTCTACTTTCTAACTATAGTAGCCAACACTGAATAGATTGTGCGCACCTGTGAAGGGTGTCAATACTACGCTCGGCAGACCCACCTGCTGGCCCAAGCGCTCCAAACGATCCCCATCATGTGGTCGTTCATGATCTAGGGGTTCGATATGGTCGGACCTCTCAAGAGAGTGCTCGGAGGCTATACGCACTTGGTTGTCACCATAGACAAGTTTATAAAGTGGATAGAGGCTCGGCCGATCTCCGTGATCAAGTCTGAGCAAGCCGTGCTATTCTTCCTTTACATCATCCATCGCTTTGGAGTCCCAAACTCCATTATCACGTACAATAGCACGCAGTTTACTAGGAAAAAGTTCCTCCAATTCTGTGATGAATACCACATCCACATCGATTGGGCTGCCATGGCACACCCCCACATGAACGAGCAGGTCGAGTGCGTGAACGACATGGTCCTACAAGGCCTCAAGCCTAGGATCTTCAACCGGTTGAACAAGTTTGGTTGACGATGGGTCACAGAGCTTCTCTTGGTGCTCTGGAGCCTAAGGATGACCCTAGCCAGGCCACCAGCTACACACCCTTCTTCATGGTCTATGGTTCCAAGGCTATCCTCTCGACTATGGAGCAGCAAGGATCAGGGCGTACAACGAGTAGGGAGCCGAGGTGTCCCTCGAGGATGCCATGGATCAACTCAATGAGGCACGCGATGTTGCCCTCCTCCACTCAGCCAAGTACTAGCAAGCATTGTGCCAGTACAATAGCCGTTGGATGCGGGGTCGGGCCTTCAACGTCGGGGACCTAGTGCTCTACCTCGTCCAGAGCAACAAGAACCTCCACAAGTCGTTCTTAAGCGATTCTTTTCATACTTTTGAGAATAGACTACTACCTAAAGATGTTATCTTGCTTAGGAACATTGGAGAGGGTCATGAAGGACTTAGAGGATGTGGTGGAGGCGATGATGACCAGCAAGGACGTCCAATAGAAACTGGAGTCCTGATCCAACATGATTTCAAGTCTGCCTCGGCCTCCAGGACCAGTCTTCCTTAAACTGGTCACCCAGGACGCATCCGGACTTAGTTTTCGACAAACCACATATGGATGTAAAGCTAATTTGATAAGAAAGCCAATCCAAGTGGTCTCGCATCAAAAACTATTCAGAATCAACAGGAATCGTGGTCACAAGTCAGCGTCCAGAATCTGCCAGGGTGCTGCGACACCGTCTTTTGGTCCGTTGGACCATGTATCTTGTTTGGGCCCATTAGGGGCACGTCCAGGGGTCTTGCACGACCCTAGAGTATTCATAAACAGCTATCACTCCTCCATTAGGGTTTGGGGTTTTGCTTAGATTATTCTATCAAGAATAGTTTCGCCATTCATCGATTTGTGAGACCCCAACTTTGTGAGATTAATCATTCATCTGCAATTTGGTTGTGTTCTTTCTTGTTCTTGCTTGTGTTCTTCATTGCACAGGTAGGGATTAGCCTTCTTGGCGAGGTCAACCTGGTCCATGACTTGGTTGATAACCAGAGGAGCTATGGTGCTAAGATTGCAGGGTTCGATCTTTCGATCTAAAGCCGGATCGGTGTGTCATTCTCTGCCACAATGATAGTTACCTCTACCTGATGGAAGATCGGGATCCCCGTCCCCCCATTAGGAGGGACCATATGTCATTGCAAAGGTGCTCTGACTAGGCACCTACAAGCTCAAAACCATCAACAACAAAGTCTTTGTCAACGCCTAGAACATTGAGCAGCTACATCGCTTTTACCCCTAATCTATGCGTGTACTTATGAAAATTAAGAATGATGTTTCTAAAATGAAAAACACATTGTCTTATCGATTTCGCTATCGTCTCCTCGATCTTTAGTGACACCCGACCCTAGCAATAGCAAGGGGTCGGGCCTCACTTGGGGGCTAAAAAGAGTATATCTACCTAAAAATATTCTTTGTGCCTGACCCGCTCTTATGTTAAGGGTTGCAAAAACAAATGCTGAGTAAAACTAGTCGGACTGCAAGAAACCTACGGCCTAGCGACTATGACATTTTGGCTCACCACCGTGATTAGAGTTTTTTTGCTTGCACCTCGAGCTTTATAGCCTCAACAATGGAAAGGGTCGAAACACATTAACCTTTTCAGACATAAAAAAGGAGAAGAGCCAAAAGTCTGTTCGGCCATAACAAAAGTTAAGAACTCGTCCACTTATTACAAGTTTGCCGCCTGGCCTATCTAACTGATTAACCCCTTGGGGAATGACCTCATCCTCGATCTTGACAGATAGGTCCTACACTAGGGGGGCCACCATCTCCTTGATATCCTCTAGCTCGGCCTTGGAGTAACTAGGTGCGAAGCCCTAGCTCATCGTCGCCAGATCGATGTTGTTGTAATGAGAACGGGCGATCACAAAGGATCGTTGAACGCCGAAGCAAAGCGTGTCCCCTCGCAATCTCATGCGCTCAAACAATAATCTAGATGGTGCGAATAGCAAGCGATCTCATCTCCTGCTCTAGGGCTAGTTTGAGGTTGTCACCGACCAGTTAGACTACGATGCGAAGGGCATCATGCTCATTGCTCTCCTTTAGGAGGGAGGCCTTCACCTCACCGAGCTCCTTCTCTAGGCCATGGCTCTTCATCACCTCCACCCCAAGCTTGTCATGAAGACCTATCCAAGTCACATATCGATCATGTGAAAGGGTCTACCACGGATTCTAGGGAGAAAGACAATAATAGAAACCGGGGGCTTACCGTCCATGTCTGCCCGAAGCCTGTGCACCACATCACACTGCTGGGTCACCTCAATCTCTAGGGGCCAGACCTCTTCCTAGCACTGACCGACCTCCATGGTGAGCCTGGCGGACACACCCTTAGCCACAACCTTCAGGTCCCTCTCCCCCTCAAGCTCACTATTAGGGACCAATACTAGGGTACCCAAAGAGGAGGAGCTAATGGTCATCAACATTCATTCATCTGAGCAGTCAAGAGCATGTATATAGCTCCAACCAACCCCTAGGTGCATGGGCTCCACGTCGCCCAACCTCTAGGGGTGGGCTCCACCTTGCCTGACCTCAAGGCCGTGATCTCTATCTTGCCCGACCTCTAGGGGTGGGCTCTACCTCGCCCAACCCCGAGGCCGTGTGATCCTCCTCACCTGACCCCTTGGGTGTAGGCTCCACCTCACCTGATCCCAAGCCGTGGGCTTCACCTCGCCTGACCTGTAGCGGCGGGCTCCACCTTGCCCAACCCTAAGGCCATGAGCTCTGCCTCACTCAACCCTAAGGTTGCACACTCTGTCTTGCCCGACCCCTTGGGTACGTGCTCCATCTCACCCGACGGGGACACATACCATCGACAATGACTCTAGGTCCAAGCGTATGAGCCTAGGTCAAAACTCTGACACCAGGGAAGGGACGGGCATGCCTCGATGTAACCTATGGCCATGATGGGCCATACCTGAGGGTTCACATCAAGAATAGTGTTGGCTGTGCCGGTGCTATTCTGCCTAACCCTCGTACGAACGATGACAGGCGTGTTAGTTCACCACGATGTCTGCTAGGATAGGATGGAATGCCATGACCGGCAGACGATGCATGTGCATGGCGCTAGTAACTGATAGGGTCATGATGTGGAGCTATCCCTATTAACATCTATAGGATCAGCGGGTACCGCATGAAGCAGAAGGACCCGGTGATCCTGAAGGCCTTCTTCTCCCTCTCGTTCTTCTTTTTCCTC
Organism: Miscanthus floridulus; assembly: GCF_019320115.1. NCBI lineage: Eukaryota > Viridiplantae > Streptophyta > Magnoliopsida > Poales > Poaceae > Miscanthus > Miscanthus floridulus. The sequence goes on from NC_089596.1 coordinate 43,914,073, forward strand.
CACTATAACCCGTGCTTTCCCTTGGCCTATAAAAGGGAAAGCAGGGCATCCCATGAAAGGGATCTAATTCAGGACTGATTGACCGACCAATCAAAAACCGATCGATCTAGATCCAAAAACACAAAAGAACACCACACAAACACACGTTTGAGCAGTGATCGAGCTCTCAGCACCCGTTCACTCCTTCCACCAGAGACTTGGGATCCTTCCCCTCTCTCGCTAGTTTGTATCCCCTACTACAAACTTTAAGTGTCGGTAACATGAGCAGTAGCAAACTAGACATAGGGATGTTCTGCCTGAACTAGTATAAACCCTTGTGTCCTCCAAGCACACCATCCGAGCCAGACATGCAAATACAAATTTACTCGTCGGTAACTCAAAACATGGACAGTTGGCACGCTAGGTAGGGGCCTTTTGCATGTTTTGATGTCCACACCAGGCCTTAGATGGCTAGTCACGACATCAGCTGGGTCCCGAGCGTGCACATGCATTTTAGGAGCCTAGACTTCATCATCACAAAAGAGAGAGTTGGCATAGGCTCCTACCACCATCCAATCTATCCACTGTCGTAGAACCGACCAATTTATAAGAGTACAAGTACAATGGCAGCCCACAAGCGGTCGCACTATCATACTTGAACCTATATAAACCCAGTAGTCCATCGAGTATCACGACGGGTCTCGATAAACGATTACAACAACCAAGATCATACAGGATTCAACATACATGCCACATATTACATAAAGTTCACAGATACATTTTCATCATCAGAGTATGAATAGAGGTTATTACAAACCGAGTTTGACAGATAAAGCGAAAGCAATTAAGTTCAAAAATAAAGTTTCCAACATAGTTTGATACAGTGCCAAGTAGGATGATGGTCCACAAAAGCAAAGATAGGGATTAATAAAGAAGCCTGCCCAAGGCTTACTCCTCATCCACAGTGGGATAGAAGCAACTCTTGCAATAACCATGATACACAGTGCCATCTGCAACAATGGGAAAATAAAACCCTGAGTACGAGAAGGTACTCAGCTAGACTTACCTGTCATAAACCAGAAATAAAATGACTCCAAGGATTATGCAAGGCTATATAAGTGGAGATAGCTTGACAACATTTTGCATAAAGGCAATTGACTTAGTTGTACAATTAGGATTCCTTTATCAATTAATTATGACTATCCATCTCTAGATTAGCAACTATCCTGTGCCAAACATGTGGTATATCAATTTAAAAGCATACAATAGTAACCATAGCAAGTATTGTACTTCCATATTCATTCGAACCATCATGTTCCATAACACAGTTACTACGATGTTGGGACTAGCCAAGTTTCTCACTATCTGGGAGAGACGACGATTCAAATCGATTTCAACCAGCTGGGAATTTATTCCTAACACAAACCTAGGCATACCATGCGAAGGCAGCCTTAGGTCACCTTTGGTACAACTCAGGTCCACATTTCGTGGGTCTGTACCGCGCCGCACAATCTGGGACACCAGATGGCAGGACGTTCAGGCCTAGCCTACCCTTGGGCTCAGTCTGATCGCCCCCTGCAAGGAGCGCACAACAGAATGGGTCCCGGCCTGAGTTGAGCTACTTGGCTTTACGGTCGGAATGAGTTATCTGACTAGCTAAGTGAGAGGCATGCGTTCAATCTTGTCAGAAGCGCCAACAACGGTACGGTCCTTAATTGACACAGACGGGGATAGATCCACACCCAAGACCTCCATGTCTTGTTGCTTCTCTATCGACATCCCGCCCGGTCTTGATTTTCTTTTACCCCATGGTTCTGTTCCACGATAGCAAATATAGCCAACCGTGCTCCGGTATCAACCTATATCTCACAGGTGACAGGACATCACCCGACTTCTACCGGTCTAAGCATGGCTAAGCATATATTTGATCCTAGACCTATACCGGTTAAAGGTGTAATATCTAGACAAGGAATGTATATGCATCAAGTGGTTCCATTCAACTCTTATAACCTAATGCATCAATCATAAGTACTTAGGTAATCATTTGTAAAATACTGGGAGACTTAGAATGCTCCGGGGCTTGCCTCGCAGAAAGGAAGTGGGGCGGTGGTCAAGACACTCCGGAAGCTCTTCAGGATTATGCTCCGTGCCTTTGGGAGCTACGACTTCAGGATTCTCCTGCTGGTTCCCTTCCTCTATCTCGTCGAATTCCAGCAACGTTATTTCTTCCTCCGATCCTAGATGCATGAATATGGCATAAGATATTGCGAATGCATATATGTTAACAAGGGTAGTGTGATGATACATGAAGAATGCATTCCTGCAATTATTCTTATCAGCATGTGGTTTAAGTAACAACAAGTGCATCGCGTTTACTGAGTAGGTGCATATCTCTTCTTGATTATGTAATTAATTACTTCGACAATGCATCTACTACTTCACAAACAATGGCTACTTGTTTTACTCATAACTAGACTTCTAATTATCCAAATGCAGTGATCCTAGACTTTCTGGAAAGCTTATAAAATTACCTACAACTTTGTTATTAACCATTTTTACACCAAACATCATTTTTAACATGCAACTTATCAAACTCCAGAATCTATCCGGAATCCTTCCAATTCGCATTACAATGTAACAATACTTCTACTTCATGGAATCATTCAAAGTTTGACAACACAAAGTCTACCACCAGTTTAAGCACACCAAATACACTCAAGAAAATATAATGGTGAAGCCCAAACTATTTATTTAAATGCCTTTATTATTTTATTTAACTACTTAGGTTAAATAATAAATATATATCAAATGTGCATAGTAAATTCTTAAAAATTTACAGTGCCTTACTAATGCTACCAAAAGACTACTGTAAAAGTTTCATGCCATTTTATTCAGTAAAACACTCTATACAAAAAAAACAAAGCATAAAGGCTTAAAATAGCATAAATAGAAAACCCTAGTGAAAAGTGTCAAGCAATAGATTTCCTATTTTTCTTAGCATCCATATACTACTAGGATAACCTCCAACAAATTTCATGAGTATTGGATTCCTAAATAATTTATGAAAATTCATACAAGGATTACCTATTTATAAAAGAAAAATCTATAACTACAAATCTATGCATGCACTGATCATCAAATTTTTATCAGAGCTCATACAAGTCAAGAATAGCTTACCACAACAATTTCCTAATTTTTGGAGCTCAGGAACTCTAGATATAAAATAAACAAGTTTGCATGCATTCAAAAACACATTTCAAATCTCCATTTAAATCTTCCAAAATTTCTACTGTAAATGTCAAGATCATATTTTCCTAAATACTACACTTCCTAAGGAACATTACCAAATTTATTTCACAATTTTTGAAGCTACCAAATTGGAGATCTAAAAATTACAAAATAGTACAAACTCTAGAATTAAATGAACTATCCTATACTCTCACTGCCGCTGACCAGTGGGACTCGCTGGTCAGAGGACCCACACGTCAGTGAGACGAGAACAGAGCAGCTACGCTGCGCGACGGTGGCGCGCCCAAAGCTCATCGATGGCGAACTCGCCGGCGGTGACATCATCACGGTGGGACCTACTCGACCTAGCGCACCTATTGCCCTACTTGGTAGGCCCTATTGTCGGTGCTAGTGCCGACGGTGGCGTCAATGGTGGGGTGGTGGAGTCGAATGACGGTGAGACGCCGGTGACGACCTCGGTGGCTCAATCAAATGTGCGTACAAGCATCTACGAACTACGAGAAACCTAGTGCATCAACAAGCGTAGCGAGAGGTGGATTGTGGCGGTGTGGCCACGACGACAGGGTTGGCGGCGGGGCTCCGGTGAGCTTGCACGCGGCGCTGTGGCTTACTAAGCACCGTCAGCGAACACGGGTGGATGCGGTGAGCTGCTGGGGTGGCGGTTGAGTGCTTCGGTGGTGATGGAGTAGATAGGCAAGCCGGTGACTGGTAACGGCGATGGCGGATTCTCAGCGCAGGGACGGCTGCTGCTGCGGGCGCTGCGAACGGCGAAGGAGGAGCCGAGAAATGCGAAATGGTGCGCTGGGAGGGAGCGGGTGGTGCTGCGGGTGATAACGGCCCGCTCTGGCTCGGCGCGGCCTGGCTGTTCAGAGCAACAGCGACACGCGGCCGTTCTTTGCGTCCATGCAGCGCGCGGACCCTAATGCCAGTTGGCCATTGAGCTGTGATTCAGTCGATTCAGTGAATCAAAGCCGAGCCTAACGACACATTTTTCATTTGAATTATCTCCCGATACAAAGCCGTTCAGTGAATGATTCCAAAACAAAAGTTGTAGTCCTAAGTAACATCTACAATTCCTGTTCAATGAACTCGTGCTAATTCACAACCAAAACTAAGTAGAGTCATGACCAAGGTCGGCCTGTCAGTCGGTCAGTGAACATGACTTAGAAAAATTTTTATAAGTGTTGAATTGTTTGTTTTGCTGACTCGTGTGATCTAGTTTCAAACATGTTAGGAGCTGAATCATTCAATGACCCAAAAATAAAAGTTGTTCCTTAAATCAAATACTACAACTTTGCTTTAGTGACCACCTCCATGCAAGGTCTCTAACACCTAGTTCAAACTTGGTCAAACATGTCATATTTAAAGAATGGTACACTTCAAACTATGGCTTAATGACCTATTTACCCCTAAGCATGAATATCAAAGTTGTTCATAATGATACTCTAAACATGTTTAAGCAAATTGCAAGGTCATACAATCATTTCATGTATTAGTCACTCATAGAGCTATTTAGTGTAATCACATGAAACATGACTTAAGGGCTTGATCATGGGAAGTGACATTCATGAACCATGTTCCATTTGCTAACCTAAGTATTACCAATATATTTTTGTGACTCATATCAACCATCTACATGCATACACTCATGATCATATGCATATACACATGGAGACATGAAATAATGAGAAAAGTTGCATATGTTCAAGGAAACATGCGATAACAAGCAAATGTTGTAGATGTTTCAATTGTAAATGCTTGTTTATGAATGCTTGATGCTCATGCTCATGTTATGCAAGTCAAGTTATGTAAGGCTAACACCCGAGGTGTTACAGCCCCTCCCCCTTATAAAAATCTCATCCCAAGATTTGCAAGACCTACCATTCCTGGAAAAAGGTGGGATAAACTTCTCATAAATAATCTTCTCTTTCCCACGTAGCATCTTGTTCACTATGATTGTTCCACACCACCTTATAGAACTTAATAATCTTACTCTGTGTTACTCTTTCCAACTCCTCTAACACTTGAATTGGCTTTTCTTCATAGGTCAAATCCGATTGAAGCTGCATGTTGGTGGGTGCAATAGCTTCTTCAGGTACTCGAAGATATTTCTTCAACTGAGAAACATGAAAGACATCAAATATTGCACTCATCTCTGGTGGAAATTGTAACTTATACGCAACATTTCCTTTCCATTCCAAAATCTTGTATGGCCCCACATATCTGGGTGAAAGCTTCTTTTTCATCCCAAATCTCTTCACGCCTTTCATGGGTGATACTCTCAAGTATACATAGTCACCCACTTCAAAAGTTAGTGGTCTTCTTCTTCTATCAGCATAACTCTTCTGCCTCGATTGGGCTGCCTTCATATGTTGTTGGATGATACGTACTTGCTCTTCAACTTCATTGACAAAGTCAATACCGAAGTATCTCCTTTCACCGGGCTCAATCCAATTCAATGGAGTTCTACATTTTCTGCCATACAATGCTTCAAATGGAGCCATCTTGATACTCGCTTGATAACTGTTGTTATAGGAGAACTCAGCTAAAGGTAACCATTTCTCCCATGAACCTTTTGAAGATATAACACAAGCTCTAAGCAAATCTTCTAGGATTTGGTTCACTCGCTCCGTCTGTCCTGAAGTTTGTGGATGGTATGCCGAACTTCTGATTATCTTGGTCCCCAAAGGCTGGTGTAAGTGCTCCCAGAAATGAGCTATGAACTGTGGGCCTCGATCTAAGATTATAGTCCTACTGGTTCCCTTCCTCTTCCAGCAATGTTATTTCTTCCTCCGATCCTAGATGCATGAATATGGCATAAGATATTGCGAATGCATATATGTTAACAAGGGTAGTGTGATGATACATGAAGAATGCATTCCTGCAATTATTCTTATCAGCATGTGGTTTAAGTAACAACAAGTGCATCGCGTTTACTGAGTAGGTGCATATCTCTTCTTGATTATGTAATTAATTACTTCGACAATGCATCTACTACTTCACAAACAGTGGCTACTTATTTTACTCATAACTTGAGTTCTAATTATCTAAATGCAGTGATCCTAGACTTTCTAGAAAGCTTATAAAATTACCTACAACTTTGTTATTAACCATTTTTACAGCAAACATCATTTTTAACATGCAACTTATCAAACTCCAGAATCTGTCCGGAATCCTTCCAATTCACATTACAATGTAACAATACTTCTACTTCATGGAATCATTCAAAGTTTGACAACACAAAGTCTACCACTAGTTTAAGCACACCAAATACACTCAAAAAAATATAATGGTGAAGCCCAAACTATTTATTTAAATGCATTTATTATTTTATTTAACTACTTGGGTTAAATAATAAATATATATCAATATGCATAGTAAATTCATAAAAATTTACAGTGCCTTACTAATGCTACCAAAAGACTACTGTAAAAGTTTCATGCCATTTTATTCAGTAAAACACTCTATACAAAAAAAACAAAGCATAAAGGCTTAAAATAGCATAAATAGAAAACCCTAGTGAAAAAGTGTCAAGCAACAGATTTCCTATTTTTCTTAGCATCCATATACTACTAGGATAACCTCCAACAAATTTCATGGATATTGGATTCCTAAATAATTTATGAAAATTCATACAAGGATTACCTATTTATAAAAGAAAAATCTATAACTACAAATCTATGCATGCACTGATCATCAAATTTTTATTAGAGCTCATACAAGTCAAGAATAGCTTACCACAAAAATTTCTTAATTTTTGGAGTACAGGAACTCTAGATATAAAATAAATAAGTTTGCATGCATTCAAAAACACATTTCAAATCTCCATTTAAATCTTCCAAAATTTCCACTGTAAGTGTCAAGATCATATTTTTCCTAAATACTACACTTCCTAAGGAACATTACCAAATTTATTTGACAATTTTTGAAGCTACCAAATTGGAGATCTAAAAATTACAAAACAGTACAAACTCTGGAATTAAATGAACTATCCTGTACTCTCACTGCCGCTGACCGGTGGGACCCGCTGGTCAGAGGACCCACGCGTCAGTGAGACGAGAATAGAGCAGCTATGCTGTGCGATGGTGGTGCGCCCAAAGCTCGCCGACGGCGAACTCACCGTGCGGTGACATCATCACGGTGGGACCTACTCGACCTAGCGCACCTATTGCCCTACTTGGTCGGCCCTATTGTCGGCGCTAGTGACGACCTCGGTGGCTCAATCAAATGCGCGTACAAGCATCTACGAACTACAGGAAACCTAGTGCATCAACAAGCGTAGCGAGAGGTGGATTGTGGCGGCATGGCCACGACAATGGGGTTCGCGGTGGGGCTCCGGTGAGCTTGCGTGTGGCACTGTGGCTTACCAAGCACCGTCAGCGAACATGGGTGGATGCGGTGAGCTACTGGGGTGGTGGTGGAGTGCTTCGGTGGTGATGGAGTAGCTAGGCAAGCCGGTGACTGGTAACAGCGATGGTGGATTCTTGGCGTGGGGACGGCTGCTGCTGCGGGCGCTGTGAACAGCGAAGGAGGAGCTGAGAAATGCGAAATGGTGCACTGGGAGGGAGCGGGTGGTGCTGGGGGTGATAACGGCTCACTCTGGCTCGGCGAGGCCTGGTTGTTCAGAGCAATAGCGACACGCAACCATTCTTCACATCCACACGGCGCGCGGACCCTGATGCTAGTCGGCCATTGAGCTGTGATTCAATCGATTCAGTGAATCAAAGCTGAGCCTGACGACGCATTTTTCATTTGAATTATCTCCTGATACAAAGCCGTTCAGTGAATGATTCCAAAACAAAAGTTGTAGTCCTAAGTAACATCTACAATTCTTGTTCAATGAACTCATGCTAATTCGCAACCAAAACTGAGTAAAGTCATGACCAAGGTCGGCCTGTCAGTCGGTTAGTGAACATGACTTAGAAAATTTTTTATAAGTGTTGAATTGTTTGTTTTGTTGACTCGTGTGATCCAATTTCAAACATGTTAGGAGCTGAATTATTCAATGACCCAAAAATAAAAGTTGTTCCTTAAATCAAATACTACAACTTTGCTTTAGTGACCACCTCCATGCAAGGTCTCTAACACCTAGTTCAAACTTGGTCAAACATGTCACATTTAAAGAATGGTACACTTCAAACTATGGCTTAATGACCTATTTACCCCTAAGCATGAATATCAAAGTTGTTCATAATGATACTCTAAACATGTTTAAGCAAATTGCAAGGTCATACAATCATTTCATGTATTAGTCACTCATAGAGCTATTTAGTGTAATCACATGAAACATGACTTAAGGGCTTGATCATGGGAAGTGACATTCATGAACCATGTTCCATTTGCTAACCTAAGTATTGCCAATATATTTTTGTGACTCATATCAACCATCTACATGCATACACTCATGATCATATGCATATACACATGGAGACATGAAATAATGAGAAAAGTTGCATATGTTCATGGAAACATGCGATAACAAGCAAATGTTGCAGATGTTTCAATTGTAAATGCTTGTTTATGAATGCTTGATGCTCATGCTCATGTTATGCAAGTCAAGTTATGCAAGGCTAACACCCGAGGTGTTACATCCACTCTGCCGACCTCGACACGATCGACGAGGCGCTTGAGGAGCTATAGCTACATGCACCGGAGTCTCGCACCCCTAGGAGCGACCAGCTCCTTGGCTTCGATTACGGGAGGCTAGAGCACCAGCTTTGCACCTTCTTGGAACCCCAACCATCCTAGGAGGACCTGCACCACCTCATCTTCCCATTCGCCAACATCATGATGTAGCATGTTGAGGAGAGCCGCTCTCCTAGGAATACCTCGTTTGAAGCACCTCGACAATGCTCCTGTCCGACCTACACAACGTCATAGAGACCGTTGGCCACCTTGTGGTGCAATGCACTCCCCATCCCCTATGAATGACAAAGTTCTTGGGGATGGCTGAATATGTCATAGAATCTTTCCATGACCTCCTCATAGGAGAATTGGAGTTGCCCTCTAGCTCTGACTCTAGTTGGGGGAGCCATCACCCCTCTCATGAATGTTTCATGGTAGGTACCCCCGAGGGACACATTGAAAGCATCCACGAGGGAGAGGCTACCCCAACAAATGACTTTGATGATGAGGTCGAGAGGGATGCAGGGGCCCACCTCGCCTATGGGTAGAGCAGCTAAATTCTCGACACCAAGAGCTCAAGGAAGCACGACTCTAGCTTGAGCATGAATGTGCGGAGCTTGAGCGAGAGATCGAGCACCATGGAGATGGTGGGCGTGCATGCGCCGTGGCTTGTGAAGGGAACTGGAGGATCATCGAGGATGATGAAGCCCTCCCATACTTCACCCAGGCAAGCTAGAACATCGCTGCCATAGCGGCCTTGCTCTGGGGGCTTTCAAGGCCTGCAACGCTCGAGGATCATCGGGCGCATCGTGAGATTCACACGCTACTCGAGCGTGTGGCGGTGCAACAGGCCGAGAGCTCACTGTCCCGATGATGCGAGCTCGACGCCAGCCAGCACATGCCCTCAGAGTGACCCAACATGGACGTGTTAGTCCACCAGGCACAGCAAGGTGGCAGGCCGCGCACCGTAGTCCCGGTGCATGAGCATCTCAGCCTTCATCGTGATGCGTGTGACACCCTCGATGACCATAGACATACCCATGGTGATGCGAGGGAGGGGGCAAGCCATGGCTACCACCCTCATCGTGGTGGACGCTATGATAGCTGCGAGGACCAACGCCCGAGCCCTGACTTGCTAGGACCTCAAGCCTTTGGATGACACATCCTCAACATCGTCTTTCCACCATGGTATCGACAGTCGACCAACATCCCAAAATACTCTAGGGAAATGAACCTCAGACTGTGGCTCGAGTTTTATCGACTTGCTTGCCAAGTCGGTGGACTAGATAAAAACGATTTCATTATCCACAACCTTCCATTGTTCCTGGCCAATTCGGTGTGAACGCAGTTAGAACACCTTCCACCTAAAAGAATCCAAAGTTGGGCAAACCTAAAAGAGATCTTCATGGGAAACTTCTAGGGCACATACGCATGCCCTAGGAACTCATTGGATCTCAAGAACTACCGACAAAAGTCTAGGGAAACTCTTTGTGGGTACATTTGGCGCTTCTCCCAGTAGTGCAATGAGATGCCCAACATCATCGACACCGACGTCATAGGATCCTTCTTGTCTAGGACCACCTGTGAGTCCTTGGTTCATAAGTTGGGATGTAAGGGCCCGCGAACCACCAAGGAGCTCCTCGACATCGCCATGAGCCATGCCTTGGGCGAGGATGCGGTCGGGGCAATTTTTGACCACCTCAAAGGCAAGGCAAAGTAGGATGAGGACACCGGCGAATGCGCCTCCAACCGTCCCAACAAGAAGAAAAACAAGCAGCAGTGCGAGGGCTCACTCATGGCCACCGCTGACCGCAAAGAGGGGTCGGAAGCCTGCCGAGGGCACCTCGGACCACTTCGAGAAGTTGCTCGAAGGACCATGTCTGAACCATGCTTTTCCCGTCAAGCACCTATACAAGGACTATGTCCTCATAAAGCGGTTCTTGTCCAAAGGCTCCAACAAAGGGGAGCATAGGAAGGACCCCAAGCCGGCCGTAGATGACGCCAAGGGAAAGGACGATGGCTTTCCAACGCTGGATGGCTGCCTCATGATCTTTGGAGGGTTGGCATCCTATGACTCCAAGCGCTGCTAGAAGCTTGCGTGCCATGAGGTCTACATGGGCCAAGCTAGCCGTGCCTACCTTCCTCCGATGGCCAGAGTCCACCATAACCTTTGATCGGACCGACCACCTAGAAAATTTGCCACAACCGAGAAGATATCCGCTCATGGTCAACCCGATCATCGGCATGAAGCGGCTCACCAAGGTGCTAATGGATAGAGGTAGCGGCATCAACATCATGTACGCTGAAACGCTCGATGCCATGGGCATCGACCGAGAATGCATTTGGCCAACTGGGGTGCCTTTCCATGGTGTCGTGCTAGGAAAGCAAGCCATGCTACTTGGGTAGATTGATCTACCCATCACTTTCAAGGATCTAACCAATTACAGGATGGAGACCCTTACCTTTGAGGTGGTTGGGTTCCACGGAACCTACCATGCCATATTGGGACATCCATGCTACATGAAGTTCATGGCCGTCCCCAACTACTCCTATCAAAAGTTGAAGATGCAGGATCCCTATGGGGTCATCACCATTGGCACATCCTTCCAGCGCACCTATGAGTGCGAGGTCAAGTGCTATGAACACGCCACGTCAATCGTCGCCTCCAAAGAGCTTGTAGCCACCAGGAAGGATGTAACACCCTTGGTGTTAAGCATCCACTTAACCTTAACATTGCATGATCACAATCATTATTGAGCATTCATGATCATAAGCATATCATGTATTCCATCTTTGTTGGCTTATATTGCATATGATATTACTTAATTGGCTTACTTAGATTAGGGTTTATATGCAACCAATGTATGAAATGTGTGTGGAACCTTGTGAGTACCTTAAACATGATTAGAATAGCAAGAGGAACAACTTTGGTATTCATGACTAAGTCTAGTTTGGTCTCTAAGTCATTGATATGGTGTATGACATCATTTTAAAGTGCTATGTTTGACCTAGTTTGAATTATGTCATAGAGTCTTTGCATGGCAGTGAACCTTTAAGCAAAGTTGTAGTATTTGAGTAGATCAACAACTTTTATTTTTGGGTAATGAGCGAATTCAGTACATAGATTGGTCTTTTTTAGCTCACAAAAATCAACATTTCACTGATTTCCAACACTTAAAAAATTTCTAAGTTTTTAGCGTGTTACAGTTTCGCTGGCTCAACTTCGAGATGATATTACTCGGTATTGGTTGAGAATTAGAACTCGATACTTTAATAGAAATTGTAGACGGTATGAAGGGCTACAACTTTGATTTAGATTGTTTGCGCTATTGCTTCACGGTTTAGGATATCGAGCATCACCAACTTGCGCTGTCAGGCTCGGGCGTCGCTCTGATGGCTTAACTGATCACGTCTATAGTGATCCGACCGGTTTCAGAAATTCAAAGCCGCATGGCGCCTTACGTGGCCGGTGTCCTGCCCACGTCGGGCCACGTCGGGCCACTGAGCGCCAACTCAAGCCCAAGCATCTGCCCATGACCCCTCTGCGCTCGCATTTCCATTTCCTACCTCCTCTTTGCCTTTCCGCAGCAGCATAGCAGCCGTAGCAGCTCTGTGAGCTCCACCGATGCCATCACCGGCACAAGTTCGCACCACGTCGTTCCTTCGCCACCACAGCAGCACCATCATACTCCTACCGCACCACTGTGCTTGCATTGCTCGCTAGCCACGCTTGGTAAGGCCTCAGCATCGCGCATGGCCTTGCCAGAGTTTTACCACTGTGCCACGACGCCGTGGTCGGGACATCTCTGACCGCCTCTAGCTATGACAGTGGGTGCGTTAGCTTCGCCGTAGTATGTAGGAGCTCGACGTAGCAGTAGATCGAGCTATCATGGCCAGCGTTGGTGTCTCACCATCAATCCGCACCGTTGTGCCACCATTGACGCCACCGTCGTCGTTAGCTCCGGTGATTGGTGCAGTTAGTTAGCTCAATAGGTGTAGAAGGTCATGGTGATCACTGTAGTGTCGGTGCCGTCGCTGAAAAAGCTCACCGTCGGCGAACTCTGGCCGATCCGCGTTGAGCAGCACCGCTTGCTCTGTTTTCGTTTCACTGGCATGCGACCCGGCTAACCGGTGGATCCCGGCTGTCTGTGACCCAGTTCAGAAAAGATCGTTCATTTATTTTCAGATTTGAATGCAACTTTGAAAAATCATAAGTGGAGTTCTAGAGGTCTAATTTTGGTGACACAAATTTTGTTGTGTTCCACATGAAGTGTAGTTTTTTATAAAAAATATGAAATGTACATTTCTGGTATTTTTCATGGTGATTAAAATGTAATTAAATCAATGATTTTTGAATGTTAGTAAACTTGTAAAATAGATATCTTGAGCAAGAAAAGTGATAAAATTGTGATTCCAATTTTGTTAGTCTTGTGTTGACATGATCTAGCTAGGAAAAATATTAAACTTGATGTAAACTTGTTTAGAGTAAGGTCTTTCTATTTATCTAGTAATAAATGGTATTTTCTAAGGAAAATTTGTAGGGATAAAAATATGTAACATATTGATATGCAAATTTTTGTATGGTAGTATGGCACTAATATGATGCTAGGAAACATATATAATCTGTTGTTTGACACTTTTCTATAGGGTTTACTATTTTCACTAAAATAGACATTTCTAGCTTGTCATTTATACATAGTCAAATGGCATAAAACTTTTACAGTAGTCTTTTGGTAGCACTTGGAGGTCACTGTAATTTTCTGAGAATTTATTATGCAAATTTGGCATACGTTTATTATTTAACCTAATTATCTAAATAAATTAATAAAGGCATTTAAATAAATAATTTGGGCTTGGCCATTATGTTTTCTTGAGTATTTTTGATGTTCTTGAACTGTTGGTATAGTTGGTGATATCAAATTTGGAATGCTTATAGGCAGTAGAAATATTGTTGCTTTATAATTCGAGTTAGAAGGGTTTTCGAAAAACATTTGTGGTTTGTTATTTGCATAATGAAAATGATGTTTGCTGTAGAAATGGTTAAGAACAAAGTTGTAGGGAACTTATTCATATATCTTGTGTTAAAATTTTAGGGCAATAGGACAAAGGGTTTAGGAGTTGTAGTTGTTTAAAGTTAGTCTCTCGAAATGCTTGTTCTCTGGAATTTCTGGATAGCACTGGATAGATTGTCTGTTTTGGTGAGGATAGATTATGAATTAGTTTTTGGTGATTAAATAAGAGTTGTAGGAAATTTTATAAGCTTTCCAGAAAGTCCTGGATCATAGAATTTGGGTAAGCATAACTTTAGTTATCATGTAAACTTGTAACTATCATGTGTAGCTTAGATATTGCATTGTGTGAAATTTGTAAGTAGATAGATAAGAGATATGCTCCTACTTAGTTAGTAAGGAGTTAGCATTGTTATAATTTTGCTACTTAACATCATTGTTGCAGCATGTACATTCCTCTATTACATCCTCCATCATCCTTCTTATGCATTCATGGGAGTTACTTATGCATATGCATGCAATAGGTGCCACTGAGGAGATCACGCTAGTGGAGCTCGATGTCAATCTGCAGGAGGAGCATCAGGAACTGCAGCACCAAGAGGTTCCCAGAGAAGGTGAGACTGAGGTTGATCACCTTCCTGAGTGCCCCGATCATCAGCCTTCAACTTTCGTGAAAGGCAAGCTTCGGAGCATTATAAGCCTCCCTACTTTATTAATGTCACCTAAAGTTATTCATATTGATGCATTATGTCACAGGAGTTGTTTGGAAACACTTGCTGCATATTACCTTTCCTTGACCAGAAATATCTACCATGAATCCTATTTAAGTCCAGGAACACTTATCAAGCTTAGCTATGCTTAGACCGGTAGAAGTCAGGTGATTTCCTGTCACCTGCAAGCTATAGGTGATAACCTGATCACAGTTGGCTATATTATGATATCATGGAACATAACCTGGTATTGTTGAATAAATGGAGACCAGGCGGAGTCTTATGTTGTGGTATCATAGTGACTCCATCTATGTCATTTAAGGACCGACTGTTGGAGGTTCATCTTGTCATGATGAACGCATGCCTCTCACATGGTTGACCGGATAAGTTGTTCCGACCACGAAGCCGAGTAGCTCAACTCAGGCCAGGACCACGAGTGGTAAAAGTGCGCACCCTAGAGGCAGTAAGGATGTGCAGAGAGCCAATGGTGTAAGCCCAAGGGCGGGTTAGAGTCTCGAGCCCCCTTGGCAGATTGGTTGTATCTCTAAGGGCGCGGCGCTGGTCGTACCCGCGATTGTACTTGAGTTGTACCAAAGGTGACCTAAGCCTACCTTGGCATAGGTATGTCTAGGTGTGTGTTAGGAATAATTCCCCAGCTGGGTAGGAATCGATTCGAATCACCATCTCTCTCGGATAGTGAGAACTGACAGGAATACACTTCATCGTAGTAAATGATGGAAATGTTGGTTATGAGATTATGCAAGAACTCATCTGGATATGGTTATTATTGTGATGACTTAATGGTACCAACATGTTTGGCATAGGATAGTTGCTAATCTAGTATGAGATAGGATTAATAACCGGTGATTCACAATTAAAGATATGTTGGATAACTTGTGCTTTTTCTGCAAATAATGTCTACCAGCTCTACTTATATAGCCTTGCATACTCCTTGGTGTCTTAGTAGATTAGTTGGACGGGTAAGTCTAGCTGAGTACCTTCTCGTACTCAGGGTTTTATTCTCATTGTTGCAGATAACGTTATGTATCATGGCTACTGCAAGAACTGCCTTGCTCCTGTAGTAGATGAGGACTAGGACCATGGGCAATGGTCATTCTGTATATCATCTCACCCTTTGTGCTTTTGGTTGGAGATGACTATGACACTAGCTTTGTACTAAGCTACTTGTGATGTTGATGTTAAACTACTTTGCTTCCGCTATTTTCAAACTTGGTTTGTAATAATTATTCAAACTCTGATGTATGAGAAATATTTGTGAACTGTGATGTAACATGTGATGGGTTGTGTTGAATCTCTATGATCTTGGTTTGTATGTTGGTTGTTTGAGATTCTTCGTGATTTCGTTGGACTACCAAGTTTATATGGGCTCAAGTATGACGGTTTGATCGCTTTGGTGATTGCTATTGTACTTGTGCTCTTATAAATTGGATGGTTCTGTGACAGCTAGTATCAGAGCAAGGATTCAACATTAAAACTTGTCATATGTGTATTTAAAAACAAAGGTTTTGTGTTATAAAAAACTAAAGTGTTCTAGTGGTCATCTCCTTTATGTCCAGTTAATGACTTTTAGGTGGCTATTTAAGTACTAACATGGGGGTTTTTACTTTCGTCGTCCATACAACATGCTATTGTATGGATGTCATTCACTTGAATGGTAATGTATGGATCAAATGCCTCTATGTCAAGGTAAGAAGGTAAGTTGATGAGTGGCATGACCACAAGATGTGAGCGTGCGGTCGGGGAGAGTTAGTTTTGATACGACTATGTTCGCATGCTTGCATGTGTATTTAATTGTGGGTATAAATTGTCATTGGGTAGCATTGATAGGGAAGTATATGTATGGGTATACATATATGAAAGTATTTAGTTGCAACCTAGAGCCCAGATTTATGTTTCTATACTTATATCTGTTGGGTTGGGCTGAAATGAATTTTCTACTGGTACACTAACAACGAAATGTGTAGTTCATTTAGTTACGATTATATTGAGAGAACGTATGTATGCCACCACATATGTCATTAGAAATTATTTTTTTTCTACGTTTGTGAGGACATACGGAATGAGCATACATCATGGTTTATTATTCCTTCATGCTCCTGCATTGTTTCCCCTTAAATGACCTTATTGTTATGTAACTTGTAGCTATCCTCGCGCTGTCTCACTCAAGTGTAACCTTTGTTACAGATGGCAGCCCCTAGAGCCCCTGTTGCTAGTGACACCTTTTTGACATTGTTTGGGACTCCCACCTTGTTATGGCGGGTGTTGAACTCTGTCGGGTACGCCGAACCGCCTCGCTATGTTTGGAGTGAAGTGGTGACTGAAGGACAAAGGTGGTATGATGTGCGAGTCACTGTCACAGCCCATGAGGATAATCCTCAATGGCAGGGGTGGTGTGTTGAGTCAGATGGACAGACCCCATGGGAAGGTGCCCAAGTGGCAGCATTTGAGGTTCTAAGTGAGATTTGTCAGGAATTTGGGGATGAACTTGTGAATGGGCTAGTTGGATCTTTTCCCCATGTCGATCGATCACAACCCACTTGGACCCAGCCAGGTGGTAATGCTTTAGTCAAAGATAGGGATGAAAGAGCTAGAAGTAGCAGTGCTGCAATGAGTGCTATGTATGTAGTCATGAGGATGTTTTATTAATGCCAAGATAGCTACATCAACTACATGCTAGAGCTCCAAAGAGCTTAGGCCGCATAGTGCAGAATGAGAGCACGTGTGCACAGGCACCGAAGGGCACTCAGGGTTGCTCAGCATGAGATTGATAACTTCGAAATAGCCTTAAAAGCTCGTCGAAGGCAATTTGGCCTTGTAGTGAGAGAAAGAAATGCAGCGCAGGATGAATTACATGGCGTCCGTGCTGAGAGGGATGGGGTTATTCATCTTGGTAAAAATAGAGAGGCAGCTAGGATCAGGATAGTATTCCAGGCTGCTAGGCAGGCTATAGAGTTTGAGCAAAGGGAGTAGGTAGGAGCTCGTTCGCCAGATCGAGGAGGTTCAGATTGATGTTCATCGCCTCAATGGCATAATAAACCCAATTATTCCTCTAGCCCCAGCGATGGAAGAAGAGCCTAATGTGTTGATTGCTGAAGATGATGGCATAAAGATGGATGCCAAGGAAGAAGAGGATCCTAAAGAGGAAGAGGTGGAGCCTTGGGAGGACAACCATGGTGATGGTGTGTCTGACATCGACAGCGACCACTCCCTAGAGTAGTTTAGCTATAGTAGTGCGAGTTTGATGTCTTAGCTCTTTATTCTTGATCATTATGTAACAGACTCATAACGTAGGTCTCAATCGCATGATGTACCCTTGTGATGTATTGGAACTATGCATGTACTACTTGTGGCAGTTGCACTATTTAATGGATTTCTAGTTGTGTTTGACATAAAAATTTGGCATGTATGGAACGCATTGCGAGCACGATAAGTGATCATTTGGTGATGTTATGTTGTGGAATTGAATTATTGTGCCTCTGTGTTATTGTATGAATTTACTATTCTCTCTAGTAATTACAGTATAGCATGATTATACAATTCTTCTGCAATCTCTTGACATCATCCAATAATCACTTGTTGTTGCAATTTTGCAGATGACGCACACTTGTAGGGGAACTTTTGGTGATGATGCAAGTGGTAGTGATGGTCGTGGCAATGGCCATGAGGATCTCCCCCCCCACCGCATCCTACTGCAGTTGAGATGATGGCTCAACTCATGGTGACTCAACGTGCTATGGGAGAAGTGTTGCGCGGTCTCACGCAGAATGCTAGACAAGGATGAGGAAGAGATCAGCATCAAGGACTTGAACCTAACCAGTTTAGCACTTTTAAGTACTTCCTCGACACCAAGCCTCCTATCTTTAAGGAAGCAGAAGAACCATTGCAATCAGATGAGTGGCTGAATACAATTGAATAGAAGTTCCATCTTTTGAGGCTCACCGAGCACCTAAAGACAAAATATGCATCGTACCAGCTACATGGACCTATGAGCATATGGTGGAGTCATCATCGATCCACTTTGCCTAAAGATGCACAAATCACCTGGAATCAATTCAAGGTTGCATTTAGGGGACACTATATTCCCTCAGGTCTGATGAGTATGAAGCATACAGAATTCTTGAGGCTGACGTAGGGTACTAAAAGTTTAACTGAGTATCTACATGCCTTTAACAATCTATCAAGGTATGCCATAGAGTTTGTGGATACAGATGCCAAAAAGATTGCTAGTTTCAAGCGGGGACTTAGCCCGAAGCTGATGAAGATGCTAGCTAACAACAAAAGTGCTACATTCAATGAGTTTATTAGTGATGCATTAACCCAAGAGAATCATAACAACATCTACATAGCATCTAAGTATCACAAGAGAGCTTTTGAAGAAGGTGTGTCCCAGTCCAAAGCTCCTACCAATGTGAGACCCTAGTTCCACCGTCCCGCTCCAAAGTATAGACCACCTCATAAGAAGGTGTAGCCTAGTCAGAACCAGCATGTGTATCACAAGGCTTATTCTGTTGCTCTACCTAAGGGTAGCACTAGACAAAGCAGCTCCAACATTCCACCTAATAGTATGCCATGCTGGAACTATAACAAGACTGGCCATTGGGCAATAAATTGTCCTTATCCCAAGAAGAACAACAACCCGAAGCAGGGCAATTCTAATGGATGTCAGGGATATGTGCACTATACCACCATGGAAGAGATTCCCTCTGGTGAAGTAGTCATGGCTGGTATGTTTCTTGTGAATCATCATCTTGCCATTGTTTTATTTGATTCTAGAGCTTCGCATTCTTTTATGAGTCCAACATTTGCATCCAAGTACGATTAGAAAATAGTTGTAGTAGACAAGGGTGGTTATTGTATAAGTGCTGCTGGGAGCAACATTTCTACCAATCAGATAGTTAGAGGTGTACGCATCCAAATAAGTAAATGGGAATATACTACAAACTTAGTGATATTACCAGGATTGGGTATTGATGTGATCTTTGGAATGAACTGGATGAAGAATCATGGTGTTCTTATTGATACCTCGACTAGAACCGTTATGTTGAGGGATCCCAAGAATAATGAGGCTTTTCTAGTATCCCTTCCTAGGGAGTTTGATCTCCATAATGTGGCCAAAGCTATACAGCCTGTGGCCCTTGCTGATATTCCGGTAGTATGTGAATTTCCAGATGTCTTTCCTGATGAATTGCTAGGGTTACCATCAGACAGAGAGATAGAATTATTACCTAGTACTACACCTATTTCCCAAAGACCATATAGAATGCCTCCCAATGAGTTAGCAGAATGAAAGATTCAATTGCATGAACTTTTAGAAAAGGGTCTCATTCGCCCCAGTTCGTCACCTTGGGGTTGTCCAGCAATATTCATAAAAAAGAAGGACAAGTCTTTACGGATGTGTGTGGACTATCGACCACTCAATGCTATTACTATCAAGAACAAGTATCCTTTGCCTCACATTGATATCTTGTTTGATCAATTATCAAAAGCAAAAGTGTTCTCCAAGATTGATTTGAGGTCAGGTTATCACCAAATCAAGATTAGGCCAGAAGACGTACCTAAGATAGCTTTTTCTACTAGGTATGGCCTTTATGAGTATTTAGTCATGTCCTTTGGATTGACCAATGCTCCTGCCTACTTCATGTATTTAATGAACTCAGTGTTCATGCCTGAACTTGACAAGTTTGTGGTTGTGTTCATTGATGATATCTTGATTTATTCTAAGACGACAGAAGAACATGAAGAGAACTTGAGAGTGGTATTGTCGAGACTAAGAGAGCATAAGTTGTATGCAAAGTTTAGTAAATGTGAGTTTTGGTTGAAGAAGGTACCTTTCCTAGGTCATGTATTATCAGAGGATGGAATTTTTATAGACCCATCCAAAGTGGAAGAAGTGATGAATTGGAAAGCCCCAACCTCAGTTCATGAAGTTTGAAGTTTTCTTGGTTTAGCTGGATATTATCGTCGATTTATCCTAGATTTCTCCAAGATATCCAAGCCTATGACAAGGTTACTTCAGAACGATGAGAAGTTTGTATGGACACCAAAGTGTGAAGTAGCTTTTCACACTTTGTAGACTTTGCTAACTACTGCTCCTGTGTTAGCACAACCTGACATTGAGAAACCGTTTGATGTATTTTGTGATGCCTTAGGTACCAGTTTTGGATGTGTTTTAATGCAGGAAGGCTAAGTCATTGCTTATGCCTCACGCCAGTTAAGAAATCATGAAGTCAACTATCCAACGCATGATTTAGAGCTTGCAGTAGTTGTCCATGCTTTGAAGATTTGGAGACATTATCTGCTTGGTAATGTTTGCCATATCTACACTAATCACAAGAGCTTTAAATACATCTTCACTCAACCAGAGTTGAACATGTGGCAGCGTAGATGGTTAGAGTTGATCAAAGATTATAACCTAGAAGTGCATTATCATCCGGGAAAGACCAATGTAGTTGCCGATGCCTTAAGTCACAAGTATCATGGTAATTCTTTGTTGAAAGATGGTTTCAACTTATTGCATCTGGTAGTCCTACACTGTATCATAGTTAGTTGTTCTCTAGAGTTAAAGATCATTGAGCTACAAAAGACTGATGTTGGTATATTCCATATCAAGAGAAAGATGAAAGAAGAAGAGAGCAAGCATTTTTTATTGGATGAGAATGGTGTTCTATGGTTTAAAGATCAGCTTGTAGTGCCAAAAGATAGGGAACTGAGGAACCAAATCCTAGAGGAAGCTCATTCTTCTAAGCTATCCATTCACCCAGGTAGCAGCAAGATGTATCAAAATTTGAAGACTAGGTTTTGGTGGACTAAAATGAAGAAAAAAATTGCGGCATATGTGGCAAGATGTGATAACTGTTGCCAAGTTAAGGCCATTCATATGAAACCAGTAGGGTTACTTTAGCCGTTGTCCATTACAAGTTGGAAATGGGATGACATTAGTATGGATTTCATTGTCGGACTTCCGAATACCCAAAAGGGTCATGATTCTATCTGGGTAATTGTTGACCATCTTACCAAGTCTACACATTTTATTCCTGTCAATGTCAAGTATACACCTCATCAATATGCAAAGCTATACATTGAGCAAATTGTTAGATTGCATGGTGTACCTAAGAGTATTGTATTAGATCGTGGGCCCCAATTTGTTAATCATTTTTGGGAACATGTGCACAAGTACTTAGGTACCATATTGATTCACAGCTCTGCTTATCACCCTCAGACTGTAGGTCAAACTGAGCGTGTAAATCAAATCTTGGAAGATATGTTGAGAGCATGTGTGATTTCTTCCAAGGGTTCATGGGAGGATTGGTTACCTTTAGTTGAATTCTCCTACAATAATAGTTATCAAGAGAGTATCAAGATGGCTCCATTTGAAGCTTTATATGGTCGCAAGTGTACGACCCCTCTGAATTGGATTGAGCCTGGTGAAAGAAGATATTACGGGATTGACTTTGTCAAAGAAGCCGAAGAGCGAGTTCAAATCATTCGACCACATATAGCAGCTGCTCAATCAAGACAAAAGAGTTATATAGATAAAAGGAGAAGTCCTATTGTGTTCCAAGTTGGAGATTATGTGTATCTAAAGGTATCCCCAATGAGGAGAGTACAAAGGTTTGGAGTGAAGCGAAAACTTGCTCCTAGGTATATTGGACCATATCAGATCATTACACAAAAAGGACCAGTAGCCTACAAACTCCAGTTACCTCTAGAAATGAAAGCTATATTTAGTGTTTTTCATGTCTCCCAACTCAAGAAATGTCTTCGTGTGCTCGAAGAAGCTATTGAACCTACTAATATCAAGATTCAATTGGATTTAACCTATGAAGAAAAACCTATTAAAGTGCTTGAAGAAATGGAAAGAGTGACCCATAGCAAAGTCAACAAGTTCTACAAGGTGATTTGGAATAATCATAGTGAGCAAGACGCTACGTGGGAACATGAGGACTATCTTCGTGAGGTTTATCCAAGTTTCTATGAGGAATGGTAGGTTGTGTAATCTTAGGACAAGATTTCTTTAAGGGGGGAAGGGCTGTAACACCCTCAGGGTTAAGCATGCACTTAACCTTAACATTGCATGATCGCAATCATCATTGAGCATTCATGATCATAAGCATATCATGTATTCCATCTTTGTTGGCTTATATTGCATATGATATTACTTAATTGCCATACCTAGATTAGGGTTTATATGCAACCAATGTATGAAATGTGTGTGGAACCTTGTGAGTACCTTAAACATGTTTAGAATAGCAAGAGGAACAACTTTGGTATTCATGACTAAGTCTAGTTTGGTCTCTAAGTCATTGATATGGTGTATGACATCATTTTAAAGTGCTATGTTTGACCTAGTTTGAATTATGTCATAGAGTCTTTGCATGGCAGTGAACCTTTAAGCAAAGTTGTAGTATTTGAGTAGATCAACAACTTTTATTTTTGGGTCATGAGTGAATTCAGTGCATAGATTGGTCTTTTTTAGCTCACAAAAATCAACATTTCACTGATTTCCAACACTTAGAAAATTTCTAAGTCTTTAGCATGTTACAGTTTCGCTGGCTCAACTTTGAGATGATATTACTCGGTATTGGTTGAGAATTAGAACTCGATACTTTAATAGAAATTGTAAACGGTATGAAGGGCTACAACATTGATTTAGATTGTTTGCGCTATTGCTTCATGGTTTAGGATATCGAGCATCACCAACTTGCGCTGTTAGGCTCGGGCGTAGCTCTGATGGCTTAATTGATCATGTCTACAGTGATCCGACCAATTTTAGAAATTCAAAGCCGTGTGGTGCCGTGCGTCGCCGGTGTCCTGCCCGCTCAGGCCACGTCGGGCCGGTGAGCGCCAACTCGAGCCCAAGCATCCGCCTGTGACCCCTCTGCGCTTGCATTTCCATTTCCTGCCTCCTCTTTGTCTTTTCGTAGCACTGCAGCAGTCGCAGCAGCTCTGTGAGCTCCACCGACACCATTGCGGGCACAAGCTCGTGCCGCGTCGTTCCTTCACCACCACAGCAGCATCATCGTACTCCTACCACACCACCATACCTGCATTGCTCGCTAGCCACGCTTGGTCAAGCCTCAGCGCCGTGCATGGCCTGACCGGACTTTTGTCGCCGTGCCACGACGCCGTGGTCGGGATGTCTCCAACCTCCTCTAGTTGTGACAGTGGGTGCGTTAGCTTCACCATAGTATGTAGGAGCTCGACGTAGCAATAGATCGAGCTATCATGGCTAGCGCCGGCATCTCGTCGTTGATCCACACCGCCATGCCACCATTGACACCACCATCATCATTAGCTCTGGTGATTGGACCAGTTAGTTTGCTCAATAGGTGCGGAAGGTCATGGTGATCACTGTAGTGTCGGTTCCGTCGCCGAAAAAGCTCGTCGTCGGCGAACTTTGGCCGATCCACGTCGAGCAGCGCCGCTTGCTCTGTTTTCGTTTCACTGGCATGCGACCCGGCTGACCGGTGGATCCCGGCTGTCAGTGACCCAGTTCAGAAAAGACCGTTCATTTATTTCCATATTTGAATGCAACTTTGAAAAATCAATGCTTTTTGAACTTTATGGTGATTAAAATGTATTTAAATCAAAGCTTTTTGAATGTTAGTAAACTTGTAAAATAGATATCTTGAGCTAGAAAAGTGATAAAATTGTGATTCCAATTTTATTAGTCTTGTGTTGACATGATCTAGCTAGGAAAAATATTAAACTTGCTGTAAAATTGTTTGGAGTAAGGTCTTTTTATTTATCTTGTAATAAATGGTATTTTCTAAGGAAAATTTGAAGGGATAAAAATATGTAACATATTGATATGCAAATTTTTGTACAGTAGTATGGCACTAATATGATGCTAGGAAAGATATATAATCTGTTGTTTGACACTTTTCTATAGGGTTTACTATTTTCACTAAAATAGGCATTTCTAGCTTGTCATTTTTGTAATGGATGTTATCCATGGTCAAATGGCATGAAACTTTTACAGTAGTATTTTGGTAGTACTTGGAGGCCACTGTAATGTTTTGAGAATTTATTATGCACATTTGGTATAGATTTCTTATTTCACCTAATTATCTAAATAAATTAATAAAGGAATTTAAATAAATAGTTTGGGCTTGGCCATTATGTTTTCTTGAGTGTTTTTATGTTCTTGACTTGTTGGTATAGTTGGTGATATCAAATTTGGAATGCTTATAGGTAGTAGAAATATTGTTGCTTTATAATTCGAGTTAGAAGGGTTTCCGGACAGATTCTGTGGTTTGTTATGTTGCTAAGTGAAAATGATGTTTGCTGTAGAAATGGTTAATAACAAAGTTGTAGGGAACTTATTCATATATCTTGTGTTAAAATTTCAAGGCAATAGGTAAAGGGTTTAGGAGTTATAGCTGTTTAAAGTTAGTCTTCCGAAATGCTTGTTCTTTGGAATTTCTGGACAGCACTAGATAGATTGTCTGTTTTGGTTAGGATAGATTGTGAATTAGTTTTTGGTGATTAAATAAGAGTTGTAGGAAATTTTATAATCTTTCCAGAAAGTCTAGGATCACAGCATTTGGATAAGTAGAACTTCAGTTATGATGTAAACTTGTAACTGTCATGTGTAGCTTAGATATTGCATTGTGTGAAATTTTTAAGTAGATAGAGAAGAGATATGCACCTACTCTCTTAGTAAGGAGTTAGCATTGTTGTCATTTTGCTACTTAACATCATTGTTGAAGCACATACATTCCTCTATCACATCCTCCGTGATCCTTCTTATGCATTCATGGGACTTACTTATGCATATGCATGCAATAGGTGCCACCGAGGAGATCACGCTAGTGGAGCTCGACGTCGATCCATAGGAGGAGCATCAGGAACTATAGCACTAGGAGGTTCCTAGAGAAGGAGAGCCTGAGGTTGATCACCTTCCTGAGTGCCTGATCACCAGCCTTCAACTTTTGTGAAAGGCAAGCCTCGGAGCATTATAAGCCTCCCTACTTTATTAATGTCACCTAAAGTTATGTGTATTGATGCATTATGTCACAGGAGTTGTTTGGAAACACTTGCTGTATATTACCTTTCCTTGACTAGAACTATCTACCATGAATCCTATTTAAGTCCAGGAACGCTTATCATGCTTAGCTATGCTTAGACCAGTAGAAGTCGGGTGATTTCGTGTCACCTGCAAGCTATAGGTGATAACTTGATCACAGTTGGCTATATTGTGCTATCGTGGAACATAACCTGGTATTGTAGTGACTCCATCTATGTCGTTTAAGGACTGTCCATTGGAGGTTCATCTTGTCATGTTGAACGCATGCCTCTCACATAGTTGGTCGGATAAGTCGTTCCGACCGTGAAGCCGAGTAGCTCAACTTAGGCCAGGACCATGAGCGGTAAAAGTGCGCACCCTAGAGGCAGCAAGGATGTGTAGAGAGCCAATGACGTAAGCCCAAGGGAAGGTTAGAGTCCCAAGCCCCCTTGGCAGATTGGTTGTATCTCTGAGGGTGCGGTGCTGGTCATACCCGCGATTGTACTTGAGTTGTCCCAAAGGTGACCTAAGACTACCTTGGCATAGTTATGTCTAGGTGTGTGTTAGGAATAATTCCCAGCTGGGTAGGAATCGATTCGAATCGTCGTCTCTCCCCGATAGTGAGAACTGACAGGAATACACTTCATCATAGTAAATGATGGAAATGTTGGTTATGAGATTATGCAAGAACTCAACTAGATATGGTTATTATTGTGATGACTTAATGGTACCAACATGTTTGGCATAGGATAGTTGCTAATCTAGTATGAGATAGGATTAATAACTGGTGATTCACAATTAAAGATATGTTGGATAACTTGTGCTTTTTCTGCAAATAATGTCTACCAGCTCTACTTATACAGCCTTGCATACTCCTTGGTGTCTTAGTAGATTAGTTGGATGGGTAAGTCTAGCTGAGTATGTTCTCGTACTTAGGGTTTTATTCCCATGGTTGCAGATAACATTATGTATCACGGCTACTACAAGAACTGCTTTGCTCCTACAGTAGATGAGGACTAGGACCATGGGTAATGGTCATTCTGTATATCATCTCACCCTTTGTGCTTTTGGTTGGAGATGACTATGACACTGGCTTTGTACTAAGCTACTTGTGATGTTGATATTAAACTACTTTGCTTTTGCTACTTTCAAACTTGGTTTGTACTAATTATTCGAACTCTGATGTATGAGAAATATTTGCGAACTGTGATGTAACATGTGATGGGTTGTGTTGAATCTCTATGATCTTGGTTTGTATGTTGGTTGTTTGAGATCCTTCATGATTTTGTTGGACTACCGGGTTTATATGGGCTCAAGTATGACGGTTTGATCACTTCGGTGATTGCTATTGTACTTGTGCTCTTATAAATTGGACAGTTCTATGACAAAGGAGGTCGTTGAAGAAGCGCCTGATCCCAAGCGGTTGGTCGGGTCTTTCGAGCCTATGGAGGGCACCAAGGAGGTCCTCTAGACCCCAATGGCTCTAAGGGCAAAGTGGTGTGCATTGGCACCATGCTTTCCTCCGAATAGGAAAGCACACTCGTAGACTTCCTTCGCGCCAATAAAGACATCTTTGCATGGAGGACCTTGGACATGCTAGGCATTCCAAGAGAAGTCACCGAGCACATCTTGAAGATTAGGCTAGGCTCCAAGCTGGAAAAGCAGCGCCTGCGTCGCTTCGATGAGGAGAAGCGCAGGGCCATCGACGAGGAGATCACGAAGCTTTTGGTGGCCGGGTTCATCAAGGAAGTATACCACCCTGAGTGGTTAGCCAATCCCATTCTTGTACAAAAAAAAGAGTGGGAAATGGAGAATGTGTGTTGACTACATAGGTCTCAACAAAGCATGTCCAAAGGATCTATTTCCTTTGTAATGCATAGACCAAGTAGTCGACTCAACCTCAGGGTGCGAAACCCTTTGCTTCCTTGATGCATACTCCGGGTACCATGAAATCATGATGAAAGAGTCCGACCAGCTCATGACATCTATCATCACCCCATTCAGATCCTTCTGCTACGTCATAATGTTGTTTGGTCTCAAAAACTAAGGGGCTATGTACCGGCATTATATGCTCAATTGTTTCGGAGACCTCATCAGGCGAACCGTTGACACCTACGTGGATGAAATGGTGGTCAAGTTCAAATGGGCTGACTAGGTCATAGCCAACCTAGAGCAGACCTTTTTGAAACTCTGAGCAAATGGCATTAAGCTCAACCCCGAGAAGTGCGTTTTTGGGGTCCCAAGGGGTATGCTGTTGGGTTTTATTGTCTCTGACCATGGCATTAAGGCCAACCCAAAGAAGATCTCGGCCATCATGAGGACGGGCCCAATTTAGAACATAAAGGGGGTACAGTGAGTTATAGGCTGCCTTAGTGAATGAGGTCTCCCCCTCTATTAGCTTCTAAAGAAGGCCGACAATTTTGAATGGACGCCCGAGGCCCAGGAGGCACTTGACACGATCAAGCAGCTTCTGACGAAGGCCCCGATCCTAGTCCCTCTGACCGATGGAGTACCGCTTCTGCTCTACATTGCGGCCACCACACAAGTGGTCCAGCACCACCCTAGTGGTAGAGTGAGAAGAAGAGGGACACGCCGTCAAAGTGCAGCGTCCCATGTACTTCATTAGTGAGGTCTTCTCTAATTCCAAGACCCGCTACCCCCCAAACCAAGATGCTCTTGTACGGCATCCTCATTGCCAAGAGGAAGTTGCATCACTACTTTGAGTTGCATCTAGTGATGGTCATGATGTCCTTTCCTCTTGATGTAGTCATCCAAAATAGGGATGCCACGGGAAGAATCGCCAAGTGGGCACTCGAGCTGATGGGTCAAGCATTTCATATGCCCCCTGGATGGCCATCAAGTCCCAAGTGCTGGCTAATTTTGTTGTAGAATGGGCCAAGATCCAAATGCTACTAGCAGCCATCGATCAAGAGTACTAGATGATGTACTTCGATGGATCACAAATGAAGAAAGGAAACAGCATGGGGATGGTCTTCATTTTGCCCCTTAGGGTACGCATGAGGTACATGGTTCGCATCCATTTCCCCTCCTCCAACAATGTGGCCGAATATGAGGTACTCATCAATGGCCTACACATCACCATCGAGTTCGATATCCGATGGCTCGACATCCAAGGTGACTCCTAGCTAGTCATCGACCAAGTCATGAAGGAGTCAAGCTACCACAATGCCAAGATGGCTACATATTGCTGAGAAGTCCACCAGCTTGAAGACAAGTTCAATGGTCTCAAGCTCAGTCACATCATGAGGTGTCTCAATGAGGCGGCCGACACGCTGGTGAAACCAGCGTCCGACTGAGAGCCGGTGCTAATGGGCATCTTCGCTAGCAATTAGTACAAGCCCTTGGTCCACTATGAGGAGCCAGAACAAGCTAGTAATGGACCGCCTACCCTAGGCTTGGGGGTAACCAGCCATCGGCTCCATCCAACCCCAAAGTTATGGAGCTTAACGAGGATCCAGCGATAGAGCCTGACCCTCTGGCCGACTAGAGGACGCCTTACCTCGACTACCTCCTTCACGAGGCCCTACTGATGGACAAAATGGAGGCTTGGTGGCTCACACATCACGCCAAGTCCTTTGTCCTTATTAAGGGCGAGCTCTATAGGCAAAGCCACACTAGGATCCTACAACACTGCATCCCCATCGAACAAGGGAAGCGATTGTTGGGCAATATCCACGGTGGGGCCTAGGGGCACCATGCCGTGCCTAGGACCCTAGTCAGAAACGTGTTCCAACAAGGCTTCTCTCCAAACAATCCCTATCACATTGCCATTCATGGTCTAGGGGCTCAATCTCATTGGACCTCTCAAAACGGCGCCCGAGGGCTATACGCACTTGCTTGTCGCCATAGACAAGTTTACAAAGTGGATAGAGGCTTGACCGATCTCCACGATCATGTCCAAACAAGCCGCGCTGTTCTTCCTTGACATCGTCCATCGCTTTGGAGTCCCAAACTCCATTATCATGGATAATGGCACGTAGTTCACCAAAAAGAAGTTCCTCCTATTCTATGATGAATACCACATCCACGTCAATTGGGGCACCATGGTGCATGAACGGGTGGTCGAGCACGCAAACGACATGGTCCTACAAGGCCTCAAGCCTAGGATCTTCAACTGGTTGAACAAGTTTGGCGGATGATGGGTCGTGGAGCCTCCTGTGGTGCTCTAGAGTTTGAGGATGACCCCTAGCTAGGCCACCAGCTACACACCATTCTTCATGGTCTATGGTTCCAAGGCTATCCTCCCGACCAACCTTGACTATGGAGCGCCAAGGGTCAGGGCGTACGACAAACAGGGAGTCTAGGCATCCCTTGAGGATGCCATGGACTAGCTAGATGAAGCACGTGACGTTGCTCTCCTCCGCTCGGCCAAGTACCAGCAAGCATTACACTGGTACCATAGTTGTTGAGTGTGCGGTCGACCATTTAACATCGGGGACCCAGTGGTCTGCCTCGTCTAGAGCAACAAGAACTGTCATAAGCTCTCTCCGCCATGGAAGGGGCCATACATTGTCATGGAGGTGCTCCGACCAGGCACCTACAAGCTCAAGACCATCAATGGTGAAGTCTTCATCAACGCCTAGAACATTGAACAACTATGTCGCATTTACCCTTAAAATTACTCACGCTTTCTCTTATTAGCTTCACTATCAATTCCCTGATCTTTATGTGACACCCGACCCCAGCAACGGCAATGGGTCGGGCCTCACTCGAGGGCTAATAAGAGCATATCTATCTGGTAGACCTTCTCTATGCCTGACCCTTTCTCACATTAAGACCTAGAAGCAAGGGTCACGGAAACAAACACTAAGTAAAACTAGTTGGACTGCATGAAACCTATGCCCCAGCAGCTATGATGGTTTTGCTCACCAGTGTGATTAGAGTTTTTTTCACACCTCGAGCTTTTTAGCCTTAACTACAGAGAGAGTTGGTATGCGTTTAAGAGTATATCCACCTAGCCAACATTTTCTATGCCCGACCCTCTCTCACGTCGAGACCTAGAAGTAAGGGTTGTGGAAACGAACGCTGAGTAAAACTAGTCGGACTACAAAAACCTAGGCCCTAGTGGCTATGGCTTTTTTGCTCACCAGCGTGATCAGAGTTTGTTCACCTGCACCTCGAGCTTTACAGCCTTAACGACAGAAAGGGTCCGAATGCATTAACCTTTTTTATACAAAAAGGGGAGAAGGGCTAAAAACCTATTTGGCCATAACGAAATTTAAGAGCTTGTCCACTTACTACGAGTTCACCACCTGGCTTATTTGCCTAACTAATTTCTTGGGGGATGATCCCATCCTCTATCTCTAAAGGTAAGTCCTATGTCAGTGGGTCACCCAAGTCGATCAGACAGCTCGGGCCACTGTCAAGAGACGGGTAAGGAGCAGTAGGATGCCCCATGTAGGTTATGCCAACCCCATCACAAACGATGAACCTAGATTCCACTTGAACATATTCGGTAAGAGCTCCCCAAACCCATCACTCAAGCCATCAAGCTAAGTCCTACGCCAACGGGTCACCCAAGTCGATCGGATGGCTCGGGCCACTGCTGAGAGACGGGTCACCCTTAATTTATGCACATTTTCTCTTATTAGTTTTGCTATCAACTCCACAATCTCTAAGTGACACCTGACCCCAGCAACAGCAAGGGGTCAGGCCTCACTCGGGGGCTAGTAAGAGTATGTCTATTTGGTAGACATTCTTTGTGCCCAACCCTTTCTCGAGTTAAAAACCTAGAGGCAAGGTTTGCGGAAACAAACACTGAATCAAACCAGTCGGACAGCAAGAAACCTATGCCCCAGCGGTTATGGTGCTTTTGCTCACCAGCATGATTAGAGTTTTTTTGCCAACACTCCGAGCTTTAGCCTTCGCCTTCCTAGGAAGGATTTGGAGGGGCCCACTAGTAGAATCTCTAGCGAGGAGAGGATAGCAGGTCACCCAAAGTCGATCAGACGACTAAGGCCACTGTCGAGAGACGAGTAAGGAGCAGCAGGATGCTCCATGTGGGTTATGCTGACTCCATCATGAATGATGGACCTAGATCCCACTCGAACATATCCGGTAAGAGCTCCCCAAACCCGTCACTCAAGCCATCAAGGTAACTTTACCAACCCCCACTTTACTTTTCCAGTGCATGAGCATTCATTCATCCATTCCCATACAACCAAGCATCGCATATGCAATTATTGCATCACAATGCTTCGTGTCGTGTCACGAAGCGGTAGTCTTCTCATTCGATATGAGCGGCGACCGACCAAGGTTCGAAGGCTAGCCCACAAAGGGCTTGAGGCCACCTCATGTCAAATAGAGGTAGGAAAGAAAACGCATATGAGCCCTAGTGGCCCTTGCCCGACCCACTCAGAAGTGAACAGGGTCATCTCGACCTTCTCATTTGATCCTAACCTCAAGCTAAGCCCATAGAATCTCCATCGAGGGGAGGCCAGCAGGCCACCTGAGTTGGTCTCTAGAACAACTTGGGCATCTACTAGGAGGCGGGTTAAGGAGCAGTGGAATGCCACATGAGGGCTATGCCAACCCCGTTACAAATGACAGACCTAGATTCCACTTGGACATACCTATTAGCGAGCTCGCCGAGCGTGACACTTGAGCAATTGAGGCAAGTGTCATTTGCTCAACCTCTCCGGTTGCAAAAACCATGGATGGGGTGACACATAAAACTTGGTCGACCCCTACTAAGCTCAATAGGGCTTGGGGGCTCGAGCCGTCTGACCCTAACTTGGGAATCCGATCCGTCAAGGTTCGAAGGCCAGCCTACAAAGGGCTCGAGGCTGCCTCACATCAAACAAAGCCAGCGAAGGGCTCGAGGCCTTCTTGTTTGATCCTAACCTTGAGCCAAGCCCACAGCATCTCTATCAAGGAGAGGCCAGCGGGCCACCTAAATTGGTCTCTAGAACAATGCGAGCATCTGCTGGGAGGCGGGTTAAGG
Organism: Miscanthus floridulus; assembly: GCF_019320115.1. Classification (NCBI taxonomy): domain Eukaryota; kingdom Viridiplantae; phylum Streptophyta; class Magnoliopsida; order Poales; family Poaceae; genus Miscanthus; species Miscanthus floridulus. The sequence continues at coordinate 43,946,638 of NC_089596.1, forward strand.
AGCAGTGGAATGCCACATGAGGGGTATGTCGACCCTGTTATGAACGATGGACCTAGATTCCACTCAGACATGCCTGTTAGTGAGCTCACCGAGCGTGTCACTCAAGCCATCGAGGCAAGCAACATTAGCTCAACCCCTCTGGTTGTGAAAACGCGCGGGGGCTCAAGGAATGTTGGACTCGCAAGGAGACTAAATGCACGGACGCAAAATGATGGCTCAGATCCTAGGGAAGGGGTACGTACAAAAAATAAGAATAACATTTCTAAAACAAGAGACACTTTCTCCTACTAGTTTCGCTATCATCTTATTGATCTTTAGTGAAACCCGACCCTAGCAACAGTAAAGGGTCAGGTCTCACTCGAGGGCTGATAAGGGTATACATATACCCTTTCTAAAATAGTCACCATGCCTGACCCCTTCCTCACGTTAAAAACCTAGAGGCAAGGTTTGCAGAAATGAACAACTAAGTAAGGCCGGTTGGACTACAAGAAACCTATGCCCTAGCGGCTACGACACTCTTGCTTATCAGCGTGATCAGAGTTTCCCGCCCACACCTCAAACTCTATGGTCTTAACAATAGGAAGGGTTGGAATACATTAACCCATTCTTACTCATAAAAAGGAAGAAAGAACAAACTTGTTCAAACAAAACAAAAGAATAGACTTGTTTAAACAAAACACAAGGGTCAGAACTTGTCCGCTTATTACAAAAATGATCGTCCAACCTATTTAACTAACTAGCCACTCCGGGGGAGAACTATGCCTTCTATCCTATTCGCTAGGTCCTATGAAAGGGGAGCCACCGCCGTTTCCATCTCCTCCAGCTCATGGACTTCATAATCGGGCATGTAGCCGTGGCTCATCTCCTCCAGATCTATGCTATCCCCATAATGAGAATGAGTAATCATGAAGGACTAATTGACCCCAATGTGAAGGGCATTCCTCTTGACCTGGCATATCTAAGCCATGATCTCGATGGCATGAACCGTGAGTGAGCTGGTCCCCTCCGACCGCACCACCTCAAGGTCATCACAGACCACTCCAAGGGTGGCACTCAGGATACTGAGCTTGTCACTCTCTGCCTAAAGATTTCTCCTCACCTCAGCGAGATCCATAGCTAGCCCAATAGAAATGCTCTCGGCCTCTAGCCTTCGAGTCATCTCCCTTTCGAGCTCGGCCTAGAGGGAGCCAACCTTCTGATGCCCATCATCACGCTCTTGGTAGGCCTGGTCATGTTCTTGGAAAGCCAGATCATGCTCCTCATGAGCCATGCAATGTTCTGAGCAGAGCCTCTCTGTGGTTTGGATCATCTTATCCCGCTCCTTGTGCAGCCAAGCGGCCACTGTGGCATCTAGGCTCACCCTTTTCTCTAGGGTCATGAGCTTCTCCTTGGCCCCCAGCTTTGGATCCCTTTCTTTCTCAACCTCGCCCAGAAGGTCAAGGTCAAGGACCTCGCCTAGAAGGTCAAGGATCCTGCTCCTTTTGCAATCAAGCGACCGCCATGGCATCTAGGCTCGCCCTTTTCTCTAGGGCCATGAGCTTCTCCTTGGCCCCCAGCTTTAGTGTCCTTCTAGAGCAACTCATCCCACTCCTTCCTAACCCTAGTGGCTTCTTTGTCATCTTTACATGACCTCGCCGATAGGGCCTCGAATGTTGTCTTAGCCTCGTCAGCATCCCGACAGGCCTTGGCCACCCGCAACCGAAGATTGGCCACCTCCTCAGCAAGGGGAGTTAGCTCGACCATCCTCTGCTGAGTGGCAACAAGCTGAGCTATCACCTCCCCACATAGTCATGCCTCCTTGATGAGGCTATCCCAGGCTTCCTTCTATTGAAGAAGGAACTGAGATTTTCCCCAACCGCAGGCTATAAGGGACTGTAGGGAGACGATGGTCAGGATACAAAAAGTATATAGAGGAAGAAAAGGGCAAGAAGCAGGACCAAATAATACCTAGCTGGAGGGAACGATGACATCACGCAAAGCGCCTATGGCATGGTCTAGGGCCTCAAGCACGAACGCGATCCCTACATCCAGGCTCTCCTGCTCCATGCTCTTTGCGGCGACGTCATGGTTAAAAAGCATTAATGCCAGATCCTGTGGATCCACCCACTAGAGCTGGGGCTCAACCCGCATAGGTGAGCCACTACCCACTGACATCATGGTCAAGGATGACTCCTCGCCAGCCCCAAGCACCACCGACCCCTCTCGCCATGACGTCCCCACCGGGACCTCCCCTCTAGCGATAGAAGGGATCAGCGGTGTGGACACGAACATCTCTCCCAACACCACAACTCCTGGGGACCCCTCAGTCATGTCCCCCTCTATCCGGCCCATGCCAAGCACCATTGCTTGGCCGCCGATGGCATGGGTCGTGCTAATACCTCAGGCGATGTTGCGGTTGCGCCAAACTATGGCTCATCTATCATGGCCACCGCTACCTCCACCTGCATTGGTAGGGTCATGACTGATTGTGTCGTGCCCACCACGATCGACGCCATGAGCAGGGTCGGCAGCCCTGTCCACCCCACCATCGGCAGTGGTATCGCGGCCATCACCGGCAGCCCTACGACCTCTAAAGGTGCCCCTTGGATGCCCATGTCTGTCCATCCCACTCCTTCTATAGCTGCTTGGCCTCCACAGCTTCCGTGCGTGCCCTCTCAATCAGGGCCATGAGCTTCTCCCTAGCCTCGCGGGCATCATCGCGAGCAACCTTGTCGGGTTCATAAACTTGGGGTCCCTCGGGTACTGGCTTCCATGCTAGGGCTCGGCCTAGGAGGACGACCTTCTTTTCTTCTAGACTGGCCCGAGAGTCTAAGTTCAACAGACTAGAGCACTCACTTCAGGCCCTGGCTGCCTTCGGTCCATCTTTTCGACCGGAGCACTAGCTCAGGCTCAGGCCAACTCCGAACGGCCTCTCTGATCGAAACGCTAATGTCAGGCCCCGACCGCCTTGGCACGGCTTCCACCCGAAAAGCCAGACCCAAGGACCACCTCCAACTCTGACCCTGTGTCTCCAACCAGGGTTCATAGAAAACCCTGCCCATTGCTATTCTCTGGTTGGTGTGCCAGTACCGACTGGGGCCATCCGACTGGGGATGCCCGCTTGGAAAAAACCAGAAGGCGTACTAAGGAAGGCCAGACAGGGCTCGCAAGTCAAACCATGGCACCAGGGACCATACCCTATGGAACAGTATTTTACAACCGCCCTGCCACAAATAGTATTGTAGGTGCTGACATTTACCTCTACAGTATTGTAGGCACCGGTCAAAAACACCCGTATGGTAAGACCCCCACGTGCCTCTGGGCATCGATGGTATTGTGAGCACCAGGATTCATCGTGCCAGGCAAACATGGTAAAGTCATGCCTCCAGTCGGTGAGACATCATTTTTGCAGGTACCGACGTCCTCTAGTCTTGAAGAAAGCAGCTCAACCTCCCACATGTACCTGACATTCTGCAGTGACATCAACAGTATTGCGGGCGCCGACCATTGTCCCATCCCCATCAGCGTGGGCAACAAGGCTTAGAAACGTCCGTACTCACTCTCTCTCACTTGTAAAGCCATCCCCTTCTTCTATAAAAGGGGATGTGCTCCCTCCAAACATAGGGCAGTTAACCCAAGTCGACTTCTTCAAGTTCAGGTTTAGGGTTGGACACTTCATTCACAGCATAACTCCTGTTGATCTCGGCCCTTCCAACTGGACCGACCGTACACCCCTCATTTCTCCTTCTCGTTTGTAACCCCACTATAGACTTCGAGCACCTAGGCTCGGGAATAAAATCACCGACCGACCCACATTGGACATAGGGCACGTTGCTTGAACTAGTCTAAATCCCATGTCATTGGGTGCTAGGCCACCTCCGATCACAACATACAGCAAAACTACAAATATTTACTAGTTGGTCACTTTCTGTACCAGCAGTTGGCGTCGTCCGTGGGGAGGACGCTGTACGTTCAACACTTTTTTGGTAATCGGATGGCCCATTTCTCTGCCACCCCCATTGTGGCGGGTTCGGGTGATACGATTCGCTTCAGCTCGATGGAATTTCCCACACTCTCGCCCGCTGGGATGCGGGTTCCACCCGTCTTCAAGCCTTCCTAGGCCTTCTGCTTTGGAAGCCTAGACTTCGCCACCGACCAACTCAGCATACTCCACCTCCGCGAGGAGACTCGTGACCTAGCACCCATCGGAGGGGCGCCCTCCATCAACTCCAGGACACGTGACATCGATGGCGCGGCATCTGCGCTTCTATCCGAGCAAACTCTCTGCTCAAACCCTGCTATGAGTAATATGCATGCTGTTATTTACTTACTACATTCTATCTTCCGCCAAATACCCGGTGGGTTAATGTTGTCCCCGTCGCAGCCGCCATACGACCGGTCCCCCTATGGCCTCATGTCACCCACGGACGCATACGCCCAGGGGCTCCAACGGATGCCAACACCACCCCCTCTCATGTCTAAACTCATGGGGATGGCGGACTATGGTCCTAGCTGTCTCGACTTCATGGACGACGACGTCGGGAGTGATGACTCTAGCATTGGCGATGTGGCACCAAGCCACCATCCGTCCTGCAAGTGCGCTATGACGGACGCTCCGAAACGGCCACCAGGGGTAACAGAGTCCGCACGGACTCACGCCCCTCTGGGCCCTCGTGCGGAGACCCCCGAGCTCACGTGCGAGCACGGGGAGGATCTACAATGACAGTGGCCGCATCGGCCACCAACTATGCCAGCACGCTCGGCACACCACGCTGCGTCCCACGCGCATAGACCACGAACAATGCCTGGGGTTGTGCCCGTCGGGTCCAGCACAACACCCCAAATAGGGGAACCAACCCCCCGCAGTTCGCTCGGGCCAGGCAGAACATTGTCGCCGCGGCAATGCTCCTACGCAACTTGTCCGAGCCGAACGACCCTCGCGAACAGGCGATCCACCGAAACCTCCAGGCACTAGTGGAGACCGCCATCGTTCAACAAGCGGAGAGCTCCGTATCATGACGCTGAGTCGCGACCTCACTCCCCATCCGGGGAACAGAGATGCAGAAGATGGGGCACTACGCCCTATCACTGCCACAACCACCAAGTATGACACCAGAAGCTACAATGGCACCTTGTCTTGACTTAACAACCACTCCGTGCCGACTGCCCATCTATGCACACCTTAGACCGAACTAGGGCATGCACGGCGTCGACTGGAGTCCTAGCCCTGATAGTCTAGGGCCACCAACCTTCGCCCAACACCTCCAGCAAGCGTCATTCCCACCACACTTCAAAAGAGGCCACGTCAAAGGAAAGGCCAAGTGCCAGGATTAAGACGAAGGCCCCTCCACACAGAGGGGAAAGAAGAATAGAAAGGATCGCCGCCGACCGGCCAACTCCGCGTTGTCCGCCATAGCAGATTACGTGGGCATGCCACCCCAGCAGGGTCCCTCCGGCCACTTCCATGAGCTCATGGAGAGTCCATGCACCAACCACAACTACCCTATGAACCACCTCTACAAGGACTGTCTGCTCCTCAAGCACCTGTTGAGGTAGGCTGGTAGGCCAAGAAAAAGGAGAAGAGGCAGCGGCCGAAGAAGGAGGCACAGTGAACAAGGATCCAGACAACTAGAGGACGAACTGATCTGACCGGACACCTATTGACTAAAGGATAACGATGACGACGCTCTCACCACGCACCTTGGAACAACTATGTCTTTTATTCTTTTCCTAAGTTTCAGTCTTACCCTACTTAGCGAACGCTCCTACAAGAGCACCCCAACCCGAACATTTTTCGGCTCGAAGCGCTCGGGGGCTCCACTAGGGGGCTCTACTACCCCTTTGTTATTTTTTACCTTAAGTACTCTTTTGCTTTTGTATAATGAAACTCCTTCCTACCTAAGTAAAAGGGTAGTTCGTTCCTTTGTTTTACCTTATGTAACTTTGCTTTAGAACATTCCGACTGATCGCACCCCGCCTTTTCCTACGGCTACGATCGGCCGACCCTCGTGGGCCACGCCCCGGGCTTGCAAGGTTGTGACCTATGGAACAAACGGGCAGGTACGAGATAGAAAGAAATTTAAAACAAAATTATGCTAAGGGAGAACTAAGGAACGAAAGGGAACAAGTTTCCCCGAATGGAGCAACTCCATCACAAAAACAAAAGCTGATTGCAGTCATTAAAACACACCACGAACGTCTTACACAGGGGCTCCCCCACGAACTTAAAACTTTTTACGTTTACTAACTACTTATGTTCTACAAGCTATTAAACCAACCCGACGGCATCTGCTGGTGGCGCGACCGACGAAGGCATAGGCTGCTCACTCCCTGATGGCACGATGTTTGGCTCAATCGAGGCCAAGGCGACATTTCCCCCCGAACTAGGCTCTGGGCTATCCGTAGACTCGGAAGCATTCTCTCCACGCATGCTTCGGGCCATGTCTTGATGGCGAATGTCCATCACCCACTCGGCGGAGACTTGCTCTGACACCGACCGCGTGTGCGGCAGCAAGCTCACCCCGATGGATTGGATGTCCTCCGTGCTCAGACCTTCAGCATACCCACTATAGATAGCATCAAAGTCCAGGTTCGGGTGGTGCGTCACCACCGAGGTCAGCACCCCCGATGATCCATAAAATAACCCGCTCCTAATGAGGTCCTTGACTGCGTCTGGGACCTCGGCCAGCTGGACCGTGGGTGTGCTGGTACTTGGCGCTGACCTGAAGATTTCCGAGACGACGAGTTGGGCAACGTTGCGAATCTGGTCAAGATCCCATTCGAGAGCACATCGCTCTTCACGGGACTTGGCCAGCTCCTCAGCGTTCCGGCTGAAGCTTGCCTTGGATGCCTCCAGGTCTTGCTCCAGCGCCTTCACCTTTTCACCCAGCACTGGAGGAAGGGTGACAAACTTAGAAACAGGCTGAGGGAAAAATCAACACCACGAGAAAACAAAAGGGTACGCACCGATGCGAGAGGCCTCAAGGGTGGAGAAATCCTCTGCCTGCTGGGCCACCTGCTCACGCAACCGGGTACTCGTGTCTTCCATCCCCATCATCTGGCTCCAGAGCGCGAGCACTTCCTGATCCACCTCCGACTGGGCCCTCTGCTTCACCTCCAGGGCCTTCTGTGCCCTCTCCAGGGCGGCCCGCTCTGGCTCAAGGGCCAACCAAGGCCTCTTGAAGCGTCGCCTCAGTATTAGCCAGGGACGTCCACAGCTCCGCCTCGATCTCCTCATGGTGGGTCTTTGCCGCCTTGAGCCCTTGCTCGGCAGCAGTCGCCCACTCTGCCACTCGCTACCCCTCTGCCCACGCCGTGGCCGCCTCGGCTATCTGGATTTGGGACTCGCGGCAAGCGAACTCCGCCCAGTGCTCTAGCTCGGCCATCCAAGCGTGTTTCGCCTAGAGGAAGTGTGACTTGGGGGATGACACCTTCCTTATCTCCTGTAAAAAATAGGCGTTATAAAAACAACCAACGAAAGATTCAAAGGGCAAGGAGAAGTACCAAAAACTGACCTCCGCAGCAAGCTACAGGTCGACCTCAACTAGCTGCTGGGTAAACTGAGCCTGCTTCCGGGCACTCTCTGTGGGGGTATTAACCCCTATACCTTTACGGCTAGGCTTGGGCTGGCCCAGATCAGGGGGTCCGGTCCACTAGAAGACGACGCGTGGTCCGGCCAACCTGTTTGGAATCCCGTGCAAGGAATCAAGGCAGATTTGGAGATCAAGCAAGATCCTAGTTGGTTAGAATAGGAATCCTTATCCAGCCTCCTATGGCAATTGTAACTGGCTAGGATTAGTTTCCAGATCTGTAACCCTGCCCCCGGACTATATAAGGCAGGCAGGGGATCCCTCTAAAAAACATCTCTCATTGACATACAGCAATACAATCAGACGCAGGACGTAGGTATTACGCCTTCTCAGCGGCCGAACCTAGATAAAACCTCGTGTCTGTTTTGCATTACCATCTTGTTTGTGGCTTGCGCATCTGTCTGCCGACAATCTACTACCTTGGGCATACCCCTAGGTAGACTGCCGACCATATTTCATCAATAGTAGCGCGCTAGGTAGGGGGTATGTGTACTGCTCTCCAGGTGAACAAGATGGTCATCATCCCTGGTTCCATGGCTACGCCGAATGGCCTCACGTTCACCATCGGCCAGATCACCTGGACCATCGGCTTTGACGACTTCATCGCCATGACCCCGGAGGAGGTGTGGGTTCAATCTGCAACGACCACTGCTTCACCTGCATCAGCTATGGCTCCGACCACGGTGGATCTGGCTCTGACCACGGTGGATCTGGCTCCGACCACACCAGCATTGTCTTCAGCCACGCCGACAACCCGTTGTCTGCTTCCTCGCTACAAAAGGAGGCAGGTCGACAACACCGACTTGCTCGACTCCATCGATCGAGTCGACACCAAACTCGCCGAAACCCTGGCTCTGGTAAGTTTGATTCAAAGTCAACTTTATGAGCAGGTAACTACGACCCACAATAGATCTACCCGACTAGCTCGGGCTAGTCGTCCTGCATGACTCGGTATGGATCTCGTGGTCACATCTACTCCTGAAGGGTGCTCCGTCCATCGCCGGCCAGCCCCTACGATGGGTCTCTGGCTCTTTGAGTATGAAGCCCTAATGGAGAACCACCAGGCCAGCCCTACGGCCTGCTCAACTTTGTCAACATGGTCCAAATTGAGGATTATCAAAAAGGATCGGTCCACATAGTTTGAGAGGGTGGCTCAAGCTCCTCGTCCGGCATCACATCTAATGCCTCCGTCCACACTGAGCTCCAGCATCATGACGATGAAGGTGTTGAGTATGATCTGGGTACCCCAGACCATGCCCCAGGGTTCCCACAATTCCCGTCCTTCCCACCAAGGCGAGGAGACTTGATCAATGTCATCAGTGATGATGAACCGCCGGTAGTCGGCGAAACAGAACAAGAAAGGATAGCGTGTGAAGCACGAAACATCGACCGGTTTAATCGCCGACAAATTGAAGCTGAGGCAGAAGAGGAGGCCTAACGCATAAGGGTCTAGCCATGTGACCTTAACAATGCTTTTGATAGGGTGGGGGACAAGCAGGTCTTCAGGACTCCAAGCGCCAATGTAGCTGTTGCTATGGCGATAATGCAATGACTACCCAACACCCTAGAAACACAGGCAGTTCATGATGATATACAAGCTTACCTGACGGCTGCTATGGCCCAGACCGCAGAGATTGTAAATCATGCTCGAGCTCCATCCGTCTTAGTCGAATCAAGCCACAGCCGCTAATACTCAAGTCGCTCACAGCCACCCAACCAACGTGGCTCACGCAACAACGACCCATCAGACAACCATCAAGGCGGAAATGGTGGCCATGATGGTGGTCGGGATGTCAACCACCGTCGGGAGGACAACCGCTATGACATTCAGGACAACAACCGCTGAGACAACCGCAATAATCGCCATGATAACCACGGTCGCAGGGTTAATCAGGATGGCAACCGAGATCGCCGTGATGGCAATAACAATCTCCGCCATTACCTTGGAGGACGCGATCTGCGCGATCACATCAACCAAAGAGCCAACGATCGTGCATCTCATGAAAGCTATCGCCGTATGGAATATGATACTACTCACGGCCCTCCGGGTTTGAAGCAGTTTACTCCGCACCTTTGCTAAGTCATATGGCCCAAGAACTTCAAGCTTGAAAAACTTCAGAAGTACGACGGCAAGGAGAACCCCGAATTATGGGTCATGCTCTATGAAACTACTTATAGATCAGCCATGGCTGATGAGCACGTCATGTCTAACTACTTCCTAGTCGTTGTTGGCCATGCAGGTCACCAATGGCTGGTCAGCTTGCCAGTGAACTACTTTGATTCCTAGCAAGAGCTCAAGCAAGCCTTCATTGACAACTTCATTGCTACTTGCGAGCAACCCGGTAACAAATATGATCTGTGGCAAATTTGAGATCGAAAAGATGAGCCACTGCACGAGTACGTCTGGTGTTTCTCGGAGATGCGCATCAAAGTCCCGTCAATCTCTGACAATGAGACAATCAAGGCTTTCATCACTGGCCTCCGCTTCCACGACACCCTAAGGGATAAGCTCCTCCACAAGAGACCTAAATCAGTCACAGCGCTCCTGGCCACTGCTAAGAAATATGCGGACACCGACGACACCAAAAAGATAATTATCAAAGAAGCAGCAAGGGTTCCACGCTCTTACCGCCCCCCACACCGCGACGACTACTGTGGCAACCATGGTTGGAACGACAATTTTGACCGCCGCAACCAGCGCAACGACTCCCGCGACCACCACGACCAACGTAATCAGCGGCGTAACCGCCATGACGATTACAGGGGCAAGCGTGCTCGGGAAGATGTCAGCGAGGTCAACACTGTTAAAAAAGGTGGCGGACATCATAACTATGAAGAAGACTATGCCAAAGCATTAAAAGGGCCCTGCCAGCTCCACCCCAAGTCAAACCATACCATGGAGAATTGCTGTGTTCTCAAGTCTATCTACACGCGTCAACAGGCTCTGGATACGTCCGACAAGCCTAACGACGCAGGGGAACAACGCAATGAAGACAACGATGATGAAGATGCAGATCCCCATCACAAGTACGTCAAGCCAACTGATCGCGTCCACACCATCATTGGAGGCAAAGTGTCCATCGAGACCAAACAAGAACGCAAGCTTCTCGCCCACGCCTATATGAATGTGGCCAACATCGACAACCTTGTCACTAATCCATGGCTCCCTCCTTGGTCTCACCATGAGATCTCCTTCAGCAGAAAGGACCAATGGGTGGCAATACCTAAGCCAGGACGTTTTCCCCTGGTCCTCGATCCTTGTATCAACAAGGTTTAGTTCGATAGAGTGCTGATTGATGGCGGTAGTTCCATTGATATATTGTTCAAGAACAGTCTGCCAGCCCTGAAGATAACCTAGGCGGATCTCAAACCATATGAGGCATAGTTCTGGGGTGTTCTCCCCAGTCAGAGCTCTACGTCTCTTGGGCAGATCATGCTACCTGTGTAGTTTGGTACTCCGGACCACTTCCGCACCGACTACGTCAACTTCGTGGTCGCTGACTTCAACGGCACCTACCATGCTTTCCTTGGTCGACCATTGCTCACCAAGTTCATGGCCATACCTCACTACAGGTATTTGGTGCTCAAGATGCCTACCGAGAAAGGAGTTCTAACTCTCAGGGGCAATGTATACGCAGCTTACACCTACGAAGACGACAGCTTCAAAATAGCAGAGGCTCACGACCTCTCTATTCGCATGGCTGAGACCATGCTCGACGCCAAGAAGACCTCAGCTGACCACCTGGAGATCCTAGAGCTCGAGGCTCCACGCAAGAACATCAAGTCCAAGGAGCACAAGGTGATCCAGCTGGTCGATGGTGATCCCAGCAAAACGGCCCTTATCAGGGCCAACCTAGATCCCAAATAGGAATACGCGCTCGTCAGGTTTTTGAGGAGCAACGTGGATGTGTTCGCATGGAAACCTACTGACATGCCCGGTGTACCTCGGAACTTGATTGAGCACTCCTTGAATGTCAACGGCAAGGCCAAACCTATCAAGCAGAAGCTATGACGGTTCGCTCGTGACAAGAAGGAGGCAATTAGGGTAGAAGTTACATGGCTTTTGGTAGCCGGATTTATCAAAGAAGTATATCATCCAGAGTGGTTAGCCAACCCGGTTCTTGTACGCAGAAAGAATAATGAATGGAGGATGTGTGTTGATTACACTGATCTCAACAAACACTGCCCTAAAGACCCCTTCGGCTTACCTCACATAGACGAGGTCATAGATTCATCAGCCAGTTGTGAGCTGCTTTCTTTTCTCGATTGCTACTCTGGTTATCACCAGATCGCTCTCAAAAAGGACGACCAGATCAAGACATCTTTTATCACGCCTTTCGGCGCCTACTGCTACACGACCATGTCGTTCGGGCTCAAGAACACCGGGGCTACCTATCAACGCACCATATAGACCTGCCTCAAAGACGAGATAAAAGATGACCTCGTCGAGGCTTATGTTGATGATGTAGTTGTCAAGACCAAGGAAGCACATACTGATGAGGACATGGCACCTTCGGATACGAACAATGATTATAAGGTGCGCTCGTTCCTACATTTGCATAGTGGCTTTGGTTATAATTCACTTGGTTCCACATGTACATGTCACTATTTGATTGTAGGTTCAAATGTGTTTCATAATGGAAGTTCATCAAAGTTGAACTTTCGGTTCATCGGCAGCCCGATAGTGCCTCATTGGGAAGGCCATAACTCATCCATCCGAAGTGCGATCGAGGTCAATGAGCACTTGATGGAAAGCTTGTTTGATAAGATTTCAAATAGATCTGGTTCCATCTCAATATCATGTCGTCAAGGCCTCCAAATCTCCAATATATTCTGTCGCTATTTCTGGCGGGAGCTACACTATCATCATGGGTTGTTAGACATCCTTGGGACCCAGGCCCAAGTTGGAGCACGCCCCAAGAAGATGGAGAAAGCCTAAGAGATGGCCTTGGACGTCCTCCTCCTTGGCCACCACCTTAGGAGGCCAGCAAGGACGTCCAAGCCAAGCCAGAGGCCCAGTCCAATCCGAGTTCGAGTCTGCCTCGGCCGTTAGGACCAGTCTGCAATAAAACGGACGCCCAGGACACATCCGAACTCCGTTTTTGATGATCCACATATGGATGGAAAGATAATTTCATAAGGAAACCAATGGAAGTGGTCCCACATCAAAATTATATCAGAATCAATGGGAATTGTCAAAACAAGTTGACATCCAGAATCTATCACGGCGCTACGTCGTCGTCTTTTGGGCCGTTGTGCCTTGTAACGTGTTGGGACACCTTTAGGATGTGAAGGGGGATCCTTGGACGTCCCTTAGGCTATATAATCAGTAGCCACCACCTACTTTAGGTTTTGGGTTTCGTTTTAGATCAATCTGTCATTGAACAGTCGCCGTTATCAGTTTGCAAGTCCCCAACTTCAAGTGCTTAATCATTTATCTGCAATTGTCACTTTAATTGAGTTGCTTTTTATCTTGTTCTTGCTTGTGTTCTTCGATTCGCAGCAGGGATTAGCCTTCTTGGTGAGGTCAACCGGATTGTGACACGGTTGATAACCAGAGGTGACGTGGTGCTAAGGTTGCAGGGTTTGGGTCTTTGTGATCTGAAGCCGGATCGGTGTGTCGCTCTCCGAACAAATCGTTGTTTATCTTGAACCTGACGGAAGATCGGGATCCCCGTCTCCATTAAGTGGTAATCAGAGCTTCAGGTATACCGTCAAGTTCGCATCTTACCCTTAGTTCGAGTGTTTTTGCTTTTATCCCATAGTCCAATGCCATATTTGTTTCCTATCCTATAACCATCCGCGCCATAGCCTTTCCATGATTCAGTTTTAGAGTCCGCTTTGTTGAATTTGTGTCCTAGGTCAAAGTCTTGTTGCTGGTTTAGATTGTGTTCTTTTCTAGTTTGTGTTGATACCTCCACCCGCCGCTATTCCGTATCACCATCGGTTTGCACCTTGTGTCCACTAAATTCCTGATTCGAGCAGCTTCCTTAAAATAGTCATAACTTTTGCATCCGAACTCAAAACGGGACAAATTTTATATCTACGGAGAATGCCAGAAAATTTTAGATCTATTTCATCCCAGCTTTGCTGGGTTTGCAAAAATTAGATTTGTGAAATTCGATTAGGAAAATTGAGTTTCTGGGCCCACAAGTTTTGGTATGCTTTTTAGAGCACAGTCCTAATTTTCTATAGGCCACATCTTTTATTCAATTGAGCTCAAATTTTTTGTGGTTTATTATTGTGTGCTCCTTGCTGAGAAAAAAATATCAAAAGAGCAAAAGAAAGAAAAAAAATATTGGACAAAAAAATAAAAGAAAAAAATAGTAAAAAGAATAGAAGATATCGAAAAGGAGCACATAAGGAACACTGAATAGCTCTATTGTTTGTGGTATCTTTTGCCTTGTTCATATCCGTTGCTACCTTTAATACTTGTTTCCTTTCATCCTTGTTTCCTCTCTCTTTTATCACAACTGGTGATAGAAACACGTATAGGCCAGCAACTAGGACAAGTGCTCTGGACATTTATTTAATATTGCTGTTTGTCACTGACTTGTGTGCCACATATATATATTTGTTCTTTTTCGTGCCTCCCAAGTTCCACATATACTTCAGATCGGTACAGAAAAAGACCTTTGCAATCTTAGTGTCACACCCTCACAGGTATCACGAACTAGCCACCGGTTGTACCGTCCACTGCTTTGCGTTGGTAAGAACCTTGTAAGAACTTGGTAAGACATGTGAGAGTGTGATTCCACTAACCAATAAATAGTTGATAGGGCATTTATTTTGATTGCTAACAATGCCAAACAACGAGTTTCTTTTTAAGTGTGAAATGCAGGACATCATGGACCGACTGACTACAAGGATGGATGAAATAATTGCAAAAGCGGTCACTAGAGCGTGCACACAACCTTCCTCCTCTGCTGCTACAACAACGTCATCACCGTCACCTCCCGCATGTACTACAGAGTTTGCACAGCGCGTGCTCAGTTCTCAAATGGAGAAGGTAGAGCAAAACCAGTTCAACAACTTGTTCTAAACATACTTTGTTGTGAAGGAACGACGTTGTCGTGTTATGATTGATGGTGAGACTTGCAACAACCTTGCAAGCTTAGAGATGGTTGAGAAGCTTGGTCTGACCACACAGCCACATCCATATCCATATTACATGCAATGGATAAATTCTTGGGATAAGATAAAGGTAACTGAAATTGCTCGTATTGAGTTTTCAATTGGTCTTTATAAGGACAGTGCAGAATTTGACATAGTACCTATGCAAGCATGTCAATTATTGCTAGGCAAGCCATGGATATCTGAAAATAATGTTTTGCACAACACAACTATTAATAAATATTTGCTCAGATATAATTGTAGAAAAAATACTTTTATACCTATGACTGCTACTAAAATTTTAAGAGAAGATCTCATGAGAGCAGAGAGAAGAAAAAATGAGCCTTTTAGAAAAGAATGGGCTATTTCAGATGTTACAATACCGTTATCTAAATCTGAATTTTTACAAAATAGAGATAGTGCTTTGCCTCTTGTTGGAACTAATATTTTGCAGCATGTATCCCAAAAAGAGGACAAGGTGACTGAGAAAGAACAGGTAAATGTATCAGGTAAGAGCTCTCTTGATGTGCTGATTTTTTCCACCAATGATGCTAATAATTCTATACTAAAATCTTCTATTGATTTACCTTTGACACATGGCGAATGTTCTACTGATCTTTGCGATAGAGAAGAGTTGTGTGATAGTGATATGATTATTAATGTGCCGCAACCAATGAATGAGAATGATTCTTTTGTTTTGGAACCAAATACTTGTGCTAAAAATAAACAATTGCTTCCAATTGCCACTGAACAAGATGAACTAAAATTGTTGTCTTCTCTAAATACTTTGGGGTATATTGAGTTTGAGACACTATGTGCTCTGAGTAGTTTGGAGGAGAAATTTAATTGTGCAGGATTGCCATGGTTATCTAGATGTACATGTCACTTTATTGGCAAGTATAATTGTAAAGGAGAGTATATGGTGCATCGTGTCTATATTTGTTCAACTCTGAAATCTCCTTTCATTGTGCAAAAATATGATCAACTAGAGGGCACCAATAGCGATAATGTTGTCAAGTCAAAATCCCCAAGTTTTGTAATGAGGCAACAGGTTAAATTTTAAGAAGTGGAGCAATGTTGGCTACTACCGACAACTTGTCCACTAGCTAAGCTCAAACCGAGGATGGTTTGTTGTCAAGAAGGGGAGGATGATGAGGACATGGCACCTTAGGATATGAACAATGATTATAAGGTGCACTCATTCCTACATTTGCATAGTGGCTTTGGTTATAATTCACTTGGTTCCACATGTACATGTCACTATTTGATTGTAGGTTCAAATGTGTTTCATAATGGAAGTTCATCAAAGTTGAACTTTCGGTTCGTCGGCAGCCCGACAGTGCCTCATTGGGAAGGCCATAACTCATCCATCCGGAGTGTGATCGAGGTCAATAAGCACTTGATGGAAAGCTTGTTTGATAAGCTTTCAAATAGATCTGGTTCCATCTCAATATCACATCGGCAAGGCCTCCAAATCACCAATATATACTATCACTATTTCTGGCGGGAGCTACACTATCGTCATGGGCTTGTTAGACATCCTTGGGACCCAGGCTCAAGTTGGAGCACGCCCCAAGAAGATGGAGAATGCCTAAGAGATGGCCTTGGACGTCCTCCTCCTTGGCCACCACCTTAGGAGGCAAGCAAGGATGTCCAAGCCAAGCCAGAGGCCCAGTCCAATCCGAGTTTGAGTCTGCCTCGGCCATTAGGACCAGTCTGCAATAAAACAGACGCCCAGGACGTATCCGAACTCCGTTTTTGATGATCCACATATGGATGGAAAGATAATTTCATAAGGAAACCAATGGAAGTGGTCCCACATCAAAATTCCATCAGAATCAATGGGAATCGTCGAAACAAGTTGACATCTAGAATCTGTCACAGCGCTGCGTTGTCGTCTTTTGGGCCGTTGGGCCTTGTAACGTGTTGGGACACCTTTAGGACGTGAAGAGGGATCCTTGGACATCCCTTAGGCTATATAATCAGTAGCCACCACCTACTTTAGGTTTTGGGTTTTGTTTTAGATCAATCTGTCATTGAACAGTCGTCGTTATCGGTTTGCAAGACCCCAACTTCGAGTGCTTAATCATTCATCTGCAATTGTCACTTTAATTGAGTTGCTTTTTATCTTGTTCTTGCTTGTGTTCTTCGATTCGCAGCAGGGATTAGCCTTCTTGGCGAGGTCAACCGGATTGTGACATGGTTGATAACCAGAGGAGACGTGGTGCTAAGGTTGCAGGGTTCGGGTCTTTGTGATCTAAAACCGGATCGGTGTGTCGCTCTCCGAACAAATCGTTGTTTATCTTGAACCTAATGGAAGATCGGGATCCCCGTACCCATTACATACCCTTGTTGATGACCTAGCACGCACCTTTGCAGCCCTTAATACATTCCAATGGAAGTTAAACCCAAAGAAGTGCATCTTTGGTGTTCCTTCTGGTATACTGCTTGGCAACGTCGTCAGTCACGATGGCATACGCCCTAACCCAGAGAAAGTCAAAGCTGTCTTAGACATGAAGCCGCCCAAAAAGGTGAAGGATGTCCAGAAGCTTACTAGATGCATGGCTGCTCTTAGTCATTTCATATCAAGATTAGGAGAGAAAGGACTACCATTTTTCAAGCTGCTCAAAGCATCCAAGAAGTTTGAGTGGTCAGAGGAAGCAGACGCTACCTTCACACAGCTAAAACAATAACTTACATCACCTCCAGTCCTTACTGCTCCCAGAGAAGATGAAACTCTCCTACTTTACATTGCAGCAACTAATCGGGTGGTCTCCCCTGCCATGGTGGTCGAGCACGATGAGCCTGGCTATGCCTACAAGGTACAGCGACCAATCTATTTCATCAGTGAAGTAGTCAATGAATCCAAAACTAGGTACCCACAGATTCAGAAACTGATCTACGCCATATTGATAACATCCCAAAAGTTGAAACATTACTTCAACAGATATCGTGTGGTGGTCATGACCGAGTACCCTCTGGGAGACATCATTCGCAACAAGGATGCGAACGGGCGCATCGTCAAATGGGCAATGGAGCTATGCCCTTTCTCCTTGGAATTTGCAAGCCATACAACAATCAAGTCTCAGGCACTCATCGATTTCATCGTCGAGTGGACAGACTTAAGCACACCCACCTCTCAGGGGCCCGATGAGTATTGGAAGATGTACTTCGATGGCTCTCTCAACATCGATGGTGTAGGAGCAGGAGTCCTTTTCATGTCACCATCCAAGGAGCAGCTCTGGTACGTCCTCAGGATTTATTTCCCAGCATCTAATAACGCCGCTGAGTACGAAGCATGCCTACATGGTTTGCACATTGCGGTCGAGCTCGGTGTCAAACGTCTCTATGTCTATGGAGACTCGGCTCTGGTCATCAACCAGCTCAACAAGGACTGGGACATGACCAGCAAAAAGATGGATGCATACTGCAAATCGATCAGAAAGCTGGAAGGCAAGTTCTACGGCATCGAGTACGCACACGTGGTCTAAGACAAAAATCAAGCAGCAGATGCGCTGTCATAGTTAGGACCATCCCGAGCCAAAGTCCCACATGGTGTATTTGTTCAAGACCTACTCACACCTTCCATCGAAGAGGAAGACCCCACGGTCGACAAGCTTCCAGACCAACTATTGGTGGCTATGGTTCCGGCGTCAAGCACCACCAAGCCACCTCCGACCACCAATGAGCCCGACTGGAGAGTACCTTTCATCAAGTACCTGACAGATGGCAGCGGTTACACTGATCAGACAGAAAACAAACGCCTGATGCGTCGCAGTAAGCAGTACCTGCTCATCGATGGCAAATTATGGTGCAAGAACACAAAGGAGGAAATCTTGATGAAGTGTATAACCCAGGAGGATGGCAAACATCTCCTGGACCAAATCCACTCTGGCTCCTGTGGCAACCACGCAGCCTCGAGAACACTGGTTGGCAAGGCTTTCCGAGTAGGGTTCTATTGGCCATCAGCTGTAGCCAATGCAGAGAAGTTAGC
Source organism: Miscanthus floridulus (assembly GCF_019320115.1). Lineage (NCBI taxonomy): Eukaryota > Viridiplantae > Streptophyta > Magnoliopsida > Poales > Poaceae > Miscanthus > Miscanthus floridulus. Next base: position 43,965,313 of record NC_089596.1, read on the forward strand.
CCGCCATTGTGAGGGTTGTCAGTTCTTCGCCAAGAGAATCCATGTACCAGCACATGAGATCCAGACAATACCAGCCTCTTGGCCCTTCGCATACTGGGGACTAGACATGATCGGGCCCTTCAAACCAGCTCCTGGGAAATTCACATGTGTCTTTGTGCTGATTGATAAATTTTCTAAGTGGATAGAGTACATGCCTCTGGTATAGGCATCTTCGGAAAAGGCTATCACGTTCATCGACCAGGTCATCCACCGCTTCAGCATACCCAACAGCATCATCACTGATCTGGGTACTCAGTTCACCAGGAATGCTTTTTGGGACTTCTATGATGAAAGGAGCATAGTAGTAAAATATGTCTCGGTGGCGCATCCTAGAGCTAATGGATAGGTCGAGCGAGCAAATGGTATGATCTTGGACACACTAAAGAAGAGGATGTACAGAGAAAATGACAAGGCTCCCGCAAGATGGCTCAAAGAGTTACCAACCATGGTCTGGGGCCTCAGAACCCAGCCCAGCCGCAATACCGGCGTATCACCATACTTTATGGTTTACGGTGCTGAGGCAGTGCTCCCAGCAGATATAGCCTTCAGATCAGCATGGGTAGAGAACTTCGATGAAGACAAGGCCAATGAAGCGTGGGAGCTAGAAGTGAATAGTGCAAAAGAGAAGCAGCTCAATTCTTGCGTACATACAGCCAAATACCTTGTTGTTTTGTGCAGGTACTACAACAAGAATGTTAAGGAGCGGTTCTTTGTGGTTGGGGATCTGGTCCTGAAGTGGAAGACAAATCAGGCTGGTGTCCACAAACTCGCAACTCCATGGGAAGGACCCTTCATGGTCAAGGAAGTTACGCAACCTACATCTTATAGGTTAGCTCACCTAGATGGTATAGATGTACCCAATTCATGGCACATCGACAAGCTTAGGTGTTTCTATGCTTAACTACTAAGATATGTACTCCTCTTGTACTTTTGATTTAATTCAATAAAGCTACTATGGTTTCTCCGACCACTCTAATGTGTCACTTCGAAGTCCATTATTATTCTAACTTAACCAGTCAAAACCGACCACCATTTCCTTCCTGGGTTTTCGGAGCAGGCCCTATCTCCGGTTCCTCCCAACGCGTGCATGGGATCTGCTCTCTACGCTGCGGGTGATCAGCAGGTGCCCTCTAGTGTGATTTGTCTACATCTACGTGTGCACAGGCTATGATCCTCACACTCCAACCACAAGACAAACTAGGGCCATACAAACTTGTCAAGATGACGTGTCGACTAAACTGGTACAACTAAGCAGAACGCTAACATGTTCTCACTTAGTTACACCAACGTGAGATTCAAGCTTAAATACGTTTTTCACAAAACAAACAAGCTTATGAAGATATACAGTTACGTTATTACAAGCTTGCCTAAAAAGGTCTAAGTTTACAATAACACAACTACATATTCTTCTACAGTTATAGCCTATACTATTGGCTGGTCGGGTTACACAGCACCTGCTGCTCGCTGGACCTAACATCATGCTCGAGTCCCGGGGACTCTTGTACTGGTCGAGTTGAAGAAGATGGCCCCACCGATGCCTAGCTGGTCGAGACCGTAGGCTTCGCCGGTTGGCTCAAAACTAATGGCGTTTCCAGCTGACTTGTTGATGGCGTACCCTGTACAGGTGCTGTCCTGCCTCCACACAGGTTAATGTCGCCGATTACTTTTGCCGACAAGTCTAGCTAGGTCATCCAAAGCTCCTCAGCCTTGTCTGGATCTACCTCCTTTGGGTATCCAGCCTCCAGGCGCTTGAGATCGATCAAGGGGTAGTGAGCATGAACCATGCTTAGCACATGTGCACCTGTGTACTCACCTGCCTCATTCACAAACTCTTGGAACCATCCCTATGCTTTTTGGCATCTATCGACCAGTCCGAGCTGTGGCGTCCTTGGCACTTCCTCTGTAAGCACTAGGTCGATAAGGTTGAGGACCGGCAAAATGCCCATTGCCACATCCTTGCACCAGTTTTTCCATGTGTCCCGATCCTCGGTGATTTCTTGGCATCGTGCCTTCCAGCCGTCACGATCTTTCATCACGGCTTCCAGATGCTTCTTGGCATTGACTTTTAAAACTGCAAACCGCACAAGACATTAAAACGTCATACCATGACAAGATAAGGTGGGAACAAAAAGTGAGCAAAGGGGTCTGGAACACTTACTTTTCAGTTCCTCTTTCATCTTGGTCGTGTGGTCCCAGAGCTGCGACTGGTCATGCGCCAGTTTCCTATTGTCTTCCTTCAGGCGATCACACTCTATGACCGCACAACTATTCTCCTCTCAGAGATGGACTACTTTGGCTTCTAAGCCTACACTATGACTGTTACTACCAACAACGCAACAACCCTTGTCATGCAATTGTTGTGATAAAGTAACTACTTACTTGTTTTTTCCTGCTCTTTGTTACTGAGCTGGACGACCAGGTTCTGGTTCTGCGCCTCTTGCTCCGTCCTCTCATGGGTGGCGGCTTCAAGTTGGTGGCGCAAGCGTTCCACTTCGGCTGCCAGTTCTTTATTGCTTGCTGTGATCCCCTCAATTTGGTCGAAGCACTTCTTGCGGTACCTTGCGGTCTTCATTAAGTCCTGCATGCAAAAAGCTAAGTAAGACAGTATGACTAGATGGCAAGGTCCGGTGGTCAAGCAAAGCATACCTGGACTTCCGTCACCAGTCTTTCGCCGCCCGTTCAACTTTCATGGTCTCTTCGACCTCTGGGATTTCCTCATGAACAACCCATTGGTCGTTCTGCCAGCGCGACACATATACATGTTGTCACCTGTCCTGTGGATGTCCCAGGACCTCTTCTACTCCATCCTCTTCAGCCTCTTTTTTAGGTACCGGTGCTGGTCCAGAGTTGGCAGCTTCTATGATAACTATGGCCTTCCCACAGGCCTCAGCATCGACAAGCATGCTATGTGCTCTCGACTCCGGTCGCCGCTCCTCGGTCTGACCCGTTACCCTTGGTGCTAAGGTGTCACCCTCCGCAGGGTTGGTGCTCGGAGCACTTGTACTTGGCTCGGCTCTCCCCTTGACCACCTGCTCGGGGACTGTTGTCTGGCCGCTTGTCTGCTGAGGCTCCGGCGGACTTTCTGCTATGGGTTCCTCAATGGCTGGTTGCTGGGCAGTCTTCTCTGACATTGCTGGTGGAGCCACGCCGCTCCCGGCTAGTTGGTCTGGATTTTCGGTGGACGCCGACCTAATATATCCGAGATAAGTTTAGAAGGCAATTGTAATCAATATAAATTATAAGCTTCCATCAAGGTTACAAATACTTACATGTTGGAAGCATGGAATGATGTGGCGAAGGCACGTCTCTTCGACCGTGCTTGCTCCACGTGCTCTGCGGGTGACACCTGGTCTCCCTCTATGGCCAACACTGATGCTAGGGCTTGGTGCTCGACCCCTCCGCCACTTGTCCTCAGCGCTATAGTGGTATGTGATGCGGATCCTACCGGCATGGAGGAGCCACCTTGCTCCGTCGACTCTAGTTGCCTCCTCCTCTTTCGAGGGACGAGTCGAAAGATGTTTGCATCCTCTGTTTCATCGTCTGACAATGTAAAGATCGCCTAACGACGTTTGCTGGCCACCGGCCGCTTACCAGTAGCTCTGGCCGCTGCCTCCTCCCCAACTCCGAGCACGGCCTAGTCGACGTCTTCGATCCCGGCGCTGGTCTGGGCGGTCGGACCGACAACTTGTGGCCAATCTACACCAGGGGGTGGAGACATGAACACTGTTGCTCTATCCCGACCATTAATCTGGGAAACATAAAGGAGATAACACAGTAAGTTTCTGTTACAACATAAAACTATGGGTACAAGATAGGATGATTTACCTTTGGGGGAGGTCGGGCGAGCTTGAAAGCGTGCTCGATGTCGCTCAATCTGACATAATTTGGATCAGCTAAGTTAAATAGCTCTCCAATTCTGGCTCTGACTTCGATCTTGTCAAGCGCCTCTTGCCTTGTCCTCGTTGGGTCTGCGCTACCTTGGTACTCGTAGCTAGGGTGTACCCTCCTCTGGTAGGGCTAGATCCTTCAGCTGATGAAGTTCCCGACCATGCTTGGACCATCCAGTTTCTTCCACGGGATCATCCCAAGAAGTTCTGGGATATGTTCTAGGTGCTCGGGCTTCTCCGACCAGCTGGTCCTCTTCTCCGGAATGAACCCCACGTCGTACAGTGTTATTGTGTTCGGCTCTTTGCGGATGTAGAACCACTTCTTGTATCAGTCGTTAAGCGACGTGTTCCAAGGGTAGTGCAGGTACTAGGCCTTCATCCCATCATGAAGGTTGAGGTACACACCTCCGACTATCTTCGAGCCACCGCTTCCTTTCTTCCGCAGACAGAAAAGATGGCGAAAGAAGTCAAAATGGGGCTGGAAGCCACCATATGCTTCGCAAAGAGGAATGAAGGTGGAGACAAGAAGAATCAAGTTGGGATGCAGATTGCAAATCCCAATCTCATAATACAGACAGAGCCCCTGAAGGAAAGGGTGCACTGGAACCCCAAAACCCCGCTTGAAGAAATTTTCGAAAACCACAATCTCACCTGGTTGTGGATCGGGGTACCCCTCGCCCTCCGGCGTGCGCCATCCCACGAGTTCCTTGTTGTGGAGTACTCTCATGATGACGAGGTCTTTGATGGTCTGCTCGTTGCTTCTTGACTTCCACCACTCCTTCGCCATGACTCTGGCTTTCTTCTAGGCGTCACTTTTCGCCATGAATCTGGCCTTGCTGATGAAAACGGATACGGTGGAGGAGTGGTTGGTGATGATTTTGGAGGTATTAGGGTTGGCAAGAGGAAGAAGAAGGTTGCGGCGGTGAATGGTAATAGGGCTCGGTAAAAAGTAACTCACCAATTCTATACTATATTCAACCAAGAGTTCCACCGTTTTGTCTGCCCAAGATTCTTGGGAGACGTGCGCATGTGCCACAGATGGTTGTTTTCACAACCTCGAGATCTATGCCAATATATGCGCCTCTTCTTTATTAGTGTATGCGCCTCTTCGTTACTAGTGTGAGAGGGCCCCCACTGACGCACCTCCTTATAGATGCCAAGTGACTGTTTGCTTGAAAGGACAAGAAGGCAGTATGACATGCTATATCCATCTACTTTTTTGACCAGACGTGTCAGATTGGACTTGACATAGTAAGAAGATAAATAAATATACCAAATAATAGTACAAGTGGCATTTGGTTCTTCGCCACACATCTCGTGCTCAGGGATGGTCCAGACCACTATCATGCTCGGGGACTGCCTAGACCACTACTCTGCTCAGGGACTGCTCCGACCACTACCATGCTCGGGGACTGCCCAGACCACTACTATGCTCGGGGATTGCTCCGACCACTACCATGCTCGGGGACTACTCCGACCACTACCGTGCTCGGGGACTGTTTCGACCACTGCTTGGAGACCGCTCTCCTCGGCTACATGTGAATTGTACTTACATACAGTCGAGAGGCATTTATTTGGACCTTGCTACAAGGCTTATACTTCGCCTTCCAGCAAGCTCGGGGACTACATCGGTACGATGCACCTGCCGGTGCATCTCGTATTGCTTGTATGACGATTGGATTCCTAACTTCGGTGGAAATTCTTTTTAGACCCTGGCACCACGTGCCTACGTCACCTACTACTAGGCTTGGGGACTAAGTGGGCACACTTCACCTTGCGGTGAGTGTGTTTATCTTATCGACCCCTATGCTATGACTGATTGCCAGAATTACTATTGTCCAAGGGTCACTTACATTTCTTTTCAGAAATACAAGTGGGCACACTTGATAAGGAAAGAAATCTTTTTCTTTTTTCTTTAAGAGCACCATGCATTCTTCGGACAACTAGAATTTTGGCTATAATCATGGTCTACTGCTTTCTGTTCTGACCAGAATGCTAGCACATTCGATTGGTCAATGTTTCAATCAGTTGGAGATAACATGAAGACGGATCGCATTAGCCGAAGGAGATCGAACGGCGTGTCGCAGCATAATACATGGTGCTCGAGGACTAGCTATGGGGGTATTAACCCCTATACCCTGATGGCTAGGCTTGGGCTGATGCATATTAGGGGGTCTGGTCTACTAGAAGACGACGTGTGGCCCAGCCAACCTATTCGGAATCCCGCGCAAGGAATCAAGGCAGATTTGAAGATCAAGCAAGATCCTGGTCGGTTAGAATAGGAATCCTTATCCGGCCACCTATGGCAATTGTAACTGGCTAGGATTAGTTTCTAGATCTATAACCCTACCCCCTAGACTATATAAGGCAGGCAGGGGACCCCTCTAAAAACATCTCTCATTGACATATAGCAATACAATCAGACGCATGACGTAGGTATTACGCCTTCTCGGTGGCCAAACCTGGATAAAACCTCATGTCTGTTTTGCGTTACCATCTTGTTTGTGGCTTGCGCATCTGTCTGCCGATAATCTACTACCTTGGGCATACCCCTAGGTAGACTACAGACCATATTTCGTCGACACTCTCCAACTTCATGGACAGCTCGATGGGCTCAGACACCACGGCATGCCCTTGTCCGCTAAAAATTTCCCAAAGCTAGCGCTCTCAGGAATCCCGAAGGATGAACCTTGCCTTCGATGGGTCCTCAGGGAAGGGCCACTCCAGGTCACCCTCTGATGAACCGCCGGAGGGCCCAGCCTCCAACCGGACCACCACCAGCTCCTACGGTGACACCACCAGTTCTGCCACGGTATCCGCCTTGTCGTCAGACGGGATTTCCACCACCATGTTCACATGAGACGCTGCCAGGCGTCCCAGCTCTGCCTTGGCCACCCTTCCCTCCGGTGCCTTTGGCTCTGATGGTAAGGATAGGTCATGCAGCCCTCTACCTGGCTAGATAGGGAGTTTTCTCTCCATCGTCTCCTCCACCGCGACTGCCAGAGAGGGGGCCGCGAGCGTCACCTCCGCCGTCGGCACCGGGATTGCCACCACTACCGCATGACTAGCCACTACCTCACGCTGGGCATGAAAACCGAAGTGTCACCACATGCGGATGGCTCCCCGTCTCCCCAGGCATGACCTAGAGAGATCTAATAGCGAAGTCTCCACCGGGAGAGACCAACCGACCTCCTAAGTCGATCGATTCACTCAGGATAAACACCTGAGATACAGGTCCCGGTCGGACGGCTTCGACTGGAGCTCTTCGAACCCCATCTCTCATGTCACCAAGGTGAGCATGTGTTCATTAATACATACAGTTCACGCAAGGGCTAACCCATGATTGACGAGCGTAGGTACCAATCGGACGTTTTCGACTGGAGCTCTTCGAACTCTATCACTCCAGTCGTACAGGCACCACCACATGAAATCTCTACTGAGAGACCAACCAGCCCCCTAAGTCGATCGAATCGCTTAGTATCCACACCTAAGATACAGGTAGGAAGCAAAGGGGTGCCCCATGCGGGCCATGCCGACTCCGTCTCAAATGACGAGCACGGGTCCTGGTCGGACATTTCCGACTGAAGCTCTTCGAACCCTGTCTCTCAGGTCATCAAGGTGAGCATATGTTCATTAAATACAAAACTGTTCACACGAGGGCTAAACCACATTTGACAAGCGCAGGTCTCAGTCGGACGTTTCCAACTAAAGCTCTTTGAACCTCGTCACTCCAGTCGTCAAGGTAAAACATTATCAAAGCCCCTCTATTTCAATTTAAAACATTCATACATCCATACGTGCATTTCATACCATACGCCTAAACCCCCTGGACAGTTAGGGCATGAATCGCCCGGGGGCTCGGGAACTAAGCATCGCACATGCAGCGAAATGCATCAGAATGCTCTGTGTTGCGTCACGAAGCAGCGGTTGCCTCATTCGGTATGAGTAACCAACAGAGCCAGGGGAGAAAACCATAGATGAGCACCATGCGTCCCTAGCCCAGTCCGGTAGACTAGGTCATCTCAACCTTCTCGTTTGATCCTGAACCTCTCGCGAAGCCCATAGAATCTCCATTGAAGGGGAGGCCGAAAGGCCACCCAGGTTGGTCTCCAGAACGACCTAGGCATCTGTCGGGTTGCAAGTAAAGGAGTAGTGGAATGTCACAAGAGGGCTATGCCGACCCTGTCACAAACGATGGACCTGGATTCCACTCGATCACACCTGTTAACAACTCACCGAGCTAGTCTTTCGAGCCTGAGCGATCAAGACAGGAGACAAAACTCAGCCCTCCTAGTTTGTGAGGAACCAGATAGGGTAACGCACATAAACTCACATCGACCCCTACGAAAGGCCCGATAGGGCTCGGGGGCTCAAGAAAAATGCCAAGGACGGTGACCTCGAACTCACCAGATCCACGACTACGACTCACCTGGTCCTCGGCGTGCATCGACGCTAGGACCCACGAGCACCGCCTCGTCTGATCTTTAACTAAACTAACAGCGTCTTCGTAACAGCTTTAGATGGCTTCACTGCGCTCCAAATAAACTATGGGACCGTGACTCCTAAACTCGTGTTGACAGGATTGGCGACATCTGGCTATGGCTCTTGGGACCGTGACTCCTAAACTCGCGTCGACAGGATCGGCGACATCCGGCTATGGCTTCTGGGATCGCGACTCCTAAACTCGTGTAACGGCTTCCTGAACTAATTAAAACTGACTCTCTCGACGCCTAGGTCCAATCATGACTCTGACTCACTCGATCCAATGGCATGCATCAATGCCAAAAGATCAGTGAGCTCTGACACAACCGAACCAAACTAGCTCCACCCATGACACGCACCGACACCAGGGTCCGTTCATGACTCCGACTCACCCGATCCCATGGCACGCAATGATGCCGCGGTTTAAACAAAATTCTATCTCAAACTAAAAAAACATGCATACATGCCTGCTGAGACAACACCCCCAGCCGGTTCGGCCCAAACTGCCGGGGGCTCAGGGGCTACACCCGCAGGTGCGTGCGACGCACCCGCTGACAAAACAAAAAAAATATCCCCCATTGACAAACTCAGAAACACCCCCCAGCCGATTCGGCACGAACCGCCTAGGGGCTCGGGGGCTACACCTGCGGTGCGCTCACGCGCACCCGCCAGCAAGACAAAAATCCCTCGGATGATTCTGCTCGAATCGCTCGGGGGCTTAGGGGCTGCTGTCGGGTTCATAAACCTGGGGTCCCTCAGGTACTGGCTTCCACGCTAGGGCTCGGCCTAGGAGGATGGCCTTCTTTTCTTTTGGACCGGCCTGAGAGTCTAAGTTCAATAGACTGGAGCACTCGCTTCAGGCCCTGGCCACCTTCGGCCCATCTTTCCAACTGGAGCACTAGCTCAGGCTCAGGCCAACTCCGAACGGCCTCTCCGATCGGAACACTAGCGTCAGGCCCCGGCCGCCTTGGCATGGCTTCCACTAGGAAAGCCTGACCCAAGGACCGCCTCCAACTCTGACCCCGTGTCTCCGACCGAGGTTCATAGAAAACACTGCCCATTGCTATTCTTCGACTGGCATGCCAGTATCGACTGGGGCCATTCGACCGGGGACGCTCGCTCAGAAAAAAACCAGAAGGCGTACTGAGGAAGGCAAGATAGGGCTCGCAAGTCAAACCACGGCACCAGGGACCATACCCTGCAGAACAGTATTTTACAACTGCCCTACCACAAACAGTATTGTAGGCGCTGACATTTACCTCTACAGTATTGTAGGCGCCAGTCAAAAACACCCGTACGGTAAGACCCCCCACGTGCCTCTAGGCATCGATGGTATTGTGGGCACCAGGATTCACCATGCCAGGCGAACATGGTAAAGCCATGCCTCTAGTTGGTGAGACAGCATTTTTTGCAGGTACCGACGTCCTCCAGTCTTGAAGAAAGTAGCTCAACCTCCCACATGTACCTGACATTCTGTAGTGACATCAACAGTATTGCGGGCGCCCACCATTGTCCCATCCCCATCAGCATGGGCAACAAGGCTTAGAAACGTCCGTACTCACTCTCTCTCACTTGTAAAGCCATCCCCTTCTTCTGTAAAAGGGGATGTGCTCCCTCCAAACACAGGGTAGTTAACCCAAGTCGACTTCTTCAAGTTCAGGTTTAGGGTTGGACACTTCGTTCATAGCATAACTCATGTCGATCTCGGCCCTTCCGATCGGACCGACCGTACACCCCTCATTTCTCCTTCTCGTTTGTAACCCCACTATAGACTTCGAGCACCTGGGCTCGGGAATAAAGTCACTGACTGACCCACACTGGACATAGGGCACATTGCCTGAACCAGTCTAAATCCCGTGCCATTGAGTGCTAGGCCACCTTCGATCACAATGTACAGCAAAACTACAAATATTTACTAGTTGGTCACTTTCTGTACCGACAAACCTTCTCCTTGACTTAGAGGTTAGCGAGCAACCCAAGCTATAGGGGCAAGTTCAGCCACCTCCTCACGGGATACAGCGAGCTGTGCGGCCAGCCCCTCACTCTATCATGTCTCTTTAGCGAGGTGGTCCCAAACATCCTTCTCGCGATAAAGGAATTGGGACTTCTCCTGGCTGTGGGCCATGAGGGACTGTGAAGAGGACAAGATTCAGAGGCAGGGAAATGGAAAATAAGGGTCGGAAACATGGTCATATCATACCTGGCCAAATGGGGTGATGACATCATGCAACGAGCTCAACACGGTGGTTAGGGCATGAACCACGGTCCCAACCTCCTTATGGATGCTCCCCCATTCCCTCTCCTCTGCGGCATTATCAAGGGCAAAAAGTGTTGCCCCTAGGCCCCACTAGTCTACCCACCGAATCTGGGATCCTCCCCACCTGTGTAGGTTTCCATGCACCTAGACCAGAGACCAGGATGGCTCCACACCGATCCCAAGCAGCGCCGACCCCTCTTGTGGCAGCAACTCCTCCGAAGCGGCCCCTCCAGTGGTAGAGGGGGTAGGTGACATGGATGTGGAGGCCTGCCCCATCGCCACATCTGCTAAGGACACCTCAGGTCCACTCTCTTCCATATGCCCCACTATAGACATGGCCACCTACACAGACGATGACTTTGGTTATGCCATCTCCGCCTATGATGTCACAGCCGCACCCGACCACGCCATGTTTGCCATGGACGCCTCAGGTGCGTCCTCCCCCATCCGCTTGCCATGTATGTGGCCAACTGAGCGAATGATGGCTCTGGCTACATTGCTTCCACCTATGACATTATGGCCACACCTGGTCGTGCCACGCCTGCCATGGGTGCCCCGGATGCACCCTCCTCTATCTACTCTCTTGTGGATGCAGCCATCGGTTGCGCCTCCCTAGTCAACGTCGTGGCCACCCTAGCACCACTCCCGCTCACCTCCGATGCGGCACCAGCAGACTCCTGGCGCATCTACCGGAGGGCGAGGCTCTTCTTTGACACAAGCCTCAAGAGAGTCCCATGTCCTCTAACACAACAAAGGACATGACGGTCAGTTTACAACAAAAATTCATTAGAGCGAAAGGACAAAAAACTCTTAACTCACCTTGACGCCACCGATGATGATGTTTTAGGGCCAGCTCGCCTAACCCCGGCTGCTCCTCATTGGCACATTGCCACTTCGAGCCCCCTCCGCTTAGAGGGTCTGGATGGAGTGGAGCGTCTGGTTCCCACCAACTCTGGGGCACCACCGAAGGCCCAGACTAGGCAGAGTGGCCGGTTCTCACCGACTCTAGGGACACCGCGGAAGGCCTAGATGGAGTGGGGTGCGTCCTCCCCCTCCTGCCCTAGGGTATGCCACAGGAAAGGCCCCACCTACGGCAGAGACAAATCCTCGTCCTTGCCACCCAGCTCATCCCATTGGACGAGCGACCTAGAACCGTCGCCTTCTTCTTCTTCCTCCTCTTCTACCTCCAAACCCTACTGCCACTTTCCTCAGTTTAGACTCACCCGCTGCTTTGACTACCGCCTCGCATTCTTATCGTCCTTCTCCTTCTTCCTCTTCTCATCCGCGTCGTGGTTTTGCCGCCCTCACGCCCGCGTGCTCTAGCAGCGGCGCATTGCATTTAGCACTTGCATTTCATGAGCACAAGCATCATCCAAGCATTCATGAGCATGAGCATATGAAATTTCATCTTATTCTTACATATTATCACATGTGATGTTGATTATATACATGCATATGCTTATGACAATGTGTGACCAATGCAAGAGATGGTTGTGAGGTCACAAAAACACCTTAGACACATCTAAGATGGTAAATGGAACAATGTTTGTATTCATGACATGGGCCAATTTTGCTTCTAAGTGTTGGTTTACTTTGAAATGCCTTTTACATGATGCTAGTTTGACCAAAGTTGAACAGTAGCTTAGAGTGTTTGCATGGCAGTGCACCCATAATAAATGTTGTAGTTCTTGACATGGGTAACAAACTTTATTTAAGGGTCATGAGCTAATTTAGTGCCTAGCATGGTCAAATAAAGCCCACAGTTAGCAATGAAATGTTGTTTTCAAACTTAGAAATTTTGTTGTCTAAAGCTGGTTTTTAGTTTCAAAGTAGCCTACTTTAGAGCATTGTAATTTGAAAACCATGATGAATTAGATGTTACTCCCTAAAGCAATGTTGGAGATATCACATAGCTCTACAACTTTCACTAATACTGTTTTTGCTAAATCACCATGGATTAGGAGTAATGATAGCGTGAAAATGCGCTATCAGTTTGTCTAAAACCGGCCGATCAAGCAGCAGCAGTGGCCGACTGGCCACACGTCATGGCCACCACGTGGCGTGCACACACCAAGGCTAGGCCATGTTGCAATCAGGCATGCATTGAAGAGGCCGTCACATGTCCCTGCCCTCACTCGCTCTCGCTCTGTCTCGCTCACTCTTGCACCTGTAGTAGCAAAGTCGAGCACCACTATTGCAAATTCCTAGCTCCACCGGCAGCGCTCGCCGTCCACGTAGCACCGCAACCTAATCCACCTCGCCCACAGCTTCACCACCACCTCCTCCACCTCCCTGAGCCACTAACGCCATCATTTGAGCATGGGTAAGGCCACATTGCACCATCGCTATTGCCGCCATGGCTATGGAGCGTCGCCGAGCTCCGAGCTCGCCGTGGCTAGCCTTATCCACTGCTCCTCCTTCCTTTTTATCCCTTGGTCCGTCTTCACCTTAGGTCATAAATGCTCACATCATCATTTATTGAACCACTACCACCACCACCGTGCGGAAACATGCCATTGCATCGAGCGTGCCCGCCATGGCCACGAGCTCAAGCTTGCTGTAGCCAGCCCTCGCTAGATCCCATCTCCCCCCTCTAGTGTTTGTTTCCACACCGCTGTGACCCATAGCACCTTCTCGTATGACGGAGACTCATCACCAACCACCATCTCATTAGAACGGCAAGTGTCGCCACATGCGGTGAGCGCTGCTATTCTACCATTCATAATGAAGTGTACTATTTGATAAAAATATGAAACCTACTGTTTAGGATATTTTTCTAGGAGAATTAAATTGAGCTAGATAAGTGCTTTTAAATCTATTTCTATCTTGTAAAATGCATAACTTGAGCTAGAGAAGTGTAAAAATTGTGATTCTAATTTTGCTGGTCTTGCGTTGGCATGATCTAGCTAGGAAAAATACTAAACCTATAGAAGAAATACTTGAAATATGGTCTTTCTATTTAACCTTGATTATTTGCTAGTTTCTAGTGAAAATAAATGGGGTAAAAATATATAACATATGATCATGCAAATTTTTACACAATGTTCTTATGCTAGGATGAAAGTAAAAAATATGAAATCTATTGTTTGAAACTTTTCACTAGGCTAAACTATTTTTGCTAAAATAAGCCTATGCAACTTGTCATTTTTGTTGAGGTTGCTATACTTATCCAAATGGTATGAAATTTGTATATTAGACTATAGGTGTTATATGTAACCTACTATAATTTTCTCAGAATTTATTGAGCAATAGAAATATTTATCCTCTAAATCACCCTATTATATAAGGAAATTAATAAATGAATATAAATAAATTATTTGGGCTTAATCATGATGTTTTCTAGGGTGATTGTGATGCATATGATCTGTTTATGTTATTAGTTGGGATTAGAAGTAATTGGTTATAGGAAGCTAGTTAATTATTGCTTTATAATTCAACTAAATGGTTGCATGAGTAGTTTCTGTTGTGTTGAAAATTCATGGTGATAGTGGCCTTTCCTATGAAACTTCTTAATAACAAAGTTGTAGATAACTTAGTCATATTGCTTGTCCTAAAATTTCATGGTCATAGGCCTAATGGTTCAAGAGTTATACCTATTAGAATCTGCTATCAAATTTGCTTGTCCTCTAGATAGATCTGAAAGATTGAATTGTTTGAACTAGATAGCTACTGAATCACCTTAAGATGATTAAAATAAGGTTGTAGGAAATTTCATAAGCTTTCCAGAAAGCCACAACCATATTGTTTAGATATGTATAACTCCAGTTATTGTCAAAACAAGTAGCTGCTGTCTTGTAGCCCAGAAAATGCTAAATAGGTGTTTGTTTAATTACTAGAGAGGAGATATGCACCTACTCAGTAAAAGAAAGTTAATCTCATTGTCACCCTAATACCTTGTTGTTAAGGACATTTATGTTTATGCATCATATCATATCATTCATATCATTACTGTGCATTCTTGTATCTTATTTTGCGCTCATGCATATAGGATCGCTAGAAGGAATCACACTCTTGTAGTTTGAGATAGAGGAGGAGGAGAAGCAGGAGGCACCATAGCAAGTAGCCCCCAAAAGTGAGGAGCAGGCTCCTGAGGAATTACCGGAGTGCCCCGATCATATGCCTACCTCCTTTCTAAAAGGCAAGCCCTGGAGTATTCTAAGCCTCCTATGTTTTTACAAATATCACTTAAATCCTTTATGTTTGATGCATTAGGTTATAAGAGTTGGCTGGAAACATTTGATGCATAAAACTACCTTGTCCCGAGATATACCTTGAACCCTATGTAGGTCCAAGATCGATTATATGCTTAGCCATGCTTAGACCAGTAGAAGTCGGGTGATTTCCTATCACCTACGAGATACACGATACCGGAGCATGGTTGGCTATATTTGCTATCGTGAAAAATAAACATGGGATGTTATCTAAGTGGAGACCAAGTGAGTCTTATATGCACATGGTGTGGGTTGGCTATGTTGATCCTATTTGTGTGAATTAAGGACCATACCATTGTTGACGCTTCTATCAAGATTGAACGCATGCCTCTCACTTAGCTGGCCGGATAACTCATTTTGACCGCAAAGCCAAGTAGCTCAACTCAGGTCAGGCCTCATTCTATTAGAGTGCATACTCTGGATGGTAGTAAGGATGTGCGGGGAGCCAGATGTGAGCCCAAGGGCAGGCTAGGCCTGAACATCCTAGCAGCTAGTTGTCCTTGGTTGTGTGGCGCTAGTCAAACCCACGAAATGTGTACCTTAGTTGTACCAAAGGTGACCCGACACGACCCCGATGGGGAAGTGTGGATTTGTGTTAGGAATAACTGCCTAGCTGGTTGCAACTGATTCGAATCGTCATCTCTCCTGAATAGTGAGAAACTTGACTAGCCCCAGCATCGTAGTAACTGGACTATGGAATTTGATGGTTATACTAGACATGGGAATGCTACACCAGCTATGGTTATTATTGTGATGCTACATAATGATATATCACATGTTTGGCATAGGTTAGTTGTTAATCTAGAGGTGAATAGCTATAATTAACTTGATACCCAAATTATAAAATGTATAGTTGAACTAGTGGCTTTTTATGTAAAATATTGTCAAGCTAGCTCCACTTATAAAGCCTTGCATGATCCTTGGAGTCACATTATTTTTGGTTTATGATGGGTAAGTCTAGCTGAGTACATTATGGAACTCAGGGTTTATTTCCCACTTGTTGTTGGTAATACAGTCTATCATGGTTATTGTAAGAATTGCTTCTGTCCTGTCGTGGACAAGGAGTAGGCCATGGGCAAGGCGCTTCTATATATCTAACCTATGATGCTTTTGTGGGATGTGATCACAAACTAGCAAGTATTTGAACAATGGTGTGAGATGTTAGTTTCAAAACTACCTTTGCTTCCGCTACTACTACTACTTTATTTGAACATGAGTTGTAATAACTTTTAATTGTACTCCGATGGATGGTAATGTAATTGTGAACTCTATGTAATATGTGGCATGCATGTTGAATCATGTACGATCTTGGTTGTATGTTGGCGATGAATCGAGACCCTTCGTGGTACTCGATGGACTACCGGGTTTATATGGGCTCAAGTATGACAGTGCGATCATTTTGGTGGTTGCCATTGTACTTGTGCTCTTATAAATTGGTCGGTTCTATCACAGCTGGCATCGAAGCAAGATTTAACATTATTTGCCACATGTGTATTTAAAACAAAGGTTTTTGTTTTCCAAAACCAATTTTTGGCAACTTTATAGTTATATATATAGGTGTTCAAATCTGATATTTGAATCTAAAGTATGCCAGTGATCGTTTCCTTTATGCCTAGTTAAGGATTTTAGGTGGCTAAATAAGTATTAACATGGGGGTTTTATTTTCATCGTCCATACAACGTGCTATTGTATGGGTGCCATTCACTTGTGTGGTAATGTATGGATCAAATACCTCTATGCCCAAGGTAAGATGATGAGTAGCATGACCGCAATATGTGAGCATGTGGTCTAAGGGGAGAGGTATTTTTGGTACTAAAGTAAATATGTCCTATATATACATTTAATTATGCATATATAGCCGTATCAAAGCTAACCCACAATTAAATACATCTATATATATAGAGAGAGAGGTATTTAAATGTATATATAGGACATATTTACTTTTGGGTAGCTTTGATACAGAAGTATATATATATACACGGTGGCATCATACGGTCTCTCATAAATAACGTAACTAGTCGGGCTACACGTTTCACTATTACGTTATATAGGACACGTCTCTCATGGGTGTATATATATATGGAAGTATTTAGCTTGCAACCTAGAGCCTAGATGTTCATTTCTGTAGATATAATTACGCGGTTGGGCTGAAATGAAATTCTTATGTAGGTGCACTAACAGTGAAACGTGTAGCCCGACTAGTTACGTTATTTATGAGAGACCGTATGTATGCCACCGTGTATTTTGCTACAAGTTTCAATTTTTCCTAAGTTTGTGAGGACATATGGAATGTGCATGCATCATGATAAATCATTCATTACATACTTGCATTGTTCCTCCCCTAATAAGTTTCTTATTCGGTTAAGTAACTCTTTTCTATTATAACGTTGTTCTTATGAGGGTTGCACCATTTTTTGCTACAGATGGGAGCCTATTACCCACCAAAAGGGAACAAGGCATTCGTGGGTATCTTTGGCACACCTGCCTTGCTCTGGAGAGTGTTGCACTTTGTTGGGTACACAGAGCCGCCCTAATACTTTTGGACATAGAGGCATGTGTAGGAGGAACCATGGTTTGAGGTGCAAGTGTCCATCCTAGCTTGTACACGGGCACCGTAGTACCAGGGTTGGAAAGCAGAGTCTGAGGGAAGAACCCCTTGGGAAGGGGCTCAAGTGGCAGCATTTGAGTTCTTGAGCACACTTTGTTAGCAGCATGGTGATTCACTCACCAACAGTGCAGCGGGATCTATTCCTCAGGTGGATCTAGCTATGGCAATTTGGAGGCAGCATGATTGTGTTTCTATGGTGTGAGACCGTGATGAGTAGGCATAGAGCTCGAGTCCTGCTATGAGTGCCATGTTCACTGTCATGCAAATGTTTTATGCCTGAGAATATGCCCGCTATGTCTGGTAAGAGTCTTATAACATCTGTGTGAACAAGCTCATGGAGGCTAGGGAAGTACAACGAAGGTTGAAGAAGCATGTGTGTAAGCACAAGAAGACAACTAGGGAGGCTCTTTGGGACACTACTGATGCTCATACAACATTGGGAGCCCTCTAGACTAGATGGAGAATGCTATTGCAGATAGGAACGCATCATAGGTAGAGACACGGGCCACTCGTGCTCAGAGGGTGCAAGCCATCCAACAGAGCGATGAGGCCTACCATCTTGTAGAGGCTAGAGAGAAGGCTAGGACTAGGACTATGGTTCTAGCTGGGTGACTAGAGAATGACTACCGTCGGAGGGAGATACAGTACTAGCATCAGATTCAAGAGCACTAGAACACCATTGTGGAGTTTTGGTATGATGTTCATCACCTCAACAACATCATTAATCCTATTCCTCCCCTAGTAGCCACGGAAGAAGAAGAGGAAGATCTAGAAATGTTTGTGGAAGATGACAGTTGGGAAGAGGAAGAGGAAGAACAACTAGTGCCTATAAACAATGACGAGGCAAATGCTATGTCCGATGTTAACAGTGACCACTCCGAGGCATAACTCAGCTATAGTGCTTAGCTGGATGCACTAGCTCCTTATCTTTTTCGATCTTTTATGTAATGGACATGTGATTTAAGTTTTGATCTTTAGATGTATCATTAATGTAATATTGGAACCTTGCATGTTGGTCCACTATGGGTCGAACTCTAATGAAATTCTAGTTTCGTTTTACTAGTAAAATGTGACATGCATGTGAATGTATTGCGACTACGATAAGTGATAAATTGGTGATATCATGTTGTGAGAATGAATTATTGTGCCTCTATTTTTTTATATGAATTTAGATTCTCTAGTAAATTCAGTTTGGCATGATTACACAATTCTTCTGCAATTTCTTGACATTAGCCAATAATCACTTATTGTTGCATTTTTGTAGATGACTCGCACTCGCACTGGGGTAGGTACCGGCCAAGGTGGCAATGATGGTGACCTACCACCACCACCGCCACCCCTCTGTGAATGAGTTTTTCACACAATTCTTGGGGAATCAGCGAGCAATGGAAGAAACACAGCGCCTCATTGTGCAGAATACTGCCCATGCCCGCCAGCAAAATCAGGGGCCAAAACCCAATCAATAAAGTACATTCAAGGACTTTCTGGAGACTAAGCCTCCTATCTTTAAAGAGGCAAAAGAACCACTCTAGGCTGATGAGTGGTTGAACACTATTGAATAGAAGTTCCATCTGTTGAGGGTCATCAAAATGATGAAGGCCTAGTATGCATCGCATCAACTGCAGGGGCCTATAGGTATCTAGTGGACTCATTATTTGTCTGCCTTACCTACTGGAGCAAATGTTACCTAGGAGCAATTCAAGACAACCTTTAGTGGGCATCATATACCACAGAGGCTGATGCTGGTGAAGGCCGCTGAGTTTATGAAGCTGACATAGGGGACAAAGACTCTCACCGAGTATATGCATGCTTTCAACAACTTGTCTAGATATGCACCAGCATTCATGGATATAGAAGAGAAAAGATAGAAAGCTTCAGGAGAGTCCTAGGCACCAAGTTGATGAAAACTATGGTCAACTCCAAATGTGCTACATATAATGAGTTCATCAGTGATGCCCTAACTCAAGAGAACCATAATAACTTACATGAGACAGCAAAGGGCCGCAAGCGAGCAGCGGAGGCAGGTGCCTCAGGTTCATCACATTCAAGGGTTCTAGTGGCAACTAGGCCATAGTTTTGTTCCCCAACGCCTAAGTTTAGGCGTCCCCAGTAGAAAGCTTAGGCTAGTCGCCCTCAGAAGACATTTCGTAGGGCATTCACCATTGCCATGCCCAAGGGAAACATAGGGCAAGGAAGCTCAGCAGGAACAAGAAACAACCAGCCATGCTTTAACTACAATTAGATAGGCCACTGGGCTAAAGAGTGCCCATATCCTAAAAAGGGCAGTAATCAAAACCAGGGTAATCAAAAGCAAGCCAATCCTAAAGCATGTCCTGGGTATGTGCATTATACAGCCATGGAGGAAATCCCCGCAGGAGAAGTTGTTACCACTAATATGTTTTTTTGTAAACAAACACCCTACAATTGTTTTATTTGATTCTAGAGCTTTGCATTCATTTATGAGTTAGACTTTTGTATCAAAGCATGATCATAAAATAATTGAGGTAGAAAAGGGTGGCTATAGTATAAGTTCAGCGGGGCTACTATCTCTACAAACCAATTAGTTAGAGATGTGCTTATCTCCATACATGAGTGGGAGTATACTATGGATCTCATAGTAATGCTAGGATTAGCCATTGATGTGAGATTGGGCATGAGTTGGATGAGTGGTCATGGAGTTCTCATTGACACTAGCACTAGAACAATTATGTTGAGAGAACCAAAGGGGGTAATGCTTTTCTAATACCACTTCCTCAAAGTTTTGATCTTCAAAACTTGTCATGTGCCATCCAAGCCACTACTCTATGTGATATTCTAGTAGTTTGTGAGTTTCCTAATGTATTCCTAGATGAGTTGTCTGGTTTGCCACCTAATAGGGATGTAGAATTTAAGATTGAGTTAGTGCTAGGTACAACACCTATCTCAAGAAGACCCTATCGGATGCCACCCAATGAGTTAGCCTGTGGGGGTATTAACCCCTATACCCTTACGGCTAAGCTTGGGTCGGCCCGGATCGATGGGTCTAGTCCATCCGAAAGACGACGTGTAGCCCAGCCAACCTGGTTGGAGTCCCGCGCAAGGAGTCAAGGCGGATTTGGCGATCAAGCAGGATCCTGGTCGGTTAGAATAGGAATCCTTATCCGGCCACATATGGCAATTGTAATTGACTAGGATTAGTTTCCAGATCTGTAACCCTGCCCCCCGGACTATATAAGGTGGGCAGGGGATCCCTCTAAAAAAACATCTCTCATTGACATACAGCAATACAAATCAGACGCAGGACGTAGGTATTACGCCTTCTTGGCGGCCGAACCTGGATAAAACCTCATGTCCGTCTTGCGTCACCGTCTTGTTTGTGGCTTGCGCATCTGTCTGCCGACAATCTACTACCTTGGGTATACCCCTAGGTAGACTGCCGACCGTATTTCGTCGACAGTGGCATGCCAGGTAGGGGGTGTGCGTATTGCTCTCCAAGCAAACAAGATGGTCATCACCTCTGGCTCCATGGCTATGCCGAACGGCCTCACGTTCACCATCGGCCAGATCACCTAGACCACCGGCTCCGATGACGCCATCGCCATGACCACGGAGGAGGCGTGGATTCAGTCTGCACCGACCACTACTTCACTTGCATCGGCTATGGCTCCGACCACTACGGCTACAGCTCCGACCACTATGGATACGGCTCCGACCACTATGGATACAGCTCCAACCATGATGGATCTGGCTCCGACCACGGTACATCTGGCTTCGACCATGCCTACATCACCTTCAGCCATGCTGACAACCCGTCATCCACTTCCCCGCTACAAAGGGAAGCAGATCGACAACACCGACCTGCTCGACTCCATCGATCGGGTCGGCACCAAACTCGCTGAAACCCTAGCTCTGGTAAGTACAATTCAAAGTCAACCTAATGAGCAGGTAACTGCTCCCCACAATAGATCTATCTGACCAGCTCGGACCAGTCGTCCTATGTGACATGGAACAGATCTCGTGGTCATATCTACTCCTGAGGGGCGCTCCGCTCATCGCCAGCTGACCTTCGCAATGGGTCTCTGACTCTCCAAGTATGAAGCCTCGATGGAGAACCACTAGGTCCAGCCCTATAGCCTACGAAACGCTGCTTCCAGCTATGCGTACAACCTACAACGCCGCTCGGATCTATGTTTTATGCGCCAACCTCGGCCGAAGCCACGCAACTTCATCAACATGGTCTAGATTGAAGATCATCATGAAGGATCTGTCCACATGATCCAAGAGGGTGACTCTAGCTTCTCATCGGGCACCGCATCTGATGCCTCCGTCCACACCAAGCTCCAACATCACGAGGATGAAGGCGTCGAGTACGATCTGAATATCCTGGATCACGCCCTAGGATTCCCGCAATTCCCATCTTTCCCACCAAGGTGAGGGGGTTTGATCAACATAGTCAGCAATGACGAACCACTGGCAGTTGGCAAAACAGAACAAGAAAGGACTGCACGTGAAGCACGCAACATTGATCGGTTTAATCGCCGGCAAATCAAAGCCGAAGCAGACCAGGAGGCATGGCGCATAAGGGTCTAGCCACGTGACCTCAACGATGCTTTCGACAGGGTGGGAGACAAACAAGTCTTCAGGACTCCAAGTGCCAACGTAGCCGTCGCCATGGTGATAATGCAACGGCTACCGAACACCCTACAAACCCAAGCAGTTCGCGACGAAATACAAGCCTATCTAACGGCTGCTATGGCCTAGACCGTGGAGATTGCAAACCAAGCTCGGGCTCCATCCGTATCAGTCGAGTCAAGCCACAGCCGCCAGCACCCAAGTCGTTCATAGCCACTCAACCAACGTGGCTTGCGCAACAACGATGGCCACGATGGTGGCCAGAATGACAACCGTCGTTGGGACAATGACCGCCGGGACAACCGCGACAATCGCCGCAATAACCACGATCGCAGAGCTAATCCAGATGGCAATCGAGATCGCCACGATGGCAATAACGATCTCCGCCATTACCTCGGTGGACGCGATCTGCGCGCTCGCATCAACCAGAGAGCCGACGATCGAGCATCCTACGAAAGCCACCGCCGTATGGAGTATGACACCACCCACGGCCCACCGGGTCTGAAGCAGTTTACTCCACACCTTCGCCAAGTCATATGGCCCAAGAATTTCAAGCTTGAGAAACTTCAGAAGTACGATGGCAAGGAAAACCCCGAATTATGGGTCATGCTCTACGAAACTGCATGCCGATCAGCCATGGCTGATGAGCACGTCATGTCTAACTACTTCCCAGTCGCTGTTGGCCATACAGGTCACCAATGGCTAGTTAGCTTGCTAGCAAACTATTTTGATTCTTGGCAGGAGCTCAAGCAGGCCTTCATCGACAATTTCATCGCTACTTGTGAACAACCCGGCAACAAGTTCGATCTGCAACGGATCCGAGATCGGAAAGACGAACCACTGTGCGAGTACGTTTGGCGTTTCTCGGAGATGCGCATCAAGGTCCCATCAATCTCCGACAATGAGGCAATCGAGGCTTTTGTCACTGGCCTCCGCTTCCACGACGCCCTAAGAGACAAGCTCCTCTAGAAGAGACCTGAATCATTCACAGTGCTCTTGGCCACCGCTAAGAAATATGCAGACACCGACGACGCTAAAAAGATAATTGTTGAAGAAGCAGCAAGGGTTCCACGCTCTGACCACCCTCCACACCGCGACGATTACCGCGGCAATCGTGGTTGGAACGACAATTTTGACCGCCGCAACCAGCGCAATGACTCCCGCAACCACCGTGACCAACGTAATCAGCGGCGCAACCACCGTGACGATTACAGGAGCAAGCGTGCTCGGGAAGACGACGGCGAGGTCAATACCGTGAAAAAGGGCGGTGGACGTTGTAACTACGAAGACGACTATGCCAAAGCATTGAAGGGGCCCTGCCAGCTCCATCCTAAGTCGAACCATACCATGGAGAATTGCCGCGTCCTCAAGACTATCTACACACGTCAACAGGTTCCGGATACGTCCGACAAGCCTAACGACGTAGGGGAACAGCGCAACAAGGATAACGACGACGACGATGCAGACCCTCATCATAAATACGTCAAGCCAACTGATCATGTGCACACCATCATCGGTGGCAAGGTGTCCATTGAGACCAAACGAGAACACAAGCTACTCACCCGTGCTTGCTTGAACGTGGCAAACACTAACAACCTTCTCACCGATCCGCGGCTCCCTCCGTGGTCTCACCGTGAAATCTACTTCAGCAGGAAGGACCAATGGGCCGCCATACCTGAGCCAGGGCGTTTTCCCCTGGTCCTCGATCCTTGTATCAACAAGGTTCAGTTTGACCGGGTACTTATCGATGGCGACAGCTCCATCGATATACTGTTCAAAAATAGCCTGCCCGCCCTAAAAATAGCCCAGGCAGACCTGAAGCCGTACGAGGCATAGTTCTGGGGCGTTCTCCCCGGACAGAGCTCTACACCTCTCGGGCAGATCATGCTACCTGTGCAATTTGGGACTCCAGACCACTTCCGCACCGACTACATCAACTTCGTGGTCGCTGACTTCGACGGCACCTACCATGCTATTCTTGGTCGACCGTCGCTCACCAAGTTCATGGCCATACCTCATTACAGGTATCTGGTGCTCAAGATGCCTACCGAGAAAGGAGTTCTAACCCTTAGGGGCAACATATATGCAGCTTATACCTGTGAGGACGACAGCTTCAAAATAGCAGAGGCCCACGCCCTCTCTATTCGCATGGCCGAGACCGTGCTCGACGCTAAGAAGACCTCAGCCGACCACCTGGAGATCCCAGACCTCGAGACTCCATGCAAGAACATCAAGTCAAAGGAGCACAAGGTGATCCAGCTGGTCGACGGTGACTCCAGCAAAATGGCCCTTATCGGGGCCAACCTGCATCCCAAATAGGAAGACATGCTCGTTGGGTTCTTGAGGAGCAACGTGGATGTGTTCGCATGAAAACCTTCTGACATGCCCGGTGTACCTCGGAACTTGATCGAGCACTCCTTAAATGTCAACAGCAAGGCCAAACCTATCAAGCAGAAGCTATGACGGTTCGCTCACGACAAAAAGGAGGCGATTAGGGTAGAAGTGACACAGCTTTTGGCAGCCGGATTTATCAAAGAAGTGTATCATCCAGAATGGTTAGCCAACCCGGTTCTTGTACGCAAAAAGAATAATGAATGGAGAATGTGCGTTGATTACACTGATCTCAACAAACACTACCCTAAGGACCCCTTTGGCTTACCTCGCATAGACGAGGTCATAGATTCAACCGCCGGTTGCGAGCTCCTTTCCTTTCTCGATTGCTACTCTGGTTATCACCAGATCGCTCTCAAAAAGGACGATCAGATCAAGACATCTTTCATCACGCCTTTCGGCGCCTACTGCTACACGACTATGTTGTTCAGGCTCAAGAACGCCGGGGCTACATACCAACGCGCCATTCAGGCCTGCCTCGCAGACGAGATAAAAGATGACCTAGTAGAGGCCTATGTGGATGATGTAGTTGTCAAAACCAAGGAAGCACATACCCATGTTGACAACCTAAAACACACCTTCGCGGCCCTCAATACATTCCAATGGAAGTTAAACCCAAAGAAGTGCACCTTTGGTGTTCCTTCTGGTACATTGCTAGGCAACGTCATCAGTTACGACGGCATACGCCCTAATCCGGAGAAAGTCAAAGCTGTCTTAGACATGAAGCCCCCAAAAAAGGTGAAGGATGTCCAGAAGCTTATCAGATGCATGGCCGCTCTAAACCGTTTCATATCAAGATTAGGAGAAAAAGGGCTACCGTTTTTCAAACTACTCAAAGCATTCGAGAAGTTTGAGTGGTCGGAGGAAGCAGACGCTGCCTTCACGCAGCTAAAACATTACCTTACATCACCTCCAGTCCTCACTGCTCCCAGAGAAGATGAAACTCTCCTACTTTACATTGCAGCAACCAATCGGGTGGTCTCAACTACCATGGTGGTCGAGTGCGACGAGCCAGGCCACGCCTATAAGGTACAACGGCAAATTTATTTCATCAGTGAGGTACTCAACGAATCCAAGACCAGGTACCCACAGATTCAGAAATTGCTCTACGCCATACTGATAACATCCCAAAAGTTGAGACATTACTTTGATGGATATCGTGTGGTGGTCATGACCGAGTACCCTTTGGGGGACATCATCCACAATAAGGATGCGAACGGGCGCATCGTCAAATAGGCAATGGAGCTATGCCCCTTCTCCTTGGAATTTGCAAGCCGTACTACAATCAAGTCTCAGGCACTCGTCGATTTTGTCGTCGAGTGGACAGACTTAAGCATGCCTGCCTCTCCGGGATCTGATGAATATTGGATGATGTACTTCGACGGCTCTCTCAACATTGACGGTGCGGGAGCAGGAGTTCTTTTCGTGTCACCATCCAAGGAGCAGCTCCGGTACATCCTCAGGATTTATTTCCCGGCATCTAATAATGCTGCTGAATATGAAGCATGCCTTCATGGTTTATGCATTGCAGTTGAGCTTGGTGTTAAACATCTCTACGTCTATGGAGACTCGGCTCTGGTCATCAACCAACTCAACAAGGACTAGGACACGACCAGCGAAAAGATGGATGCATACTGCAAATCGATAAGAAAGCTGGAGGGTAGGTTCTATGGCATCGAGTACATACACGTGGTCTGGGACAAGAACCAAGCAGCGGATGTGCTGTCAAAGTTAGGATCATCCCGAGCCAAGATCCCACATGGCATATTTGTCCATGACCTGCTCATGCCTTCCATTGAAGACGAAGATTCCACGGTCGACAAAGCTCCAGACCAGCAATTAGTGGCTATGGTACCGGCACCGAGCACAACCGAGCCACCACCGACCACTCATGAGCCAGACTGGAGAACATCTTTCATCAAGTACTTAACAGATGGTAGCGGTTATACTGATCGGGCAGAAAACGAGCGCCTGATGCGTCGTAGTAAGCAGTATCTGCTCGTCGATGGCAAGTTATGGTGCAAAAACGCAAAGGAGGAAATCTTGATGAAGTGTATAACCCAGGAAGAAGGCGAGCATCTCCTAGACCAAATCCACTCTGGCTCCTGCGGCAACCACGCGGCCTCAAGAACACTTGTCGGTAAGGCTTTCCGAGCAGGGTTCTATTAGCCGTCAGCAGTAGCCGACGCAGAGAAGCTAGTCCGCCACTATGAGGGTTGTCAGTCCTTCACCAAGAGAACCCACGTACTAGCACATGAGATCCAGATGATACCAGCCTCTTGGCCCTTCGCATGCTAGGGACTGGATATTATCGGGCCCTTCAGACTGGCTCCTGGGAAATTTACATGCGTCTTTGTGCTGATTGACAAATTCTCTAAGTGGATAGAATACATGCCTTTGGTACAGGCATCTTCAGAAAAGGCTGTAATGTTCCTCGACTAGGTCATCCACCATTTCGGCATACCCAACAGCATCATCACCGATCTGGGTACTCTGTTCACCGGGAACGCTTTTTGGGACTTCTGCGATGAAAGGAGCATAGTAGTAAAATACGTCTCGGTGGCGCACCCTAGAGCCAATAGACAAGTCGAGCGGGCAAATGGCATGATCTTGGACGCATTGAAGAAGAGGATGTACAGAGAAAATGACAAAGCTCATGAAAGATGGCTCAAAGAGTTACCAGTTATGGTCTGGGGCCTCAGGACGCAGCCCAGTCGTAACACCGGCGTCTCACCATACTTTATGGTCTACGGCGCTGAGGCAGTCCTCCCACCAGATATAGCTTTCCGATCAGCACGAGTAGAGAACTTCGACAAAGGCAAGGTCAATGAAGTACGGGAGCTAGAAGTGAACAGCACCGAAGAGAAAAGGCTCGATTCTTGTGTACGCACGGCCAAATACCTTGCTGTTTTGTGCAGGTACTACAACAAGAACATTAAAGAGCATTTCTTCGTGGTCGGGGACTTGGTCCTAAAGTGGAAGACGAACCAGGCTGGTGTACACAAACTCACAACCCCATGGGAGGGACCCTTCATGATCAAGGAAGTCACACGACCAATGTCTTACAGGTTAGCTCACCTGGATGGTACAGACATACCGAACTCGTGGCACATCGACAAGCTTAGACGTTTCTATGTTTAACTACTAAGATATGTACTCCTCTTGTACTTTCGATTTAATTCAATAAAGCAATTATGATTTCTCCGACCACTCTAATGTGTCACTTCGAGTTTTATGGTTATTCTAACTTAGCCAGTAAAAGCTGACCACCACTCCTTCTACGGTTTTCGGAGCAGGCCCTGTCTCTGGTTCCTCCCAATACGTGCATGGGATCCACTCTCTACGTTACGGGTGATCGGCAGGTCCCCCTTGGTTTAAGTTGTCTGTGTCTATGTGTGCACAGGTCACCGGACCTCACACTCCGACCACATGGAAAACTAGGGCCACACAAACTTTTTGGGATGATGTGTCGAGCACGATGGTACAACTAAACAGAACGTTAACATGTTCTTACTTAGTTACAGCAACATAAAGTATCAAGCTTAAATACGCTTTATACAAAGCAAACAAGCTTATAATAATATACAGTTACGTTATTACAAGCTTGGCTGAAGAGGCTCAAGTTCACAATAACACAACTATGTCCTCCTTCTACAGCTCTAAGCCTATTACATTGGCTGGTCAAGGCGTATGGCACTTACTGCTCGCCGCTTCCAATACCCTACTCGAGTCTCGGGGACTCTTATGCTAGTCAAGCTGAAGGGGATGGCCCCACCAGTGCCTGGCTGGTCGAGACCGCAGGCTTCGTTGGTTGTCTTGCAGCTGATGGCATTTCCAGCTGACTTGTCGATGGCGTACCCTGTACAGGTGCTGTCCCACCTCCACATAGGTTAATATCGCCAATTATCTTTGACGACAAGTCCAGCTAGGCCGTCCGAAGCTCCTTTGCCTTGTCTGGGTCTACCTCCTTCGGGTACCCAGCCTCCAGGTGCTTTAGATCGATCAGGGGGTAGTGGGCATGCACCATGCTTAGTACATGGGCACCCGTGTACTCACCAGCCTCCTTCACGAACTCTTGGAACCATCCCCACGCTTGTCTGCATCTCTCGACCAGTCTGAGCTGGGGCGTCCTCGGCTCTTCCTCTGTGAGCGCTGGGTCGATAAGGTCGAGGACGGGCACAATGCTAGTTGCCACTTCTTGGCACTGGTTCTTCCACGTGTCCCGCTCCTCGATGGCCTTGAGGCATCATGCTTTCCAGTCGTCACGCTCTTTGATCACGGCCTCTAGGTGCTTCTTGGCATTGACTTTCAAAACTAAACACAGTACAAGACATCAAAATGTGATGACATGACAAGGCAAGGTGGGCAATAGAATGAGAAAGGTGATCTAGAATACTTACTTTTTAGTTCCTCCTTCATTTTGGTGGTGTGATCTTGGAGTTGAGACTGGCTGCGTGCCAGTTTCATGTTGTCCTCCTTCAGGCGACCACACTCTGCGGTCACACGGCTATTTTCCCCTTGGAGGCGGGTCACTTCAGCTTCTAAACCTGCATTACAGTTGTTACTGCCAAGAATACAACAACACAAGTCCTGCACTTGCTATGATAAGATGAAAATTTACTTGTTTTCTCCCACTCTTTGTTATTGAGCTGGCCGACCAGGTTTTGGTTCTATGCTTCTCGCTCTGTCCTCTCCTGGTTGGCAGCTTCAAGTTGGCGCTACAAGTGTTCCACTTCGGCCGCCAGTTCTTTATTGGTCGCCGTGATACCTTCAATCTAGTCGAAGCACCTCTTTCGGTATTTTGCGGTTTTCATCAAGTCCTGCATACAGACAAGCTAAGTCAGACAGTTTGACTATGGGCCTGTTCGGCATGGCTCCACTCCAGAACTCCAGCAACTCCAGCAAAAAATCCAGCCAAACACCTCAGCTCCAAAACTCCATAGAGCTGCCAACTCCATGGAGCTATAGTGCAAATGGGGGTGGAGTTTTGGAGCACCTCTTTTGCTGCTCCAAAACCCTCTCTTTTAAACCTTCTCGTGGAGTTGATGGGTAATTACCCACCAATGCCACTGATTACAGAAAAAACGGTTCGATTCTATTTTTCCGAGCCCCCCGCGCCGTGACTCCTCCCCGTCCGATCGGATTCGCGAAGGTCTTTGAGCGTCTTCGTCGCCCGCTCGGCTCCAGCGCCAGGCCCGGGCACACCCCGTGGCTGCCGAACAACGGTGAGGGTAGCTACAGCGGCGCATGTAGGGGTGGTTCATTCCTCCATGGCGCGCCGCTCCCCGCCGCCCAGCAGCGCCCGCGGCCATTGCCGTGGGCTGAGCGCCCCGCGCAGCGGCACGACGGCGGCAGGGTGGTGGCGTCGGCATCAGCCGCGGCAGGGGTCAGGTCGATGTCCAGGATACCGCAGGGCAACACTGGGCTCTATGACCCGTCCATGGACCGCGACTCCTGCGGCGTCGGCTTCATCGCCGAGCTCTCCACCGAGCCTAGCCGCAAAACCGTGAGTGCTTTCGCGACTATTGCGCATGCTGCTTGGAGTTCATTCTTCCTTGCTGAAGCTTTCAGTAGCTCAGTCCTTTATGCCAGTGTCCGTGTCTGAGTTTGTTTAGCCTGGTCTGTGTCTGAACTATAGATTGTTGACGCCATCAAGATGCTTGAGAGAATGTCCCACCGTGGCGCCTGTGGCTGCGAGAAGAACACCAGCGATGGTGCAAGCATCCTTGTTGCGCTGCCGGATGCCTTTTTCAGAGAGGCAATCTTAGTTGAAGTTGTTAACGAGAGAGAGAAGACCTTTCTATGGCCGAGGTCTGGCGACGCGGGATCTGAGCCACCATCTCGTCGAGGGTGCGCATGCCGTGCGGTCCAGGACGCCCGCCAGGAGCAGCGCGATGGCGAGGCGTTGCTGCCCCTGAGGAATAAAAGAGGAGAATAAGAGGATGACAGGTGGGACCATGAGTTGGGGGCAAGAATGACAATTCACCTTCAAACTCCTCTTTTCTGGAGCTGGGGACATCCTCCCAGCCAAACACCTCAATCAGACAGCTCCAACTCCACCTAGAGCTGGCTCCACCTGGAGTTCTAGAGTGGAGCAGCTCCACCCAGAGTTGGAGCCATGCCAAACAGGGCCTATATAACAGGGTCAAGGATTCAAGCCAAACATACCTGGACTTCTATCACCAGACGCTTGGCCGCCCGTTCAACTCTTAGGGTCTCTTCGACCTCTGGGATTTCTTCATGCATAACCCATTCGTCGTTCCGCCAGCGCGACACATATACATGTTGTCGCCTATCTTGGGGATGGCCTAGGACCTCTTCTACTTCTTCCTCTTCAGCCTCCTGTTTGGGAGGCGGCGCTGGTCTGGAGTCTGTAGACTCCACAACCACCAGGGCTTTTCCATGAGCCGTCGCGTCGGCAAGAGTGCTCTGTGCCACTTCTGGCTACTGCTCCTCGGCTAGATCCGGTTCCCTTGGCGCCAAGGTATCTGCCTCGGTAGGGTCTATGCTTGGAGCACTTGTACTTTTCTCGGCTGTCTTCTTGACCAGCCGCTCAGGGACTGACGTCTGGTCATCCGCCTGCTGAGGTCTCGGCGGAGTTCCTACTACAGGCTCCTCCATGGCTGGCTGCTAGGCAGTTTGTCCCACCATTGCTGGCGAAGTTGTGCCGCACCCGGCTAGCTGGTCGGGGTTCTTGGTGGACGCCGACCTAATATATCAGAGACAAGTTCAGAAGATAATAGTATCCAATGCAAATTACA
Organism: Miscanthus floridulus; assembly: GCF_019320115.1. Lineage (NCBI taxonomy): Eukaryota > Viridiplantae > Streptophyta > Magnoliopsida > Poales > Poaceae > Miscanthus > Miscanthus floridulus. The sequence continues at coordinate 43,996,560 of NC_089596.1, forward strand.
AGCTTACATCAAAGATATAGATACTTACAGCTTCAATTTGTAGAATGATGTGGCAAAGGAGCATCTCCTCGACCGCCCCTGCTCCGCGTGCTCGGCAGGTTCCATCGGGACTCTTTCCACCTCTGGTACAGGTGTCGGGGTTTGATGCTCGACGTTTCCCTCGCTTGTCCTCTGTGTTGCAGTGGTCGGTGATGCGACCACTGCTGGCACAGAGGAGCCACCCTGCTCCGTCGACCCCATTTGTCTTCTCCTCTTTCGAGGGACGAGCCGGAAGATGTCCACATCCTCTGCTTCATCGTTCGACAGGGGGAAGATGGCTTGGCGTCATTTGCTGGCAGCTGGACGCTTGCTAGTGGCTCTAGTCGATGCATCCTCCACAGTCTCGAGTGCCGCCCAGTGGACGTTGTCGGTCCTAGCGCTGGTCTGGGTGGCTGGGCTGGCAGCTTGCGGCCAATCCACATCGGGGGGAGGCGACACGAACACTGCTTCCCAGTCACGACCATTACACTGAGACACAAAACGGGGACAATAGTCAATTTCTTGTTACAACATGACTCTACAGTTAAAAGGAGGCATCATTTACCTTTGGGGGAGGTTGAGCCAGCTTGAAGGCATGCTTGATGTCGTTCAGCCTGACATAATTGGGATCGGCTAGGTTGAATAGCTCCCCAATCCTAGCCTTGATTTCCATCTTGTCGAGTGGCTCTTTCCTAGTCCTTATTGGATCTGCGCTCCCCTGGTACTCGAAGCCTGGATGAACCCTCTTCTGGCAGGGCTGGATCCTTCGGCTGATGAAGTTCCTGACCACACTTGGGCCATCTAGCTTTCCCCACAGGATCATCCCGAGCAGTTCGGCAATCTGCTCTAGGTTCTTAGGCTTCTCTGTCCAGCTATTCTTCTTCTCTGGAATCAGCCCCATGTCGCACAGGGTGATGGTGTTCGGCTCTTCACGGATGTAGAACCACTTCTTGTACCACTCGTCCAGCGAGGTGTTCCAAGGGTAGTTCAAGTATTGGGCTCTCATGCCGTCGCGCAGATTCAGGTAGACGCCTCCGGCTATCTTCGAGCCACCGCTCCCTTTCTTCCGAAGACAGAACAGGTGGCGAAAGAGGTCGAAATGGGGCTAGAAACCACCATAAGACTCATAGAGATGGATGAAGGTGGAGACAAGAAGAATCGAGTTGGGATGCAGATTGCAAATCCCAATTTCGTAATACAAGCAGAGACCCTGAAGGAAAGGGTGCACTAGAATCCCAAAACCCCGTTTGAAGAAGTCTTCGAAAACCACAATCTCACCTGGTTGTGGATCGGGGAAGCTTTCTCCTTCTGGCGCACGCCATCCCGCGAGTGCCTTGTTGTGGAGCACTCCCATGGTGACGAGGTCTTCGATGGTCTGCTCATTGCTCCGCGACTTCCACCACTCCTTCGCCATGACTCTGCCTTTCTTCTAGGTGTCTCTCTTCACCATTAGCCTGTCCTTACTAGGGGGGTGGATGCGGTGGCGAGGGGGTTGGCAATGATTTTCGGAGGAATAGGGTTTGGTAAGAGGAAGAAGAAGGTTGCGGCGGCAAATGACAATGGGGAACGGTGTGAGTAACTTACCAGATCTACATTATATAAAACAAAGAGCTTCGTCGTTTCATCCGCCCGAGATTATTGGGAGACGTGCGCACATGCCGCAGACGGTTGTTCACACAACCTCGAGATCTACGCCAATAAACGCGCTCCTTCGTTACTAGTGTACGCGCCTCTTCGTTGATAGTGTAAGAGGGCCCACACTGACGCACCTCCATACAGGTGCCAAGCGACTATTTGCTAGAAAAGAGTAAGAAGATAGAATGACGTACTATACCCATCTGCTTTTTTGGACCGGGCGTGTCAGACTGGACTTGGCAGAGAATGGAGATAAATAAATACACCGAATAAATACATCAATGGCGTTGTGCTCGTGGACCGCCCAGACCACTACCATGCTCAGGGACTGCCCAGACCACTACCGTGCTCGGGGACTGCCTAGACCGCTGCCGTGCTCGTGGACCGCCCAGACCACTGCCGTGCTCAGGGACTGCCCAAACCACTGTCGTGCTCATGGACTGCCCAGACCACTGATGTGCTCGGGGACTGCTCCGACCACTAACATGCTTGGGGGCTACTCCGACCACTATCATGCTCAGGGACTGCTCCGACAACTGATGTGCTCGGGGACTATCCCGACCACTGCTCGGAGAAGGGTTTCTCCTCGGCTACATGTGATTTGTACTCACATACAGTTGAGAGATATTTATTTAGACCTTGCTACAAGGCTCATACTTTGCCTTCCATCAAGCTCGGGGACTACATCGGTACGATGCACCTACCGGTGCATCTCGTATCGCCTATACGACGATTGGGTTCTCAATTTAACTAGGAATTCTTTTTAGACCCTGGCACCATGTGCCTGCATCACCTACTACCAGGCTCGGGGACTAAGTGGGCACACTTCACCTTGAGGCGAATGTGTTTTAATCGACCCCTATGCTTTGAATGATTGTAAGGATTACTATCGTGCTCGGGGACTGTCCCGACCACTAAAAGGAGAATCGTTCTCCTCGGCTACATGTGATTTGTACTCGCATATAGTTGAGAGACATTTATTTAGACCTTGCTACAAGGCTCATACTTCGCCTTCCAGCAAGCTCGGGGACTACATCGGTACGATGCACCTACCGGTGCATCTCGTATCGCCTGTATGACGATTGGGTTCTCAACTTAACTAGGAATTCTTTTTAGACCCTGGCACCACGTGCCTACGTCACCTACTACCAGGCTCGGGGACTAAGTGTGCACACTTCACCTTGTGGTGAATGTGCTTGTTTTTCGACCACTATGCCTCTGATGATCAAAGATGCTACGCTTCAAGACGCACTTACATTTCTTTTTAGAAATACAAGTGGGCACACTTCCCGGGATGGAAATCTTTTTCTTTTGTTTTAAGAGCACCATACATTCTTTGGACAACCTACTTCTCTGGCGACAACGGTGGTCGGAGATGTCAAGAACTCAAGCCTCACTGTTCGGAGAAGGTTGAAACAGCGTGTCGCATCAGAATACATGGCGCTCGGGGACTAGCTGTGGGGGTATTAACCCCTATACCCTTACGGCTAAGCTTGGGCCGGCCCGGATCGATGGGTCCGGTCCATCCGAAAGACGACGTGCGGCCCAGCCAACCTGGTTGGAGTCCCGCGCAAGGAGTCAAGACGGATTTGGCGATCAAGCAGGATCCTGGTCGGTTAGAATAGGAATCCTTATCTAGCCACATATGGCAATTGTAATTGACTAGGATTAGTTTCCAAATCTGTAACCCTGCCCCTCGGACTATATAAGGTGGGCAGGGGATCCCTCTAAAAAACATCTCTCATTGACATATAGCAATACAAATCAGACGCAGGACGTAGGTATTACGCCTTCTTGGCGGCCGAACCTGGATAAAACCTCGTGTCTGTCTTGCGTCACCGTCTTGTTTGTGGCTTGCGCATCTGTCTACCGACAATCTACTACCTTGGGTATACCCCTAGGTAGACTGCCGACCGTATTTCGTCGACATAGCCGAACTTAAAATTCGGCTACAAGAACTTTTGGACAAAGGTCTCATTCGACCTAGTTCATCTCCTTGGGGTTGTCCAGCCTTGTTTGTAAAGAAAAGGACAAATCATTATGGATGTGTGTGGACTATAGGCCACTCAATGCTATAACCATAAAGAACAAGTATCGTTTGCCTCGCATTGATATTTTGTTCGACCAACTAGCAAGAGCAAAGGTATTCTCTAAGATCAATTGGAGATCAGGCTACCACCAGATCCAGATCAGACTAGAAGATGTACCTAAGACAACTTTCTAAACTAGGTACAGCTTGTATGAGTATTTGGTCATGTCTTTTGGACTGACAAATGCTCCTGCCTATTTCATGTATTTGATGAATTCGGTATTCATGCCCAAACTCGATAAGTTCATGGTTGTGTTTATCGATGATATCCTAATCTACTCTGAGAATGAGGCAGATCATGCAGAGCATCTGAGGATTGTCTTGTCTAAGCTGAGAGAGCATAAATTGTATGCAAAATTTAGCAAGTGTGAATTCTAGTTGCGGAAAGTACGTTTCTTGGGTCATATATTATCTAAAAATGGAATCTCTGTAGACCCATCTAAAGTGCAAGAGGTCATGGATTAGAAGGCCTCAGCTTTGGTTCATGAAGTAGTTTCCTAGGACTAGCAGGCTATCCAAAATAGCTAAGCCCATGACCAGATTACTTAAGAAGGATGAAAAGTTTAATTGGACTCTAGAGTGTGAGGCTGCTTTTCACACTCTATGAACCTTGCTAACCACTGCTCCTGTTCTGACACAACCCGACATTGAAAAGCCTTTCAATGTGTTATGTGATGCATCAGGTATAGATTTAGGGTGTGTGCTTATGCAAGAAGGTCGAGTTATTGCATATGCTTCTCGGCAGTTGAGAAGGCATGAAGTCAACTACCCTATCCATGATTTAGAGCTTCCCGTAGTTGTCCATGCATTGAAGATATGGAGACATTATTTGTTGGGGAATGTATGTCACATATACACTGATCACAAAAGTCTCAAATACATCTTCACTCAACCTAAACTGAACATGAGACAACGTAGATGGTTACAGCTGATTAAGGACTATAATTTGAAAGTGCACTATCATCCGAGAAAAGCCAATGTTATGGTAGATGCACTTAGTCAGAAATCTCATTGTAACACCTTAGAAGCCTTGTTGGAAGATGGGTTTAATCTGTTGCATCCCTTTGTGCTACACAACATTACTTTCAGTTGCTCACTTGAGAGCAAGATCATCGAACTACAGAAGACAGATGTAGGTGCGTTTCACATCAAGAGAAAGATGAAGTAATAGGAAACCAAACATTTTAAATTAGATGAAAGAGGTGTGCTATGGTTCAAGGACCGACTTGTGGTACCAAAAGATCGTGAACATAGAAATCAAATTTTAGATGAAGCTCATTCATCCAAGTTGTTTATCCATCCGGGTAGTAGCAAATTGTATCAAGATTTGAAAACTCATTTTTGGTGGACCAAGATGAAAAAAATTGCTGCCTATGTTGCTAGATGTGATACTTGTAGTAGGGTCAAAGCGGAACATCTGAAACCTACTAGACCGCTTCAACCATTGTCCATTCCAGGCTGAATATGGGAGGAAACAAGTATGGAGTTTATTATAGGTCCCCACACACGCAGTAGGGTCATGATTCCATATGGGTCATTGTGGACCGCCTCACCAAGTCAGCGCATTTTGTATCGGTCAACATAAAGTATCACGTTGGGAAGTATGTCAAACTATATGTTTCTGAGATCGTAAGGTTACATGGGGTACCAAGGACCATAATCTTAGATCAAGGACTATAGTTTATAGCTCGCTTTTGGGAACATTTGCATAAAGCCTTGGGAACTAAACTAATTAGGAGTTCAGCATACCATCCACAAACCTTCGGGCAGACCGAGCAAGTGAACCAGATCTTGGAAGATATGTTGAGGGCTTGTGTTATATCCCCCAAGGGATCGTGGGAGAAGTGGTTACCTCTCGTGGAATTCTCTTACAATAATAGTTACCAAGAGAGTATCAAGATTGCTCCTTTCGAAGCACTTTATGGCCAAAAATGTAGGACCCCCTTGAACTGGGTTGAGCCTAGGGAAAGGAGGTACTACGGTATTGATTTGGTCAAGGAAGCCGAACAACAGGTTTGAGTTATACAAGGCCATATTGAAGCATCCCAAGCACGACAAAAGAGTTAAGTTGATAAAAGAAGAAGGCCACTAACCTTTGAAGTGGGAGATTATGTGTACTTAAAAGTTTTGACCATGAGGGTGTATAGAGATTTGGAGTAAAGAAGAAGCTTGCACCCAGATATATAGGGCTGTATCAAATTATTGAACGAAAGGGAAAGGTAGCCTACAAGTTGCAACTTCCACCAGAGATGACTGCCATCTTCAATGTCTTCCATGTTTCTCAGCTAAGAAAATGTCTTCGCGTACCTAATGAAGCCATTGAACCCACTAATATTAAGCTCCAATCAGATTTGACTGATGAAGAGAAACCAATCCGAGTGCTAGAAGAAATGGAAAGAGTAACCCAGAGCAAAGTCATCAAGTTCTACAAGGTGGTGTGGAATAACCACAGTGCACAAGATGCTATGTGGGAACAGGAGGATTATTTATGTGAGGTTTATCCCGCCATTTATAAAAAAATGGTATGTCATCCAAATCTCAGGATGAGATTTCTATAAGTGGGAGGGGCTATAACACCCTAGTGTTAAGCATTGCATTTGGCACTTGCATTTCACGAGCACAAGCATCATCCAAGCATTCATGAGCATGAGCATATCGAATTTCATCTTAATCTTACATATTATCACATGTGATGTTGATTATATACATGCATATGCTTGTGACAATGTGTGACCAATGCAAGAGATGGTTGTGAGGTCAAAAAAAACCTTAGACACATCTAGGATGGTAAATGGAACAATGTTTGTATTCATGACATGGGCCAACTTTGCTTCTAAGTGTTGGTTTACATTGAAATGCCTTTTACATGATGCTAGTTTGACCAAAGTTGAACAGTAGCTTAGAGTGTTTGCATGGTAGTGCACCCTTAATAAATGTTGTAGTTCTTGACATGGGTAACAAACTTTATTTAAGGCTCATGAGCTAATTCAGTGCCTAGCATGGTCAAATAGAGCCCACAATTAGCAATGTAATGCTATTTTCAACCATAGAAATTTTGTTGTCTAAAGTTGGTTTTCAGTTTCAAAGTAGCCTAATTTGGAGCATTGTAGTTTGAGAACCATGACAAATTAGATGTTACTCCCTAAAGCAAAGTTGGAGATATCACATAGCTCTACAACCTTCACTAATACTGTTTTGGCTAAATCACCACGGATTAGGAGTAATGACGGTGTGAAAACGAGCTGTTAGTCGGTCTAAAACCGGTCTAAAACTGACCGGCCATAGGCTATGGCGGCCGCGTGGTGTGCACACGCTGTGGCTGGGCCACGTCGAGGCTAGGAGTGTGCTGAAGAGGCCGCCGCGCGTCCTTGCCCGCACTCGCTATTGATCTTTCTCACCGACTCTCGAGCCCGCAATAGCAAAGCCGAGCGCCGCCATCGCCATTACCGAGCTCTACCACAACTCTCACCATCCACGTAGCACCGCCATCAAATCCACTTTGCCCACACCTTCACCACCACCTCCTCTACCTCCCTGAGCCGCTAACGCCATCATTTGAGCATGGGTAAGTCTGCATTGCACCGTCGTCGTCACTGCCATGGCCATGAAGCGCCGCTGAGCTCCGAGCTCGCGCGTGGCTAGCCTTATCCACTGCTCCTCCTACCTTCTTCTCCTTTTGTCCATCATTGCCTTAGGTCACAAATGCTCACATCATCATTTATTTAACTGCTATTGCCACCACTGCATGGGAATGCACCGCCGCACCTAGCGTGCCCACCATGGCCACGAGCTCAATCTTGTCGCGGCTGGCCCTCGCTAGATGTCATCTTCCCCCTCCTGTGTTTGTTTCCGCACCGCCACGACCCATAGCACCTTCTCCTATGATGAAGACCTATCACCAACCACCATCTTGTCGGAACGGCAAGCGCCGCAATGTGCTGTGCACCATCGTGCCGCCAAGCACGTGGACGGAGCTCACCGTCGTTTCACCGTGGCTCGATTCACAATGTAGAGCTCTGCTAGGGTCTGTAGAAGCTGTAGCCACGCTCGCCTGGGCATGCCAATGCTAGAGATGGTGAGTCCACCACCACGCACCATCGCCGAGCCACCACGCCTACCAGCGAGGTAGCTCCGGTGATGCGGCCAGCCAACTGAGGGTAACCCTTGATGCGGCTTAACGAGGCGAGTATAGTGGTGAAGACCTCACCACCGGTGACCTCGTCGTCGGTGAGTTATCGCCGATCAAACGCCACGCTTTGCTCCTATGTTGCTGATGTGTGGGACCGATTGATCTATAGGACCCCGCTGTCAGCCACCGTGGGTGCATAGACCGGGTGTACCTAGCTGTAGCTCCCGGTTGGAAATTTGATTTTTCTTTATTTTTTTCTAGATTTTTTAGCAAACTTGCAAAAATCATATCTGGAGTTAGGAGTGTCCAAATGAGGTGATCCAAATTTTGTTGGATTCATCATGAAGTGTACTATTTGATACAAATATGAAATCTACTGTTTAGTATAGTTTTCTAGGAGAATTAAATTAAGCTAGATAAGTGCTTTTAAATCTGTTTGTATCTTGTAAAATGCATAACTTGAGCTAGAGAAGTGTAAAAATTATGATTCCAATTTTGTTGGTCTTGTGTTGGCATGCTATAGCTAGGAAATATACTAAACCTATAGAAGACATATGTGAAATATGGTCTTTCTATTTAACCTTGATTATTTGCTAGTTTCTAGTGAAAATAAATGGGGAAAAATATATAACATATGATCATGCAAATTTTTACACAATGTTCTTATGCTAGGATGAAAGTAAAAAAATATGAAATCTATTATTTGACACTTTTCACTAGGCTAAACTATTTTTGCTAAAATAAGCCTATGCAACTTGTCATTTTTGTAGAGGTTTCTATACTTATCTAAATGGCATGAAATTTGTACAGTAGACTATTAGGGTTATATGTAGCCTAATGTAATTTTCTCAAAATTTATTGAGCACTAGAAATTTTTATCCACTAATTCACCATATTATATAAGGAAAATTAATAAACGAATATAAATAAATTATTTGGGCTTAATCATGATGTTTTCTAGGGTGATTGTGATGCATATGATCTGTTTATGTTATTAGGTGGGCTTGGAAGTAATTGGTTATAGGTAGCTAGTTAATTATTGCTTTATAATTCAACTAAATGGCTGCATGAGTAGTTTCTATTGTGTTGACAAATTCATGGTGATAGTGACCTTTCCTGTGAAACTTGTTAATAACAAAGTTGTAGACAACTTAGTCATATTGCTTGTCCTAAAATTTCATGGTCATAGGCCTAATGGTTTTAGAGTTATACCTGTTAGAAGTTTGCTATCAGATTTGCTTCTCGTCTGGATAAATCTGAAAGATTGAATTGTTTGACCTAGATAGCTACTGAATCACCTTAAGATGATTAAAATAAGGTTGTAGGAAATTTCATAAGATTTCTAGAAAGTCCACAACCATATTGTTTGGATATGTATAACTCCAGTTATGGTCAAAATAAGTAGCTGTTGTCTTGCAACCTAGAAAATGCTAAATAGGTGTATGTTTAATTACTAGAGAGGAGATATACACCTACTCTATAAAAGAAATTTAATATCGTTATCACCCTAATACCTTGTTGTTAACGACATTTATGTTTATGCATCATATCATATCATCCATATTTGTACCGTGTATTCTTGTATCTTATTTTGCGCTCATGCATATAGGATCGCTAGAAGGAATCACACTCTTGGAGTTTGAGGCAGAGGAGGAGGAGAATCAGGAAGCACCATAGTAGGTAGCACCCAAAAGCGAGGAGCATGCTCCTAAGGATTTACCAGATTACCCTGATCATAGGCCTATCTCCTTTCTAAAAGGCAAGCCCCGGAGCATTCTAAGCCTCCTATGTTTTTACAAATATCACTTGAGTCATTTATGTTTGATGCATTAGGTTATAAGAGTTGGTTGGAAACACTTGATGCATATAACTACCTTGTCCTGAAATATACCTTGAACCCTATGTAGGTCTAGGATCAATTATATGCTTAGTCATGCTTAGACCGGTAGAAGTCGGGTGATTTCCTATCACCTGCAAGATATAGGTGGATACCAGAGCACAGTTGGCTATATTTGCTATCATGGAAAATAACCATGGGATGTTATCTAAGTGGAGACCGGGTGGGATCTTATTTGCACATGGTGTGGGTTGGCTATGTTGATCCTATCTGTGTCGATTAAGGATCAACCCGTTGTTGGTGCTTCTATCGAGATTGAACGCATGCCTATCAGTTAGCTGGCCGGATAACTCATTTTTACCATGAAGCCGAGTAGCTCAACTCAGGTCAGGCCTCATTCTATTAGAGTGCGCACTCTGGATGGTAGTAAGGATGTGTGAGGAGCTAGATGTAAGCCCAAGGGTAGGCTAGGCCTGAACATCCTAGCATCTAATTGTCCCTAGTTGTGCGGCACTGATCGAACCCATGAAATGTGTACCTGAGTTGTACCAAAGGTGACCAGATGCGACCCTAGCGGGGCAAGTGTGGGTTTGTGTTAGGAATAACTACCTAGCTGGTTGCAACCGATTCGAATCGCCCTCTCCCAGATAGTGAGAAACTCGACTAGTCCCGACATCATAGTAACTGGACTATGGAATTTGATGGTTATATTAGACATAGGGATGCTACACTGGCTATGGTTATTATTGTGATGCTACATAATGATATATCACATGTTTGGCACAGGTTAGTTGTTAATCTAGAGGTGAATAGCTATAACTAACTTGATACCCGAAGTATAAAATGTATAGTTGAACTAGTGGTTTTTATGCAAAATATTATCAAGCTAGCTCCACTTATAAAGCCTGGCATGATCCTTGGAGTCACATTATTTTTGGAGTCACAGTATTTGAACAATGGTGTGAGATGTTAGTTTCAAAACTACCTTTGCTTCCGCTACTACTACTACTTTATTTGAACTTGGGTTGTAATAACTTTTAATTGTACTCCGATGGATGGTAATGTAATTGTGAACTATATGTAATATGTCACATGTATGTTGAATCAAGTACGATCTTGGTTGTATGTTGGTGATGAATCGAGACCCTTCATGGTACTCGATGGACTACCAGGTTTATATGGGCTCAAGTATGATAGTGCGATCCTTTTGGTGGTTGCCATTATACTTATGCTCTTATAAATTAGTTGGTTTTGTCACAGCTCACCCCATTTGATGGAATAAGAACCACCACAGGTAAGGACAGATACGGAGCTTAAAACGCTCTCATGACCCATTTAGGCTCAAGAGTTCGAAGGTTGGCCCACTGATGGGTTCACAACCGCTCTAGGGCGCCTTTAGAGTGATGGGTGGAAAAGGATGGGCCCGCTAGCGGCTAGTACCTATGCGTACGAGCGCCGTAAGCCTCCTGGCCCATGTTCAAGTCTTGGTTAGTTCATAGTCCATTGTTTTTTCTCAAAGAAAGGCATCGAGCCTTTGGGACCAGTCGAACGGACCTAGGAACTATATGGATTGGCTGACAAGAATCTAAAGTTGGTCACCAGCTAACCCATGCCAAACCCCCGTGAACAGGAAGCCAAGGCCCCACTCGGACTAGCCCATTAATAGCTCACCGAGCACGATGATTCATCCATCAAGGAAAACATGGCATGGCTCAGCCTCTCTATTTTATTAAAAAACGCTTGAGGGAGGACGATCACAAGATGAGCTAACCCCTCGATTGGACCCCTATTATGTGTGGTGGCTCGAGGGAAGTTGGACTCATAAGGTTGATTGGATCCTAGGGAGGGATCGAAATCGAGAAAAATCTTTTCTAGCCACTCGAATCCCATAGCTACATGTTCCCAAGGAGTCTGATCGCGATAGAAGGGAATCGCAACCCTACTAAGACACCCCATGGGATACAAAGGGAGACCAAGGCCCTCAGAGTCCTCCCACCTGAAAAAAGCCTCCAAAGGAGTATTCTACTCCTTCGTAGGATGGTCCAAGACATATCGATATTAGGGATACTCGGAGGAAGGAAGTTAACAGCCATGAACGTTTATTCACCCGGATGGTCCAAAATATATTTAAGGTCTCAGCCAACCCCAAGGGTGTGGGCTCCATCTCGCCAGACCCCTCAGGGGCAGGCTCTATCTCTCCCAACCCTGAGGGCATAGGCTCCATCTTGCTCGACCCCTTAGGCATGGGCTCTATCTCACTCGACCCTGAGGGCACAGGCTCTGTCTCACCAGAACCCTCGGGCATGGATTCTGTCTTGCCCGATGGGGATCCATACCGCCTCCAACCACTATGGGTCTAAGAGTATGACCTTAGGGTCAAACTTCTAACACTAGGAGGGAGGCGGGTATGTCTCAATGTGACCCGTGGCCATGATGGACCATGCCTAGGGGCTCATGTCACCAACAGTGTCAGGCGTGTCAGCGCTATACTGCCTAATCCTCGTATGACTTCTGACAGGAGTACCTATTGACCATGCCACCCACTAAAACAGAGTTGAGCGCTATGACCAGCTAACGACGCCTATGTATGGTGCTAGTGATGAATAGGGCCATGACATGGAGCCATCTCTGTCATCATCTATAGGACCGGTCAGACCCGCATAAAGGAGACGAAGGACGCCATGACCCTAGAGGCCTTCTTCTCCCTCGGTTTTCTCCTTTTCTCTCTCTTTCTCTCTCTATAACCTACGTCTTCCCCTTCGCCTATAAAAGGGGAAGCAGGACGCCCCATGGGAGGGGGAGCACATGGCTGAGCAGCTGACCAAACTCTCAGCACTCTTCAATCCTTCCACAAGAGACCTAGGATCTGCTCCCTCTCTCACCTATTTGTAAACCCTACTACAAACTAGTGCTGGTAACACAAGGAGTAGCAGACTGGATGTAGGGACATTTCACACAAACCAGTATAAATCCTTGTATCCTCTGAGCACACCATCTGGGCCAAAGATTTAGATACAAATTTACTAGCCAATGATCCAAAACACTAACACTCCGGCCTATATATACCAGCCTACACCCCCCTCAGGGCATGTCTCATTTGATCCAGAGAGCTGAGAATCTAGAAATCCTAATTCATATGTCCAATAGGATCTAGAGCTAGCAATCAAGAGAAGATTAGTCCTCTATACGATCTTGTCTTGTATTAGAGATAGTGAGATATAGTGAGAGGGAAGAGTTTTGGAGGATCCTTGGCCTGTCGGTGCTCTCCCTATGGCTTGTACCTTGACAGAATCAAGTTCTTCTTGAGCTTGCTTTGGAGTTTTCTCTAGTAATCTACTTCTAATTCAAGTAAGCATCTTGTTCACATTATTCTTTAGGTTTGCGACTCTCTTTTATACTTTAATCCTTGTAGCTCCTGGGTTAAAGTAGTATTCGTAGTGTAAGCATGGGCTTAGACTCGGTTACTCGTGGATGTACCCTATTTTTTAGATAGGTGGTAGCTCGCTAGGGTGACTCCTATAGCCTTGTTGAATCCTCTATAGTCCACCTCTCGTTAGTAGGCTAAGTAGGACTTTGTTACTATAGAAAACATACTCTGCCTGTGTTTTCACTAGTAATAACCCCAGAATTAAATAATAGAAGACAAAGCTTACCGAAGTTAGAACTAGAAGACCTTAGCAATCTCATCTATACTTCTATTATCTAGCCTTGATTATGAAGTTGGGTTAAGTTAAGACTTAGTTATTCTCACTCCTGTTCCTTTGGGTTTGATATAAAACTTGGTCATTCTCGGTGAAGTGTTACAATGGATTATTCTGTGCGCTTGCAGATTATTCTATGTGCATTAATATATACCAACAAGCATTTCTGGCGTCGTTGCGGAGGAACGGTTGCTGAGTTAACTTTGAGTCTAGCTTATCCTTGTATCATTATTCTTTTATCTTTTATTCTCTTTTCTTTTGACCATGGATCTAGAATCCACCCCTATCTACCAATATGGTGCACCCATGAGCACAAGCCAACAGCCACAAGAATCTTCAAAGCCTATCCTAACCCCTAGCTATGAGCTACGCCCGTGGTTAATTAACATAGTTCAGGATCAACCCTTTTTAGGTGAAGGTGATGAAAACCCCTATTCCCACCTAAATGAGTTTGTGCAAACCTGTGCATTCCTATGCTAGCGGGCATGTCCGACGAGACCTTTCGATGGAAGCTCTTTCCCTTCTATTTGATGAGAAAAGCTAAACGTTGGTTCAACCTCACCATAGGGAGTAGACAAGGAGATTGGGAAGCCCTATGCTCTAGCTTTTGGTTGTAGTTTTTTCCATCTATAGGGTAGTTAGATTTCGTTTAGAGATTCTATCTTTTAGACAAAAGAAAAAAGAATCTCTAGGCATGGCTTGGGAACGCTTTAATACTCTTATTAATAATGGTCTTGACCTTGCCATTCAAGACCCCATTTTTCTTCAACACTTTTATATTGGTCTTAATAGGAAAACCTCAAAGCTTCTTAATACAGCCTCAGGAGATTTGTTCTTGCATGTCTCCGCTAGTTTGGGGAGAAGCATTCTTACAAAAATCTTAGAGAACATCCCTGAAGAAGTTGAGGAGAAGCCATTAGAGGAAGAATCCCAGACAGTTGAACCCAAATCTTTACCAAATTCATCACCAGTTTTAGCTGTCCCAGATCTTGAACCACCAAAAAAGGAGGAAACTCTAATTTTGGATTTCATGCTTGAATTTGAGGATGAACTTTTTGATGAATATGGAAACACATCGAATTATCATACAATGAGGAGACCCCAGAAGTATATGAAATCATTATCTCATGTAGAACCTTTAGACCCTTCTGAGGAAGCTTTCCTTAAAATGACTACGAAAGAGCTAGTGTCCATTATAAGCAATGAATGGCTAGAAGAATAAGAGCTTTCCTCTGATGTGATTCGCTTAGATTCACCTTCTATATCCATTCGTTGCCAAATCAACAAAGCTCCTTTTGATGCTCTATACAATCTAGTTGTGGGTGTTAATATCATGTATGCATCTTTTGCTCATGATTTATTGAAACACATGCCATTAACCCTAACAACAAAGTTATTGAAAGGTCTTTTAGGACACATTCTCCTGAGTTTGGGGATATTGTATGTCCTCCTTATCTAGGTAAAAGGAACCAAGGTTCATTTGAGCTTCTATATCTTTGATATTATGGAGTTTGACCTGTTGATAGGACAACCAATTGAAAGACTTATCCAAAAAGGACAAACGGGGAAATTGAATATAAGACTTAGGAAAAACTTTAAGTTCTCTATACCCATTACTCATTCTCTAAATGCTGAGACTAAGCTAATTCCCAAAGAAGACCCAATGGAAGAGGTTAAGGTTGCATCTCTTGATGACTTGATCAAACCCAACCTTGAAGATGATGCCCAGTTCTTCATCGAGGAGGAAGACGAAAATCCCATAGACCCTAAACCTCTAGATGAATTGTTGGAACCACCTAAGCCCACCATTGAGCTTAAACCCCTACCTTTTGGTCTTAGATATGGTTTTCTCAATAATGATCAGGATTCTCTTGTGATCATAAGTGATAAACTCTCTCAGAAAGAATCCCTATGCTTAATAACTATCTTAGAAAAGCATTGTTCTTCTTTTAGCTACTCGCTCCAAGACCTTAAGGGAATTAGCCCTGCTCTTTGCACCCATCGCATCCCTATAGATCTAGATTCTATACCTTCTAGGGAGCCATAGCGTAGGCTGAATAATGCAATGAGAGAGGTAGTTAAGAAAGATGTTTTGAAACTCCTACACGTTGGGATCATCTATCTAGTGCTGCATAGTGAGTGGGTAAGCCTTGTTCAAGTTGTGCCTAAAAAGGGAGGCATGACTGTTTTAAGAAATGAAAAGAATGATTTAATCCCCCAAAGAACCGTCACTAGATGGTGGATGTGTATAGATTACCTAAAACTTAACAAGGCAACAAAGAAAGATCACTTTCCGTTGCCCTTCATTGATGAAATGTTGGAGCTACTAGCGAATCACTCTTTCTTCTGTTTCCTTGATGGGGATTTAGGATATCACCATATTTTGATCCATCTAGATGATCAAAGCAAAACCACCTTTACATGTCCATACGGAACTTATGCTAATCGTAGAATGTCTTTTGGATTATGTAATGCTCTAGTTTCTTTTCAAAGATGCATGATGTCTATATTTTCTGATATGATTGAAGAAATCATGGAAGTTTTCATAGATGACTTTTTTGTTTATGGAAAAACTTTTGATGATTGTCTTGAAAATTTAGACAAGGTTTTGCAAAGATGTGAAGAAAAACACTTAGTCCTTAATTGGGAAAAATGTCATTTCATGGTTAGAGAAGGCATAGTGCTTGGATACTTGGTGTCTGAATGAGGGTTAAAGGTAGATAGAGCTAAAATTGAAGTAATTGAACAGTTACCTCCTCCTATAAATATTAGAGGGATCCGTAGTTTTCTTAGTCATGCTGGTTTTTACCGTCGCTTTATAAAAGATTTTTCACATATTGCTAGACCACTTACAAATCTTTTGGCTAAGGATGTTCCCTTTGAATTTGATGATGCAAGCTTAAAATCTTTTAATATTCTTAAGAAAGCACTCATCTCTACATCAATCATTCAACCCCCTGATTGGTCGCTACCTTTTGAAATTATGTGTGATGCTAGTGATTATGCTGTGGGGGTAGTTTTGGGTCAAACTAAAGATAAAAAGCATCATGCAATTGCTTATGCTAGCAAAACTTTGACATGACCTCAACTTAATTATGCAACAATTGAAAAAGAGCTCCTGGCTATTGTTTTTGCTATTGATATGTTCAAATCTTACTTAGTAGGAGCAAAGGTAATTGTTTATACTGATCATGCTGCTTTAAAATACATGCTCACTAAGAAAGATGCTAAACCTTGACTGATAAGATGGATTTTGTTACTCTAAGAATTTGATTTAGAAATATTGAGGTACTTGAAGCATACACCAAATGTTGGTTTGTGGTATCCCAAAGGAGCAAAGTTTGAGCTAGTTGATTACTCTGACTCAGACTATGCGGGATGCAAGGTTGAAAGAAAGAGCACCTTGGGCACATGTCAATTGTTGGGAAGATCACTTGTTTCATGGTCATCAAAGAAGCAAAATAGTGTTGCATTATCAACCGCCGAAGCCGAATACATATCCGTCGGTAGTTGTTGTGCACAAATACTTTGGATGAAGGCCACTTTGTGTGACTTTGGAATCAAGTTCAAGAAAGTGCCATTGCTGTGTGACAATGAGAGTGCAATCAAGCTAACCAATAATCCGGTTCAACATGCAATAACAAAGCACATTGATGTCCGTCACCATTTCATAAGAGATCACCAACAAAAAGGGGACATTTGCATTGAGAGTGTAGGCACCGAAGATTAACTTGCCGACATATTCACCAAGCCATTGGATGAGAAAAGGTTTTGCAAGCTAAGGAATGAGTTGAACATATTGGATTTCTCAAATATGGGTTGATGCATCCCCACTCATATGACATGCCTCTCCTTCAAGCAATCCAAGGTAAAAGTTGATTGGCATGGCATACATCCTTGCTAAGGACATGTTTAGTGCATCTAGTCATATTTTCAATCTTATTAGGACCTTTCAAGTGGTTCTATTTTATTAGGCTCACTCATGAAAATCAAATGAATTTGATGTTTATATGATATCACTATTGCTTCTATGGTTGATTTGATCTAGTGATAGCATATGACATGTTTATGGGCTTGTAAACCTAGTGTTTGATCTAGAAAATGAGCTCTAAGTGTTTAACTCAACATGGTACATGATAACCCTTATTTGGAGGTGTGAAGAAGCTTGTCCTTGGATCAAACTGAGTTAAATATCTTTGGCAAATGATCTAGATTGGACCAAATTTGGGAAAATGATCCTCACCCCATTGATTGACATTGATAATCTCGACCCTACAAGTAATACTATCTATATTTTGAACCTTTGTGGTCATTGATGACAAAAGGGGAGAGAAACAAAGATAGTAGTAAAAATAGTGAAAAAGGGGGAGAAATATCATAAAGGGGGAAAAACATAAAGATATCTTGATATATGATATAGGGGGAGAGACATGACAAAGGAAAGGGATCAATTAAAATTTTTGAGCACACAAGTAGGGGGAGCAAGCTCATGAACTTGTATGGTGCATTTGAATGTGCATTTCATATGTTTGCTTGCATGGCATATGTGCATTTCATATGGTTGCTTGCATGGCATAAGTTCTAAATTTAAAATATTCATGCTTGTGTGATGTATGCTAGTTGTTAGATTGAATGATGAAATGAAATCACTAGATAAATTTCATTTCCAAATATTTCTAAGTGGTATTGAGCAAACCATGGTGCTAAGGATGGTATATTGGTGCACTCCGATTGGTATCATGCTTCAAAGGTCCATCTTTTATACCTTAGCATCATTTGGTAGACATTGACTCCTATATTTCCTATCTAAGCATATGTGCAAGCTACAATCCAAACTCTTAGCACATATGTAGGGGGAGCAATTGCTACCATTTGGGGTTCATGAAACTTGTCCATATCCTTTTACAAATGATAAATATGCTTTGGCAAGCAACATGGATTCAATTGAATTTTAATTCATATCTTTGTATAAGGGTTGTCATCAATTACCAAATAGGGGGAGATTGAAAGCCCTAATTTGGTTTTGGTGAATTGATGAAACCCTAAGTGCTAACCTAGTTTATCAAGTGATCATGAGATAGGTAGCACATTCCAAGTGGTGAAGCAAATGAAGATCATAACATGATGATGATGCCATGATGATGATCAAGTGCTTGGACTTGGAAAGAAGAAAGAGAAAAACAAAAAGCTCAAGGCAAAGGTATAAAACCATAGGAGCTATTTTGTTTTGGTGATCAAGACACTTAGAGAGTGTGATCACATTTAGGTTTGATAGCCATACTATTAAGAGGAGTGAAACTCATATCGGAATGCGGTTATCAAAGTGCCACTAGATGCTCTAACTCATTGCATATGCATTTAGGATCTAGTGGAGTGCTAACACCCTTGAAAATGTTTGTGAAAATATGCTAACACATGTGCACAAGGTGATACACTTAGTGGTTGGCACATTTGATCAAGGGTGGTAAAGTTTGGGAGCAAGGGTAAGAAACTCCACTGGCAGAGTGTCTGCCCTTAGAGTGCAGATAGTCCGACGGTGCCACCGGCGCCCTAGACAGAAAAAGACGGAGGTCACTAGAAGTAACCAGACACTGGCCTCGGTTGGACCAGCGTGTCCTGTTAGGTGTAGCAGCAAAGACGCTGGCATCGTTTGACAACACGACCGGTGTAGCAGCAAAGACGCTAAAGGGCTGAATCCGGTCGTGTTGTCGGTCGGCACAGTGATAAGGTTTAAGCACCGGACGCTGGGCTGTGTCCGCTCAAGCATGACCGGACGCATTCGGTCGGCAAAAACTCAGTTTGGACCCTTACTGTAAACAACTGGACGATGAGGGTTCAGCGTCTGGTCAACTCTGTCGGAGCGTCTGGTCAACATGTTGACCGTTGAGATCAAACATTCACAGTTGAACGCAAGAGACACGTGGCCGCCATCGGGCGACCGGACGCCGAGGAGCAGCGTCCGGTCAGTTGGATCGGAGCGTCTGGTCAGCCCATGTTATGCCCAGTGAAGGGGTATAATGGCTCTATTTCGTGGGGGCTTCTATTTAAGCCCCATGGCTGGTTGTAGCTCATAACCTTTGGCCATTTTCATTGACATAGCAACCTTGTGAGCTTAGCCAAAGCCCTCCCACTCATCTCCATCATTGATTCATCATCATAGTGAGATTGGGAGTGAATCCAAGTGCATTGCTTGAGTGATTGCATCTAGAGGCACTTGGTGTTCATGTTTCGCTGTGGGTTTTGCTTGTTACTCTTGGTGGTTGCCGCCACCTAGGCAACTTGGAGCAGCGAGGATCATTGAGCGGAGGGTGGTGATTGTCTTCGGCTCCGATCGTGGTGATTGTGAGGGGTTCTTGACCTTTCCCCTGTGGAGAGCCAAAAGGTACTCTAGTGGATTGCTTGTGGCTTGTGTGATCCTCATCTTGTGTTGGTTGTGCGACACCCTATTGAGGGTTTGGCGTGTGAAGCCAATTAGCGCGTGAACCTCCAAGTGAGTGAATCGCCACAACGAGGACTAGCTTGCCGGCAAGCAAGTGAACCTCGGTAAAAATCATTGTGTTCATCATTGATTCCGAGGTGATTGGTCTTCATTGTTATTCATCCTTGTGATTGATTGGTTCTTTCATCTACACGGCGGTATAACCTTCTTGATCACTCTCTTTACTTTACCGCAAACTAGTTCACAAGCTCTTTGGTGTAGCTAGTTGTGAGAGCTTGCTTGCTTGGTTGGTGTGGCTCTTTAGTTAGCCTTTGAGAGCACACTAACATAGGGTAGTATCATAGCTCTTGTGTGAATCGACTCTATCTAAACTAGAATTGTGGTAGGTGGCTTGCATTTTGAGTAGGCTAGCGCAACACTTGCTTCGCCTCATAATTGTCTAACTATTTTGTTAAGTGTTGTTGTAGAAATTTTATTAGGCTATTCACCCCCTCTAGCCATTAGGACCTTTCACTTGGCAGTGGCTAAGCCATCGAGGTGACTTGTGCTACCTGCTGAGACAAGATTTTCCTATGGAGATAAAGGATGAGAACATCCCACGCAAGAATTTAGTTAGGTAGATAAGCCAAGCGGAGAAACTTGTAACAAATGGATAGGCTTTTAAATTTCATTATAGCAAACAACTTTTTAGCTCTTCTCGCCTTTTTGTATAAAAAGGTTAGCGCACTATGACCCTTTTTGGTCGTTAAGGTCGTAAAAGCTCAAAGTGCAGGTGAGCCAATTCTGATCACACTAGTGAGCAAAGACACCATAGCCACTAGGGCATAGGTCTCCCACAGTCCGACCAGTTATACTCAGAGCTTGTTCCCATAAACCTAGCGCTTAGGTCTTAATGTAAAAAGGGGGGCAGGCACAGAGAATGCTTGCTGGATAAATGTGCTCATATCAGCCCCCAAGTGAGGCCCAACCCTTTACCGTTGCTGGGGCCGGATGTCCCAAAAGATCAGGGAGTTTGATAACAAAACTGATAAGAGAAAGTGTGCGTTTATTAAGGGTAAAAGCGACATACCTGCTCGATGTTCCAGGCATTGGCAAAGACCTCGCCGTCGATGGTCTTTAGCTTGTAGGTGTCTGGCCGGAGCACCTCCACGATGACGTATGGTCCCTCCCATAGCGGGGAGTGCTTGTGACGATCCTTGTTGCTCTAGACAAGGCAGAGAACCAGGTCTTCAATATTAAAGGCTCGACCCCATACTTGATAGTTGTGGTATCATCATAACGCATGCTAGTACTTGGCCGAGTAGAGGAGGGCAACATTGCGCGCTTCATCTAGCTAGTCCATGGCATCCTCGAGGGATGCCTCAGCTCCTTGTTTATCATACACCCTGACCCTTGGTGCTCCATAGTCAAGGTCGGTTGGGAGGACGGCTTCAGAACCATAGACCATAAAGAATAGCATGTAGCTGGTGGCCCGGTTGGGGGTTGTCCTCATACTCTAGAGCACCATAGGAAGCTCGATGACCCATCTTGCACCAAACTTGTTCAACCGGTTGAAGATCCTAGGCTTGAGGCCCTATAGGACCATGCCATTTGCGCATTCTACCTGCTCGTTCGTTCGGGGGTGTGCTACGGAGGCCCAGTCGACGCGAATGTGATATTCATCACAAAATTAGAGGAACTTCTTCATAGTGAACTGCGTGCCGTTGTCCGTGATGATGGAGTTCGGGACTCCAAAGCGATGGACGATGTCAAGAAAGAACAACATGGCCTGCTTGGATTTGATTGCGGAGATCGACCAAGCTTCTATCCACTTGGTAAACTTGTCTATGGTGACAAGCAAGTGGGTGTAGCCCCCGAGCACTTTTTTGAGAGGTCCAACCAGATCGAGCACCCAGACCATGAATGGCCAGGTGATGGGGATCGTCAGGAGTGCTTAGGCTGGTAGGTGAGTCTACCGAGTGTAGTACTGGCACCCTTCGTAGGTGTGTATGACCTGCTCAGCATTGGCTACCACAGTAGGCTAGTAGAAGCCCTGTCAGAATGTGTTTTCGACTAGGGTTCTAGGCACGGCATGGTGACCGTAGACCCCATCATGGATATTGCTCAGCAAACGCTTCTCCTGTTTGATAGGGATGCAGCGCTGTAGGATTCTGATGTGACTTCGCTTGTAGAGTTCACTCTCCATAAGAACAAAGGACTTGGCATGATGTGCGAGCCATTGGGCCTCTGTCTTGTTCATTGGTACTATATCATAGAGGAGGTAGTCAAGGTAGGGCATCCTCCATTCAACTAGAGGGTCGGACTCTATTGCTGGGTCCTCTTCAAGCTCCATGACTTTGGGGTCGGATGGAGCCAACGGTTGGTCAGCCCCTGAGCCTAGAACAGGTGGACCATCATCGGCTTGTTCTAACCCCTCATAGCGAACCAAGGGCTTGTGTTGGTCATTGGCGAAGACACCCTTTGGCACCGGCTCCTGGGCGGATGCTGCCTTTGCTAGCACATCGGCCGCCTCATTGAGGCGCCTCGAGATGTGGTTGAGCTCGAGGTCGCTGAACTTGTCCTCTAGCTAGCGGACTTCTTGGCAGTATGTAGCCATCTTGGTGTTGTGGCAACTTGATTCCTTCATGACTTGGTTGATGACTAGCTAGGAGTCCCCCCGGACATCGAGGCGTCAGATGCCCAACTCGATGACGATACGCAGGCCATTGATGATCACTTCATATTCAGCCACATTGTTGGAGGAGGGAAATGGAGGTGAACCATGTACCTCATGTGTACCCTAAGGAGTGACATGAAGACTAGCCCCATGCTGGCACCCTTCCTCATCAGCGATCCATCGAAGTACATCGTCTAGTACTCTTAGTCGACGACCACTGGTGGCATTTGGACCTCGGTCCACTCTACCATGAAATCAGCCAATACCTAGGATTGGATGGCCGTTTGGGAGGCATATGCAATGCCCTGACCCATCAACTCGAGTGCCCACTTCACGATTCTTCCTATGGCATCCTACTTTTGGACGACCTCACCGAGGGGGAAGGATGCCATGACTATCACCGGATGTGACTCGAAGTAGTGGCGTGGCTTCCCCTTGGTGATGAGGACGACGTACAGGAGCTTCTAGATTTGGGGATAGCAGGTCTTAGAGTTAGATAGGACCTCGCTAATGAAGTACATAGGGCACTATACTTTGAGGGTGTGCCCCTCTTCCTCTCGCTCCACTACTAGGGTGGCGCTGACCACCTAAGTGGTGCCCATGACATAGAGCAGATGGTGTTCTCCATCAGTAGGAGGAACCAGGATTGAAACCTTCGTTAGAAGCTACGTGAGCATGTCAAGTGCCTCCTAGGCCTCAGACGTCCATTTGAAGTGGTCGGCCTTTTTCAACAGTTGATAAAGGGGGAGACCTCGTTCGCCGAGGCACGAGATGAAGCGACTGACTGTGGCAAGGCACCCTATAACTCACTGTACCCCTTTCATATTCTGAATCAGGCCCATCCTTGTAATGGCTGAGATCTTCTCCATGTTGGCTTCAATGCCACACTCAGAGATGATGAAACCAAGTAGCATGCCCCTCAGGACCCAAAAAATGCAATTCTTGGGATTGAGTTTGATGCCGTTTGCTTAGAGTTTTGCAAAGGTCTGCTCAAGATCGGCTATGAGGTGGTCAGCCCATTTGGACTTGACCACGATGTCGTCAACATAGGCCTTAATGGTCCGCCTAATGAGGTCCTTGAAATAATGGAGCATACAACGCTAGTATGTAGCACCAGTGTTCTTCAGACCGAACGGCATTGTGACGTAGCAGAACGATTCGAAGGGGGTGATGAAAGATGTCGTGAGCTGGTCGGACTCTTTCATCGTGATTTGATGGTACCTGGAGTACGCGTCAAGGACACAGAGGGTTTCACACCCTGAGGTAGAGTCGACTATTTGGTCTATGTACGGCAAAGGAAACGGATCCTTTGGGCACGCCTTGTTGAGACCCGACTTCCCTTGGAATGCCTGGCATGTCTGAGGGTTTCCACGCAAAGATGTCTTTGTTGGCATGGAGGAATTCAATGAGCATGTTTTCCTATTTAGAGAAGCGTGGTGCCAATGCCCACCACCTTGCCCTTGGGGCTACCGGGATCTATGAGGATCTTCTTGGAGCATTCTGCTAGCTCAAAAGACCCGATCGACCTCTTGGGGTCGGGTGCTTCTTCGGTGACCTCTCTTCCTGATGGCCGTGAGCTCTCCGAAGGCGATGATTGCCGCAACATGATCGTAGCACTCGATGTCGCACTCAATGGCGTGTTGGAAGGAGGTGCCGACAATGATGACCCTACTGGGGCCTAGCATCTTTAGCTTGAGGTAGGTGTAGTTGGGAATGGCCATGAACTTCACGTAGAATGGTCATCCCAGGATGGTGTGGTAAGTTCCGTGGAACCCAACCACTTCGAAGGTGAGGGTCTCAATCCTATAGTTGGACAGACCCCCAAAGGTGATGGGTAGATTGACTTGCCCAAGCGGCATGGCCTATTTTCCAAGCATGATGCCATGGAAAGGCGCTTCGATTAGCTGGATGCACGCTCGGTCGACATGCATAGCGTCGAGTGTCTCGGCGTACATGATGTTGAGGCCGCTGCCTCCATCCATCAGTACTTTGGTGAGCCACTTCATGCCGATGATCAGGTCGACCACGAGCGGGTACCTCCCTGGCTATGGGACACTCTCTAGGTGGTCGGTTCGATCGAAGATTATAGCAGACTCTAACCACCAAAGGAAGGTAGGTGTGGCCAGTTCGGTCGTATAGACCTCATGGCGTGTGACCTTCTGGTAGCGCTTGGAGTCATAGGTCGTCGATCCTCTGAACATCATGAGGCAGCCATCCAGCATTAGAAAGTCATTGTCCTTCCCCTCGGCGCCATCCGTGGTAGGGTCGGGGTCCTTCCCGTGCTCCCCTTTGTTGGAGCCTCTGGACAAGAACCGCTTCATGAAGCCACAGTCCTTGTATAGATGCTTGACTGGAAGGCATGGTTCAGGCATGGCCACTCGAGTAGTTTTTCGAAGTGGTTCAGAGTGCCCTCTATGGGCTTCTGACCACCCCTACGGTCAGTGGCGGCCACGAGCGAGCCCTCGCGCTGTCGCTTGTTCTTCTTTTTGGCAGGATGATTGGAGGCGCCTTCGCCGGTGTCCTCGTCCCACCTCGCCTTGCCCTTGAGGTGGTCGAAGATCACTCTTACCGCTTCTTTGCTCGAGGCATGGCTAGTGGAGATGTTGAGGAGTTCCTTGGTGGTTCATGGGCCCTTGCGTCCTAGCTTATGAACCAGGGACTCGTAGGTCATTCCAAACAGGAAAGCTCCTATAACATCGACATCGGTGATGTTAGGTAGCTCATTGCATTGCTGGGAGAAGCGCCGGATGTACCCATGGAGGGTCTCTTCAACCTTTTGTGGGTAGTTCTTGAGGTCCCATGGGTTTCTAGTGTTCTTGTATGTGACCTAGAAGATTCCCACGAAGATCCCCTTCAGGTCCGCCCAACTTTGGATTATGTTGGATGGAAGGTGTTCCAACCATGTTCGTACCAAATCGGCCAAGAACAATGGAAGGTTGTGGATAATGAAATCATCATTATCTGCTCCACCGGCTTGGTAGGCAAGCCAATAATCCTTGAGCCATAGTCTGGGGTTTGTTTCCCCAAAGTACTTCAGGATGTTGGTTTGTGGTCGGTACCTTGGCAGGAAGGTAGCGTTGAGGATGTGTCGGCTGAAGGCCTAAGGCCCCGATAGGTTGGGGCTAGTATTCGGTCCTTGCCGCTATCGTAGCATCCGCCATGATGAGGGTGATAGCCATGGCTAGCTCCCTCTCTCGAGTCATCGTAAGTACACCGACGGGCATCGAGGGTGTTGCATGCGTCATGATTGCGGCTAAGACGCTGACGCACTAGGACTGTGGTGCGCTGCCTACCTCCTTGTGGCTCCTGGTGGACCAACGCATCCCTGCTAGGGCACTCCAAGGATGTGCGCTGGCGGGTATCAAGCTCGTGTTGCTGAGACAACAAGCTCTCTGCCTGCTGCGCTACCGTGCACTCAAGCAACGTGCGAATCTCGTGGTGGGCCTAGCGATCCTCAGGCATTGTGGCCTCTGGAAGACCACAGAGCAAGGCCGCCATAGCGGTGATGTTCTGGCTCACCCGAGCGAAATGAGGGAGGGCTTCTTCATTGGCGACGATCCTCCAGTTCATGTCACTGTCCATGGTACGTGCACACCCATCGTCTCTGTGGAGCTTGATCTCCCAATCGAGCTCCACGGATTCCTGCTCGAGCTAGAGTCGTGCTTCCTCAATCTCTCAGTGTTGGGCTTTTAGCTGCTCCACCCATATGCAAGGTGGGGCCGCTATCTCCCCCTTGGACTCGTAGAGGTCATTTGCTAGGGTAGCCTCTTCCTCGTGGATGCTTTAGACATGTCCCTTGGGGGTACCTATCATGAAGCATTCATGAGAGGGGTGATGGCTCCCCCTGCTAGAGTCAGAGCCAGAGGGTGACTCTGGCTCCTCTACGAGGAGGTCATGGAAAGATTCCACGACATGTTCTATCATCTCCATGAACTTGTTGTTCACAGGGGATGGGATCATGCGCTGCGCCACAAGGTGGCCAACGGTCTCTACGGCGTTGCAGAGACCGAATGGGAGCACTGTCGGGGCGCTCTGAATGAGATATTCTGGGGAGAATGGCTCTCCCCCGGTAAGCTATGCCATGACATTGGCGAACGAGAAGGTCAGATGGTGTAGGTCCTCCTGGGACTGTTGGGGCCCCAGGAAGACGCCGAGCTAACGCTGCAACCTTTCGTAGTCGAAGTTAAGGAGATAGCCGCTTTTGGGGGCACGAGCCTCCGATGCATGCAGCCGTAGCTCCTTGAGCATCTCGGTGATCGCATCGAGGCCGGTGGAGTGGAAGGATTGAACAACAACGGGCGCCCGTGCTAGCTCTCCCTCCGCCATGACGATGAAGTCCAGTCCCCAAAGTGCACATGTGTGCCCAGGACCTAGTTGATGCCATGGCTAGCTATCCATGGCCTGATGTTAATTTCAGGACACGCAAAAGCCCCTACCTAGCATGCCAACTGTCGATGTTTCGAGTAAACACCAACGGGTAAATTTGTATTATTGCGCGTCTAGCCTAGATGGTGTGCTAAAATGACACAAGTTTTATACTGGTTCGGGTAGAATGTTCCTACGTCCAGTTCATGGCTACTGCTCGTGTTATTAGCACTGAAAAGTTCATAGTAGGGGTTACAAACGGACGAGAGAGGGACAGGTCCTAAGTCTAATGGAAAGGTCGAATGGGTGCCGAGAGCTCAGTCACTGCTCAGCTATGTGTTTGAGGTTCGACGCTAGTTGTTCTGCTGTGATGTGGTGAATCGATCCTCCTTAGTGGGGTGCCCTACTTTCCCTTTTATAGACCAAGGGAGAGCATGGGTTTAGTGACCACACGTCCATCACTGTGGGTGATGTGAGTTCCCAAGAACGACAAGTCGCGGAGATGGGTTGCGCTGAGGTGTGAACGCTCCCTGCACGACTCTAGAGGTTTGACCTTGGGTCACACCTTCTGGACCGTAGTGGTTGTCGTGAGCTTCTGTAAGGATCCATGCCCGAGGGCAAATGATGGCGCCCACAACATTGTGAGGCAAATGTCGATGCCTACAACACTGTTTGGGCTCTGACATGTCTGGAAGGTCGCTAAGCACCCTTCTGGCATAGCCTGACGGTACTGTCCTGTAGGTGTGCAGGGTATGGTCCTCTGTATTGCGGTTGACTTTGTGCGCCTTGTCTTGTCTGTTGTGCGCATTGTTGTTAAGGAGTCACGCGTAGACGTTGGGCGAGGCAGCGTCAGCCCTCAGACGTCGAGCAAGGCGGAGCCAGCCCTCAGACGTCGGGCGAGGTGGAGCCAACACTCGGGGGTCGGGCGAGGCGGAGCCAGCCCTCAGATATCGGGCGAGGCGGAGCCATCCCTCGGGAGTCAGCCAAGGTAGAGCCAACCCTCGGGGGTCAGACGAGGCATGGCCCATGGCCTCGGTGGCCAGACGAGGCGGAGCCCGGCAAGTAGCGTAGTCGCGCTCTTGATCGCGCAGACGAATTAATGTTGATGGTCATTAGCTCCTCCTCTTCGGGTACCCTAGTATTGGTCCCCGACACTATGTGATAAACTTAATAGCGAGAAGAAAAAGGTACCCAAAAATAACAAAAAAAAACTAAAACAGAAAGAAGATAAAACAAAATGAAATGAAAATGTTGTGAAATGAGCATAGCTCAACTGGTAAGGTGGTGGAATTGCGTGTCTTTTGGAGTGCTCATAGGGATATGATGCATGATTAGTAGTGAGGTCCTCATTTTGTCAATCTCGAGATTTGTCGATCCAGTCTTTGGAGGTGCTCGAGCTCATAGGAGTAGAAATATGGACATGTGTTCATATTGGGTGTGTGTTTCCGAGGTGCTTTTGCATACATTTATAAGTGTTTGCTACTATATCGTGTTTTGCA
This sequence comes from Miscanthus floridulus, assembly GCF_019320115.1. Classification (NCBI taxonomy): domain Eukaryota; kingdom Viridiplantae; phylum Streptophyta; class Magnoliopsida; order Poales; family Poaceae; genus Miscanthus; species Miscanthus floridulus. Next base: position 44,024,928 of record NC_089596.1, read on the forward strand.
AAAATAAAAATTAAATCTAAATTGTTATTATAGAAAGAAAATGAAGAACGAGAAGATTGAGAGGCCCTACCTGCTTTCCTAGCGTGCAAGTATCCAGACTCAATTAAACATAGCCCCTGTTGGTTTTCAGGGGGGGCCTACTTGCACTAGATACGCAGCAGTGAACTCATTCCCGGCTCGACCTTGCGTTCCACGGATCCACCCGACCCCCTCTCCCCGGTGTTCATCTGGACGTCTCGCTCCGTCGCTCGTCCACTGGTCCACGCCCATGCCACACCCACGCTGTCAGGTACCGCCCTAAGTCGACTCCGCAGCACTACCAAGCGGGCCGCCGCAAGGAAAGACCGATGGCACAGGCTAACTGAAAAAGAAATGGACCAGAAGCCAGCCCATAATAGCATCACGTACAAAGACGACCAAAATAAAGCACTAATTGTAGTTCGAAAAAAGTCCATTTGACCAGCTACAGACTTTGTTTGATTTCCTCAACGAAACACGAATCACACTCCTAGCTAGGTTTTGACAGTGCTTTCAGTCTACGTGGCACCACATCACATCTTATGTGGATGCGGTACCCCATCAACATTGAGGAAATGAATTTTCCAGGAGTAAAGTTATCCAAATTCTTTTTTCTAGAAAACTTGTGAAACTTAAAATTCTAAATTTTGGTTTGATCTTAGATTCTTAGAAAATACTTTGAAAATTAAGTTTATGTTGGAAAAATATGAAACTGGCTTAGATTTTTTTTCCTAAATTCACATCTTATGTAGATTGGAGTTATTTCAATTCTTTTATGGTTTTTTTATGTTTATTCGCTAGTAGATCTCTTGTTTATATATTATAATTAATAATTAATCAACGTTGATAACCTAAACTACGTAAAAGACCAAGTGATTTTGATGAAATGAACACAAAGAGTCACTTGATTAAGAGCTAGACGCATCAAGTAGTGGCTAAAATTTCCATGTGCTTTTCAATTCGATGTGTTTTTCAAATGGCACAATATTATATTTGTGGGGATCAAGTGTTTTGTACCGTGTAATTCTAAAAAAAAGTGATTGACTAACACTTATGTTGTTTTTTAAGTCATTTGTCTTTGTACATTTTTCTGGTCGTCAACCTTGATGAGTTATGATAGCTAATTATCGCATCTACTAGCAAATAAACACAAAAAGAGACCATAAAAATTCAAATAACTCCAAGGTGCCAAAACATTAAGTGCAATTTTTGAAAAAAATGAATTTGGTTTCATATTTTTTCAAACTAAAACAAATATGTGGTTTTATACTACATAACTTGCCCGAAGAATATGTGGTTAACTTTGAAAAAAAATATATTTCTATAAGGCCTATTTGACCTCTGAACTGTTGATGTAGTTCAATGTTTCTTCGATGGCGCGACATGAAGCCACCTAAGATGGCTAGGCATATGCTACAAAACCATATGTAGGGGTGTGATTTGTCCAGTATTAGATAGTTTAGGGTGTGAGATATGTGGTTTTATACTTTGAAGAAGAAAATTGAACGAACAACGTGGGTCAAATGGACCTTTTCCTTGTAATTTATAAAGCAATCTCTTATGTCCTAGAATCGTAAGAACAGCCAACGGTTTTTAAACTGTCGGGCATGATCTTGCAAAGTCGGCAAACACAATAGCCATGCATATGGGCACTCTTTGTCGGGGATTCACCCTTTTGCCGATGGCTGGTCGCTAAATGAAAGGCCGACCGTAAATTGCTGATGGTACACCATTGGCAAGTCAAAGGTCGATGCTCCTAATTGTTGGTGGGCCCAGCATGCATAGTGTCCATTTGATAGTTGATACATAGGCCAACGGTCAACCAAAAATAGATGGCAATAGTTCACCCAATAGCCAAGTGTCTTTACTACATGGTTGGAAATTGTCTAACCATTGGGAATTACAACTTGTCATGTGTTTCACTAGGATCATTGGGAATTAATTTTCTTGGTCGGCCTTCTAGTGTAGTGCCTAGCTGGTCAACATCTAACAATTGGGAATACTTTATACCGTTGGCTATTCAGTACAAACACTGACCAAGGAATTTGTAACCGTCATAAACACGTTAACCGTTTTCCATTCGTAATCTCCCCGATTGCCAACTGGCCATTGTACTTCCCTAGTGATACAGGTTGTGTTTCTATTAGCGGTAATGCTACGCGTCCTACGTCTAACACGAGCATAAATCATCGGATGCTCCCACATGCCCACCGCCCACGCCCATGCGTCCCCCCTAAAAAAACTGCCCTGCCACCCACGTGTCTATCCTCTTCCTCCCCATGCCACTCATCATGTCACCCTCCTCCCTCTTTCTCCACGGTGGCCCTCTCTCCACGGCAGTGCTCATAGATGCCTCATTGGCGGTGGTGCTTGCCCCTCGTAGTTCCCACCCTATGTTGCGCTTCCTCATTGCCATCCACGGTGGTGCTCGCTACTGCCTCCTGCACTCCATGCAGCATTATCATCACCTACGACCATCCCTCCTCGGAGCGAGCTCGCCACCATCGAGGACGTGGTCCTCCCTGCTCACACTACTAGAAATCTCCACTTCTATGACGACAATCTTAATGACAGATCTGAACTGTCATAGAATATCACTTTTTATGACGAATATTTCCGTTTCACCATAGATCAGTGGTGACGATCCTGCAACCCTCCTTTTCTATGACAAAATCAGACATCGTCACAAAAAAGGTCACAGAAGAGCATAGGGTTTCATCACAGATCACTCACGCGACTCATATGTGACGATCTTCTTTAAAACTGTGACGAACAAGGATTCATCATTAAACTAATTATCCATCTGTGATGAACAATATTCGATCTGTAACGAACAGCTTCATCATTGATCTCCATACGGTACTTCCTCCATACGACATGTACCTGTAGGACCTACAGTTACTCATCCGTGACGCTTACAATTCATCATAAAAGTCTCTGCTTGATCCTTGACACGCAGGCCATTAGGTCCCACAGGTCAGATGTGTCGCACAACTGACTAATTTATAAGAGCACAAGTACAATGGTAGCTCGCAAGCGGTCGCATTATCATAGTTGAAACCATATAAACCCGGTAGTTCGTCGAGTACCACGATGGGTCTGGATTAACCATCAATAATCAACCAAGATCGCACATGATTCAACATATATGTCACATGTTACATAAAGTTCACAAATATATTTTATTCATCAGAGTACGAATTAAAGTTATTACAAACCAGGTTTAGTAAATAGTCGCAGAAGCAAATTGAAATTTGGAACTATCATCTGCCATCATAGTTCAAATATTGTGCCAACTCGTGATTAGGCTCCCACAAAAGCATATAAGAAGGATTAATAAGGGATGCCTGCCTAGGGCTCACTCCTCGTCCATGGCGGGATAGAAGCAGTTCTTGCAATAGCCATGATAAACTATACCATCTGAAGTTATCGTCACAACAGAAAATGCACATGTAGCCATTTCAGAATATAACAATTTGATGCTTCACTTGTTTGCTAACAAAGAGCATACACATATGATCCATTCAAGAACTTCAACAACCACTAACATACTTAGCAACACTTTATTGAACATCAATTACTCCAAGCATCACAAAATACAACTACAAGTTTTATCTATACTTATGCTTTTATTAATCCTTTCTTCTAATAAACATATATATAAATTTTAGTGATGTATAAGAACAACTAGTTTGGAGCCAAGATTTTTATGAGAGGTAGATGCTATCAAAACATGGCCACTGCACGAATTTCACAGACTCAGGTTTTATTATTTAATTACTACAAAAAAGACAAATTGTTATTGCAAGAAAACATGTAAAAGTAAGACAAATCTAAAGATCATCATTTTCTATAAACACATAGATATATTATATGTTATTATGGTAGCACAACATCATACAAAGGTAGTGGAAGCACATTTTCTATTTTTACACCTACATAAAAATTATAACTTATTTAAAACCATTTATCAAGTGATAAAAGAGTTAAATCAATAAATCAATCATATTGCATTCAATGACCATGACATTTTTACCACAGCACACACATAGCATTAGGAGCCTACCATAAAAATTTCACAACAATTGGGGCACTACAACTTTAGATATGAGAAATACAAGCAAAATAAGCTAAAATTACCAATTCAACAAGATTAAATCAAAACATGATAAAAATAGTATACAACTAGCATGTTTAAGATTTTTTTAGCTAGAGAGTGTCATCACAAGACTAATACAACTGGAATTACCATTTTTCGACTTCTATAACTCAAGATATGCATCCAACAACTTAAAAGGATTTCTAAAAGCACTTTATAAGAATAAATAAAAACATCAGAAACTTTCTAGTAACACATATCATATTATGAATCTACTGTGTATATCTACTCACAAGGATTCCAAAAAGTCCTTATTTGCTATTTTACAATTTTTCTACAATTTATTATGATTTTCCAAAGTTATAGCCAAATAAATGCAATAAAGGAAAACACAATTACATCGAGGCCCCTGAACTTCAACAAAATTAAATTCCAATGAATAGGTCACTCTCTATACTATTCAACTGAGTCATAGGTTCTTCACTTAACCCCCTTTCTTTTCTTCAATTGCTGCGCGAGGTCCCTCACCGAATCAAAACAAAAGAGGCGGAGGAGGAACACCGGTGCCGGCCGGAGGAGGCTCGCCGATAGCGGGGAAAGTGGCGGCGGAGCAGCAGGGGACCAGCGCATACCCATGGGATAGCTCTGATCGACCTGAGGTGGCCTGCATCTTGCTAGCCATGGAAGCAGGTGGCAGCGGCGGCGGCGGCCTCCGGTGGTCTAGCTAGCCGGAGGCGGAGGGAGGCTCGACGCGCGCTGGAGTGCTAGGGGGCCCGCGCACATCCGTTGGGCTACTTAGCTAAGCTGGAGATGGCCCAAGGTGGCCTGGTCATGCACGTGCATGGTGTGCAGAGGCGTAGCTCCAGCGACGGCGGGGAAATAGCAGTAAGCGGCCACGGTGAGGAGCGCGGAAGGCGAGGCACGACAAGGGAGAGGAGGTGCGTCTGCTGGTTGGGCGAAGGGAAGTTGGAGGAGGCAGGAGTAGCGGCAGTAGCGAGCTTGGCCAGCGGCCATAGCAGACGCGGTCGCGCCCAACGCATGCAAGCGCTAGAGAGCAAGGGGGAACGATGGAGGGAGTGGAGCAAGTGAGGGATCACAGGAGCATCCAAATCGACGTGGTAGTGCTGGCAGAGAAGCAGACGCATGCGATAGTGGCGGTGGGGCATGGAGCCATGCATGGCCACCACCCACAAGGCATGCGTTGCCCTTTTGAGCATTTAACCGAGCGCGTTGTGGGCAACGGTGTGGCTAGCGTGGGAGGCGATTTTGGGCTAGATATGGGCTAATTTGGACCTTGGGCCCAAAAGCAAAGTTGCAGCCCACCTAATGATCTACAAAACTCATTAAGGGTGCCTAGCCATTAGAGCTCTCCATTAGCACCTAATTAAGCATGAAGTTGATAGTGTTAGCGGCTTAAACTGGATTAAGCTTGCTCAGCTTTGATCTCAATTTCTCGTCCAAAACTTGGTCAAACGGACTCCCACTTTCTTTGTGCCCTTCTATGATGATATAGCTCCAACTTTTATATTTGGCTGAACTTTTATATACGCCAATGTTAATGATGATGAATTCTAGACTTAGAATTATTTAGAGCCTAGAAACAACAGTTGATTCCATCTTGAGTCCTCTGTTTGAGCCAGTTAGCAGTTGAATTAGGTCTTGGTACAAAAATAAAGTTTATTGTACTCCACTCAAACTTTAACTTTTATTAAAGGTCAAACTTCATATCTGGTACAGAAACCATTTCTTCATCTTGGTCAAAGCAACATCTCATTAAACCCTAGAATTAGGGTTTTCGACCAATTGAGGCATTTTCTTGACATTTGCTAAACACGAACCCTTCAAGACTTTTGTTGTAGAGTTCAATTAGAGTCATTTGGGCAAGGTAGCAAGGTTTGGTCGATATCTCATATTCCCATTCACCTGATGAAGCAATTCTAGAAAGATTATAACTTATCATTTCATGTGACTTCTTGATTCCAAACTTCATGAAACTTTTCCACTGGTCAAGATGGATGCATGTTGATGTAATGTACATGAAACTAGCATGTTTAACATTACTCATGCCTAACCTTAACCAGGGTCCATATGTAAGCAAAGGTATGTTGTCCAAGTTCAAGTTGGGACTCAATTTCATAGATTGGACCTCAATACCTTCATCATCACTTCAAAATTATGAACTAGAGATCATGATCATTGCTTTACATAGTTTACTTAAGACCAAATCCATTACTTAACTCGTGCCTAACACCCAGGGTGTTACTTGAGATCAAAATCATAGAACTATAGAAGATAGATGTAGCTGTATTTCACATCCAGCGAAAGATGAAAGAACAAGAAACCAAGAATTTTAGGATTGATGAAAGAGGTGTGCTATGGTTTGAGGACCAACTTGTGGTACCGAAAGACCATGAGCTTAGAAATCAAATTTTAGATGAAGCTCATTCATCCAAGTTGTCTATCCATCTGGGTAGTAGCAAAATGTATCAAGATTTGAAAACCCATTTTTGGTGGACCAAGATGAAGAAAGTGATCGCCGCCTATGTCGCTAGGTGCGATAATTGTAGTAGAGTAAAGGTCGTTCATTTGAAATCTATGGGATTACTTCAGCCATTGCTTATTCTAGGCTAGAAATGGGAGGAAATAAGTATGGACTTTATTACAGGCCTCCCACTGACACAACAAGGTCATGATTCCATATGGGTCATTGTAGATCGCCTTACCAAGTCAGCACATTTTATACTAGTTAACACAAGGTATCTAGCCGGGAAATACGCTGAGCTATATGTTTCTCAGATCGTGAGACTACATGGAGTACCAAGGACCATAATCTTAGATCAAGGACCACAGTTTATAGCTTATTTTTTGTAACACTTGCACTAGGCCTTGGGAACTAAACTAATCCAACGTTCAGCATATCATCTACAAACTTCGAGGTAGACCAAGCAAGTGAACTAGATCTTAGAAGATTTGTTGAGAGCTTGTGTTATATCTTCCAAGGATTCATAGGAGAAGTGGTTAACTTTAGCTGAGTTTTCCTACAACAATAGTTATCAAGCAAGCATCAAGATGGCTCCTTTTGAAGCCTTATATGGTTGGAAATGTAGAACTCCCTTGAATTGGATTGAGCCCGGAGAAAGGAGATATTTTGGCATTGACTTTGTCACCGAAGCAGAAGAACATGTATGTATTATCCAACAGCATATGAAAGCATCTCAATCAAGACAAAAGAGTTATGCTGATAAAAGAAGAAGACCACTAACTTTTGAAGTGGAAGACCATGTATACTTAAAAGTGTCACCCATGAAAGGAGTGTAGAGATTTGGAGTAAAAAGAAAGCTTGCGCCTAGATATGTAGGGCCATACAAGATTATTGAATGAAAAGGAAATGTTGCCTACAAGTTACAACTTCCTCCTAAGATGAGTGCGATATTCGATGTCTTTCATGTTTCTTAGTTAAAAAGATGTCTTCGCATACCTGAGGAAGCCATTGCACCCATCAACATTAAGCTCCAATCGGATTTGACCTATGAAGAGAAACCGATCCATGTGCTAGAAGAAATGGAAAGAGTAACATGGAGCAAGGTCATTAAGTTCTACAAGGTGGTGTGGAATAACCACAATGAACAAGATGCTACGTGGAAATGGGAGGATTACTTACGTGAGGTTTATCCTACCTTTTTACGAAGAATGGTAGGTCTTGCAAATCTTAGGACGAGATTTCTATAAGGGGGAGGGGCTGTAACAGCCCATTTTTAAGCTTTGCATTTGACATCTGCATTTCATGAGCACAAGCATCATCCAAGCATTCATGAACATGAGCATATGAAATTTCATCTCATTTTTATACATTGTCACATGAAATGTTGATTTATATATGTGTTTATGCTTGCAATCATGTATGACCAATGTATGAGATGGTTGTGAGGTCATGAAAACACCTTAGACACATCTAGGATGATAAATGGAACAATGTTTGTATTCATGACCTAGACAATTTTGCTTCTAAGTGTTGGTTTCATTTGAAATGCCATTTTCATGATACTAGTTTAACTAAAGTTGAACAGTAGCTTAGAGTGTTTGCATGGCTGTGTGACCTAAATAAGAGCTGTAGTACTTGACTAGGGTAACAACTTTTAATTTTGGGTCAAAGTCTAATTCAGTGCATAGCATGTTCAAAAATAGCTCACAGGTATCAACAAAATGTTGTTTTGAGACTTGCAAAATTTTCTAAGTGTTAAAACGATTTTTAGTTTCAAAGTACCTCACTTTGGAGAAGTATAGTTTGTTAACCAATGAGAATTAGATGATGGTTCTTAAAGAAAAGTTGGAGATCTCTTGTAGCACTATAATAGTTATTAAAGAAGTTTTTGCCAATTCACCATGGATTAGGAGTTATTGAGTCACTAAGTTGCACTGTTAGTCGGTTTTAGCGAACTGAACCGCGTGGACGTGCGCAACGTCATGGCTGACCGGCCACAGGCCATGGCCACCATGTGGTGGCAGCACGCCGATGTTGGCCCAGCTGGTGAGGCCAGCGTGGGTGCATAAATGCTGCACCCCTGCTTCTCACTCCACCTGCCCATTTTCACCTCCTCCCTCTCGCTCTACCTCTCTGCAGTGTCGCGTCGAGCTCACCGCAGCCGCTCACCACTACCACAGCCTAGCTGGCCGATTCGTCTTGGCCATAGCTGCTCTGCCATCACCTCCACCTCCTCAAGCCACTAGCACCACCTATCGACCATAGGTAGGGCGGCATTTTGCCTCACCATAGCCGCCGTTATCTCCGGAGTGCCGCCACGCTCGCAGCTCACCATGGCCCCACCGTTCCACCACACCCCATGCCTCCATATCCTCTGGTATAGCACTGCGCTAGAGTCTAGATGCTTAGGCTAGATCTAGGGGTGATGACACCACCTGACGGTGCCAGAACGAGTCACCGCTCTGCCCGCATCCACCATGGCTGTCGTGGCACTCGTGCTCACCACCATCGAGTTGGTTCACCGTCTCCCTTCTTTCTCTCATGCCTTAGGTCAAGTCACCCTAGGCCTCGCTAGTGGCATGATGGAGACCTACCTTTCATTGCCATCTAGCCAGAATAGCATGAGCACCACTGTGCTCCTTGCACCGCCGCACGGCCATGCACGCGGCCAAGCTCACCGACGCCACCCTGAGCCCTCACCTACACCGTGTAGCATCGCTAGGTCACCAGGATGGAGTAGCCATCCTTGCCTGAGTGTACCATAGCTAGAGATGGCTGGTGTACCGCCATCGACCTCCGTTGTCTGCCATGGCCACCGTCAAGCTTGCTCCGGTGAGCCATCGAGCCAACTAAGCCTACCAGTCGATGCGCGGGGATGAGATGAGTGAAGTGGTGAATACGTTATCGTCAGAGACCTCACCGTCGGTGAGTTATCGCCGATCAGCGCCGACCTCTGTTTTGGTCTCGCTGATGGGTGGGACCCCGTTGACCGCGGCCCCCAGCTGTCAGTCGGATATGATTTGATTTTCTAGATTTATTTCACATATTTGAATGTGTGTTTCAAAAATTCATATCTCAAGCTAGGAGTGTCCAATTTTGGTGAACCAAATTTTATTGGATTCCTCATGAACTGTAGTATTTGATAAAAATATGATATGCAGTGTTTCTGGTATTTTCCTAGGAGAATAAAATGTAGCTAGATAAATGTTTTTTAAATGGTTTATATCTTGTAAATTGCAAAACTTGAGCTAGGAAGGTGATAACTTATTGATTCCAATTTTGTTGGTCTTGTGTTGACATGATCTATCTAGGAAAAATACTAAACTTGCAGTGGTCATACTTTGGATATGGTCTTCCTATTTAATCCTAATTAATTGCTAGTTTCTAGTGAAATTAATTAGGATAAAAATACATAACATATGATCATGCAAATTTTTACACAGTATTCTTATGCTTAGAGGAATGTAATAAAAATATTAAATATGTTGCTTGACATTTTTTAGTATGATAAACTATTTTTGCTAAAATAAGCTTATGGAACTTGTCATTTTTGTAAAGGTAGTTATACTTATCCAAATGGCATAAACTCTATACTATAGACTATTAAGGTCATTTTTAGACTACTATAATTTTCTTAGAATTTATTCAGCAACAAAAATATTTATCCTTTAAATAACCTTATTATATAAGGAAATTAATAAATGGATATAAAGAAATTAGTTATGTTTAACCATGATGTTTTCTATGGTGCTTGTGATGCATATGAGATGTTGATATTATTAGTTAGGCTTAAAGGCAATTGGTTGTGTGCAACTAATTAATTAGTGTTTTATAATTCAACTAGATGACTTCATGTATAGTTTCAGTTGTGATGATAATTTCATGATGATAATGGTATGTTCTATGAAACTTATTAATAAAAAAGTTGTAGATAACTTACTTATCTCCCTTGTGTTAAATTTTCATAGTCATAGGCCTTATGGTTTAAGAATTATGGCTATTAGAAGTCTACTGTTCGAAATGCTTTCTCTCTGGATAGATTGGAATGATTGAATTATTTGACCTAGATAACTGCTAAATCATTTTGAGATGATTAAAATAAAGTTGTAGGCAATTTCATAATATTTTCAGAATGTCCACAATCATATTATTTTGATATGTATAACTCTAGTTATGGTCAAAACAAGTGGCTGGTGTCTTGTAGTCCAGAAAATGATTTACATAAGTGTTTGCTTAAGTTACTAGAGAAGAGATGAGCACCTACTCAGTAAAATATGATGCAACTTATTATTACTTTAATGCAAAGATGTTGAAAACACTTGGGAGGATGCATTCATCATATCATATTATACATGTCATCATATATGCATTTGTGATATCTTATTTCATGCTCATGCATATAGGATCGTTCGAAGAGATAACTCTCCTAGAGTTCAACGAAGAAGAGGAGGAGGATCAATAGGAGACACCTTAGGCTATAGCTCTAGGAGAAGAGGATCAAACTCTCAAAGATCTCCTTAAGTGCCTAGATCACCGACCAACCTCTTTCCTCAAAGGCAAGCCCTAGAGCATTCTAAGTCTCCTTGGTTTTACAAAATATCACTTGAGTCCTTTATGTTTGATGCATTAGGTTATAAGAGTTGATTAGAACCACTTGATGCATAGAACCACCTTGTACAAAAAGATACCTTGAACCTTATGTAGGTCCAGGACCGAACGTATGCTTAGCAAAGCTTAGACCGGTAGAAGTCAGGTGATTTCCTATCACCTGAGATATAGGTGGATATCAAAGCATAGTTGGCTATCTTGCTATCATGGAAAACAACCATGAGGTAATGTATCTAGAGGCCGGGCAGAGTCTATGTGTAGGTTGACTCATGTGATTCCGTTTGTACCGATTAAGGACCATACCGTTGTTGGTGCTTCTAACAAGATTGAATGCATGCCTCTCACTTAGCTCGCTGGATAACTCATTCTGACCATAAAGCCAAGTAGCTCAACTCAGGCCAGGCCCTATTCTATAAAAGTGCGCACTCTAGATGGTAGTAAGGATGTGTGGGGAGCCAGACATGAGCCCAAGGGCATAGTAGTCCTGATCGTCCTAGCAGCTAGTCGTCCCTGATTGTGAGGCGCTGGGTGAACCTATGAAATGTGGACCTGAGTTGTACCAAAGGTGACCTATGGCTACCATGGCTAGTAGGCATGGGTTTTTGTTAGGAATAAATTCCTAGCTGGTTGAAATCAATTCGAATCATCGTCTCTCCCGGATAGTGAGAAACTTGGATAGTCCCAACATCATGGTAACTGGATTATGGAATGATGGTTATGGTGAACTTGGAACTTTTACACCAGCTATGGTTACTATTATTATGCTACTAAATGATATACCACATGTTTGACATAGGTTAGTTGCTAATTTAGAGATGAATAGGTATAATTAACTTGAGGACCGAATTATACAATGTATAGCTGAATTAGTGGCTTTTTATACAAAATGTTGTCAAGCTAGCTCCACCTATAAAGCCTTGCATGATCCTTGGAGTCATTTATTTCTAGTTTATGATGGGTAAGTATAGCTAAGTACATTCGAGTACTCAAGGTTTATCTCACCATGTTGTAGGTGAAGTTCTTTGCCTGCTAAAGATGGTGGCTAACCACCGATGGGCTCGGTGACTCCATATTTATTTCTCATCTATGTGCTTTTATCAGAGGATGTTACTTATGCTAGCAATGTATTTGGAGCTTATATTAATGTAATCATTTGAAAGCTATGTTGTTTTCCTTTAACTGGTTTTGAAACCCAAACTTGTACTATTATTTGTGAACCCATTTGTAATATTCTTTCCGCTGCAACTATGTGTATGTGATGTGTATTTGCTTAATCACACAATCTTGGTTGTGAAGTTGATTTACCGAGGTCCTTCGTGACACTCGGCGGACTACCGAGTTTATATAAGTGAGAGTATGCGCATGTCAACATGTTTAACGGGGACAACCGTACTTGATCTTGTATAAATTAGGCGATTCTGTCATAGGATGGAGATGGAGAAAACTCCCATAGGTACACGTGACACATGAGCCATTGAGTCCCATAGGTCAGATGGTCCCACAGGTACACATGACACGCAAGCCATCAGGTCCCACAGGTCAGATAGAGATGGAGAATGGTCCCATAGGTACACGTGACATGTAAGTAGTTGGGTCCCATAGGTCAATGCTAAAGGGTCCCATAGGTACATATCGGACAGAGAAAGGACTGAGCAAAGACTTTTATGATGAATTGCAAGTGTCACGGATGAGTAACTGTAGGTCCCACAGGTACACATCGGATGGAGATGGGTCCCATAGGTACACGTCACATGGAATGCATGGTCTTTACCATTGCGCTAGATGCCAGGTTGTATTGGCATATCTTTGGAGTCTTTATAGTATTATATTCTCTATGTGGATGCCCTACAAGTTGACCTATACTAGACGTTTCCTCTTCAAGTGGAAACAAATTTGTCCCTGTTAGACTAGCGACAGCAGTGAAGGATCCCTGGTGTGCTGTGGTGGCTTCGACGTCCATTTGGAGGTTAGGTGGCAGGACTTGCTTGTGGAGCACAGCGGAATTGGCGTCTGTGTCCGTTGTGTGCCACGGCAGAGGTGACAGATCCAATCCATAGGTATCCTTTCTCGCCTTTTCTTGTTCACTTTCACTATTTTGGTCCTTGCTTGAACACGAGGTATACAAGAAACATTCTAGCATTATAGATCTGGGTAGGCCAATGATATGATGATAAAAAGAACTAGGAGGTGGCAATGGTTGGTTTTATTGCTGAAGTCTTGGTTTTTTGCATATATTCAATTTTGTTACTATAAATGCCTGTGTGCAACTAGGCCTGTTAATTATGAAGTGTTTGCTTGATTATACCTACATGTCTAGGCAAACAAACATGCCCATTGATTCTGCCTTCAAAACTATTGTAATTATCATCCTCTTAATCTTTGTCTACCTCCTAAGCTCTGAGCTCATGTACTGATTGTAAGTGTGATGGATATACTTGATTTTGCTAGAATTGAAATTGTTATAGCTCCATTAACTTCACTATTGGACTTTGGTATGAGTTGTGGACTTCACTGTTGAATCTTTGTTCGATTATTTTCCTCTTCAGTGATCTTATTACAGAGAAAGCTCTCATCCTACTACACGTAGACAAAATGGAGGACGCCCCCAACAAGAGGAACACACTGGCCATCCTCATGGATGACACCATTGTCGAGATCCTCCATCGCCTCCCTGCCCACTCCATGTTATGCTGCAAATGTGTCTATCACTCCTAGAACCGCCTCATCAAGGACTACAACAACCATAAGGTGTTGCCCCAAACTATGGTAGGCTTCTTCTACAATACTAATTAGGGCTATCGATGCAACACCAGAGTCACTGGTGAACACCCCTCCTTATCCTTCTTGCCCTTCACCTTGGCCAATGTAGCTATCTCAGTTATCTACAACGGCCTCATCCTATGCTAGTGCTGAGGGGCTGATGGATCATACTGCTATGTCAACTACAATTTGGCAACCAAGGAGTTCAAGGAACTGCTGCCTAGCATCCATTCTATTGGTGAGGCTCGATTGGGGTTCAATCTGAAAGCCTCCTCACACTGCCATGTGATTGAATATATAGAAGAGGAGCGTTTTGATCGGTGCAGGGGTGTGGACATCTACTCATCTAAAACTACAACATAGATCCATAAGAAATCTAAATGGGGCAGGAGTGCTTCTATGATAATTGAGAGATCAGATAGGAGAACATCAGAAACTATGTATCTTAATGGTTGTCTACACATTATGGGGTACTCGTGGGGATGTCAGCAGATACTTGTTGTGGATATGGAGGGAGAGACATGGAGGAAAATTCATTGCCCACGTGGTTCTGCATTTTCCATCCATCAAGCTTAGGATCACCTGTGTGTATGTACTGTTCATGGTTGCGATTACCCCAAGCTTAACATCTAGATCCTTGAAGACTATGGTACTACTTGTAAATGGACATTAAAGTATACTTTCAGCATTTTGGACGTTCTTTTGGAGACTAACATTGATTTTGGTTACTTGGATGTTGATCAGTACTACACAATGGTTCACCTAGAATGGAATTTACTTCTCTTTGTTGGGGTTGGGGACAAAAATCACATCATCTCATATAACATGGATAGCAGAAAAGTTCATGCTATCCCTACATGTTACAGTATGTTTTCCAAACGGTATGTCCTACCACAAAACATCTATAGACCTTACTATCTTCCCTATGTTCCCTTGTTCTTGGAGTGTGAGTCATTAGCAGAGGAGTAAATAAAGTTCCATGATGTAATTCTCTGTCATGACATGTTTAAATGGATCAATGTTGTTTGATTGTTTATGCATATGTTTAGTGTTGTTACTATAAATGCCTATGTGCAACTAGGCCTATTAATTGTGAAGTACTTGCTTGATTATACCTATCTATCTAGGCAAACAAACAGGCCCATTGCTTCTGCCTTCAAAACCGTTGTAATTGTCGTCCTCTTAATCTTTGTTTGTCTCCTATGGAAGAAGCTCTGAGCTCATGTACTAATTGTAAGTGTGATGGATAGACTTGATTTAACTAGAATTGTAATGGTTACAGCTCCATTAACTGCTACTCTAGTTTGAGTAATATATATCTATGTGGTGCTACTCTAAATTTGTTTGAGGTTGTACCATGAAAATTATTAATGGTTGTTAAAGTTGCACTTTGGTATGAGTTGTGGACTTCACTGATGGATCTTTGTTGGATTATTTTCCTCTTCAATCATCTCATTACTGACTAAGCTCTCATCCTAATGCACATAGACAAAATGGAGGAGGCCCCAAACAAGAGGAACGCATTGGCCAGCCTCACAGACAATGCCGATGTCGAGATCCTCCACCGCCTCCCTGCCTGCTCCTTGTTCTGCTATAAATGTGTTTGTCGCTCCTAGAACTACCTCATCTTAGACTACAACAACCATAAGGTGCTGCCCCAGACTCTAGCCCAGTTCTTCTACGACATCGACCAAGGCCGTTGATGCTGCACCAGAGTCACCGGTGAACACCCCACCTTGTCCATCTTGCCCTTCACCTTGGCCAATGTAGCTATCTCAGATATATGCAATGGCCTCATCCTATGCTAGTGCTAAGGCTGATGGATCATACTGCTATGTTGTCTGCAATCTGGCAACCAAGGAGTTCAAGGAACTACCGCCTAGCATCCATTCTATTGATGAGGCTCGATTGGGGTTTGATCCAACAACCTCCTCGTGCTTCCATGTGATTGAATATATAGAAAAGGAGCAGGATGATGAGTGCAACGGTATGGATATCTACTCATCTAAAACTACTGCATGGATCTATAAGGAATCTAAATGGGGACCAAATACTTTTGTGATAATTGAGAGATCAGAAGAAATGAGATCATCAAACACTGTGTATCTTAATGGTTGTCTACACATTATGGGATACTCGAGGGTGTACCCTCTTATACTTGCTGTTGATATGGAGTGAGAGACATGGAGGAAAATTCCTTGCCCACGTGGTTCTTCACTCTCCATCCATCAAGTGCAGGGTCACTTATGTGCATGTACTGTTCATGGTCACAATATGTCCAAACTTTCAATCTAGATCCTTGAAGACTATGGTACTAATAAATGGACATTGAAGCATACTGTCAGCATTTGAAGATGTTTGCATATACTAACATTGAATTTAGTTATTACTCATACTGTGATGTTAATGAGTACTACTCAACTGTTCACCTAGAATGAATTTTGCTTCTCTTTGTTGGGGTTGGGGTGGAAAATGACATCATCGCATATAACATGGTCAGCAGAAAAGTTCATGTCATCCCTACATGTTACAGTCAGTTTTTGAAACATGGCATCCAGCCACAAATCAACGGCAGACCTTACTATCTTCCCTATGTTCTCTTGTTCTCAGAGTTGGAGTCATTAGTAGAGGAGTAAATAAAGTTCCATGATGTATCTCTCTATCATGACATGTTTAAATGGATCAATATTGTTTGATTGTCTATGGACATGTTAATTTCCTCTTGGATGGATGTTGTCATTATTTTGCAGCAACTTTAACTTGTTTGTAATGTAAGCTAAGGTCTGTGCAGTGTGTTAGATGCGTTCAAACCTATAGAGGTCAGACTTTCTTGCGTGTGCAGTAACATTTCAACACCAATGGCTCCTCTTTGTTCCCAAAAAATAAAAAACACCAATGGCTCCTCTGTAGTAGTGATATGTTAACCGCCACGATTTCTTTCGCAACTCCGCTTGTTTTCTTTCCTTCCCCGAGCCCTCCCATTCCCACTATAGATCTAAAATCACCAGGAACGTGTGGTTGCCTTCTCCAAACCTACTTCACTCTTAGACACTGCCATGGTGAAGGGCGAGCCTTGTATGAAGCATGCATGGGAGGGGGATGACGTCATGCCCATGGTGAAGGAGGAGACGATGTGCCTGTGGTGAATCAAGATGAAGCTTTGGTAGATTCTTTTGGAGATAGAGACGATTGGGCTATTCGCATCATGAGTAAGGCTTTCTTGAAGATCAGGCATGTGCTACAGAACACCGGTCAGGCACCCTCAACCCACCTCTAGAGGAAAAGGTGAGCAGTTACGTCTTCATTTTTCACCAACTCACCGATGTCCTAGAAGAACTGCCAGCCTACCTGAACAAGAATCGCATGGACAATGCGTAGTACATCCTCGCCTGCTACCTAGAGCCAAATAGATGGCTTTGACACTAGCGTCGTGACGTAGGGAATCATCACTGCCCATAACACCGAGAAGCACTAGCACAACCTAGTTCATGCCAATGCTGAGCAGCTGGCCAACCGCATCACCGCTGACGAGGACGACAACGACATTAATACCAATGAGGAGGACAAGGACGAGGACAGTGATACCTACAACGAGTAGAGGAGTAAATAAAGTTCCATTTGATGTATCTCATGTTGCATTTGATGTATCTACCTTACATTGGGAGTACGGAGGGAGTACATGTTGTTACTCTTTCCTTATATTGTTATTGTTCCTTATGTATCTTCCCTTGCATTTTATGTCAGACGTGTTCAAATGTACAAAGGTTTTGATTTGTGAAGTCTTATTTGCATGTTTGTGTTTACTATATTGTTGAACTTTGTATTAATAAGGTGGGTTAAACTCTGTTGAGCATGGTGTAGATCAGGTCCTTTGGTCATTTGGTAGCCGGTTTCTACCCACTGTTGGTTGGTTTTGCCTACAGGTTTCTTTTTGGTTCTCTTTCTGATATGTAGTTATGGTAAACATGCATAACAAATTTCATCTGATCAAGTCTCATGTTGATGTAATGCCTAACGGAGGAGCCACATAGCTATTCAAATTTTATAGTGCACACAAGAAAGACCAAGCATCATAAATCTGACTAGGTCGGACACATCTCATGTTATACAAGGAAACCTATTTTGTATGAATACATTCATTGAATTCCTAAAGAAACAAATAAAATTAAGAATCTTAGAGGGAAGGGGGACGCTCCTACCATATAGACCTTGCACGGTTGCTGAGAGTGAAGTGAATGCGTAGGAAAGCTAAACACAAGAAGTGCATCTTAGTAGAAGAGCTTTTGACCACCATGACACGCTTGAGACTTGAAAGCCTGGTGCGGCTATGAAGAGGACTCACAGCAGTCAAGGGGTAGTAAGGCAGTCAACTAGCTACAGATGGCTATACATGGGAGTGAGGCCAGGCTTTGTACACATAGGGACGCTAGGGCTAGAACTGGCTTCTAACATGACCACATGAGGTTCATCATTACTAGTACTACTTGAGTAGTGAATATTTTAGATGGTTAGACCTTCTGTCATCCAGCGAAGTATACAGTGCACTCCAATCCTAGCAGTCGTAGGCTCTCATCGACCGAGGGGCAGCAACTAGTTCGAGATGGCTACATGGTTTCATAGGTTCTGATCGACTGCACTCCCTGGGCTGTGGTTGATGCTATCGCTTTATTAGGCGCCCGTGGGTTTTAGAAAAAGTCTGTATTATTAGGTGTATCCTAGAAGCAAGGCTACAATTAACTCCTGATGGAAGCCGAGCTCATCTTTGGTTCATTCCAATTAAAGGCTGCATGCATACATGCATGGAAGCTAGGGAGATGGCTCTAATAGAGGCTTGGACATGATAATTTTAATTAATGCAATTTAAAAGTCTTCCTCCATTCCTTGGTATCTAAAATTTCTGTGCGCCTAACAAACCAGCCCAGAGGCAGTATAAACAAATGCACTCAATTTGCTATGACTTTCAAATGTACAGATGACACTATATATTGTCCTATAAGATAAAATGTACAACAGATGGACTTTGTTATGTGTGTAGTAAAAAATGTGAACAGAAAGAAACATGTAGATCAGAAAGAGAACCAAAAAACTCCATATTTCTTGGTAATCTGCCCATCTCATCTGCTCAATCGCTCGCCCAACCAATAATCTAAACTGTGTCATCATTGGAATTCCCATGCTAGCTTGTAGAGGGTATTTAAAACTCCTACTATAACCCCTGCTCAGCCGCCTCCCCTACCTCCTCCTCCATTAACGTAAGTCGATCGCACCGCACCGCCTCTCCAGCGCTCTATCTCACCACCATCCACATGCCATAGCTCCATCCATGCACATGCCATAGCTCCATCCACGCCATCGTGCAAGCCCTCGGTTGGCCTCCTCATGCTCCACATCACGCGATGTTGACGCCAACAATCATGGCTATGAGGTGGCACCCCAGGTCGCGTTTGCTGGCACTCCCTGATGAGCTAGCCATTAAGATCGTTGGCCATCATGCTGCAACCTCAGAGTGGCCCATGGATGACCTCTGTAGCCTACGAGTGACCTGCTTGTCCATGCGCCGCATCTATGGCAACCCCACCATCGGTCGGTGCGTGGCACTAGACCAGTGCCGATGCGGGCTGGGTTGGTGCTACTATGCCCTACTATGTAGCCTGAACCAACTTGGTAATCTAGAGGCTTGCTTCCTCACTGGGATACCAATGTTATTCAAGGAAACCCATAGGCCCCCGCCATGCCTCGACGATCTCGCCCGTGCTGCCGATGGTGGGCATAATCTGGTGGCCTATCTAGTCGCCATATTGCTCTATAGGCACAATGGCGATGCCCGCGACGATGACACTGTGACAAGGGGAAGAATGAGTAGGTGGCTATGCAACAAGGGGTGTGTGCTGTGCTGCCGCGAGGTGGCCGTCGAGGTGATCTATGAAATGAGGTGGGCCTAGGGCAAGTTGTCGCTATCGCTTCCAGCATAGGTGCACGATGATCTTCCAAGCATAGGCGGCGCTTGTGGCTATGCAGACGGATGGGAAAGGAAGGGTTGTGTATTGCAGCGAGGACTGTAGGCTTCGCTATGAATTTGAGTTGTTCACATGGTAACTTGGAATAAGAAACTAGTAGTTCACTCTTTACATGTGAGAGTAATTACTCCCTTTGTCCTAAATATATTGTATTCTGGCTTCAGCAGTACTTTTCAGTGAATACACAGTATTTTCCTCTTACAACCAATCAGCATAAGCATCAACATAAGCCAAATTTTAGCGAAACAGATAGGGCCTCATTTTGCTAAAATTTGGCTTATACTGATGCTTATGCTATTTTGTTGTGAGAGGAAAACACTGTGTGTTTGCTGAAAAGTACTACTGAAGTAGTTTGAGCTCCTCAAATATAGTGTATTCTATAGTTTTTTATTTTCTATTGTTTTGTTTCAATTTTATTTATTTCCTTTAGGGATTCAATGAAAGTACTCATACGAAATAGATTTCCCAGTATAACGTGAGATGTGTCTGGCCCGGTTAGATTTATTATGCTCGGACTATAGTGGAACCGTCCAATTTATAAGAGCATAAGTATAATAGCAGCCTGCAAGTGGTCGCACTATCATACTTGAGCCCATATAAACCTAGTAGTCCATCGAGTACCACGAAAGGTCTCGATTCAACCAACATACAACCAAGACCATACATGATTCAACATACATGACACATGTGACATAATGTTCACAAATACAGTTCCATACATCAAAGTATGATTAAAAATTATTACAAACCGAGTTCAGGTAAAATAGTAGCAGAAGCAAATAAGTTTGAAACCAACATCTGTCATCATTGTTCAAATACGGTGCTAGCTCATGATCATAATTCCACAAAAGCATAAGAGAGGGATTATCAAGAGACGCTTTGCCTAGGGCCCTACTCCTCATCCATGGTGGGATAGAAGCAGTTCTCATAGTAGCCATGATACATTCTATTATCTGCAATAAGTGGGAATAAAACCCTAAGTACGAGAAGGTACTTAGCTAGACTTACCCATCATAAACCAAAAATAAAGTGACTCCAAGGATCATGCAAGGCTTTATAGTGGAGCTAGCTTAACAGGATTTTGCATAAAAAGCCACTAATTCAACTATACCTTTTATAATTCTATCATCAAGTTAATTATAGCTATTCATCTCTAGATTAGAAACTAACTTGTGCCAAACATGTGGTATATCATTTAGTAGCATACAATAGTAACCATAGCTGGTGTAGTAATTCCATGTTCAACATAACCATCATTTCAAAATACACTTACTACGATGTTGGGACTAGCTAAGTTTCTCACTATTCAAGAGAGCCGACGATTCGAATCAATTTCAACCAGCTAAAAATTTATTCCTAACACAAACATAGGTAGACCAGATCAACGGTCACCTTAGGTCACCTTTGGTATAACTCAGGTCCACATTTCGTGGGTTCAATCAACACCACACAATCAGGGACGACCAGCTGTTAGGACGTTCAGGCCCAGCCTGCCCTTGGGCTTATATCTAGCTCCCCACACATCCTTACTACCATCCAGAGTGTGCACTCTTATAGAATAGGGCCTAGCCTGAGTTGAGCTACTCAGCTTCGTGGTTGGAATGAGTTATCTAGCTAGCTATGTGAGAAGCATGCATTAAATCTCGACAGAAGCACCAACAATAGTATGGTCCTTAATCAGCATAGACAGAATCATATCAGCCAACCTACACATAGACTCCATCTGATCTCTAGTTATATTACCCCATGGTTCTTTTCCATGATAGCAAATATAGGCAACCGTGCTTCGGCATCCACCTATATCTTGGAGGTGACAGGAAATCACCCGATTTCTACCATTCTAAGCATGGCTAAGCATATATTCGATCCTAGACCTACATAGGGTTAAATGTATATTTATCTAGACAAGGTAGTTCTATGCATCAAGTGTTTCAAATTCAACTCTTATAACCTAATGCATCAAACATAAAGGACTCAAGTGATATTTTGTAAAACATGGGAGACTTAGAATGCTCTAGGGCTTGCCTTTGATAAAAGAAGTTGTCTTATGGTCTAGGCACTCAGGTAAGTCCTCAAGAGTTTTCTCCTCTCCTAGAGCTACGGCCTAAGGTGCCTCCTATTGTTCCTCTGGCTCTTCTTCGAACTCCAACAGAGTTATCCCTTCGGACGATCCTATATGCATAAGCATGAAATAAGATATCATAAATGCATATATAATGGCATGTATAATGTGATATGATGTGATAAATGCATCCTCATAAGTGTTCTCAGCAGCACTGCATTAAGGTGATAACATGTTACATTTTCTTTTACTGAGTAGGTGCATATCTCTTCTCTAGTAACTTAAACAAACACTTACGTAAATTATTCTCTAGACTACAAAGATAGCAGCCACTTGTTTTGAACATACCTGGAGTTATACAGATCAAAATAATATGGTTGTGGATATTCTGGAAAGCTTATGAAATTTCCTACAACTTTCTTTTAATCATCTAAATGTGATTCTGTAGTTATCTAGGTCAAACAATTCAATTTTTCAGATCTATCCAGAAAGCAAGCATTTCTAACAATAGAATTCTAATAGCTATAATTCTCAAATCATATGGCCAATGACTATGAAAATTTAACACCAGGTATATAAGTAAGTTATCTACAACTTTTCTATTAACAAGTTTTATAGAAAAGACCATTATCATTATAAAATCATCACCACAACAGAAACTATACATGCAGCCATCTAGTTGAATTATAAAGAAATAATTAACTAGTTGCATACAACCAATTACTTCTAAGCCTAACTAATAACATCAACAGATCATATGCATCATACACACCATAGAAAACATCATGGTTAAGCCTAACTAATTTATTTATATTCATTTATTAATTTCCTTAGATAATAAGGTGATTTATAGAGTAAATATTTCCTTGCTCAATAAATTCCAAGAAAATTACAGTAGGATACACATGACCCGAATAGTCTACTGTACAAATTTCATGCAATTTGGATAAGTATAGCCACCTCTACAAAAGTGACATGTTACATATGCTTATTTTAGCAAAAAATAGTTTAGCATAGTGACAAGTGTCAAACAACAGATTTAATATTTTTTTACTTTTCTCCTAGCATGAGAATACTGTGTAAAAATTAGCATGATCATATGTTATGTATTTTTACCCCATTTATTTTCACTAGAAACTAACAGTTAATTAAGATTAAATAGAAAGACCATATTTCAATTATGCTTACTATAGGTTTAATATTTTTACTACCTAGAGCATGTCAACACAAGACCAGCAAAATTGGAATCATAATTTTATCACTTTCCTAGCTCAAGTTATGCATTTTATAAGATATAAACTACTTTAAAAGCACTTATCTTTCTCAATTTAATTCTCCTAGAAAAATAACCTAAACAGTATATTTCATATTTTTATCAAATAGTACACTTCATGATGAATCCAACAAACTTTGGTTCACCCCATTTGGATACTCCTAGCTCTAGATATTAATTTTTGAAGTTTGTATTCAAATTTGTGAAATTAATTCAAAAACAAACTAAACCATAAATGGTATGTACACCCAGTCTATACACCATAGAGACGCTGACGACTGGGCCCATGGGTTATCCTGGCCCCACATGATAGTGAGATAGAGGCAGGGCATCGGCTTTGATCAGTGAGAACTCACTGGCGGTGAGGTCACCGGTGACGAGGTTGGCACCGGCGTGTTCCCCACACTCTTGTGCACCCATTGGAACCCTTGGTTGGCTCAGAGGATGATCGAAGCTAGCTCACCGGTAAGCATGGCGGCTCAGCGATGGTGCGCTGCGGTGCTCCGGCCATCCCCGGTGATGGTATGGCTAGGCTAGCACGGCTATGGCATCTACAAACCCTAGCAAAGCTCTACGGCATGGATTAGGTAAAGGTGGGGTGGCGACAAAGCTTAGCCGCGTGCATGGTGGCATGGCGGTAGAGCACGGTGGCAGCACAATGATGTTCTAGTGGGAAAGGTGACACAAGCGTGCATCTGTCTTCCCTATGAGCTTCACCATCCTAAGGCTAAACCCTAACGCCTAACTATGAGAGAGAACAGCGACTGGACAAGCACGGCCACGGTGACGTGCATCGTGGCGGTGCTCTCAGCTCATGGTGGTGCGGCTCGTGTTTCGGCACTAGTGATGTAGTAGTAGCTCAACAAGCTATAGCTATAGCTTCTAGCACCTACGATGAAGATGAATCAAGAGAGAGAGAGAGAGAGATTAGAGGAGCGGTGGATAGGGCTGGCCATGGTAGCTCAGAGCTCGGTGGTGCTCTGTGGCCATGGCAACGATGGCAATGGCCCGTAGGCCTTTACCTTGGCTCGATTGGCACAAATAACAGGTCAGCAAGGTGGAGGAGGTGATGGCTGAGCGGTGTGCACGAGCAATCGCATAATGGCATGGTGGCGGTGGCATGTGAGCTCAATGGAGGTGCGGTGGCGAAGGCGCAATGCTTAGCTTGCCCTGGCAGGTTAAGGAGAGGCAGAGAGAGGATGAGAGAGCATGAGTGAGCGTGGTAGCTTCACCGCCCTTTTCTCCCCCTGCTAGCCCGACTAGTTGGGCCAATGCCAGTGTGCTGCCAGCACATGGCGTGCATGGCCTGGGCACGGTCGGCCACGACGGTCGATGATTTGAATCG
Organism: Miscanthus floridulus; assembly: GCF_019320115.1. NCBI lineage: Eukaryota > Viridiplantae > Streptophyta > Magnoliopsida > Poales > Poaceae > Miscanthus > Miscanthus floridulus. Next base: position 44,049,592 of record NC_089596.1, read on the forward strand.
GTTAAGTCCAATTTAGTTGATAGACAGCGCTGCTTCATGCCTCTATATCTCCTAATCTAATTTGAGTTAGCAAAATTGGTATTAGTTAAAGTTGTAGAGCTACATGAGTACTACAAGATTGATTAAAGGAGTTTTGTCTAAATCATCATGGTTTTCAAACTATAAGGCTCCAAAGTGCACTACATTGAAACTGAAAAAAACTTCAAGACAGCGAAATTTCAAGTTTTGAAAACAACATTTTGTTGATACTTGTGAGCTCTATTTGACCATGTTAGACACTAAATTAGCTTATGACCCTTAAACAAAGTTTGTTACCCATGATGTGAACTACAACTTTTATTTAGGTCACACAACCATGCAAACATTCTAAGCTACTGTTCAACTTTGGTCAAACTAATATCATGAAAATGTCATTTCAAATGAAACCTACACTTAGAAGCAAATTTGGTCTATGTCATGAATACAAAAATTGTTCCATTTACCATCCTAGATGTGTCTAAGGTGTTTTCATGACCTCATAACCATTTCATACATTGGCCACACATGATTACAAGTATATGCATATATCTAATCAACATCACATGTGATAATGTATAAAGAATGAAATGAAATTTCATATGCTCATGCTCATGAATGAATGGATGATGCTTGTGCTCATGAAATGCAAGTGATAAATGCCATGCTCAACACTAGGGTGTTATAGCCTGATGAGGACATCGCTCAATAATCTGGTATAGGACTACATATCTAGGCATAAGCTTCCGTTTCACTCCAAATCTTTACACTCATTTCATGGGCGAAACCTTTAAGTACACATAGTCTCCCACTTCGAAGGTGAATGGTCTTCTTCTCTTATCAGCATAACTCTTTTGTCTAGACTGAGCTGCTTTCATATGCTATTGGATAATGCATACTTGCTCTTCCACTTCGGTGACAAAATCTATGCCATAATATCTTCTTTCGCTGGGCTCAATACAATTCAAAGGAGTTCTACATTTCCAACCATACAAGGCTTCAAAAGGAGCCATTTTGATGCTCTCTTGATAACTATTGTTGTAGTTAAACTCGGCTAAAGGAAGTCATTTTTCCCATGAACCCTTGAAAGATATAACACAAGCTCTCAACATGTCTTCTAAAATTTGATTCACTCGCTTAGTCTGTCCAGAAGTTTGTGGATGATATGTTGAACTTCTGATTAGTTTAGTTACCAAAGCCTAGTGCAAGTGTTCCCAAAAATGAGCTATAAACTATGGTCCCTGATCTGAGATTATGGTCCTTGGTACTCCATGTAGTCTCACGATCTGAGAAACATACAACTCAGTGTACTTCCCACCTAGATGCCTTGTGTTAACCGGTACAAAAAGTGCTGACTTGGTGAGGCGATCTACAATGACCCATATGGAATCATGACCTTGTTGTATCAGCGGGAGGCTTGTAATAAAGTCCATACTTATTTCTTCCCATTTTCTAGACTAGAATAGGCAATGGCTGAAGTAATCCGGCAGATTTCAAATGAATGGCCTTGACTATACTACAATTATCACACCTAGTGACATAGGCGGTGAGTTTCTTCTTCATCTTGGTCCACCAAAAAGGGGTTTTCAAATCTTGATACATTTTGCTACTACTCGGATGGACAAACAACTTGGATGAATGAGCTTCATCTAAAATTTAATTTCTATGTTCTCAGTCTTTCGGTACCACAAGTCGGTCCTCAAACCATAGCACACCTCTTTCATCCAACCTAAATGCTTGGTTTCCTATTCTTTCATCTTTTGCTTGATGTGGAACACACCCACATCTGTCTTCTGTAGTTCTATGATTTTGCTCTCAAGTGAGCAACTGACAGTGATATTGTGCAGCACAATAGGATGTAACAAATTAAATCCATCTTCTAACAAGGCTTCTAAGGTGTTACAATGAGATTTTCAACTAAGTGCATCTGCTACAAAATTGGCTTTTCTTGGATGGTAGTGCACTTCCAAATTATAGTCCTTGATTAGCTCTAACCATCGACATTGCCTCATGTTTAGCTCAGGTTGAGTGAAGATGTATTTGAGACTTTTGTGGTCAGTGTATATGTGACATATGTTTTCCAACAAATAATGTATCCGTATCTTCAAGGCATGAACAATTGTTGCGAGCTCTAAATCATGTGTAGGATAATTGACTTCATGCTTTCACAATTATCGGGAAGCATAGGCAATAACTCAGCCTTCTTGCATGATCACACACCTCAAACCTATACCTGATGCATCACAAAACACATCAAAAGGCTTTTCAATGTTGGATTGTGCTAAAACAGGAGCTATAGTTAATTAGGTCCATAAGGTATGAAAAGCAGCTTCACACTCTGGCATCTAATTAAACTTCTCATCCTTCTAGAGTAGTCTGGTCATCGGCTTAGCTATCTTGGAAAAATTAGGAATGAAACAACAATAGTAACCTGCTAACCCTGGAAAACTCTGAACTTCATGAACCAAAGTCGGGGCCTTCTAATCCATGACCTCTTGTACTTTGGATGGGTCTACCAAAATTCCATTTTCAGAGAAGATGTGACCCAAGAAAGGTACTTTGCTCAACCAGAATTCACATTTGCTAATTTTTTCATATAATTTATGCTCCCTCAACTTGGACAAAACAACTCTCAAATGCTCTACATGATCTTCCTAATTCTTTGAGTAAATCAAGATATCATTGATAAACATAACCATGAACTTGTCGAGCTTAAGCATGAATACCGAATTCATCAAATACATGAAATAGGCAGGACCATTTATTAGTCTAAAAGACATGACCAAATACTCATATAGCCCATACCTATTGGAGAAAGTTGTTTTAGGTACATCCTTTGGCCTTATCTTAATCTAATCATAGGCTGACCTCAAGTCAATCTTAGAGAATACATTTGCTTTTGATAGTTGATCGAACAAAATATCGATACAAGGCAAAGGATACTTATTCCTAATGGTTACAGCATTAAGCAGCCTATAATCCACACACATTCTCAAGGATTTGTCCTTCTTCTTTATAAATAAAGCTAGACAACCCCATGGAGATGAATTGGGTCGAATGAGACCTTTGTCCAAAAGTTCTTGTAACTAGATTTTAAGTTCAGCTAGCTCATTTAGTGGCATCCTATATGGTTTTCTTGAGATAGGTGCTGTACCTGGCACTAACTCAATCTTAAATTCCACATCCCTATCCAGTGGTAAACCCAACAACTCATCTGGAAATACATCAGGAAATTTGCAAACCACTAGAATATCATAGAGAGTAGTGGCTTGGATAGCACAAAACAAGTTTTATAGATCAAAACTTTGGGGAAGTGGTACTAGAAAAGCATTACTCCCCTTTGGTTCTCTCAACATAATTGTTCGAGTGGATGTGTTGATGAGAACTCCATGACCCCTCATCCAATTGATGCCTAAAATCACATCTATTGCTAGTCCTGGCAATATTATAAGATCCGTAGTGTACTCCCTCTCTTGTATAGAGATGAACACATCTCTCACTAATTAATTAGTAGAAATAGTGGCCCCAGCTGAACTTATACTATAACCACCCTTATCTACCTCAATTATCTTTTGATCATACTAAGATGCAAATACTTGCCTCATAAATGAATGCTTGGCTCATAAATGTTTGTTAACAAGAAACATACCGGTGGTCACAACTTCTCCCGTAGGAATTTCTTTAACTGTTGTATAATGCACGTATCTAGGACGTGCTTTTGGATTGGCCTATCTTTTATTACCCAGGTTTTGATTGCCATTCTTCTTGGGATGGGGACACTCCTTGGCCCAATCACCCAACTGATTGCAGTTGAAGCATGGCTAGTTGTTCCTTGGTCCTACTGAGCTTCCCTGGCCTACATTGCCCTTAGGTATGGTAATGGTGAATGCCCTGCGGAATGTCTTCTAAGGGTGATTGGCTTGAGCTTTTGGCTGAGGAGGCCTATACTTAGGCGTTGGTGGATGGAACTATGGCTTGGCTGCCACTAGAGCTCTAGACTGAGATAACCCTGAGGCACCTGCCTCAGCTGCTCTTTTGCGGCCCTTTGTTGCTGCGTGTAAGTTGTCCTAATTCTCCTAGGTTAATGCATCACTGACAAACTCATTATAGGTGGCACACCTTGAGTTGGCCATAGTCTTCATTAGTTTGGTGCCAAGGCCTCTCTTGAAGCTCTCTATTTTCTTTTCCTCTGTGTTGACAAACTCTGGGGCATATCTAGACAGATTGTTGAAAGCCTATGATAGAACCACCTAATTTATACAAGATCAAGTATGGTTGTCCCCGTTTAGCACGTTAACACGCACATACTTTCACTTATATAACCCGGTAGTTCGCCGAGTGTCACGGACCTCGGTAAATCAACATCATAACCAAGATCGCATGATTAGGCAAATACGCATCACATACATAGAGTTGCAGCAGAAATAATATTATAAATGGGTTCACAAATAATAGTACAAGTTTGGGTTTCAAAACTGGTTATTGGAAAATAACATGGCTTTTAAATGATTACATTAATATAAGTTCGAAATACATTGCTAGCATAAGTGACATCCTTTGATAAAAGCATATAGATGAGAAATGAATATAGAGTCACTAAGCCCACCGGCGGTTAGCCACCATCTTCAGCAGGACAAGAACTTCACCTGCTACATGGTGGGATAAACCCTGAGTACTTGAATGTACTTAGCTAGACTTACCCATCATAAACCAGATATAAAGTGACACCAAGGAGTATGCAAGGCATTATAGGTGGAGCTAGCTTGACAAAATTTTGCATAAAAGCCACTAGTTGAGCTATACATTTTATAATTCGATAACCAAGTTAATTATAGCTATTCATCTCTAGATTAGCACCTATACTAGAGCAATCATGTGATTAAGCTAATAAGCATTAGTAACCATATCCAGTGTAACATTTCCATATTCATCATAGCCATCAAATTCCATCAATTAATGCTATGTTGCTGTTGCTCTATCAAGTTCTCACTATCCAAGAGAGACAGAGACTCGAATCGATTCCAACTAGCTGGGGAGTTATTTCTAACACAAACCCAGACATACCTGCGCCAAGGTAGTCTTAGGTCACCTTCGGTACAACTCAGGTATAGTCATGGGTCCGATTAGTGCCGCACCCTTAGGGATACTACTAGTCTGCTAGGAAGTTCTGGCCTAGCCTACCCTTGGACTCATGCCAATGGCTCCCCACACATCCTTACTACCCCCACTGTGTGCACTTTCACTTATCGGGTCCTAGCCTGAGTTGAGCTACTCGGCTTCATGGTCTGAACGACTTATCCGGCCAACTAAGTACTAGGCATGACATGAGAACATATAGTGAATTGGTCCTTAACCAACATAGATGGGGATAAATAGGCACAAAGACCTCCATGCCTTGTTGCTTCTCTATCACAATCTCGCCTGGTCTCCTTTTGTTTATAAACACATGGCTATTTCCACGATAGCAAATATAGCCAACTATGCTTTGGTATCCACCTATATCTTGCAGGTGATAGGAAATAACCTGACTTCTCCCGGTCTAAGCATTGCTAAGCAAACATTCAATCTTGGACCAACATAGGGTTCAAGGTATATTTCGGGACAAGGTAGTTCTATGCATCAAGTGGTTCCAATCAACTCTTATAACCTAATGCATCAAACATAAAGGACTCAAGTGATATTTGTAAAAACATAGGAGGCTTTGAATGCTCTGGGGCTTGCTTAGGATTCGACACAAGTTAGTTTAGTTAGCTCACACCGTCTTCGTGATATCTTCGGTCCTAGCACTTGCTTAGTCCTTCCATCTTCGGGATAGGTCCACCAACACCGTCTTCTGATTCGACTCCAACATCACATCCTTCTCATGGTGCATCTAGCATATCTAGATGAGATGCAACAATGCAAGTGCATAAATGCGAAGAATGGCAATATGAGATACCTCACATTAAAGAATTCAAGATGAGCACAAGGTTACACCGAACATATATAAGCACTCCATGTTACTTAATTAAACATCCTACAACCTATCATGCTAGGATAGCAAGGAAGGTAGCACCAAGCATGACATAAGTTTTACAAGGTTTTAGGTATATTAGCTTAACACCATCAAAGGCATGAGCCACACTTAGCAACACACAAAGCAAAGCAAGGTGAAGCAAACAATTTTAGGTACAAACATAGATTCTGAACAGCAGCACCATAGTCTCTTGCTTTAATCATACCTAGAGTTCTAGGAATGAAAAAAGTGTGATTCAAGACTTTCTGGAAAGCTAATGCAATTATCTAAAACTTTGTTTTTAACACTAAAATCTGATTCAACAAATAACAAGGTCAAAATACATCATGAAGTAGAGCTTATACAACTAAGGACAGAAAATTGATATTAACTTTAGAAATGCATAACTGGAGTTCCAGACATTCAACAAACATGATTCTTAACTTTATGGAAAGCTTATTAAGTTATATATAACTTTATCATTATCAATTTAAGAGGATTCTATAGCTAACAAGGTCAAACAATACCAAGAATGCATCTCCGTCCAGATTTGGATAGAAATCTACCATTCCACTTTGAACAGCCTAGAGTTCTTGACCACCAAAAGTAGTGATCTCAGACATTTTAGAAATCTTAGAAAAAGCACTACAACTCTCCTATTATCACCAATACATGATTCCATGTTTAAATGAAACAAACAATACATTCATTCAGATTTGTCCAGAGGACATGGAAAAACCTGACAGCAAACTTCTAAAATCTATAACTCCTAAACCATATGGCCAAAAATCATGAAATTTTAGGACAAGCAATATAAGGAAATTATATACCACTTTTGTATTCACCATATTGACATAAAACATCTTTTGTTTCGCGAAGTTATCATCACAATAGAAAATGCACATGCAGCCATTTCAGAATGTACCAATTTGATATTTCACTTGTTTTGCTAACAAAGAGCATACACACATGATCCATTCAAGAACTTCAACCACCACTAACATTCTTAGCAACACTTTATTGAACACCAATCACTCAAAACATCACCAAATACAATTACATGCTTTATATACCATTATGCTTTTAGTAATCCTTTCTCCTAATAAACATATAGCCATATTATGGTTTCTTAGGTCACAATATCAACATGCAAGCGCAAGGGAACAATATTTCACATTTTTGCATATATAAATTATTTATAAACCATTTCTCAAGCAATAATCAAGTTAAATCAATAACTCAACCATACTGCATCTAATGAACATGAACTTTTTACCGCAACACACATATAGCATCAGTAGCCTACCATAAAAATTTCATAGCAATTGGAGCACCACAACTTTAGATATGAGAATAAAAAGCAAAAAAAACTAAAATTGCCTATTTAACAAGACTAAATCAAAACATTATAAAAATAGTACACAACTAGCATGTTTAATATTTTTATTAGCTAGATCATTTCATCACAAGATTAACACAACTAGAACAACCATTTTTTGACTTCTATAACTCAAGATATGCATCCGACAACTTAAAATGATTTTTAAAAGCACTTTGCAAGAATAAATAAAAACAGCAGAAACCTTCTACTAACACATATGATATTATGACTCTACTACATATATCTACTTGCAAGGATTTCAAAAAGTTCTCATTTGCTATTTTACGATTTTTCTATGATTTATTATGATTTTCCAAAGTTTTAGCCAAATAAATACAATAAAAGAAAACACAACTGCATCGAGGCCCCTGAACTTCCACGAAAATAAATTCCAATGAACAGGTCCTTCTCTATACTATTCCCCTAAGTCACGGCTGTTCATTTCACCCTGGTCTTTTCTTCTATTATTGTGCAAGGTCCCCCTTCATCTTCCTCAGCGAACAAAATAGAGCAGGGCATGGTAGGGGCGGCTTCGGGGTTGGCCGGCCTTGGCCAACAGGAGCTAGCAGCGACGGGGAGCACCCAGGGGCTAGAGCACACCCATGGGAGGCGGTGGCTTTCCTAGAGGTGCCTCGTAGAGGCTGGGCCATATGCACCAGCGCATAGTGACGAGAGTGGCTCCAATGGCTGGGCTGCCCCGACGGTCTCTCGCTCGGTCGAGGAGCACCGGTCGGAGAGGAGAAGGAGGCAGAGGCGGTGGTGCATGCAGCTAGGGTAGAGAAGGCCCGAAGTGGCCTAGCCACAGTGCCATGGTGGCAGGAGGCGAGTGGCTTCAGCGCTGGAGCGGCAGCAGCGCTGCTGGGAAGGCGACACGGGAGCAGGGAGATGGTTGCAGAGTAGGTTGCGGCGGCGGTGCTGTAGTGCTCAGGTGGGTGGAGGATAGGGAAGGGATCAGCAGTGATGGGCGTAGCTCTGCTCGGCCAGCAATGGCGGTCATGGCTGGTGTGTCCACGCTCTCGCGCGGAGCGAGGAAGGGAGCGAGCAGAGGTGAGGGCGAGCAAGTGAGGGAGAGGGGGAAGCTCGGGTGTCCACTTTGGAGGGCGTAGAGGCGCAACAGGAAGGTAGGCGCACGCGGCAGTGGTGCACGGCAAAGGTGGGGGCACGGCCGGTGCATGGAGGATGCGTCGGCATTTCCTCGGACAGGTGGCGAGCGACAGTCGAGGCAAGGTGGGAGCCAATTTTGGGCTAGTTATGGGCCGAATTGGGCCTTGGGCCCAAAAGCAAAGTTGAAGCCCACCTAAGGATCTACAAAACTCATTAATGAAGCCTAGCCATTAGAGCTCTCCATTAGCACCTAATTGAGCCCGAAGTTGATCGTGTCAGCGACTAATCGAGGATTAAGCCTTCCTCTGCTTGAGCTTGAATTACTTGGTCAAAACGTGGTCAAATTGATTTGAACTTTTTGTATGTCCTTCCCTAAAACATTTATTCCAACTTTTACTTTTGTCTCAACTTGAGGTGTTTAACAAATTTTAGAGAACGTGGAACGCCAATGTCAATGACGATGAATTCCAGACTTAGAATTATTTAGAGCCTAGAAACAGTAGTTGATTCCATATTGAGTCCTCTGTTTGAGCCACTTAGGAGTTGAATCAGGTCTTGGTCGAAAAATAAAGTTTGTTGTAATCCACTCAAACTTCAACTTTTATTAGAGGTCAAACTTCATATCTTGTACAAAAACCATTGCTTCATCTTGGTCAATGCAGCACCTCGTTAAACCCTAGAATTAGGGTTTTTGACCAATTGAGGAATTTTCTTGACATTTGCTCAACGCGAACCCTTCATGACTTTTGTTATAGAGTTCAATTATACTCATTTGGGCAAGGTAGCAAGGTTTGGTCGACATCTCATATTCCCATTTACTTAATAAAGCAATTCAATCAAGGTTATAACTTATCATTTCATGTGACTTCTTGGCTCCAAACTTCACTAAACTTTTCCACTGGTCAAGATGGATGCATGTTGATGTAATGTTCATGAAATAAGCATGTTTAACATTACTCATGCCTAATCTTAACCAGGGTCCACCTGTAAGCAAAGTGTATTGTCCGAATCCAAGTTGGGGCTCATTTTCATAGGTTTGACCTTAATACCTTCATCATTACTTCAAGATTATGAACTAGAGATTGTAATCCTTGCTTGACATATCCCACTTAAGTCCAATTTCACTACTTAACACATGCCTAACATGCGGGGTGTTATAGTCATGCATGTACTCGGTAAGGGTTTTGGTCCCTTGAGTAAGTCTCACAAACTCGGCGACTTTCATGAGCTTTAGCCCTAGGGGAATGTGATGTCCCCTAAAGGATAACTTGAACTATTCCTAGGTGATCTATGTGTTGGTAGGTATAGAGGATAGGAAATAGGTCCACCATATCCCTACTGATCATTGCAGTTGATGAGATGCATACTCAGCCTTCTAATGCTCCGTTACCCTCAACAGACAAAACTTTTGCTCTATTGTGTTCAGCCACTCATCCGCTTGGAGCGGTTCTTTGGCCTTTTTGAAGATAGGAGGCTTGGTGTCTTAGAAATCTTTGAATGAGCCATATTGATTCAGTTTGGGCCCATGATGTTGCTGATGGGCATGGGTGGTGTTCTGCGCAATGAGGCGCAGTGTATCCTCCATGGCTCTCTAATTTCCTAGAAATTGCGTGAAGAACTCATTCACAGAAGGTGACAGCGGTGGTGGTAAATCACCATCATTGCCACCCTGGCTAGTGCCTACCCTAGCATGGGTGTGAGTCATCTACAAAATTGCAACAATAAGTGATTATTAGTTGATGTCTAAGGATTGCAGATGAATTATGTAATCATGTCAAACTAAAATTACTGGAGAGAATCTTAGTTTATACAATAAAACAGAGGCACAGTAATTCATTCTCGCAACATAATATCACCAATCAGACCACTTGTTGTACTCGCAACACGCTAATCATGCATGTCGTATTTCACCAGTAAAACAAAACTAGAATTTTATCAAAGTTCAATCCATAATGACACAACATGCAAAGTGCCAATATTACATCGAAGTTAAGTCATGAATATTGAAATTCAACTACAAATCCATTACATAGATAGCAGGGACACAACTAGCTCATTGACTAGTCACTAAATGGCTCTACCCTTCAGCGTGCTCGCTATCAAGGTTAGAGATAACATTATCCTCAATCTATAGATCCACTTCTTCTTTCTCCCAACCGTCATCTTCATCTAACATCTCTGGATCTTCTTCTTCTTCATCAAGGAGTGGGTGTAGTTGGTTGTTCAGATAATGCACCTCATGCTGAAGATCAAACCTCTAGACATGGTCTTGCTACGCGGCTAAGGCTTCGGCTCTATTTCATGCTGCTTCTGCTAGGGCTACATAGTTGTTTGCTTAGATCCACTGGCGCATAGCTATGAGCGCCTCGGTATGAGCGGCCTCTAGCTACTCCCGTAGTCCTACTAACACTACCTGATCATCAGCTCTTGCCTCTTGGGTGGCCGCTCTCTACTGATCAACTTGCTCCATCTGAGTGTGGAGATTTTCCAATGCTACACAAGCTTGATCAGTTTCCCATCGAGCCTCATTTGTAGCCTTCTTGTGCTTGCGAACATACTTCCTTAGCTTCCGCTGCATAGCTTCAAATCTCATGAGCTTTATCCATGAAACTGGTGTAAGACTCCTTCCAGAAGTCCCAGGTATCCTGACGAGTATAGAACATCTTCACCACGTCGAACATTGCACTCATAGCAGGACTAGAACTATTTACCCGCTCATCCTCGTATTGCTGACATATCTGGCTCAGGACCTCAATAGCAACTACCTAGGCACCTTCCTAAGGGTTTTTCCTTTAGATTCTACCTTCCACTCATGCCATAGGGGTGCTTAGGTACGAGCTGGTATGGTAAGCTACACCTCATACCATGGTTGTCCCTCCAGGTATTCTTCATTCTAGAAATAGAGGGGAGGTTCGGTATATCCCACAAAATGTAGGACCCTCCAAAGTAGGGTAGGGGTACCAAACATCTCTAGGAAGGTCTCACTCCTAGCTAATACTGCCATCTATACCAACAAAATGGTGCAACTCTCGTGAGAACAATGTTATTATAGAAAAGAGTTACTTAACTGAATAAGATACTTATAAGGGGAGGAACAATGCAAGTGTGTAATGAATGATTGATCATGATGCATGTATGTTTCATACGTCCTCACAAACTTAGGAAAATTAAACTTCTAATGACATACGTGGTGGCATACATGTGTTCTATCATATATAACGTAGCAAGTCGGGTTACACATTTTGTTGTTAGTGTACCTGCACAAGAATTTCATTTCAGCCCAACTCCACAAGTATATATGTAGAAAATAAAATCTAGGCTCTAGGTTGCAAGCTAAATACTTCCATATATATACCCATATATATACGGAAGTATCAAAGCTACCCAAAAGTAAATACATCCCATATATACATGTAAATATGCATATGCAGTCGTATCAAAGTTAACCCACAATTAAATACCTCCGTATATATATGAGACATATATATACTTTAGTATCAAAGATAACTCTCCCCATTAGACCGCACACTCACATCTTGCGGTCATGCCACTATGATGATGAGTGGCATCTTACCTTGGGCGTAGAGGCATTTGATCCATACATTACTACTCAAGTGAATGGCATCCATATAATAGCATGTCGTATGGACAATGAAAATAAAAAACCCCAAGTTAGTACTTATTTAGCCACCTGAAATCCTTAACAGGTCATAAAGGAAGTGATCACTGACACACTCTAGATTCAAACTTTATTTTTAAACACCTATACATATATCTATAAGTTGCTAAAAACTGGTTTTGGGAAACAAAAACCTTTGTATTAAATACAAATGTGGCAATTAATGTTGAATCTTGCTTTGATACTAGCTGTAGTGGAACCATCCAATTTATAAGAGCACAAGTACAATCGCAGCCCGCAAGCGGTCGCACTATCATACTTGAGCCCATATAAACCCGATAGTCCGTCGAGTACTACGAAGGGTCTCGATTCAACCAACATACAACCAAGACCATACATGATTCAACATACATGTCACACATTACGTAAAGTTCATAAATATAGTTCCATACATCAGAGTATAATTAAAAGTTATTACAAACTGAGTTCAGGTAAAATAGCTGCGGAAGCAAATAAGTTTGAAACCAACATCTGTCATCATTGTTCAAATACGGTGTCTACACATGATCATAGTTCCACAAAAGCATAAGAGAGGGATTATCAAGAGACACCTTGCCCAGGGCCCTACTCCTCGTCCACGGTGGGACAGAAGTAGTTCTTACAGTAGCCATGATACATTGTATTATCTACAACAAGTGGGAATAAAACCTTGAGTATGAAAAGGTACTTAGTTAGACTTACCCATCATAAACTAAAAATAAAGTGACTCCAAGGATCATGCAAGGCTTTATAAGTGGAGCTAGCTTGACAACATTTTGCATAAAAAGCCACTAATTCAACTATACCTTTTATAATTTGGTCATCAAGTTAATTATAGCTATTCATCTCTAGATTAGCAACTAACCTATGCCAAACATGTGGTATATCATTTAGTAGCATACAGTAGTAACCATAGCCGGTGTAGTAATTCCATGTTCATCATAACCATCATTCCATAACACACTTACTATGATGTTGGGGCTAGCCAAGTTTATCACTATCCGAGAGCGACGGCGATTCGAATTGATTTCAACCAGCTGGGAATTTATTCCAAACACAAACCTAGGTAGACCAGATCAATGGTCACCTTATGTCACCTTTAGTACAACTCAGGTCCATATTTCATGGGTTCGATCAGCGCTGCATAATCAGGGATGACTAGCTTCTAGGACATTTAGGCCTGGCCTACCCTTGGGCTCACATCTGCTCCCTACACATCCTTACTACCATCTAGAGTGCGCACGCTTATAGAACAGGGCTCGGCCTGAGTTGAGCTACTTGGCTTCGTGGTCGAAATGAGTTATTCGGCCAGCTAGGTGAGAGGCATGCGTTCAATCTCGATAGAAGCGCCAACAATGGTACGATACTTAATCGGCATAGACAGAATCACATGAGCCAACCTACACATAGACTCTATCTGACCTCTAGTTATATTACCCCATGGTTCTTTATCACGATAACAAATATAACCAACCATGCTCCGGTATCCACCTATATCTCGCAGGTGATAGAAAATCATCCGACTTCTATCGGTCTAAGCATGGCTAAGCATATATTCGATACTACACATACATAGGGTCAAAAGTATGTTTATCTATATAAGGTAGTTCTATGCATCAAGTGTTTCTAATTCAACTCTTATAACCTAATGCATCAAACATAAAGAACTCAAGTGATATTTTGTAAAACATGGAAGACTTAGAATGCTCTAGGGCATGCCTTTGATAAAAGATGTTGGCCTATGGTCTAGGCACTCAGCTAAGTCCTTAAGAGTTTGCTCATCTCCTTCTTGAGCTATGGCCTGAGGTGCCTCCTATTATTCCTCTAGCTCTTCTTCGAACTCCAACAGAGTTATCCCTTCGAACGATCCTATATGCATATGCATGAAATAAGATATCATGAATGCATATATAATGACACGTATAATGTGATATGATGTGATGAATACATCCTCATAAGTGTTCTCAATACCATTGCATTAAGGTGATAACAAGTTATATTTTTTTACTGACTAGGTGCATATCTCTTCTCTAGTAATATAAACAAACACTTATGTAAATCATTCTCTGGACTACAAATACAGCAGCCACTTGTTTTGACCATAACTAGAGTTATACACATCAAAATAATATTGTTGTGGACATTATGGAAAGCTTATGAGATTGCCTCCAACTTTATATCAATCAGCTTAATGTGATTCAGCAGTTATCTAGGTGAAACAATTTAGTTTTTCAGATCTATCAAGAAAGCAAGCATTTCTAACAATAGAATTCTAACAGCTATAATTCTCAAATCATATGGCCAATGACTATGAAAATTTAACACCAGGTAGATAAGTAAGTTATCTACAACTTTGTTATTAAGTTTTACATAAAAGACCATTATCATCATGAAACCATCACCACAATAGAAACTATACATGCAGCCATCTAGTTGAATCATAAAGCAATAATTAACTAGTTGCATACAACCAATTACTTCTAAGCTTAACTAATAACATCAACAGATCATATGCATCATACACACCACATAAAACATCTTGGTTAAGCCTAACTAATTTATTTATATTCACTTATTAATTTCCTTAGATAATAAGGTGATTTACAGAGTAAATATTTCCAGTCCTCAACAAATTCCAATAAAATTATAGTAGGCTACACATGACCCTAATAGTCTCCTGCACAAGTTTCATGCCATTTGGATAAGCATAGCCACCTCTACAAAAATGACAATTTACATATGCTTATTTTAGCAAAAATAGTTTACATAGTGAAAAGTGTCAAACAATAGATTTAATATTTTTCTTACTTTTCTCCTAGCATGAGAATACTATGTAAAAATTTGCATGATCATATGTTATGTATTTTTACCCCATTTATTTTCACTAGAAACTAGCAATTAATTAAGATTAAATAAGAAGAACATATTTCAAATATTCTTACTATAGGTTTAATATTTTTGCTAGCTAGAGCATGTCAACATAAGACCAGCAAAATTGGAATCACAATTTTATCACTTTCCTAGCTCAAGTTATGCATTTTACAAGATATAAACTACTTTAAAAAGCACTTATCTTGTTCAATTTAATTCTCCTAGAAAAATACCCTAAATAGTATATTTCATATTTTTATCAAATAGTACACTTCATGATGAATCCAACAAAATTTTGTTCACCCCATTTGGATACTCCTAGCTCTAGATATGAATTTTTGAATTTGTACTCAAATCTGTGAAATTAATTCAAAAACCAACTAAACCCTAAATGCTATGTACACCCGGTCTATGCACCATAGAGGTGCTGACGACTAGGCCCCATGGGTCAACCTAGCCCCACTCTAGTGCACCCGTTGGTACCCTTGGTTGGCTCAGAGGATCACCGGATCTAGCTCGTCGGCGAGCATGGTAGCTCGGCGGTGGTGCGCAGTGGTGCTTTGGCCATCCCCGGTGACGGCATGGCTAGGCAAGCATGGCTATGACCTCTACAAACCCTAACGAAGCTCTATGGCATGGATTAGGCCAAGGTGGGGCAGCGACGAAGCTTGGCCACATGCATGGTGGCATGGCGGCACGAGCATGGTGGTGGCACGGTGATGTTCTAGTGGAAAAGGTGACGCAAGCGTGCATCCATCTTCCTCGCGAGCTTCATTATCCTAAGGCTAAACCCTAATGCCTAACTTCAAGAGAGAACGGCGATCAGACAGGCGTGGCCATGGTGACAAGCGTAGTGGTGACGCTCTTGGCTCACAGCGGTGCGGCTCATGTTCCGGCACCGCGACATGGTAGCGACTCAACAAGCTATGGCTATAGCTTCTAGGACCTACGATGAAGATGATTCAAGAGAGAGAGAGAGAGATTGGAGGAGCACTGGATAGGGCTGGCCATGGTACCTTAGAGCTCAGCGGCGCTCCATGGCCATGGCGTCGATGGTAACAGTCCATAGGCCTTTACCTAGGCTCGATGGACATGGATAACAAGTCGGCGAGGTGGAGGAGGTGATGGCCAATCCATGTACGTGAGCAATTGCACAATGGCGCGATGGTGTTGGCGTGCGAGCTCGGTAGAGGTGCAGTGGGCACAACGTGGTGCTCAGCTTGCTCTGGTGGGTGACAGAGAGGTAGAGAGAGGGCGAGAAAGTGAGAGTGAGTGAGCGTGGCGGCTTCACCCCCCTTTTCTTCACCTACTGGCCTGACCAACCGGGCCGACACTGGCGTGCTACCACCATGCGCCGTGTGCAGCCTGGGCGTGGTTGGCCATGACGGCCGGCGATTTGAATTAGCTAAGTCTGATTTAGTTGACTGATAGCGCTACTTCGTGCCTCTATATCTACTAATCTAGTTCGAGTTAGCAAAATTGGTATTAGTGAAAGTTGTAGAGCTACATGAGTACTATAAGATTGATTAAAGGAGTTTTGTCTAAATCACCATGGTTTTCAAACTATAAGGCTTCAAAGTGGGCTACATTGAAACTAAAAATAGCTTTAAGACAGTGAAATTTCAAGTTTTGAAAATAGCATTTTGTTGATACTTCTGAGCTCCATTTGACCATGTTAGACACTAAATTAGCTCACGACCCTTAAATAAAGTTTGTTACCCATGATGTGAACTACAACTTTTATTTAGGTCACATACCCATGCAAACATCCTAAGCTACTGTTCAACTTTGGTCAAATTAGTATCATGAAAATGGTATTTCAAATGAAACCAACACTTAGAAGCAAATTTGGTCTATGTCATGAATACAAAAAATGTTCCATTTAGCAACCTAGATGTGTCTAAGGTTTTTTCATGGCCTCACAACTATTTCATACATTGGCCATACATGATTACATGTATATGCATATATCTAATCAACATCACATGTGAGAATGTATAAAGAATGAAATGAAATTTCATATGCTCATGCTCATGAATGAATGAATGATGCTTGTGCTCATGAAATGCAAGTGCCAAATGCCATTCTTAACACTAGGGTGTTACATGGACTTTTTTGTGTATGCGATAAAATTTGAATAGCTATGTGGCACCTCTTTTAGGCATTAGATCGATGCGAGACTTTATCGGATGAATTATGTTATGCATGTTTACCATACCATAGATCAGAAAGAGAACCAAAAGGAAACCTACAGGCCAAACCAACCAATAGGGGCTAGAAACCGGCTACCAAATGACCAAAGGACCAGATCTACACCATGCTCAATAGAGTTTAACCCACATAATACAAAGTTGAACAAAAGTAAACAGACATGCAGAGGGCCAAAAAAGACACCCCTGCCCCTCAATATTGCGGTAGCAGCAAAGATCCTAGGCAATTAATATGGGTGTTTTGGTGTTTTTTAACTATTGTAGTCTCTTTTAGTCACCTAAACCAAACACCCTAGGATCTTTGCTGTTAAATTTTAGTCCTATGTTCACTTGTTCTTGAAGTCATTAGCAGAGGAGTAAATAAAGTTCCATTTGATGTTATGTCATGTTGCATTTGATGTATCTTCCTTATGTTGGGAGTTGGGAGTTTCTTACATGTTAGACACATCCAAACAAGGAAAAAAAACTATGGAGGAAATTGTCAGATGCGACCAAATGTACAGAGGTGGACTTTCTTACGTGTGCAATAGCATCTCAACACCAATGGCTACTTAGCTCTGTATTAGACTGAGGTGAGACTTGCTCCTCACTATAAGGTTCTTGCATGTTCAACAAAGATTGACAAAGACACCAAGGCAACAAAAAACAAACAGAAATCAAACGACCTGAGCTACACCACACTCAACATAGTTCAACCCACCTAATACAAAGTACCACCCCACGACCAAGGAGCAATGAGACATTTACATGGTTTGGCGATGCAGCTTGGCCATGTCACGTCAATGCGAGTGTCCCTGCTGCAATAGGCTACTGACGCCACCCATGCGCATGCGTCTATGTAGGAATGCAGGAGCACACAAGTAGTCACGACAGTCGAGGGGCACACTAAAGGCTGAAGACTGATGAGTTACACACTGAAGACTAAAGCAGCCACAAAAATAAGATGAGTTGGGTTCAACATAGATCAAAGCCACTCATGACTACTACTACTACTGAACTAGGGGTTATTTGGTAGCCGGTTTCTTGCCCCTGTTGGTTGGTTTTGCCTGTAGGTTTCTTCCTAGTTCTCTTTTTGATTTGTAGTGTGGTAAACATGCATACAAAATTCATCTGATCTAGTCTCGCATTGATCTAATGCCTAATGGAGGAGCCACAAAGCTATTCAAATTTTACTACACATGAAAGAAAGTCTGAGCATTGTAAATCTGACCGGGCCGAACACATCGCATGTTATACAGGGAAACTTGTTTCATAGTAGTACTTTCGTTGAATAAGGAAACAAATATAATTGAAACAAAACAAAAAAGCAAAAGCAACATGAAATCAAAAGCTGTAGAATACACTATATTTGAGGACAAATTTTGAATGCCAGAATACACTATATTTTAGAGAGTGAAAGGACTAGTCTCTTATTCTAAATTCCCATTCAAAAAAGGATTTCTTGATGAAGCCTACAGTCCTCGCTGCAATACATAGCTCTTACTTCCCATCCGTCTGCATCACCACAAGCGTTGCCTATGTAAGGAAGATCGCTGTGCACCTACGTCAGCGGCGGCAGCGACACCGTACCCACGTCATATTGTAGATCACCTTAATGGTCGGGCGATGGCACAGCACACACCCCTTGTTGCTTAGCCACCTACTCGTTGGTCCACCACTGCTGCCCACGATTCTTCCTCGCCCTCGACCCGTCTCATGCACCGTCTCATAGTGTTGTCATCGCTGGCATCACCATTGTGCCTATAGAGCAATATGGTGACCAGATAGGCCGCCAGATTGTACCCACCATCGGTGGCACTGGTGAGATCGTCGAGGCATGGCTAGGGGCTATGCTTTTCCATGAATACGGTTTGTATCCCGGTGAAGAAGCAAGCCTCTAGGTTGCCGACTTGGGTCAGGCTAGCAAGGAGGGTGCAGTAGTTGATGGGGTCGGCTCCTGTCATCCCACATCTGACCCAATCCAGTGCTAGACATTGACCGATGGCGGGGTCATCGCAAATACGGTGCATGGATGAACAAGTCGCTCATTGGCTGCGGAGGTCATCCATGGGCTGATCTAAGGTCGCAGCGAGGTGGTCGACGATCTCAATTTGCACGTTAGTAGGGAGCGCCGTCAGCAACATGATTGTCGGCGAGGATGGAGCTCTGGAGAGGTAGAGTGGCACGACCTATGTTGATTGAGGGGAGGTGGCCAAGTGGTGGTTATAGTAGGAGTTCTCTAAATACCCTCTATGAACTACTGTGCGAACTTGCAATGATGACACAATTCAGATTATCGGGTGGGCAGGCGACCGGGTGCATTGAGTGTACACTGTTTCCAATCCTAGGAGTCAAAACATAAAACGGGGGATGCCAACCAACTACGAAGCCTCCATTGTCGTGTCCTATGGGAGAGCAACCATTCAGATCTCCTCTTTAACCATCATCGCATCCTATGGGAGAGCAACCATTCAGCTCTCCTCTTTAAAATGACCAGTATGTTGTATAGAGCACCACCTACTAGGGTATTCTCTCATACATACGTACCTATACACATCACATCACCTCCTCCGATCTCTACTCACTAGCCGATCCCTACTCACCAGCAGTGTGTAGAGCGAGCAATGGGGCACTGGTCATCTGGCAAGTATTCCACCGACTACAAAGACAAGGATGACAAGGAGGTGAATCAACTGATGCCGAGCCCTGAGCGCGAGGAGGAGCCCACCAAAGACGATGGGGAGCCCACCAAAGATGACAAGGAGCCCGCCAACGATGAGGAGGATGATGTAGGTGGTAGAGGAGGAGGAGAAGGAGGAGGCGCCGGCAAAGGAGGTGGACAATATCACCGAGACCATTCTATGGGGGTCGCCCCTATGCTATGCAACAAGAAGCGCAGGCTCAACCCTCCATCCCCCAACATGATCGTGGAGGACAAGGATAACTCCTCATCAGAGTAGGATGACGAGGAGGGCGGCGACAACAGCGATGGCAGGGGTAGCGACATTGATCAGTAGGTTTAGTTAATTAGTACAGTAGCAGTAGGTCTAGTACTAACTAGTAGTAGTACAATGGTGGGTGCGTTGTAGTGCACTTTTGGTCTATTTCGAATGGCCTCATGTACTCAGATAAATATTAGGAATTAGGAATCAATATAATGGTGGTTTTAACTATTTTTGAGTGCTTTTCATGTATTTTGGAATGTGCTTTTGATGAGGGCACATAGGTAATGGTTTTCTTTGAATAGTGAATAGCATTGCGACAAAATGAACAAGCTGATATAAACATTGAATAAACAAGCGCACTGCCAATTATAGATTGAGATACATCAGCGTTATTGACATTCAGATACATACCACAATTAACTAAGTTCAAACCATTGCCTAACCCATCTAATTGTGTTTCTGTTTCTGCACCATTTTTTGCATGTCTGGCCTATGGCAAAACGAGGGGCAGACTGTCCTTTAGTTGTTGATTTTGCATGTCCAAGATAAAAGAGCTGGCCGAACACCTAATAATGGTCTGGCCTCGTCTAATACAACATGGTCAAACTGTGCTTTGGTGGCATAAAAGATTAGGCACCTATTCCTAGGTTCATTTTGTAGAGCTAGGCATGGCTACATGCATAATAAGAGGAGAGCAGTGCTACTAGAAAGATAACATAACATCAAACTAGACTTCATATATATATGTGGAGTATAGCAATGATACGAGTTCAGACTACATAACCATGCCGTCATCGACCATAATAAGAGGACAAACATGCCACACTAGCCATACAACTACTACATAAACATACTAGTTCTAACTACAGATGATTAACATGACTTCATAGTAGTAATGAGCACCAGGCAGCATACTCGTTGTAACTACAAATGTTTACATGACTTGATACTACTAATTAATTTAATGAGTGGTGCCATCGCACAGCTTTAAGCAAGTCATGCAACAAGGGTACCAACAGGCATGATCAAAATCCAATGCCTGCAAGGTAAACCTACCTAGGTTGAAACTAGCAAACCTCTCTGCCACGTCAAACCATAGGTCACTTCACCCGCTCCTAGCGTGGGGTGCCAGGACCCAATCTGGCAAAGGCAAGTTGGACCACGATGGGGCCACCTTTGTAGAGCCCTTAGACATGTCCTCGGTGGATGATGAGGAAGACCGCAACATTACAAGAGACCTACTCCCACCTTAGGGCTCTCGGAGCAGATTTGGCGATGGTGAGCTCAACCACGATGGTGCCACTAACGATGGCTAGGTGGACCACACATAGAGCGGTGGTGGTGAGTGAACCACCAGTGCCGGTGGCGTCAACATCATCATTGTGGGCAACAAGGAGACCATTGCCAACCTAGGGGATGGCATGTGGGACCACGATGGTGCCTACGACGATGGCGAGGTGGACCGCACTAGGAGTGTGGGTGGCGAGCGAACCACTAGTGTCGGTGGTGTCAACATTCTCATTGTGGGTGACTGGGAGACAAATGGCAGCCTAGGAGATGGTGTGCAGGAGTGCGACGGGTACCAACAGTCAAGAAGGGTATGAATAGGCATCGAAGCGGGGTGCACCAGTGCATTGGAGGAAGCGTGGACTAGAGCCCGACCATGGTTCCTTGATGAGGACCTAGAGCGCTTCATGGGGACGACCTTCATGGGAACCGATGGAGAGGTGGAGGTGGGGACTTTGCGAGGCAGTGCAAGGCCAGGGCTTTTAGCAATGCAAGGGGGGAGTGAGGCTAGGCTTTGTACTCACAAGGATGTCAGGGCTAGAATAGGCTTCTGACGTGACCGCATGATGTTCATCATTACTAGTACTATCCGAGTAGTGAATATTTTAGATGGTTAGACCTTCTATCATCCGGTGAAGTATATAGTGCAGTCCATTCCAAGTAGTTGCAGGCTCACGGCAGCCAAGGGGCAATAGCTAGCTAGAGATGGCTACATGGTTTCATAGGTTCTGATCATATGCATGCCCTCGGCTATGTTTGAAGCTGCCGCTTTAGGAATCCAATATTGTACTACTTCATGCATGCAGCCACAGACGGTGTAGCTCCTGTTTGTAGCATAGCCGATCAAGCAAAAGTTCTACTCATAGCTAAGTACAAGAGTTACATGTTTGGCCCATTCAAATTTACGCTGCTCGGACTATCAAGCGAACATACAGTTTACAAGAAGTAGGTAAACGTCATTTTGTCTAATATCATAAAGGGATGTGGTCAGGGGAAATGTTGTGAGCAAGAAGGTTGGGAAAATGCAAATGGGTGAGGGAAGGGGGAAGCTAGAAGGTAGTCGATTGATGCAATGCTATCAGATGAGGGAAGGGGACGAGAGTGAAGCGAATGCGACAAGAAAGGTGGACACAAGAAGTGAATCGAGAGAAAGAGCTTTTGACCACCATGACATGCTTGACACCTAAATGCCTGGTGCGGTTGGGATAGGTCTTTTATGTACTTATATCACTCTAATCCAAGCAGTCACAATAGTCGAGGGGCAGACTGATTACTACTCCGTACAACACTTTATTATGTCATATGAGATCAAATACTCAACGGGCAGACTTTCTTGCATTCGTAGTAAAAGTCAATAGCTATGGCTCCTCCATTCTATAGTAGACCGAGGCAAGACTTGTTCAGATGAACTCCTTGCTCCATGGTTGTTTCAAGGTCAACAAATTTTATCAAAGACATGAGTTGGCATCAACAGAGATCAAAGGCACTCATGAATGTTTAGCATATTATAGATTAGATCAAAGACAACTAGAAAGAAATGTGTAGCAAAAAGCAATCAATAGGGGCTACAAACCAGCTACAAAATGACCAAAGGACCTAAGCTACACCACGCTCAACAGATTTTAACCCACCTAATACAAAGTTCAACAAAAGTTAACACCAACACGCAAATAAGACTTCACATATTTGCAAGGGCATCCCACAGATCAAACCTATTCATGACTATGGATACGTCCCACAGATAGGGTCAAGGCTGGCATGCAGGATTAGCTCCACATCCACCTTTGCTAAGAAGGCGTTTGCGGCCGGCTCGAACTCTTGACCAGATTGGCGATGTCATCATCCTTTGAACCCAGTGAAAAACCCTGCTCTGCCACCCGGACGTTCACCACTATGCCAACTAAAGCTGGGCAGTAGCTAGCGCCATGGTAGCCCCCTGATGAATGGCTTCGGTCACCACGGCTCGAAGGCAGACTGGCAGAGCTCGGAGGCACTCCTCTATGGTGACTAGATTATTCATTGTTTCTAGGGGGAAGGCCACATCAAAGGTGGCTTGCGTGCATAGCAAAAGGGTCTAGACCCATGTCCTCAGTTCCATAAGAAGGTTCATCATGTTATGGGCCTTCTCCTTGACCATTGCCTAGTTGGCTCATGCTTGGGTGGCCTCATTCTTGGAAACTTGAAGTGCGTCGCACACGGTGTCTAGCTCACCGCGTAGCATCTCGACGTTTAGCCTGGATGTTGACAACAACACTTGGACCTTGCGATAATCCTTCAATAATTGATGGTAGTCTACGTTGTCTGAGTATTCGCGCTCTTCTAATGATTTGCCCACATCAGAACCAGAGGGCTATGCGGGGACACATGGGCTCGTTGGTGGTGAGCGGCGATGGGACAACTCTCCAGCAACATCTGGGGGAAGCCCCACAACTGGGGATGGCGCCATCATGAAGAAAGCGCTGCACAATACAAGCCAAGTTCAAGCCCATATAGGATAAGGGGGAGAGCGATTGGATTGAGAATGCAAACAACTTATACCGAATCGTGGGTGGCTGCCCCCATCGGTGGATGCCTCGCGGGGACACTTTCCAAGCATGACCATGGATCAAGAATCAGGCTCTAGGGCTGACGAGGCTTAGGACACCATCATGCCCATGTTCACTTGTTGAGAAAGTAGGCACATTCCAAATACTAGTTAAATTAAATAGCATGAACACATACTAGCTAGTGTGAGCATTGCTCGCATATTATAGTTAAATGAAGATAAATGACACTAATCCAAGGTAGAAGTTCTGGATCAAAAGCCAGTCTTCCATGCCATGGTGTGGGCATGCAGAGACATACTCTTGCATTCGTTCCCAAGCTTTGGGAATCGATTCATCTGCTAGTTGTTGAAAACTAGAGATTTTATTGCACAGAGCATTAGTCTTCCCCATTGGGAAAAACTTAACTAGGAAAGCATTGGAACACTTATCCTAGGTATCTACAGTGTTGCGATTAAAGTAAAACCATTGCTTAGCCTTTCCTAACAAGGAGAAGGGGAAAAGGCAAAGACGTATAGCCACTTGGCTCACTCCCTTAATGGTGAATGTGCTACAAATCTCCAAGAAATGTTGGAGGTGAGCATTTGCATCCTCGTGGGCTTTCCCACAGAATGGACTAGCTTGAACCATCATAGTTAATGCTGGCATAAACTCAAAGTTAGTGTCCCCATTGATAACATTGGATCCGTTGGCCACATTAGCAGCCAAGGGTGCAGAAAAATCACAAATGGACTTGTTGCCCATGATTGTGTGGGGTAGTGATAGGATATGAGAAAAAAGGATAAACTACTAAAGATAACTAAAAACCTAGCTAGCGAATCTAGCAGTACAAATCTGAGGCCAGTTGCCTTCCCCGGCAATGGCGCCAGAAATGCTTGTTGATATTTCTTAACAACTATTGGAGGATTTCACAAGCGCACAGAACTATCGCATAGCACTTCGCTCGGTGAGTACCGAGTGTCGAATTTATATTTTTCCCATAGGAAGGCGGTAGGCTAGAATTTATAATTGGACTAGGATTTGCTAGAGGAAAGCTTTAAGTTGATCCAAGGTAGATGAACGTTAGTGAAAAGGATGGGTGTGAACTACCTAAACTTACTACTAAATATGAGCTAACCAGAGATAGCTAGGTGGGAGAGTGAGAGACATATCTTTCTAGTAACTAAGGGTAAACAAATAACTATGAGAAATGCGATAGTACTTCAGGGCACAGCCCACCTACCCACTAGGAGAGTTAAATAGACAAGGTCTGCCATGAGCCCTATGATTTAATAACTAGACCTATCATGGTGGAATACAGAGGATGGACAAGATTGTCACCACTTAGCACCTACCACAATCTATCCAGAGGCCTAGCCGTATCCATAGGTAATCTATAGCCTAAGCACCACGCTTAATATAAAGGCTTACTACTTCAATCCGAGCTCCGATGAAATGAGATCAAAGCACCCTAACCAAATAGTGGAACCGGAACTAACGAAATACTACTAATGATTAGATAACCTATACTACTAATGCCAAACAATAAGCACCTAAGCTCACTAATGATGAACACTAATGACTAAGTACTTAAAGTAAAGCATGCAATACTAGAATAAAGTACTGAAATAAATATTGAATAAAGTAATGCAGAAATGAAAGAAATACAAAGGAGTTATACTACATCTAGAAGACTCTTCTGGACTCCAAGAAGCTCCGCTCTTGCTCTACTCCACTACTAGACTACTACTCTATAGCTAAAGCTAAGCTAGAGAAGCTTGGAGAGCTTAGAAATGACTAGAACTGAATGGGACATCTTCCACCGAGCTCCACTCCCCCTATTTATAGTGTAGAGTGAGGGGAGGGGTATTTGTAGGCAGTAGGGAGGTCGGTGGCCACTGAGGGGCGGCGGGTGATGGCATAGGTGCGCTGACCGGCCCTTGGATGCACCGCCTTAGCATCCAAGGGTGCTAGTTGGCTCCCAATGGTGGTTGTGAAGCTATCATGTGGTGAAACTTGGCAGGTACGTCAGTTGGTAAGTCGATGGAGAGCTCCAAGTGTATGACAATGGGCCCATCAATCCATCGTGAGTTAATCTTGGCCCTTGATCAAACCGACTTAAATGGAGGCTTCCCATTGACTAAGGAGTGGCTCCCATGGATCACTAACGTGGCATGGCCACAGGTGGGGCCGAGCGGTGCCCTTGTGGGCCTAGGTGGCCCTGCCATGTCCACTTGCTCCTATGGTCCATGTTTGTCACCATTTTGACCAAAATTTGCCACTTTTCCTACATACAAATAATTCTCCAAATACAAGTGGAAATAGGTGAAATTTAAACATAATTCTTCATATGTGATGATGATTTTCCATACTTTTGGGTGGAATGTTGATGTCAAAATGGGTGTTAGTGACCGTTAACAAGCTCCTCCAAGCTACCCTTTGTTGTCCTCAGCAAAGATGCCTGTATATATATCTGACTATAGCTAAGACTAACTCTACTCTTGTGCACTTTGGGATGCTGCTTAGACGATAGAGCAACGACAATAGATAACTCTACTGACGTGACTACGGTCCTACAATTTAAGAACCTGCTTAATTTGGGATGGACTACAAAGGATAGACGGGGCTGTCACCTCCCACTGCTACCATACAACCAAAGAACAAGATGTACTCACAGGTAGAGCATCGTATAAGCACCATGCTTACACGCGGCTCAGCTACTTAACCCAACCATGGTAAACTAGCAGGCTAAGTGCTCTATGAACCCGGACACAAAAGTAATGATAACCTCAACTAAGCAAGATACATATTAAAAGTAAGCATAGCCATGTAGATAGGAAAATGATGAATTGATAATAAGTCTTACAAGATGTAGAAGTGAAGATACAAGGCTTTGTCGAGCCTCCAAGACTAGATCAGGAACTTGAGCATGAGCCCAACTCGACCCTCACTCCCGAGCTACTAATCTACTACATTGGAGAGTCTAGACCTAATCCTCCTAGTGTATCTTCATCTTTGAATGAAAGGTATGAATCAGGGTTTCAGGGATGGCCTAAGGGAGGGGGTAGGGGCTGGTATATATAGGATGGAGCATCCATTATGAGCCCTTGGATCAAACTAACTTAAAGGATGGCATAGATGCATCCTAGGAGGCAGTGGAGAACCGATATTGTGATGCGGAGGCTGACAGTGGGCCCTAGGGGCCGGGCGACTTGCAGGTGGGGCCGAGCGGCCGCACATGGTAGCCACCTACCCTTCGCTTTGGTGGTTTGTGTTCTAGAGTCTTCTAGAGTCTTTCAACATCGGTTTTGCTGTGGATAAACGTGATTTGCTTTGATGAATAGGCACTCCTTGATGATTTTCTAAGTGAATCCTCCTATAAACACAGATTCACCAAAACTTGTTGAATTTATTAGTTTAAAGCACTAGACCTATGTTGGTGATCCTTTTTATGCATTGATATAAGTTATATTGATGGTTTATGATGAACATTAACTACCATCAACAAGCTCCCCACACTTAACCTTTGCTAGTCCCTGAGCAAAGCCAAACTCAGTAATGGATCAAGAGTTGCTATAATGCTTTCACTCCTCAAAAGTACACAGGTGTTCAATCAAAAATTCTTCTCCGAATTAGAATAAACTGATCTGACTTTCAAACTTACCCATATTACCTTCAACCATGGGGCTTCTTAGCCTTCACTTGGGTCTTGAGCAATGGAAAGACAAAATGATCAAGTCAAGCACTATGTCTCAAGGTCTTTGTTCCACCATTGTTCTAAAGTTTTTATAAGTTTTCAAAATAAAACTCAAAGATTCCATTGTATGACACTCTTAAGTCTCTTAATATATATGGTATTTGTGGATCCTCACCAAGGCAATAAAGATGTTATGCCTTTTCTCTTCCTACCACTAAGGCTTATGTGGAGCTCATAGGTAGGGAGAAAGCTAGATCATACTTGCAATACATATATTGTAAAGTCAAACCTTGGATCCAAAGAGAGTTAAGTCATATAATCAAATCAAGATGTGCATGTGTGTGGATGTATATGGTGGATATATGTATGGTGGCTAACCTAATTCTACTATGCTTCTTGGAAACATATCTCTCTTTTGAAATTTGGAAACATTTGCTAGAGAGCAGGGGCTATCTTATTCATCTCTTCTTTTTTTTAGGCGGGCATCTGAGTACCCATGTTTTTAGATATCTTGGACTCTTGTCCATTTTTTCTCAACTTTTTTTTAATTTCTTTTTTTTGAATAACTTTTGCATAGCCCATGCCTCTTTTCTGCAACAAAACTTTGAGAGATAGCAACAAGAACTTGGAGCATTTATTTGGTGGATGGAAAACCAATCAAGCATGTTTTTGTGTTCACTCCCAGTGTAGGAGTAGAACATTTTTTGGTAGATCTAGATGGAAAGCATGTTTTTGCGCCTACCCCGAGTGTAGGAGTAGTGCATATGTGGGTAGAGTGTATGTGATCTTAATTTTAAGAGCATGACAAACCTCTCATAAGGGTCAACAAAGCTTGACTAAACTCAATGCAAAAGCATGTAGCATATATGTGGAAGTTTTTCTAGCCTAAATAACATATATGGCTCTGGTGGGAATTCAAGCTTTGTCATACAAGAACTCATCATGTAGCATTTTTGTGTTTTTCAAAAGATAAATCTCTAGAACTTTAGTGTCACTTGGAACAAGATAAATAGCAGCTCAGACCTTCTCATATCATATGCGTCAATTATCCAGACTTAGATCAAGCATATGCTACCCACAAGTTTCAAGTTCAGACTAAATCCTTATATCAAAATAGTTTTATCCACAACTCAGGAGAATTCAAGGCTAAAAACTAAGTACTTGAAAGGAATTACAATAGAGCAACTATTCATCATTTTCATTTTAAGAGATTATCTTTAGAGTCATTTTTATTTTATTAAGCTCTTAAAACAAATTAAAGCAAACTAGACACACTCTCTTTATTTTGTTTTCATTTTTTAGATCACACATTATAATTATATATATTTCTATAAAGATAACTTTTACTTCATTTTTAGTTATTCATCTTTTTTTCTAATATATATAAAGCAAACTAAGAATAATAAAAGAAAAGAAATACTTATTTGGATACACGGAGAATGCCTTGTCCCCCAAGCTGGTTGTTATCGTGGTTGCTCAACGAGATGGCCGAATGTGGAGGTGCTGGAACAGAGCCTTCCAATTTTGATTTTGTAGTTGCTGTTGTTGCTGGAAGCCGGCCATCTCCTGTCCCATGCTTACCTTTGGCCAGAGAAAGACATGCGTCCTCCCTGATAACTACTTGAGATTGCTTCATAATCTTGCCCTTGGTAGTTGTGGAAGTTCATTGATAGAGTACTTTAGTTCACTCTTGATTGTAACACCCTAGGTGTTTGTCACCAGTTAAGCAATGGGTTTGAGCTCAACCATGACATGTTAAGTGGTGATGGAGATGTTAGGTCAAACATATGAAAATGAGCCACCACTTAAACTTGGACCATGCACCATTGCTTACATGCTGCCTTTTTAAAAAGTATGCTTGCATAATGTTGGATGTACTTGTTTCATGTGTCTCGCATCAATATCCATCTACATTGATCCATGGAAAAGTTTCATGAAGTTGGGAATCAAGAAGTCACATGAAATGACAAGTTATGTCCTTGCCTGAATTGTTTTATAAAGTGAATGGAATTCTAGATCATCAACCAAACCTTGAAAACTTGCCCAAATGACTCTAATTGAACTCTACAATAAAAGTCATGAAGGGTTCGTGTTGAGTGGAGGACAAGAAAATACCTCAATCGTTCTAAAACTCGGATTTAAGCCTTGCTAGGATGCTACTTTGACCTGTGTTGACCAATCACTTACATTGCTTACATGGAGTCGCACCTTAAATAAAAGTAGAAGTTTGAGTAGAGTAGAACAAACATCATTTTTTGACTAAGAGCCAGATCAACTTGGAACTAAGGCGAATCGAGGCTCAAACGTTGAATCGGTAGCTGTTTTCGGTACTTAGAATTTTTCTAAGTCTGGAATTCATCGTCGACTTGTCATCGCCATTGGCATTCCGCGTTCTCCAAATTTTGTTAAGCAACTCGATTTGGTCCAAAGATAAAAGTTGGAGTGTATATGATGGCGAAGAGCATGTATAAAGATGGCACTCGTTGGACTTCGTTTTGACCATCAATTTGGGCTTCTGTTCATCGCTGTCAACGCACTAACACTATCACTTTGGAGCCTAATTAGCTGTTGATCCAGAGTTCTAATGAATTGGCACCTTAAATAAGAACTGTAGAGCATCATGGGAATAGCAAACTTCATTTTGGGCCCATGGTCAGATTTGGTCCATAGACACCCCTAGACACGTTTCATGCCGGCCACTCTGTCGCCCGCTAGGTGTTCACGGAAACGCCTCAAAGGATGCCGCGTGGCCTGTGCGTGGCAACCATGCGTGAGCTCGCTCCAGCCATTGCCGACGCATGCACCCATGCCCCTACACCCTACATCGATGGGGAGGCACTCTCTGCCCTCTCTCTGGCACTCTCTCTCACTCTCTGCCCCCTCCCTCTCGCTCTATAGCGCCTACGCGCACGTGCTGAAGCACGACCGCCATGGCCGGCGGGCTGAGCTTGCCGCCTCCGCGTCCCTGCCGCCCCGGGCTCCCTCGCGTCCTACCATGTGTGCCACCACCTTCCCCGTCATGCACCGCCCCTTCTGCCCCTCTTTTTTGGCCACCGTAGCATCGTCGCCGCCGGAGCAGCCGCCGGTGCTCCGCCTGCTCATGAGGCCGGCAGGCCACAGGCCGCGTCGGGCCGAGCTAGGCAGCCCAGCGAGTGCGCGCGGCCCTGCTCGTGCTCCGCCGCCACTTCCCCCACCGCCGACGAGCCTCCTCCGGCCGACAAACGGCGAGCTCCTGCGCGGCCCTTCAAAAATCGTGTCAGGGACCTCGTCTTAAAATTCGAGGAAAGGAAGGGGCCTAACTGCAAAGTCTATGACTTAAATGAATAGTGCCAATAAGGACCTATTTGTAGGAAATTAGCTAAAATTTGGAAATTCATAGTAATTCATAGAAAAATCGTAAAATAGCATATGAGGACTTATTGGAATCCTTGTGAAATTCTCTATGCACTAGATCTATAATATGGCATGTTTTAGTAAAGTTTTAGCTGTAAAAATGGATTTGTGCAGTTAGGGTTTGAACGCTAGTCTTACTTGTCTTTTTTATAACTGCAGTGGTGGTGCTCAAATAATTGTGAAATTTTTGTGGAGTGCTACTAAGGTTATTCTTGATGTCTGGTAAAAATTTCAAAATTTTAGGCTTGATAGTTTAATATCTATAAAAATAACAAATTACATGTATTGCTTTGCTCCTATTCTAGATAGTCCTGCATGTTTGAACTAATTGGCTTAGTTAAGTTATGAATCATGACTTTATGATAATACATGAGTTGTAGTACTTTTATTAAGATTTTCAAAAAGCTAAATATCATGATGTTTGGTTAAGTAGATCTTGAGTTATACTTGCTTAAATCTCTATGGCTGTTTCTGCCCAAACCCAGAGAGGGTTTCCTAGTTCTTACTGTGGGGCCTTCTTAATAGTAGAATTAGCTCTATGTGTTTACAACAAAGTTGTTCAGAATTTTCTAAGCTTTCTAAAAAGTCTAGAACTACGTTTATTGGACATGCATAACTCCATTTATAGCTGTTTAAAGTGGCATATCAGTTTCTGTCCATGTTTTAGACAGAGATTCATTCATTGGATTAATTGGCCTTGTTATCTGTAGAATCATCTTAAGATAATGATAAGAAAGTTGTAGATAACTCACTTAACCATCTTGTGTTAAATGTTCATGGCATTTGGCCAAATATTTTGTTAGTTATGACTGTTCTAAGTTGGTCATCAGAAATTGTAGTTCTCTGAAATTTATGGACCAGATTTGATAAATGTGACTGTTTGACCCTTTTAACTTGGGAATCATGCTAGGATGATTAAATATGAATTGTATACAATTTCATATGCTTTCCAAATTGTCTTGTGGCATGTCATTTGGATTTGTAAATCTCCAGTTATGGTCAGTTTACTATGCTGCTATATAGTCCCAGTTTTACTGAAATACGAGTGCTTGTGTGAATGCTTTGTAGCATAGTTCTTGTTGATTATTTAGGTGCTAGGTCCTTAACTAAAGATGAGCAATTGTATATTAGGTTGTCTAAACTTGGTAAGTTAAAGTGATTTGAATAGAACTTAAGTAAACTAATATGCCATGCTTGATGTACTTGCTATCTCTATGTTGGACTTGATGTGAATAGCTTGCTCTCTAAGTACTCATGTCATGTGGTGTAGCCTTGTGCTAGTCTTGAATGTTTTTATGTGATGCATCTTTTAGTACCATTCCCCCGCATTCATGTACTTGCATCGTGCATCTCAATTAGGTACGCTAGATGAACCACGTGCCGGATGGGATGTTGGAGCCGAACCCGAGGAAGGTGCATGGTGGACCTATCCTGAAGGTGGAAGGACTGGACAAGTGCTAGGATGGGAGATACTCACCATGCGAGTGTCGTCTAACAAACACTAACCTAGTGTTGGATTCTAGGCAAGCCCCGGAGCATTCTAAGTCTCCCATGTTTTTACAAATATCTTGAGTATCTTTTATTGTTGATGATGCATTAAGTATAGGAATTTGTTGGAACCAATTATTGCATTATATATCTATCCTTGTCCAAATATCGCACTTGAATCCTATCTAAGTTCAAGAATGGGTTAAATGCTTAGCCATGCTTAGTGCGGTAGAAGTCGGGTGATTTTCTGTCACCTACGGGCTTTAGGATGAGGTGGATCACGGTTGGCTATATTTGCTATCATGGAAAAGAACCATGTGTTAATAATGAAAAGAGACCGGACGGGATGACGTTAGTGTAGTGACAAGGCATGGAGATCTTGGGTGTGAATCTACCCATGTCTGTGTCGTTTAAGGACCAATACGTTGTACGTTCTCATGTCATGTTGAACGCAGCCTAACACTTAGCTGGCAGGATAACTCGTTCCAACCGCGAAGCCTAGTAGCTCGACTCAGGCCAGGAACATGAGTAGGGGTGCGCATTCTGGAGGTAGTAAGGATGTGTGGAGAGCCATTGGCATAAGCCTTAGGCGGGTTAGAGTCCTGATCAACCTTGGCAGAGTGGTTCTCTGAGAATGCCGATCTGTTCGGACTCGCAACTCTAGAGTTGTGCCAAAGGTGACTTGATTGCGACCTTGATGGGGGAAGCAGGGTCTGTGTTAGGAATACCCCTCCAGCTGGATAGGAATCGATTTGAATCTTCGTTTCTCCCGGATAGTGAGAACTTGACTGAGCAACGGCAATGTAGATTCAATTAATTTAATGATATGGTTAAATGGATGATGATGATGATAATGTTGCCATGATCTATACCTGCTATGGTTAATAATGTTTGCATCTTAATCAAGTGATTGCTTAGTACAGGTGCTAATATAGATGACAGGTTAATGGCTTGAAGTCACTACTAGCTCAGGTTAAAAGTTAATCATTATTACCTATGCTTTTCGGCCAAAAATGAAGTGTTAGCCAGATCCACTAAATTAAGCTATGCATGATCCTTGGTGTCATTTGTTTTGGTTTCTGATGGATAAGTCTAGCTGAGTACATTCGAGTACTCAGGGTTTATCTCACCATGTTGCAGGTGGAGTTCTCGGCTTGTTGAAGATGGTGGCTAACCGCCGGTGGGCTCGGTGATTCTATATTTACTTATCATCTATATGCTTTTGTCTAAGGATGTCACTTATTCTAGCATTATATTTGGAACTTATATTAATGTAATAATTTGAAAGCTATGTTGTTTTCACTAAGCAGTTTTGAAACCCAAACTTGTACTATTATTTGTGAACCCATTTGTAATATTATTTTTGCTGCAACTCTGCGTATGTGATGTGTATTTGCTTAATCATGTGATCTTGGTTGTGATGTTGATTTACCGAGGTCTTTCGGGACACTCGGCGGACTACCGGGTTTATATAAGTGAAAGTATGCGCGTGTCAACGTGTTAGCGGGGACAACTGTACTTGATCTTGTATAAATTAGGTGGTTTTGTTACAGCTGGCATCAGAGCAAGATTAATCATAATACTGTCATGTATGTTGTTTTAAAAACAAAGTTTTGGTTTTAAAAAGCCTATTTTGATTAAAACTTTAGCTACAGGCAAATTTATCAAAAATTAATTTGCAAAACTATGCTAGCGACATCCTCCTTTATGCCCAGTTAAGGACTATTAGGTGGCTATCTAAGTACTAACATGGGGTTTTTACTTTCGTCGTCCATACGGCATGCTATTGTATGGATGCCATTCGCTTGAATGGTAATGTATGGATCAATTGCCTCTATGCCCAGGTAAGTGTGAGTTGTGAGAGCATGACCGTCCAACTATCAGTCTAGGGGAGAGGTAGCTGTGGTTATAGGAATATTTACATGTTACACACATGTATATATGAAGGTACTTAATTGTGGGTATATCTGTCGGGTGGCTATGGATACCGAAGTATATATATTTGGGGATGTATATATGGAGAGTATCTTAGTTTACTGCTTTCATTGTGTGCTTATTTATCTCTTGTGGGGATGGGCTGCAATGAATTTGCCTGTAGGTATGCTAACCATGAATGCATAGATTGATTATAGCTGATGACTAGCTATATATCGAGAGAGTACTGTTATGCCACCGACATAGAATGTGATTGCCACCTTAGGCTGGCAATTTTGTGAGGACGAATAGGATGAGCATGCATCATGATTGTGCTTGTGCATAACTATGCTTCCCTCACTTTGTTCTAATATTAAGTAACTTGTGATCAATGTGATGTTACTATCTTCCCTATGTGAAGCTAGACAAAATGCCTTGTCCCATGCTGCTTGAATAGCTGTGCTTGACGGTAGTGTATGATTAGTTTCGTCTTGTATGTTTGCTTCCAAAGGAAATAGATGACAAGTTATTAATTAGCAAAAACTACACCCCTTCGAAAACTAAATTGCTAAATGTAAGTAAAACTTATTTTGTAGAGATATCCACCTACTGAGTAAAAAGGAAATAAAAAGATAACAGTGCCTTACCACCATGTTTTGCATGATATGTGTAGTGGTGTTGCTGTAGGTGACTGCTTGTTATGTATGAGCTTTGTGCTTCGTAATAGTCATTTAAGCTAATTGGATTGAGTGTTTGAAATGCTTGCTTAAGACTGTGATGTAGGTGTGGATGCTCGTTTTCTAGGTAGTGCCGTAGTTGTCACCCTTTTGTCCTCGGTAAGCATACGAGTGTTGAAGAGCGCTATCCTAGAACAGCGTCCAAGTTTTGATGATCTCATGGTTGTCATCTCCAATTAAGTTCTCTCTTAGGAACCTGAGCCTGTACACGTCGTTGCTAACCTTGAATGTTGCTCTACGAAGACCTTTATCCATGCCTTTGCTTGACCTTAGGCCCAAGCTTAGTTCCCTTGGATGCTTGCATGTTTCGTGGTTGTCCCGCTCTTGTGTGGGAGGACCCTGCTGCAAAAATCCTTGTTAGATCTCATTGCTCCTTCTTTTACAGATGATTTGGTGCAATGCTAATCGCTATCTATTCTGGCTTTGGAACTTTTTCCTCACAGATCATGTCATTGCTTTATCCATTCAATCCCTAGTCAATGCATTGGCTCTGGCCCTCGAATCTCATTTATTTTGCCTCCAACCCTTTTCAAGTCTCTGGATGTTTATCAGTCTTGATCTCATGTGCTGCTCGGCAAGACCAAATCTCATGTTAATCTTTACCTGGTAATCACCATGGTGGACACAATGCGTTTATGGAAATTAAGAAAAAGTCTCCTGCTTAGTTGCCTTCGGCAATTAAGCTATGTTCTTTTGTGCTATGTTTTGATCTCCTGATCGCCTCCTGTGGGCTCCTAACCTTGTGACTACCTTTGTTTGCTATCCTTCCTTCGCATAGTGCTTGCTCCTATGCAACCAAATTTGTGCCATGTGAAAATTCTTGTGGGTTGTATGTTCAGTAATGGTGCCACGATTAGTGATCTATGGTGCCATGACAAAACTGAGAGCCTCCTGTGGGCGCGCACACAAGATTGTGCTGCTCGGCATGCGCTGGTATCGAGGTTCCTAGTCATGATCCATTATCGAACTGCACCGATGTGTTATTTTCACGTGAGCGCTTCCTCGGTTATCTCTCCTTATCGTGTCGGAAGATCTATATGTCGAACTAGATACCATAGGACTTCCTTCTGGAGTCGTCCAAAGGATAACCTTTGAAAAACAGGTCACCGATATGAACTTAACAGACTACAAGAGATGGTAGACAAGTGACTCTACTTGACGGTCTCTGTAATGATGTCAGTCATCTAGTGAGCAACTTATGTCATCCCCGTTGGATCAAGAATGCACACAACACTTAATGTTGGACAAATTGTTAGTCGGATAAGAATTGAACATCACATTATGATTATGACCTGGCTATCCAAGTCTTGATCATTATGTGCATGTGGATTGCACAATCGAGATCAACCATCTCTTGTGTGACCCCTTGTCTACTGACTTCGATGGCGACCATCTGTTATGAGTCAATCACAACTATTGTTGGCAAGAGTGAAGATTTAGAACTTTTAAGTGTGGTGAGAAAACTGATTAGTTACTAGTCGGAAGCTTAACCTCCAGCTAGGTGACAACTTTTTGCTAATTACGAAGGCTATGTCTCGCAGAGCAATGTTAAGCAATGTAATAGCAAGCCATTTAGCAATGCAACTACTGCTTTGTTTTCCAAAACCTGTGCTATCAAGTCAATTCCATCTTGGACAATCACACAGATAGTACAAGACGTTGTATCGGCTACATAAGGAGCTAGCGAAAGTAC
Source organism: Miscanthus floridulus (assembly GCF_019320115.1). Taxonomy (NCBI): domain Eukaryota; kingdom Viridiplantae; phylum Streptophyta; class Magnoliopsida; order Poales; family Poaceae; genus Miscanthus; species Miscanthus floridulus. The sequence continues at coordinate 44,086,481 of NC_089596.1, forward strand.
GTCCCTAGTTTTAGTCAGCATCCTTGTGCCCTTAGGTGCCACTAACACATGTGTCCGGACTCTATTGGATGAAGTGCCGAAGGATATATAGGAATGGTTCCTTATCTCTGTAGGATAGTCCCTCCATGTAGAGTATGCTTTGTGTCCTGAAAACATAGCCACAAGTCCAATGTTTGTGCGTCATCAAGTTGGTGTCTAAATCAAATGATTTAAGTTATTTCCTGAGAACCACATATGGAAAACCTTAGTCTACATCCTCAGAGAAAAGAGCTGCTGCTGCTGCTATACAAAGAGATCGAGAGTATAGAACACACACCACAACGTGTGAAGCAAAGAAAGAGAAGAACGAGAAATCTGTCTAGATTTTAGGGTACAAAACCGAACATCTTCAAGCCAACGATTAGTGACTCAAACATAGTTGGAATGGCCTCAAACTTTGGTGACCTCATTCCTCACTTAGGACACGTCGATACCTTAAGTTTGTTTGAGGATTGGTTGAGTGAAACATCGGATTTGAGAGATGTTTTGTCAATTCAGTACGCTATAATTACAGAATAGAGCAGTTTTGGTAGCTGCATTGTTTGGATACTCAAACAGTGTCTATTTGAACTGAATTTTGGTGAGCAGTTAGGGGACTCATGGATCTATATTTCTACCAAAATTCATGCACAATGGAGCATTAGTTTGTGAAATATGAACAGAAAACCAAAGAGTACAGAATCTGTAATTTCTTTGTGACTGCGATCATCCTTCGCATTCGAAAGTTGTGTTTGCAATTGATGCCAACGTATGTAATGCGGTCAATAATTGTTGCTAGATAATCCTTTAGATGCCCTAAAGAAGACTCCTTAGACCCCTTTGTACCTTGTTCTTGGCCTCTTCTATCAACAATGTTCGAGCAATCGAGGTGTTCTACGAGTCAATTTATACCCTTGCAAATCGGAAGCAATTTGAAAGGTGTCAAACAACAGATTTCAAATTGTGATTTGGAGATATTGACTAACATTAGAAATGAAGCCCCAATGTCAAGAGTAGTTCAACAAAGATAGTTTTTATGTAGTGCAGGTCAACTCAACTTACTGAGCAACTACACCATGAAGGAGAATCGTACTCAAAATGCATGGTAGTGAACTATTTCCCTAGTTTGAGGAAATACTTGCAACTTTTATTGTACTCTAGGCCTCGCTATCCATCATCCTTGGCAATGTTTTCCAATGTTGCCTTGTCATTTGGTGCCTTCCATGTGTTTTTACCTAAGAGGTTGCATCAAATTTAACCAAGATTCTTGTGGCCACTTAGATTCTAAGGTTCCCTTAGCTAATGAGCATCGAAATTGCTGGGTAGACAAAGTGAGCTATCACATTCATCTTCACTCAATAGACTCAGATAATACAGTGTTGTTATCAGAGAAAGAGCACTGCACACATGAAACATTATGTAGCTTTCCATCAGTTGACATCTAAGTGATTGCACCGCTACATCCAGTTTGGATATTGGTGAACTAACTTCTCATACCCTCAAGGGATGTTTACCCCATCTATGATCACATCCTTTATGAAAAGTTGTGTTCAAGCCACTTTAGTAGAGAACTGCTTTTCAAACCTTGGGAACAAATATAGCACCATTGCAAGGAATATCCATCAACAAACTACGGTCTAGTGCAAAGTCCATAAGGTATGTGCTATGTCCACTAGGGAAGTAGATATTACAAGTATTTAGTCTATGCTTGAATCACTTTCCGTACATCGAGGATGAAGTATGCAGGATAGTGCTATCTTGGATTCCTCCCAATATAACAATGCTTTATAGCAGCCAATGAACGAAATCCTTTTGACAAAAATTTACTACAAAGAACAAGTATAGAAAGTTGTCTCAACCAATTTGGTCCCTCTGATGCTTGAATGCTATGTAGCCTAAAGCTATCGCTGATATTGAAAACTAGTAACAAGTCTCTCTTCCATAAAAGTCTTTTGTCCTAAATCTCGGGACGCGATTCCTTTAAGGGGGTAGGGCTGTAACACCCCAGGTGTTTGTCACCAGTTAAGCAATGGGTTTGAACTCAACCATGACATGTTAAGTGGTGATGGAGATGTTAGGTCAAACATATGAAAATGAGCCACCACTTAAACTTGGACCATGCACCATTGCTTACATGCTGCCTTTTTAAAAATTATGCTTGAGTAATGTTGGATGTACTTGTTTCATGTGTCTCGTATCAATATCCATCTATATTGATCCATGGAAAAGTTTCATAAAGTTTGGAATCAAGAAGTCACATGAAATGACAAGTTATGTCCTTGCCTGAATTGTTTTATAAAGTGAATGGAATAATAGATCATCAACCAAACCTTGAAAACTTTCCCAAATGACTCTAATTGAACTCTACAATAAAAGTCATGAAGGGTTCGTGTTGAGCGGAGGACAAGAAAATACCTCAATCGGTCTAAAACTTGGATTTAAGCCTTGCCAGGATGCTACTTTGACCTGTGTTGACCAATCACTTAAAGTGCTTGCATGGAGTCGCACCTTAAATAAAAGTTGAAGTTTGAGTAGAGTAGAACAAACTTTGTTTTTGGACCAAGAGCTAGATCAACTTGGAACTAAGGCGAATCGAGGCTCAAACATTGAATCGACAGCTGTTTTCGGTACTCAGAATTTTTCTAAGTCTGGAATTCATCGTCGACTTGTCATCGCCATTGGCATTCCGCGTTCTCCAAATTTTGTTAAGCAACTAGATTTGGTCCAAAGATAAAAGTTGGAGTGTATATGATGGCGAAGAGCATGTATAAAGATGGCACTCGTTGGACTTCATTTTGACCATCAATTTGGGCTTTTGGTCATCGCTGTAAATGCGCTGACACTATCACTTTGGAGCCTAATTAACTGCTGATCCAGAGCTCTAATGACTTGGCACCTTAAATAAGAACTTTACAGCATCATGGGAACAACAAACTTCATTTTGGGCCCATGGTCAGATTCGGCCCATAGACACCCCTAGACATGTTTCACGCCGGCCACTCCGTCGCCCGCCAGGTGTTCGCAGAAATGCCTCAAAAGATGCCGCGTGGCCTATGCATGGCAACCATGCGTGAGCGCGCTCCAGCCATTGCCGACGCGTGCACCCGTGCCCCTGTGCCCTGCGTTGATGGGGAGGCACTCTCTGCCCTCTCTCTGGCACTCTCTCTCACTCTCTGCCCTCTCCCTCTCGCTCTACCACGCCTGCGCGTGCGTGCTGGAGCACGGCCACCATGGCCAGCTGGCCAAGCTTGCCGCCACCACGTCCCCACCGCTCCGGGCTCCCTCGCATCCTACCGTGTGCGCCATCACCTTCCCCATCATGCGCCGCCCCTTCTGCTCCCCTTTTCCTGCCACCATAGCGTCGTCACCGCCGGAGCAGCCGCCAGCGCTCCACCTGCTCGCGAGGCCGGCAGGCCACAGGCCGCGTCGGGCCGAGCTAGGCAGCCTAGCGAGTGCGCGTGGCCCTACTCGTGCTCCGCCGCCACTTCCCCCACCGCCGACGAGCCTCCTCCGACCGACCAACGGCGAGCTCCTGCGCGACCCATCAAAAATCGCGTCAGGGACCTCGTCTTAAAATTCGAGGAAAGGAAGGGGCCTAACTGCAAAGTCTATGACTCAAATAAATAGTACCAATAAGGACCTATTTGTAGGAAATTAGCTGAAATTTGGAAATTCATAGTAATTCATAGAAAAATCGTAAAATAGTATATGAGGACTTTTTGGAATCCTTGTGAAATTCTCTATGCACTAGCTCTATAATATGGCATGTTTTAGTAAAGTTTTAGCTGTAAAAATGGATTTGTGCAGTTAGGGTTTGAACGCTAGTCTTACTTGTCTTTTTTATAACTGCAGTGGTGGTGCTCAAATAATTGTGAAATTTTTGTGGAGTGATACTAAGGTTATTCTTGATGTCTGGTAAAAATTTCAATATTTTAGGCTTGATAGTTTAATATCTATAAAAATAACAAATTACCTATATTGCTTTGCTCCTATTCTGGATAGTCCTGCATGTTTGAACTAATTGGCTTAGTTAAGTTATGAATCATGACTTTATGATAATACATGAGTTGTAGTACTTTTATTAAGATTTTCAAAAAGCTAAATATCATGATTTTTGGTTAAGTAGATCTTGAGTTATACTTGCTTAAATCTCTGTGACTGTTTCTGCCCAAACCCAGAGAGGGTTTCCTTGTTCTTTCTGTGGGGCCTTCTTAATAGTAGAATTAGCTCTAGGTATTTACAACAAAGATGTTCAGAATTTGCTAACCTTTCTAAAAAGTCTAGAACCACGTTAATTGGACATGCATAACTTCATTTATAGCTGTTTAAAGTGGCATATCAGTTTCTGTCCATGTTTTAGACAGAGATTCATTCATTGGATTAATTGGCCTTGTTATCTGTAGAATCATCTTAAGATGATAATAAGAAAGTTGTAGATAACTCACTTAACCATCTTGTTTTAAATGTTCATGGCATTTGGCCAAATATTTTGTGAGTTATGACTGTTCTAAGTTGGTCATCAGAAATTGTAGTTCTCTGAAATTTCTGGACCAGATTTGATAAATGTGACTGTTTGACCCTTTTAACTTGGGAATCATGCTAGGATGATTAAATATGAATTGTAGAGAATTTAATATGCTTTCCAAATTGTCTTGTGGCATGTCATTTGGTTTTGTAAATCTCCAGTAATGGTCAGTTTACTATGCTACTATATAGTCCCAGTTTTACTGAAATACGAGTGCTTGTGTGAATGCTTTGTAGCATAGTTCTTGTTGATTATTTAGGTGCTAGGTCCTTAACTAAAGATGAGCAATTTTATATTAGGTTGTCTAAACTTGGTAAGTTAAATTGATTTGAATAGAACTTAAGTAAACTAATATGCCATGCTTGATGTACTTGCTATCTCTATATTGGACTTGATGTGAATAGCTTGCTCTCTAAGTACTCATGTCATATGGTGTAGCCTTGTGCTTGTCTTGAATGTTTTTATGTGATGCATCTTTTAGTACCATTCCCCGCATTCATGTACTTGCATCGTGCATCTCAATTAGGTACGCTAGATGAACCACGTGCCGGATGGGATGTTGGAGCCAAACCCGAGGAAGGTGCATGGTGGACCTATCGCGAAGGTGGAAGGACTAGACAAGTGCTAGGATGGGAGATACTCACCATGCGAGTGTTGTCTAACAAACACTAACCTAGTGTTGGATTCTAGGCAAGCCCCGGAGCATTCTAAGTCTCCCATGTTTTTACAAATATCTTGAGTATCTTTTATTGTTGATGATGCATTAAGTATAGGAATTTGTTGGAACTAATTGTTGCATTATATATCTATCCTTGTCCAGATATCGCACTTGAATCCTATTTAAGTTTAGGAATGGGTTAAATGCTTAACCATGCTTAGTGCGGTAGAAGTCGGGTGATTTCCTGTCACCTGCGGGCTTTAGGATGAGGTGGATCACAGTTGGCTATATTTGCTATTGTGGAAAAAAACCATGTGTTAATAATGAAAAGAGATCGGACGGGATGACGTTAGTGCAGCAACAAGGCATGGAGGTCTTGGGTGTGAATCTATCCCCGTCTGTGTCATTTAAGGACCGATACACTGTACGTCCTCATGTCATGTTGAACGCAGCCTAACACTTAGCTGGCCGGATAACTCGTTCCGACCACAAAGCCTAGTAGCTCGACTGAGGCCAGGAACGCGAGCAGTGGCGCACATTCTAGAGGTAGTAAGGATATGCGGAGAACCATTGGCATAAGCCCAAGGCAGGTTAGAGTCCCGGTCAACCTTGGTAGAGTGGTTCTCTGAGAATGCCGATCTGTTCGGACTCATGACTCCGGAGTTATGCCAAAGGTGACTTGATTGTGGCCCTGACAGGGGAAGTAGGGTTTGTGTTAGGAATACTCCTCCAGCTAGATAGGAATCGATTTGAATTGTCGTCTCTCCCGGATAGTGAGAACTTAACTGAGCAGCGGCAATGTAGATTCAATTAATTTAACAATATGGTTAAATGGATGATGATGATGATGATGATAATAATATTGCCACGATCTATACCTGCTATGGTTAATAATGTTTGCATCTTAATCAAGTGATTGCTTAGTACAGGTGCTAATATAGATGACAGGTTAATGGCTTGAAGTCACTGCTAGCTCAGGTTAAAAGTTAATCATTATTACCTATGCTTTTCCACCAAAAAGGAAGTGTCAGCCAGATCCACTAAATTAAGCTATGCATGATCCTTGGTGTCATTTGTTTTGGTTTCTGATGGGTAAGTCTAGCTAAGTACATTTGAGTACTCAGGGTTTATCCCACCATGTTGCAGGTGGAGTTCTTGGCCTAGTGAAGATGGTGGCTAGCCGCCGGTGGGCTCGGTGATTCTATATTTACTTCTCATCTATATGCTTTTGTCTAAGGATGTCACTTATGCTAGCATTATATTTGGAACTTATATTAATGTTATCATTTGAAAGCTATGTTGTTTTCACTAAGCGGTTTTGAAACCCAAACTTGTACTATTATTTGTGAACCCATTTGTAATATTATTTTCGCTGCAACTTTGCGTATGTGATGCGTATTTGCTTAATCACATGATCTTGGTTGTGATGTTGATTTACCGAGGTCTTTTGGGACACTCAGCAGACTACCGGGTTTATTTAAGTGAAAGTATGCGCATGTCAACGTGTTAGCGGGGACAGCCGTACTTGATCTTGTATAAATTGGGTGATTCTGTTACATTGATGTTGAGGAATCTTGAGGTGGCGCCTCTAGTAGTGGCGCTTCCACTAGTGGTGCAACTTTGTTTTGCCAAACCCATCTTGGTTTTGAGTTTGATTCAGGTTTGATAGGTTCATCCTTTCTTGACTTGTTCCTCTTCCTTGTTTAGTGTTTTGAAGCCAACCATCAGTAATAGAAACCAGCGACCTCTTGTGTGCATCATTATTATCGGTTCATAACTTTCACTCATAGAATTTGGGGGATCGATTCCCCCACACTTTGCTCGAAGTGTGTTATGCTTGTAAAGACAAGGTAGAGATCAAGTGCATAGGCGTTGTTGGTGGAAAAACACCAACAGAACCAAAACTTTATTTACTCTTCTCTAGCCTTAGGCACAATGAATCATGATAGATTTAATGTTATGTGCATTATTTATTCTTATAACATGGGTGATAAGATCAAAAGGATGAGTATTAATATGGCATTTGATTACATTTGTCAAAAAGAGTGGAGTTGCTTAACCTATAGAAGGATTGTCTATCTTTACAAAATGTATCAAACTTTACATGATTATGACTATTATCTTCCAAGGGTAAGATATGCAAAATTTTAGCTCATTTGATTAAGACTGAGATCAAGAAAATGGTGCTATGAACAAGCTTAACGAACAAAACATGTTGAGTTAATTAGGTTGGATTAAGCAAAATTGTAACTCAAACATGTTTGTTTCTTCATTTATGTGCATACCAAGATCAAGAGGAAAATGATGACCACTTACCTTAATATGTTACCTTCATTATTGGAGCATGATGACACCATGTGATGAAGGGTAGATGACTTGTGTTGGTCTTCTCTTCCTGCTTGAAGTTTTACTTGCTTGGGCTATTCATGAGCATCTTGTCTCCTATGTTGCACTCCTTTCATATTCTTTTGTCTTTCCATCTTTTTGTCATTTCTTTTGTGGATCTTGGCATCGTGTTAGACCTTCTGCTCTATTCATTGTTTCTTCTCTACGAAGGACTAGTGGACAACACACACCCAAAAGAATATACAAATGATTCAAAGCAAGGATAGTGTTGTCATAGAGCCATAGGTCACCTTCTATGTTATAGAAAAGTTGGTTTTAACATTTTAATTTGCATAGAATCTTTATCCCATGTTTTAAATAGTGTACCTTGATTATTCACCACTACTTCAAATTTTCAACATGGTTAAGGCAAAGATGTGTAAAATCATTTTGAAAAATACCTCAAACCTTGATTTGTTTCTATGAATGATCTCCTAATATTCCCAATAAAATTTAAATATTTTTCTGCAAGGGTTAGTCCATATATACAACCAAATTCTTTTCAAGTATATTTTGATTCAATAATCATGTCTGAATAATATTCTGAAGCATACTTGTAATAGAACAAGGAAGCTTAAAAGACTAAAGAGATTCATTCAAGTAGAAATAAGATTATATATGGTGAACCAAAGGAGCATGATTATTTAAATTTTTACTTGTTAGTGATTTAGCAAGTTGAGCTCATCATAAAGGTAGGGATGACCAAGACAAACTAGCAACATGACATGAGATGTTTTGAAGAACTCTATCCCCCATATTCGAATTTTGTGAAATGCAGAATCAAATTTTGATGATAAAATTCTCCTATGAATATGATTCTAATGTTGCATATTGCTTGGTTGGATATACCTTATGTTTTCCTTCTTTTTATTGAAATGATTAGTGACAAGCATACCTGAAGAAGGCTTATCCGATTTACTTGTTGACGAGAGCTCAGTAATCCGTTAAGCAGGACCTTTCCTTACATTAAGCTCTGTCTTTGCACCATCTGAACAATTGCATGCTCTTCTTCCATCAACCTTTCTTGATTTTTGTTGATTCTTGGTTGATGAATTGGGGTTCATTGGAGATGCAACTCAAGTTCCTCCTTGATTGTCTAACGGCATGGCGGAAAGTTGTTCTTTGTTTGTTAATGATACGCCAGGCCGTCTTGATGGTCAAAGAAGGAACCTCATTGGTATTTGCATGAAAGCTTCATCTCCGATGACATAGGGATGTCTTCTTGTGCCCATGGTTGTTCATGATTCCACGAGACACCATCGACAGACCACCACTGATTGATGACATTTTGTTGACACGAGATTGCACGTCATGATGTAGTGGCATCTCGTTGTCCTGGTTCTTGTTGATGACATGTGAGATGGTGTTTTTCAAAGATGATGGAAGCAGGCGTATTCTTGGTGAATACAAGGTGGGTTGCATCCTGCTTTTCATCATAACCCTAGCTTGAGTCTTGGGAAGGCTCAATGCTAGGTTAGTCTTTGATGTTGCTCATAACCTATCAATTTGTTTGTCCACTTCTTCTGAGTGAGTGATTTTTATGCCACTCGTCTTTTTTTCTTTGTTCCATAGCTGAAGTGGTGGTTTGGTTTGAGGTTCGCATGTTCATACCAAACCATGGACAGCATAGCTTATATTCATTCTTTCCTGCAAAATGTTAATGGACACATACCCGAGGGAATACAACAAGTTTGAAATATGGGTTGTTATCCATAATCTGTATGATTTTTATCTATGCTAATGAAAGGATGGTTTTTAGAATTACCTTAGCATAGATCATGTTCGATAGCAAGTTTTATGTGTTTTCTGCATTCTAGCATGGTTCAAGGCAAAGGTAACTTGCAACAAGAGATAAGTGGATAAACCTTGATACTCATAGTTCTTCCTTCCATGAAGAATGATACTAGGCTTTCTTTTACGCAAAGTTGTTGGAGTTCATTGCATGCCTTGATTCATTTCTGATGTGAATTCATTTCTTTTACCCAGATTGGATTTGAGAGTTTCCTGCAGGGGTTATTCCAACAAAATATCAGTGTCTACACAAGCAATTTTTAGTTCAATAACCAAACTAGACTCCATGTTTAAATTTGATTAAGGAAGGCTATTTAACCTAAGCACCACGCTTAATTTAAAAGCCTATGGAAGTATGTGCAGTACTTCTAAACCAAAACTTACTATGGTAGGCAAAGGTAGCATGAAAGTTCTATAGAGATTTATTCAAATAGGGAATGAAAGAGCATGATCATGGTGAGAGATATTTTTATTTATTTATTTTTTAGATAATTGATGCAAGTGGCATGGATGTATGCAAAGAACTAAATATGTTGTGGATTTGATATGAGAGAATTCAAACTAAATGGAGTGGATGCATGGATTATTCAAAGTAAACATGCAATGGAAAGCAATAAGTTAAAGGATAACTACTCATCAAATTTAAAGTCCATGAGTAAGACTATCTCACCTTTCTTTATCAAACTCACCATGACTCACAAGATAGAATTTGTGAGTAGAGCAGCATTTGTTTCCGTCACTTGAGATGTGATTTGAATTCTTGTGACATTGACCTTCTTCTCCAATCTACACATGGTTAGAGAATATACATATGTCTATACAAACCTATGAGATTATAGGGTTCTAGTGTTGATGGATCTTTGAATGTTCAGGCACCCTGGGTTCTTTAATGTCTTTCTTATGGAAGCTTGCCGGAAGGTCAAAACAGGCATCTGTTGTCCTGTCTTATTCCACAATTCAACAAAATAGGGGTAATCCTACTAAAGCTAGCGGTATGCTAATGATCTAAACCTTTACGCCAATTGTGTCCCCAGCAACGGCGCTAAAAATGCTTGTTGGTATTTATAAGTGCAAACAAATATGAAGGATTCCGCAAGCGCATAGAATACCATTGTAGCATTTTACCGAGAGTATTCCAGGTATCGTTATTTATATTTTACCATAGGGAAATAATGGAGTAAAGACTTATTGAATATCAAAGGAGTATCTATCAGTCAACATACCAGCATGGCTAGGGCTAGGTGTGAAAGTAATGATAGGAATTAAGGATAATGATACTCAGGGGGATAGATCTATAAGATAACGTAAACTAGTCAACTCGGGAGAGCAACGGTGAGGTAGATTCCTATTACATTCTTATTACATGGTCAAAGTATATATATCTGACTATAGCTAAGACTAACTCTACTCTTGTGCACTTTGGGACGCCGCTTAGATGGTAGAGCACCCACAATAGATAACTCTACTGACGTGACTATGGTCCTACAATTTAAGAATCTGCTCAATTCGGTATGGACTACAAAGGATAGATGGGGTTGTCACCTCCTGCTGCTACCATACAACCAGAGAATAGGGTGTACTCATAGGCAGAGCATCATATAAGCACCATGCTTACATGCAGCTCAGCTACTTAACCCAACCATGGTAAACTAGCAGGCTAAGCGCTCAATGAACCCGCACACAAAAGTAATGATAACCTCAACTAAGCAAGATACATATTAAAAGTAAGCATAGTCATGTAGACATGAATATGATGAATTGATAATAAGTCTTACAAGATATAGAAGTGAAGATATACGGCTTTGCCAAGCCTCCAAGACTAGATCCGGAACTTGAGCAAGAGCCCAACTCGACCCTCACTCCTGAGCTACTAATCTACTACATTAGAGAGTCTAGACCTAATCCTCCTAGTGTATCTTCATCTCTGAATGAGAGGTATGAATTAGGGTTTTAGGGATGGCCTAAGGGAGGGGGGTAGGGGCTGGTATGTATAGGTCGGAGCATCCATCATGAGCCCTTGGATCAAATCAACTTAAAGGACGGCGTAGATGCATCCTAGGAGGCGGTGGAGAACTGACATTGTGATGCGGAGGCTGACAGTGGCCCTAGGGGCCAGGCGGCCCCACATGATAGCCACCTACCCTCCGCTTTGGTGGTTTGCCTTTTTGAGTCTTCTAGAGTCTTCCCACATTGGTTTCACTATGGATAAACGTGATTTGCTTTGACGAATAGGTCCTCCTTGATGGTTTTCTAAGTAAATCCTCCTATAAACACAGATTCACCAAAACTTGTGGAATTTATTAGTTTAAACCCCTAGACCTATGTTGGTGATCCTTTTTATGCATTTATATAAGTTATATTGATGGTTTATGATGATCGTTAACTACCATCAACAAGGTGCATGTGTGTGGTATATTTGGTGGAAGTGGTACTCCTTTGAGAAGTATTCCTTCTCTAGCTTCTTTTGAGAGGGCATGGCTACTTTTCTTTTTTCTCACTCTCTTCTCTCTCTCTCTCTCTTTTGAATACTAGAGCTTTTTGCTCTTTTATTCTGTCTCTTTTTTTCTGTAGCCCATGCCTCTCTTTTGATGTAAGACAACATAGAGAAGGTAACTTTGATTCTCATAGAGCAATAGCAAATGCATATGTGAATGCGTATCCCTAGTGTAGGAATAGCATAAATATGTGGGTGTACGTGATCTTGATCAAAAAGCATGAAAAGTTTCTCTACTCAGATCAACAAGGCTTGAAATAGCTCAAAACAAACAAGCAACTTTTATGGTGGCTTTATCATGTATGAGTGATATATATTTGGCTCTGGTAGGAATTTATCACCATTGAGGAACTTCTAGCAAGAAAGTTTAGCATTTTGCAAAACAAAACTCTAGGTTGTCTTTACTATTTCTCAAGATAGGTTCAAAGATTTACTCTAATCATGGCTACAACATATCTCACAAAAGCCTATTCTTGGTTCTAGCATTTGCAACCCATGAAAGCATTCAACTTAAGATGAACTCTAAGTTTATCATGCTCAAAACTTAAGAAGTATAAGGTTGTATAACAAGCTTTTTCAAAGAATCATAGGGCAACTATTCATCATCTCCAAATAATTTTATCATCATTTTATTAGAGCAGAGTTTTTCTCGGAAACAAATTTAAAGGCACTCCTCTCTACATTCTATGATCATGAATATTAAAATATAAAGCAAACATGAATGTAAAGAGAGGGTTTAAGATCTTCATACCTGAGCGGGGAGAGACGTCTCCCCCAAGCTTGCCTTTTGCATAGGTTGGAATGTCTTCTAGGCGGCTCTTTTGATTCATTTCTTTATTGACTAACTAATACTACAAAAATGCATAACTGACTAGCTAAACCTATAACTACTAGATAACTTATTCAGCATGGATGCTACTAAATTTTTATTCATTATTACTATTTTTTTCATATGTGTTGCTTTAAATGCATATCTATCCTATCAGGCATTAGCTACTACAGACTTTATTTATTAACATAGAGTAGCTAAATGCAACTATCCTATCATGCAACGTAAAGCAACTTTATTGGAAATGAAATGCAACTAACAAAAATGTGGTAAATAAATGCAAGGAATAGAAAACTTACCTTTTTGTTGGGCTCAAGGTCATTCGTCCTTGGTCGGAGGTGTTTCCTCTGGTTCCACCTCGGAGGCCTTGTCAGGATCAGGATTAGGGGATGACGAGTTTGAGGTCGGATCTTTCTTTTTACGCCATCTCTTTCTATTCTTCTTCTTCTTCTTGATAGGTTTCTCTAGTTCTTTAATCGGCTTTGGTTTCTTCATCTTGATTCTCTTCGGATGCTTCTTCCTTACCTGTTTCTCATCAAAGAGGGGTTGTCCAGAGGCAAAAGGAAATATTTATTTTCTTCTAGCAAAGTGGAATTGGATTTGCCCGGAAGCCACATATATGCAAGCATTTGTAGTATTAAGGAAAGGACGAACTAAGGATTAAAGGTGTATGCTCGGCATTACCCATGTCTAAGATCATAAAATCCATAGAAATATAAGCACTCCTAACTTTAACTAGTACATCAGTGGCTACTCCCTCGAGATAACAGATGGATTGATCGGCTAGCTTTAGGTAAACTGAAGTTGGCGCTAAGGTAGTGTAAAACAATTTATCATATGTTGCTTTTGACATTATGTTAACACTAGAGCCTAGATCACACAAAGCATTATGGAAGGTATGAGTTCCAATGGAGCAGGTAATCATGGGAGTGCCAGGATCACCTTTCTTAATGGTAAATGGGAATCTAATAAATAGGAACCCCAAGAATTTAAAGCATAGCCATACTTTGCTAGTAACAAGGTTGGCTATCTCCATTGTTCCCTCAGGTTTGCTAGGAATTCTATCTTTTTCATAGGATGGGAAAGCAGCAAGCAATTTGAGCTAATTGGGTTTCTATCATCTTATTGAAACTAAGTTGATTCTATAAGATAGAAGAAAATTCATCCAATTTAGCATTTATATTTTCCAACATCTTGTCATGAGCATGTAGTTTCTTATTTATACTATCAGTCATTCTACCATTGCTATAAATAAGATCTTTCAAGAAAGCATAACTATTATTACCTTGATTATTCAAATGAGAAGAACAGTAATAATTGTTACCTCCCTAGGTTGTTGGAGCGCTTATTCTAGCCTTGATGTTGTGGACAGAACCCATTGTCGGTGTTGACAAAGTTGAGGTCCTCTTGAGTGTCGGGGCAATGAATTGCCCGAATGTCCAACATCTCCATAGACTTCGCAAGTCATATGGGAATCCATGGCTTTGAGTGATCTCTTGGGCACTCACCTTCTCATAATGTTCCACTCACTTTGCGAGTAGATCCATCTTAGCCTACAAGCATGTCAATTTCTTTAATTGAATGCATACCTCATTTACTGGGGTTGGAGTTGAACATGGCTCCATCCTTGGTTGGAGACCATCTTCTCGATCAATGTCTTTGTATCTGCAACACTTAGCGAAAAGAATGCACCACCTAGCAGTAGCATCTAAATGGCTCCTATCTAATGGCACTAATCCAAGGTAGAAGTTCTAGATCAAAAGCCAGTCTTCCATGCTATGGTGTGGGCATGTAGAGACATACTCTTGCATTCGTTCCCAAGCTTCGAGAATCGATTCATCTGCTAGTTGTTGAAATCTAGAGATTTTATTGCGCAGAGCATTAGTCTTCCCCATCAGGGAAAACTTAACTAGGAAAGCATTGGAACACTTGTCCTAGGTATCTACAGCCTTGTAGGTTAGAGTAAAACCATTGCTTAGCCTTTCCTAACAAAGAGAAGGGGAAAAGGCGAAGACGTATAGCCTCTTGGCTCACTCCCTTAATGGTGAGTGTGCTACAAATCTCCAAGAAATGTTGGAGGTGAGCATTTGCATCCTTATGGGCTTTCCCACAGAACAGGACTAGCTTGAACCATCATAATTAACGCTGGCTTAAGCTCAAAGTTAGCATCCCCATTGATAACATTGGGTCCGTTGGCTACATTAGCAACCGAGGGTGCTGAAAAATCACAAATGGACTTGTCGCCCATGATCGTGTAGGGTAGTGATAGGATATGAGGAAAAATGGATAAACTACTTAGGATAACTAAAAACCTAGCTAGTGAATCTAGCAATATAAATCTGAGGCCAGTTGCCTTCCATGACAATGGTGCTAGAAATGCTTGTTGATATTTCTTAACAACTATTAGAGGATTCCGCAATGCATAGAACTATCGCATATCACTTCGCTCGATGACTACCGAGTGTCAAATTTATATTTTTTCCCACAGGAAGGCAGAAGGCTAGAATTTATAATTGGACAAGGATTTGCTAGAGGAAAGCTTTAAGTTGATCCTAGGTAGGTGAACGATAGTGAAAAGGATGGGTGTGAACTACCTAAACTTACTACAAAATACAAAGCTTACCAGAGATAGCTAGGTGGGGAGAGCAAGCAATATATCTTTCTAGTAACTAAGGGTAAGCAAATAACTAGGAGAAATGCGATAGTACCTCGGGGCATAGCCCTGCCTACCAACTAGGAGAGTTAAATAGACAAGGTCTGCCACGAGCCCTACGATTGGTAAGGGTAAAAGTGGTATGGTATAGTAATTAGGACTAAAGTTTGGGCCCTGGCAGAGTATTACCATTCTCACGAGCTTCCGTTGCTCATTATGGTTACCAATTTAGTAAAATACATCTTACCAGATAGTTGTGGAAGTCTAATCATAGTATCCCATCCTAGCATTTGCCCATTCCAAGGACGTGGCTATTCGAATAGATTTAGTTAACTCTGCAGAGGTGTACAAATTTCCCCACACGATAGACACAGTCCGACACCATCGTCATGGCTTAGACAGGCCTAACGAGATCCCGTACCCGCTCGGAAACTAACCTAGATTTCTATATAATCTCTACTATGGCTTCCTAGGGGTTGGAAACAGCAAAACTGAGAAGATACCAAATCTCCCCAAACGTGATGATACCAAATCATCACAAAAGAAAGACATGGCTCAAACACGGCCAAGAAAATAGTGGCTCAAACACAACCTAAAAACCTAACGCTTAACGTGGAAGATCACATAGCATCCATGCCAACCAGACACGGAAGAAAACCTATCCCCCATGCCGGCTCCTGATATTTCATTGCCTACACCGACTTCTTAGTAGAAACTATACTTCTATCTAATGGGGTGTGAGATCAAGTCTACCCATATAGACATGTGGTTGTACGTAAAGACTCACTAGGCGAGTGGGACTACGAACCGGTCCTTATGTGACCGAGGCAAGTATCTCCCATAGGAATCCTCTCTAGGCATTCATGCCGAGGTAATTTATCCCACATAAATTACCCCCTACTCGCCCATGTCAGGGTTTAGTCAAGTTTTACCAGTTTTAAGTTCGGTAGTTATTATCATCAAGTTTATCAAGGTAACCATTACCTTATCATATTATTTTAATCAATTTCAAAATTATAGTTTTATGGTTTTCAAGTGGTATAGGTTGGGTTATTATTTAGTGGAGGTGAATGATAGTGGGTTTATGGTGGAGGTTTGCAGTATATGGTGGTGGTGGTAGGGAGGTGGTTATAGTGGTGGCATGTATGTAGAGGAAGGGGTTAGGTGGGTGTTTGGACTTTCCTCCATTCACTGACGATTGAATCAATGTCCAATTCCTGTGTCTCCTATTCCTATCTTTTGGACTCCATCGAGTTCTCTCATGTCTTCTATCCTACGCAGTCTAGCGTTGACAAACAAGAGAACACAAACAAGGAAAATAATAGGCAAGGCATGTAAAACAAGCATAGGAAATCAATCGATCCTAGATGGGTTGGTCCTATTGGATGATGGGTTGGTTTACTAGGGTTATCACTATTACATCAATCTAAAGTAAGGTTTGGATAGAGGTATTCCATCCATAAGGTTGGGCTTCTATGGGTTAGGTCAGGGTGGGTGGTTGGTCTGATGGAAAACTAGACGACATTATTAGGGTTCACTATTATGTGAACCTGAAAGAGAAACCTAACCAAGTCATCATAAATGACCTAGTTGGTCTCTATAGGTCCACCGGGGTTAGCCACGCATACACATAGGCATGTGCGTGTGACTATGGTTAGGTTGGTGGGCTAGGCTATGGCTAGGGTTAGTGGCATATATGCATATGCATGTGCGTATGCCCATGTTTAGGTGGGGGTTAGAGTTAGCCATACATGGGGCGTGTACCTAGGTATCGGGCCTATCCATGTATGTATGGTTGTCTACCTATTTTAGGTGATTGGGTGCGGATATATTCGGGTATGTGTCATGGTACATACACATACGCGAATATATGGGGTTTACTACGACGACGACGAAGGGCTACATCTATATTCACTATTTACTCTAATAAAAAGGAAAGCACTCAATCTAGAATTTAAATGGGCACCATAATTAGGGTTAATGGTATGATTATGTAGGGTTTTATTTTATAGGATTTATGGTGAAGGAATTACGGGATTTGGAATTAAAACGACGGAGTTATGAGTTATCTAAGTTTATTAATTAAACGCGAATGGAAACTAGCATGGTAATTATTTCTACAATTTTAGTTAATCAGCATGAGCGGTGAACTAGCTAGGTGTAATCTAGGGTGACTCTAGTTTATTTAGAAATTTTCTAGAAATTTTTATGCAATTAATAACTTACCTTTTTAACACTTTGTGTACGATTCCCTATGTGCCCTTAGCAATTTACCATGACTCAGCGACTAACGCGTGGATCCCGGATGGTGATGTGGCTCACGGCCATAGGGCTGAGCGACATGGCTTAGGCTAGGTGTGAGCGCTTCTGCTCATTCTCATCCCCATTTGGTCAACTAGTGAGAGTAGAGAGACAGAGCGTGAGAGAGAGAAGGGAAAGGGGAGAAGAGAAAGAGAGGGAGGAGCAGGAGCTTGCAGGTGGTGGTTGTGTGCCCAGTGAGGGGAAATGGAGTAGGAGCGGCAGCAGGGCAAGGGTGCAGTGGTGCATGGCTACGGTGAATTTGCAGCTAGGCGGCGGGATAGTGAGGTGAAGGAAGCAGATCACAGGGCGGAGTGGCGGTGGCACGACACTCCAGTAGTAGGTAGTGCGGCGGCAGCGATAGCACGATAGGAAACTAAGAGGGGAGGGCAAGGCGGGACAAAGAGCAAGGCATGGGGCATCGCCAGTGGTGGCCTCGGCTAGGCACCGGGCCGGTGGTGTGACGGCGACGCAAGGCAAGGGCGCGGCGGACGCTAGCGGAGCGAGAGAAGGCGAGGGTGGAGAGAGAGGGATGCAGCGATGAGAGCAAGGGAGAGATAGCAGAGAGGGGAGAAGGGAAGGGAAAAGGCTGATCGAAGAGGAAGGGGAAGAATAGAGCAAGCACGGCGACTGTGGCAACCTCCATGCTCAAGCTTGGCAAAGTGCCTCTCGACGGCGGCCTTGGGAGGCCCTTTTATAGCCGCGGCGAGGCTGTTCGGCGTGGGAAATATCTCCGACAATGGATATATTCTCCAACAATAGCGGCAGGGCATAGCTCAACGATAACTGTGACCTCCACTCATCGGTGTATGACGTCAATGATGGGGGGTGGCTGGTCGGCGGCCATGGCGACATGTACACAGTGAGTCAACGAGGATAGGGAGGTAGGGCGACAGCTGGGAACGACGGTGCGGCATGGTGAAGTCAGCGACTTCCTCACACTGCATCCACTGACCACTAGAGGAGACAGATATGACATGCGGGCCCCAATTGTTAGTGAAAGAAGGGGAAGGGAATGGAGAAGTGGTCGGGCTAGGCCAACGTCGGCCAAGGCAAAAGAGGAAAGAGGAGATGGGGTTGGGTCATGGTGTGGGCTGGCGTGGTCCATCGCGGGGAGGAGGAGGAAAGGGAAAAGGAAAAGGGGAGGAAGGTGGGCTGGGCCAACAGGTTGGGCCGGCCCATCGTGGGGAAGGAAAAGGGAGGAGAGGAGGGGAAGGGTGACGGGTTGGGCCAGGGCTGGTGCTAGGCTTGGCCCACTTGGGAGAGTACATAGATTTCTTATATCCTAGTTCCTAGAAATGTCATATACATATATGTGTAGATATATATGCTTATATGACGTATCCTCAATAAACTAAATATCATCTCTATTCTAATATACCATGAAAATTAATAGTAGGAATATTATATTTCTAGGTTTTCTATGAATTAGCTAAAGGGGACATGAGGAAGGAGTAATATATTAATACGATGGCTATAAAAATATTAATTATGCCTATGATGCATTATCTACTTCTATATTCAGAAATGCAAATAATAATTAAGGAAGGTTATTTTGGTGCCGCAAATAAATTCTAGAAAACAATCAAGCGTGCAATCCAAAAAAACAATCAGGCACGCAAGCAGTCAAGCATTCACGCAAGCATTCAGGCATACACTCAAGCAACGCAACTTAGGCAATGGGATTTAAACATACGGAACGGCCTTCTATTCCTATGGGTCATTCCTAGCGCTATAACTAATCCTACGTGACACACAAAATGCATATGGTGGGTTTTGATGCAGAGTTTTGGAAATATATTTTCAAAATGGATTTACAAAGAATAACTAGTCAAGGTTTTAATTTGTTGTAAAATTTTAAAAAGTTCAAATTTTTAGTGAATTTTATTATGATGCAAAAACACGGGTGTTAGACCTAGCTAGTGAATCTAGCAATATAAATCTAAGGCCAGTTGCCTTTCCCGGCAACAGCGTCAGAAATGCTTGTTGACATTTCTTAACGATTATTGGAGGATTTCGCAAGCGCATAGAACTATCATGTAGCACTTCGCTCGGTGAGTATCGAGTGTCGAATTTATATTTTTTCGCACAGGGAGGCGAAAGGCTAGAATTTATAATTGGACTAGGATTTGCTAGAGGAAAGCTTTAAGTTGATCCTAGGTAGGTGAACGATAGTAAAAAGGATGGTTGTGAACTACCTAAACTTACTACTAAATACAAGCTAACCAGAGATAGGTGGGAGAGCGAGCGATATATCTTTCTAGTAACTAAGGGCAAATAAATAATTAGAAGAAATGTGATAGTACTTCGGGGCACAGCCCGCCTACTAACTAGGAGAGTTAAATAGATAAGGTTTGCCATGAGCCCTACAATTTAATAACTAGACCTATCGTGGTGGAATACAGAGGATGGACAAGGCTGTCAACACTTGCCACCTACCACAATCTATCCGGAGGCCTAGCCGTATCCACAGGTAATCTATAGCCTAAGCACCACGCTTAATATAAAGGCTTACTACTTCAATCTGAGCTCCGATGAAATGAGATCAAAGCACCCTAACCAAACGGTGGAACCGGTACGAACAAAATACTACTAATGATTAGATAGCCTATACTACTAATGCCAAACAATAAGCACCTAAGCTCACTAATGATGAACACTAATGACTAAGTACTTAAAGTAAAGCATGCAATACTAGAATAAAGTACTGAAATAAATACTGAATAAAGTAATGTAGAAATGAAAGAAATACAAAGGAGCTATACCAGACCCAGAAGACTCTTTTGGACTTCGAGAAGCTCTGCTCTAGCTCTACTCCACTACTAGACTACTACTCTATAGCTAAAGCTAAGCTAGAGAAGCTTGGAGAGCTTAGAAATGACTAGAAATGAATGGGATGTCTTCCATCGAGCTCCACACCCCCCTATTTATAGTGTAGAGTGCAGGGAGGAGTATTTGTAGGTAGCAGGGAGGTCGGTGGCCACCGAGGGGTGGTGGGCGATGGCATAGGTGCGCCAACCGGCCCTTGGATGCACCGCCTTAGCATCCAAGGGTGCTAGTTGGCCCCCAATGGTGGTTGTGAAGCCAGCATGTGGTGAAACTTGGTAGGTACGGCGGTTGGTAAGTCGGTGGAGAGCTCCAAGTGTATGACAATTGGCCCATCAATCCACCATGAGTTAATCTTGGCCCTTGATCATACCGACTTGAATGGAGGCTTCCCATTGGCTGTGGAGTGGCTCCCATGTATCTCTGACGTGGCATGGCCATAGGTGGGGCCAGGCAGTGCCTGCCTGTGAGCCCAGGTGGCCCTACCATGTCCACTTGCTCCTATGGTCCATGTTTGTCAACATTTTGGCCAAAATTTGACATAGTTCCTACATACAAATAATTCTCCAAGTACAAGTGCAACTAGGTGAAATTTAAACATAATTCTTCACATGTGATGATGATTTTCCATACTTTTGGGTGGAATGTTGTTGGTCAAAATGGGTGTTAGTGACCATCAACACACCACACCTTATTAATTGGTACGGTTTTCTCATTCTTGCTTTTTCAGTCGTCATGGAGCAGCTGAACGCCACATTCGTGCTGTCGGCGGAGTCGAACTTCCTTGAGCGTGTCCGTGCTCTGCCAGTGCAGATCCGGGAGGTAGTGATGCATGGCCTTCGCCATAGGGCTACATCAGCCCTGGCTGCCTCCCACCTCCGTTCAGACATTAACTTGCGTGCGGTGGAGCCGGGGTTCCTACCGGAGCTGTCAGTCCAAAGGGCTTCATAGGATTTTTTTTCCTATAGGATTTGGATCCTTTGAAATTCCTGTTTCTCCTCCATTCCAAAGGAGCTATAAGTTTTTGAGTTTCTTTTGTCCATTTCTTAGGATTCCATTTTGTAGTGTCGGTGGGCCCTGAACAAACGAGGAGATCTATCCGCTCGAAAATTTGATTTTCGATGAAAATTTTGCACCACACCGAGCAGTGTCACCAACATGCACCAAAAATTAGATGTCTCTCTTTTGCCCTCTGCACAAAAATTAGGTTTACCATGCCATCAATTTTAGACAAGGGCATTTGTGGTACTACGATGGCCACATAAAAGTGCAAGGAGTCGTTGTCTCCACCTCCGCCTCCGCCTCCATCTCCATCCTCCAGCCGCCACCATCTCTCCTCCGCTCCAAATCCTAGCCCCATGGCCTTCCTCTCAACTCTCTAGCTACCCTGTCTGCCACTCCTCTCTAAACCCTAGGCGCCATCGACATAGCAGCTTGACTCATCAATCTCTACTCTCCAACCACACCCTCTCTCATAGCTTTTTGAACCCTAGCTGGAGCCAGATCCCCTTTGATTCATCGATAGCAGGTTAGCTGACGGCGGAAGGACCACCTTGATGATGGTATAGGCTAGATCTAGATCCCCTACTTTGCACCTGTCATGACCAGCCAGATCCGAACCTTAGTCAGAGCCAGATTTGGTACCCCTTCGTCAATGTCAGCCGCACCAGTTTCATGACCATGATGACAAGACGGTCATGCCAACAATGAAGCATAGCTAGGGTATGCAGAGGAGGAGGTACACAAATTCCTTTTATGATGTGTGTTGTATTGTAGTGGTTCAACCTAGGATATGTAGATGGCGATGGGGTTGCATATTTCCTATAGTTGAGTGTAGCTAACATGTGCTTTATTGGATTAATGACTTTCGTATAAGCTGTAGTGTCGATGAAATATGGTCAGCAGTCTACCTAGGGGTATGCCCAAGGTAGTAGATTGTCGGCAGACAGATGCGTAAGTCACAAACAAGACGGTGACGCAAGACAGACACTAGGTTTTATCCAGGTTCGGCCGCCAAGAAGGCGTAATACCTACGTCCTGTGTCTGATTGGTATTGCTGTATGTCAATGAGAGGTGTTTTTTAGAGGGATCCCCTGCCTGCCTTATATAGTCCGGGGGGCAGGGTTACAGATCTGGAAACTAATCCTAGTCAGTTACAATTGCCATATGTGGCCGGATAAGGATTCCTATTCTAACCGACCAGGATCCTGCTTGATCGCCAAATCCGCCTTGACTCCTTGCGCGGGACTCCAACCAGGTTGGCTGGGCCGCACGTCGTCTTTCGGATGGACCAGACCCATTGATCCGAGCTAGCCCAAGCTCAGCCGTAAGGGTATAGGGGTTAATACCCCCACAGCTAGTCCCCGAGCACCATGTATTATGCTGCGACACGCCATTTCAACCTTCTCCGACAAGTTATGCCCAAGTCCTTGACATCTTTTGACCACCGTCGTCGCTGAAGAAATAGGTTGTCCGAAGAATGTATGGTGCTCTTAAGAAAAAAGAAAAAGATTTCCATCCCGGGAAGTGTGCCCACTTGTATTTATGAAAAGAAATGTAAGTGCGTCTTGGAGCGTAGCATCTTTGATCATCAGAGGCGTAGTGGTCGAAAAACAAACACATTCACCGCAAGGTGAAGTGTGCCCACTTAGTCTCCGAGCCTGGTAGTAGGTGAAGTAGGCACATGGTGCCAGGGTCTAAAAAGAATTCCTAGTTAAGTTGAGTACCTAATCATCGTATAGGCGATACGAGATGCATCGATACGTGCATTGTACCGATGTAGTCCCCGAGCTTGCTGGAAGGCGAAGTATGAGCCTTGTAGCAAGGTCTAAATAAATATCTCTCAACTGTATGTGAGTACAAATCACATGTAGCCGAGGAGAATGATTCTCCGATCAGTGGTCGGGATAGCCTCCGAGCACATTAGTTGTCGGAGCAGTCCCCGAGCACGATAGTGGTCGAGATAGCCCCCGAGCACGTTAGTGGTCGGAGCAGTCCCCGAGCACTTCAGTGGCCTGGGTGGTCCACAAGCACGGCAGTGGTCTAGGCAGTCCCCGAGCATAGCAGTGGTCTGGGCAGTCCCCGAGCACTTCAGTGGTCTAGGCGGTCCACGAGCACGGCAGTGGTCTGGGCAGTCCCCGAGCACAGCAGTGGTCTGGGCAGTCCTCGAGCACTTCAGTGGTCTAGGCGGTCCCAGAGCATGGCAGCGGTCTAGGTGGTCCCAGAGCATTGTAAGAGTCTGATCCATCCTTGAGCGCGAAACAGGCATCGAAAACTCGAACGCCATTAATGTATTTATTCGGTGTATTTATTTATCTCTATTCTCTGCCAAGTCTAGTCTGACACGTCTGGTCAAAAAAGCAAATGGGTATAGTATGTCATTTTGTCTTCTTACTCTTTTCTAGCAAACAGTCGCTTGGCACCTGTATGGAGGTGCGTCAGTGTGGGCCCTCTTACACTATCAATGAAGAGGCGCGTACACTGGTAACGAAGGAGCGCGTTTATTGGCATAGATTTCAAGGTTGTGTGAACAACCATCTACGGCGTGTGTGCACGACTCCCAATAATCTCGGGTGAACGAAACGACGGAGCTCTTTGTTTTATATAATGTAGATCTGGTAAGTTACTCACACCGTTCCCCATTGTCATCCGCTGCCGCAACCTTCTTCTTCCTCCTGCCGAACCCTATTCCTCCGAAAATCATCGCCAATCCCCTCGCCATCCCGCATCCACCCCCTTAGTAAGGATAGACTAATGGCGAAGAGAGACGCCCAGAAGAAAGGCGGGGTCATGGCGAAGGAATGGTGGAAGTCGCGGAGCAATGAGCAGACCATCGAGGACCTCGTCGCCATGGGAGTGCTCCACAACAAGGCACTCGCGGGATGGCGTGCGCCGAAAGGAGAAAGCTTCCCTGATCCACAACCAGGTGAGATTGTGGTTTTTGAAGACTTCTTCAAACGAGGTTTCGGGATTCCAGTGCACCCTTTCCTTCAGGGTCTCTACTTGTACTATGAGATTGGGATTTGCAATCTGCATCCCAACTCGATTCTCCTTATCTCCACCTTCATCCATCTCTACGAGTCTTATGGTGGCTTCCAGCCCCATTTCGACCTCTTTTGCCACATGTTCTGTCTTCGGAAGAAAGGGAGCGGTGGCTCGAAGATAGCCGAAGGCGTCTACCTGAATCTATGTGACGGCATGAAAGCACAATACTTGCACTGCCCCTGGAACACCTCGCTGGATGAGTGGTACAAGAAGTGGTTCTACATCCGTGAAGAGCCAAACACCATCACCCTATGCGACGTGGGACTGATTCCAGAGAAGAAGAATAGCTGGACAGAGAAGCCCAAGAACCTAGAGCAGATCACCGAACTGCTCGAGATGATCCCGTGGGGAAAGCTAGATGGCCCAAGTGTGGTCGGGAACTTCATTAGCCGAAGGATCCAGCCCTGCTAGAAGAGGGTTCATCTAGGCTTCGAGTACCAGGGGAGCGCCGATCTGACAAGGACCAGGAAGAAGCTGCTCGACAAGATGGAAATCAAGGCCAGGATTGGGGAGCTATTCAACCTGGCCGATCCCAATTACGTCAGGCTAAACGAAATCGAGCATGCCTTCAAGCTGGCTCGACCTCCCCCAAAGGTAAATGATGCCTCTTTTTAACTGTAGAGTCATGTTGTAATAAGAAATTGACTGTTGTCCCCGCTTTGTGTTGCAGTGTAATGGTCGTGACCGGGTAGCAGTGTTCGTGTCGCCTCCCCCCGGTGTAGATTGGCCGCAAGCTACTGGCCCAGCCGCCTAGACCAGCGCCTGGACCGATGACGTCCACTGGGTGGCACTCGAGACTGTGGAGGACGCATCGACCAGAGCTATTGGCAAGCGTCCGGCGGCCAGCAAATGATGCCAAGCCATCTTCCCCCTGTCAGACGATGAAGCAGAGGATGCGGACATCTTCTGGCTCGTCCCTCGAAAGAGGAGAAGACAAATGGGGTCGTCGGAGTAGGGTGGCTCCTCCGTGCCAGCAGTGGTCGCATCACCGACCACTGCAACACAGAGGACAAGCGAGGGAAACATCGAGCATCAAACCCCGACGCCTGTACCGGAGGTGGAAAAAGACCTGGTGGAACCTGCCGAGCACGCGGAGCAGCGGCGGTCGAGGAGACGCTCCTTTGCCACATCATTCCACAAATCGAAGCTGTAAGTATCTATATCTTTGATGTAAGCTTGTAATTTGCATTGGATACTATTATCTTCTAAAATTATCTCTGATATATTAGGTCGGCGTCCACCGAGAACCCCGACCAGCTAGCTGGGTGCAGCACAACTTCGCCAGCAACGGCGGGACAAACTGTCCAGCAGCCAGCCGTGGAGGAGCCTGTAGTAGGAACTCTGCCTGGACCTCAGTAGGCGGACGACCAGGCGCCAGTCCTCGAGCGGCTGGTCGAGAAGACAGTCGAGCAGAGTACAAGTGCTCTGAGCACGAACCCTGCTGAGGCAGATACCATGGCGCCAAGGGAGCCGGATCTAGCCGAGGAGCAGTAGCCAGAAGTGGCCCAGAGCATTCTTGGCGACGCGACGGCTCGTGGAAAAGCCCTGGTGGTCGTGGAGTCTGCAGACTCTAGACCAGCGCCGCCTCCCGAATAGGAGGTTGAAGAGGAAGAAGTAGAAGAGGTCCTGGGCCGTCCCCAAGATAGGCGACAACATGTATATGTGTTGCGCTATCGGAATGACGAATGGGTTATGCACGAAGAAATCCCAGAGGTCGAAGAGACCCTAAGAGTCGAACGAGCGGCCAAGCATCTGGTGACAGAAGTCCAGGTATGTTTGGCTTGAATCCTTGACCCTGTTATGTAGTCAAACTGTCTGACTTAGCTTGTCTATATGCAGGACTTGATGAAAACCGCAAAATACCGAAAGAGGTGCTTCGACCAGATTAAAGGAATCATGGCGACCAATAAAGAACTGGCGGCCGAAGTGGAATGCTTGCGGTGCCAACTTGAAGTCGTCGACCAGGAGAGGACAGATCGAGAAACACAGAACCAAAACCTGGTCGGCCAGCTTAATAACAAAGAGCTGGAGAAAACAAGTAAAGTTTCATCTTATCATAGCAAGTGCAGGACTTGTGTTGTTGTATTCTTGGTAGTAATAGCTGTAATGCAGGTTTAGAAGCTGAAGTGGCCCGCCTCCAAGGGGAAAATAGCCGTGTGACTGTAGAGTGTGGTCGTCTAAAGGAGGACAACGTGAAGCTAGCACGCAGCCAGTCTCAACTCCAAGACCACACCAACAAAATGAAGGAGGAACTAAAAAGTAAGTATTCCAGATCACCTTTCTCATTCTATTGCCCACCTTGCCTTGTTGTGTTATCACATTTGATGTTTTGTACTGTGTTTAGTTTTGAAAGTCAATGCCAAGAAGCACCTAGAGGCCGTGATCAAAGAGCGTGACGACTGGAAAGCACGATGCCTCAAGGCCACCGAGGAGCGGGACACGTGGAAGAACCGGTGCCAAGAAGTGGCAACTGGCATTGTGCCCGTCCTCGACCTTATTGACCCGGCGCTCACAGAGGAAGAGCCAAGGACGCCCCAGCTCAGACTGGTCGAGAGATGCAGACAAGTGTGGGGATGGTTCCAAGAGTTCGTGAAGGAGGCTGGTGAGTACATGGGTGCCCATGTACTAAGCATGGTGCGTGCCCACTACCCCCTAATCGACCTCCGGCGCCTGGAGGCTGGGTACTCGAAGGAGGTAGACCCAGACACGGCAGAGGAACTTCGGACGGCCCAGCTGGACTTGTCGTCAAAGATAATTGGTGATATTAACCTGTGTGGAGGTGGGACAGCACCTGTACAGGGTACGCCATCGACGAGTCAGCTAGAAATGCCATCAGCTGCAAGCCAACCAACGAAGCCTGCGGTCTCGACCAGCCAGGCACCGGCGGGGCCATCCCCTTCAGCTCGACTAGCATAAGAGTCCCCGAGACTCGAGTAGGGTATCGGAAGCGGCGAGCAGTAAGTGCCCTGCGCCCCGACCAGCCAATGTAATATGCTTAGAGTTGTAGAAGGAGGACATAGTTATGTTATTGTGAACTTGAGCCTCTTCAGGCAAGCTTGTAATAACGTAATTGTATATTATTATAAGCTTGTTTGCTTTGTATAAAGCGTATTTAAGCTTGATACTTTATGTTGGTGTAACTAAGTAAGAACATATTAGCATTCTGTTTAGTTGTACCATCGTGCTCGACACATCATCCCGAAAAGTTTGTGTGGCCCTAGTTTTCCATGTGGTCGGAGTGTGAGGTCCGGTGACCTGTGCACACATAGACGTAGACAAGTTAAACCAAGGGGGACCTGCCAATCACCCGTAACGTAGAGAGCGGATCCCATGCACGTATTGGGAGGAACCAGAGACAGGGCCTGCTCCGAAAACCGTAGAAGGAGTTGTAACAGAACTGCCCAATTTATACAAGATCAAGTACGGTTGTCCCCGCTAACACGTTGACATGCGCATACTTTCACTCATATAAACCCGGTAGTCCGCCGAGTGTCTCGAAAGACCTCGGTAAATCAACATCACAACCAAGATCGCGGGATTAAGCAAATACACATCACATACACAGGGTTGCAGCGGAAATAATATTACATATGGGTTCACAAATAAAAGTACAAGTTTGGGTTTCAAAACCGCTTAGTGAAAACAACATAGCTTTCAAATGATTACATTAATATAAGTTCCAAATATATTACTAGCATAAGTGACATCATCCGGCAAAAGCATATAGATGAGAAGTAACTATAGAATCACCGAGCCCACCGGCGGTTAGCCACCATCTTCAACAGGCCGAGAACTCCACCTGCAACATGGTGGGATAAACCCTGAGTACTCGAATGTACTCAGCCAGACTTACCCGTCGAAAACCAAAACAAATGACACCAAGGATCATGCATAGCTTAATTTAGTGGATCTGGCTGGACAACCTTTTTGCATAAAAGCTTGAGTAACCATTAGCATTATTCACCTATACTAGCAGTGACTTTTAGCCATTACCTACCATCTATATTAGCACCTGTACTAATCAATCACTTGATTAAGTTGCAAACAATAATAACCATATCAGGTATTTCATGGCTCATTGTCATTATCATCATCATCATCATCATCATCATTTAACCATATCTTTAAATTTAGTGAATCTACGTTGCCGCTGCTCAGTCAAGTTCTCACTATCCGGGAGAGACGGCGATTGGAATCGATTCCTATCCAGCAGGAGGGGTATTCCTAAACACAAACCCTGCTTCCCCCGTCAGGGTCGCAAACGAGTCAACTTTGGTACGATTCAGGAGTCGCGAGTCCGAACAGATCAACATTCTCAGAGAACCACTCTGCCAAGGTTGTTCGGGACTCTAACCCGCCTTGGACTTATGCCAATGGCTCTCCGCACATCCTTACTACCTCCAGAATGCTGCCACTGCTCGCGTCCCTGGCCTGAGTCGAGCTACTAGGCTTCGCGGTCGGAACGACTTATCCGGCCAGCTAAGTGTTAGGCTGCGTTCAACATGACATGAGGACGTACAGCGTATCGGTCCTTAAACGACACAAACGGGGATAGATTCACACCCAAGACCTCCATGCCTTGTTGCTGCACTACCATCATCCCGTCCGGTCTCCTTTCATTATTAACACATGGTTCTTTTTCATGATAGCTAATATAGCCAACCGTGACCAGAGCTCATCCTACATCTCGCAGGTGACAGGAAATCACCCAACTTCTACCGGTCTATGCATAGCTAAGCATCATTCGATCCTACACTTAATTAGGATTCACAGGATTTTATCTGGACAAGGTAGGGATATAATGCAACAATTGGTTCCAACCAATTCCTATACTTAATGCATCATCAACAATAAGAGATACTCAAGATATTTGTAAAAACATGGGAGACTTAGAATGCTCCGGGGCTTGCCTGGGATCCGACACAAGTCAGTGTTAGGTAGACGACAGTCGCTAAGTGAGCATCTCCCGTTCTAGCACTTGTCCAGTCCTTCCACCTTCGGGATAGGTCCACCATACACCGTTTTCGGGTTCGGCTCCAACATCTCATCCTTCACGTGGTTCATCTAGCGCACCTAGATGAGATGCAAGATGCATGTGTATGAATGTGATGAATGGTAACACAAGATGCATCACATAAGCATTCAAGACAAACACAAGATTATGCAAGACATAGACACCAATAGCTATTTAACTAACATCACACATCCTATCATGCTAAGATGGCAAAGAAGACGACAACACCAAGCATGACACAAGTTTTCCAAGATCTCAGGTGCTCTAACTCAGTCATCATTCAAGGCATAAGTCACACTTAACAATATACAAGCAAACACTATAATTGGAATCTGCCAAATTCTGGACATGCAAACAGCAGCTACAAGATTTAGCTATAACTGGAGTTACACAAATCCAAATGACTTGCAAGAAGACATTTTAGAAAGCTTATGAAATTATCTACATTTCATATATAACCATCACAGCATGATTCCCATGTTAAGTAGGTCGAAATTATACCTTTACAGAAACTGGTTCATACAAAACAGAGAGCAGCCATTTCTAGAACCCAACTTTAAATAGGCATAACTCACAAACTACAAGGCCAAATACCACCAAATTTTAACAGAAGCTAGATACATGAATTATCTACAACTTTTATATAAACAAGTTTCACAACAAAGCACATTATCATGAAGAACTTTGCTAAGTTCCCAGATCTGTCCATAAACCACATCGGCAAGAAAATAATTATTAACTTATGTTGCAAACACATAATTAGGCAAAACTAACTTTACCAACATGTCACACATGACTAAAGAACACCAGAAAACCTAGGGTCCATGACCAAATAAATTCTTTTAATGCATTTCTTAATTTATTTTAGATAACAAGGTGACTTAAGGAACATATACCAAAAGTATACAATAATTTCTACAAAAATTACAGTGGCTCACATATCCTCTCAATAGTCTACTGTACAAATTTCACTCCATTTGAATATGTATAGCAACCTCTATGAAAAAGACAAGTTGCTAAAGCAAGAAATCATGTGAGAGCAAGATAAACCAATAACTCACTCATACTTCATCCAATACTCATGAAATTTTTACCACACATCAACTATCACATGAGTAGCATGCCACAAAAATTTCACTTCATTTGGAGCCCTAGATCTTTAGTTATGAAAAAGACAAATACAACTAGAATTAAAAACCTAGAGGCATAAATCTATTTTTACAGCTAAAACTTTAACTAAAACATGACATCTTATAGATCTACTGCATAGACAATTTCACAAGGATTCCAAAAAGTCCACATTTACTATTTTACGAATTTCCTATGAATTACTATGCAATTCCAAAGTTCTTGCAAAATAATCACAAACCAGTCCTTATGGCACTATTCACATGAGTCACATGTTTCGCAACTGGACCCAAGAAAGAGCTTCTAAATACACGTGAGTCCTCCTTCTTCAACCTCACGGAGACAGAGCAGAGCACCGGCTCGAGGACGTGGCCGGGCTCCGGGAATCCGGCGGGGAAGCGACCCTAGGGCAGCAGGAAGGGACAGCCGGCCTAGCCACGGCCAGCTGTGGCCCGCGCCTGGCCATGCCGTGGCCGGCTACAGCAGCAGCAGCCCAGCGGCCGGCTACAGCAGCAGCGGCCCAGCGGCCGGCGCGCCGGAGGCATCAGCCTGCAGATGACCGCGCGACCGAGGAGATGGCACAGAGGAGCAGCGCGAGGCCAGGAAGAGGAAGACAAGGTTGGTTGGGGCGGCACGGTGCTGCTTGGTGGTCGGCCATGGAGCTCCACTCCCTGTCCATGGTGACCGCTCGGACTGGAGAGCGGAGAGAGAGGCGCTGGGGTGGCAGAGGGAGTGGGGAGGCGAGTGAGGAGGGATGAGTGAGCGCTCGGGCTCTCTAAATCGACGTGCGCGGCGACGTGGTGGACATGCAAGAGAGCGTCGAGCCACGCGGCGGTGAAGCGCTGCGGCCGGTCGGCCATTGCTACTGTTCTGAAGATTCAAAAATGTAATACCACCTCAAACTTACGACTGAAGTTCGATTTTCTCCCCTCCATATCTCTCGAAACGATTAGTAATTTGATCAACCAATTAGACCGTATGATAGAGCTACATGAGTACAACAACTTTGATTAAGGGACCTAGGATTGATTCGGCCTATTTTGAGAGATAAAAGGCTGCAAAGTAGGCTACCTGAAACTGAATCCTGAGTTTCAGTTTCAAGTCGACTAAAACTGCATTTTTCAACGATCCATAACTCCAAATCTGTTCGTCCTTTGCCACAATTTCAGTAATACAAGATGTAGAGCTACATGGGAACTACAACTTTGTCAACATGAGTTAGAGCTGGATCGACCTAGATTGGGAGTTACATTGTTCCAAAGTATGAACCCCGAAACTGTAAAACAGCTTAACACTTAGCGAAATTTGCTAAGTCTAAAACAGCCCCAATTCTGCCATGTGGGCCACTTTTGAGGGTGTTCTGATCATTTTCATGAGATGACCATAAAACAACTTTTGTTCCTTAGCAAGTTTACTACAACTTTGCTTAAGGGTGCTCCTCCATGCAAACACTCCAAGCTGCACTTTTTAAATAGTCAACAAAACTAGTTCTAGGGTCAACATGAGTCAACTAGGGCTTAGAAACCTAATTTGGACTAATGACCTTTATGAACATTGTTCCTAATGACATTATAAATGTAGCTAGGGTGTTTTGGTGGGTCACCACATTCATTTGCATGTGATGCAATTGCTCTAGCTTCTCAAATCAATTTAAACATGCATTTGCAACACATGGAATGTTAACTCGAAACAAGCGAAACAATCCGTTGAAACACTGGACCCTAGTACATGGGACATGTACAACCCCTCTAGGGTACTAGGCATAACACACAGACACCACAGAAGGTACAAACATACATGAGCAGTAAAGAACATCATGTTGCAACATGGAAACATAGAATGATGCACATGTGGTAATGATATGAATGTGCTTATGTGATGCAATGCAGATGCACCAATGTAAGGCAAACACCAGGGGTGTTACAGCCCTCCCCCCTTAAAGGAATCGCATCCCGAGATTCGGTGCGAAAGACTTTTAAGGGAAGAGAAACTTGTCATCCAGTTTCCAACATCAGTGATAGCATTAGGCTACTTAACTTTGGAGTATCAGAGAGACTAATTTGGTCATGACACTTTCTGATACTTGCTCTTTGTCGTAAGTTGTTGTCTAAAGAATTTCTTTCGTTGGCGTCCATAAAGCATTGTTACATTGGAAGGAATCAAAGATAGCACTGTCCTGCGTACTTCGTCCATGATGTACGAAAAGTGATACAAGCGTAGACTAAATACTTGTAACATCCACTTCCCTAGTGGATACAGCATAGACCTATGGACTTTGCACTAGACCATAGTCTGTTGACAGATATTTCTTGCAACGGTGCTATATTTGTTCCCAAGGTTTGAAAAGCAGTTCTCTACAAAAGTGGCTTGAGCACAACCTTTCGCAAAGGATGTGATCATAGACAGGGTAAACATCTTTTGAGGGTATGAGAAGCTAGTTAACCAATATCCAAACTGGTTGTAGCGGTGCAATCACTCAGATGTCAACTGATGGAAGGCTACATAATGTTCCATGTGTGTAGTGCTCTTTCTCTGATAACAACACTGTATTATCTGAGTCTGTTGAGTGAGAGGTAAACGTAATAGCTGACTCAGTTGGCTCAATGTTCCCGATGATCATTCCCTTAGGGAGCCTTTGGATCTAAGTTGCAACAGTGATCTGGGTTGAATCTGATGCAACCTATTGGGTAAAAACACATATAAGGTACCAAAGGCATGTCAGCATTGGAGAACCATTGATGCAGAGGGACGTTAGCGAGTCTTGGAGGGCAACACAAGTTGCAAGTAATCACAAAACTAGGGACTAGTTCACTACCAAGCAGGTTAAGCACAATTTGCCTTCGTGGTGCAGTTGCACAGCAAGTTGGGTTTACTTGCATCATAGCAAAACCAGCTTTCTTAAACTTTATTTGTCGTTGAGGCTTCAATTCTTAGGCCAATCAATATCTCAAACACCATAAAAAAAATCTATGGTTTGACACCTTTTCAATTACTTTCGAATTGCAAGGGCACAATTTGAACTCTAGAACACCTTGACTGCTCACGCATTGCTGATCTAAGAGGGCAAAAGCAAGGCACATAGGGGTGCAATTAGTCTTCTCAAGGGTATGGAGGTTTGCCTAACAACAATACACCTACAAGTTGTAATTTCTTGGCATGAATTACAAACACAACCGTCTAATGGAAAGGATGATCGCAGTCACAGCGAAATTGTAGATTCTATACCCTTTTGTTTTCTATTCATATTTCACAAACTAGTACTCCATTGTGGATGAATTTTGGTAGAAACATATATCCATGAGTCCCCTAACTGCTCACCAAAATTCAGCTCAAACGGACCTGGTTTGACTATCCAAACAACGCGGCTACCGAAACTACGCTGTTCTGAAATGACAGCAAACCGAGCCGACAAGATATCTCTCAAATCTGATGTTTTACTCAACCAATACTCAAACCAACTTAAGACATTGAAGGGTCCTAAGCAAGGAATGAGATCACCAAGTTTAGGGTCAATCCAACCTCGTTTGAGTCACTAATCGTTGGCTTGAAGATGTTCGGTTATTTACCTTAAAATCTAGACAGATTTCTCGTTCTTCTCTTTCTTTGCTTCATACGTTGTGGTGTGTGTTCTATACTCTCGATCTCTTTGTATAGCAGCAGCAGCTCTTTTCTCTGAGGATGTAGACTAAGGTTTTCCATATGTGGTTCTTAGGAAACAACTTAAGTCGTTTGAGTTAGACACCAACTTGACGATGCACAAGCATTGGACTTGTGGCTATGTTTTCGGAACACAAAGCATACTCTACATGGAGGGACTGTCCTACGGAGACAAGGAACCATTCCTATATATCCTTCGGCACTTCATTCAATAGAATCCGGACACATGTGTTAGTGGCACCTAGGGCACAAAGATGCTGACTGAAATTAGGGACGTGCTTTCACTAGCTCCTACATAGCCGATACCACATCTTGTACTATCTGTGTAATTGCCCAAGATGGAATTGACTTGATAGCACAGGTTTTGGAAAACAAGGCAGTAGTTGCATTGCTAACGGCCTGCTGTTCCTTAGCTTAACATTGCTCTGTGAGACATAGCCTTCATAATTAGCAAAAAGTTGTCACCTTGCTGGAGGTTAAGCTTCCTACTAGTAACTAATCAGTTGTCTGTCAACACTAAAAGTTGTAAATCTGCACTCTTGCCAATAAGAATTGTGGTCGAAGCATAAACCGATGGTCGCCATTGAAGTCAACAAAAAAGGGGTCACACTAGAAATGGTTGATCTTGACTGTGCGATCCACATGCACATAATGATCAAGACTTGGATAGCCAGGTCATAATCATAATGTGACGTTCGATTCTTATTTAACTAACAACTTATCCAACATTAAGTGTTGTGTGCCTTTCTGATCCAACAATGATGACATAAGTTGTTCACTAGGTGACGGACGTCAATACTGGGACAACCAAGTGGAGTCACTTGTCTACCACCTCTTGCAGTCTTTTAATGTTTATGCCAGTGATATGTTCTTCAAAGGTTATCTTCCAGACGACATCAGGAGGAAGCTCTACTACATATGGTCCTAATAGATTGATCTTTTGATAAGATATGGGGAGATAACCAAGAAAGGATCACAAGAAAATATCAAATCAACTGTCGTTTCATAATGGATCATGACTAGCAACCCTGATACCTGCGCGTGCCGAGCAGCACAACCTTGTGTGCGCGCCCACAGGAGGCTCTCGGTTTCGTCGCGGCACCATAGACTGTTAATCGTAACACCATTACTGAACTGACAACCAAAGTGAAATTTCCCGTGGCACCAATTAAATTGTAAGAACACGCATTGTGCAAAAGAGGGATAGCAACAAGGATAGTCACAAGGTTAGGAATCAACAAGGAGGCGATCTAAAGATCAAAACACAGCGCAAGAGAACATAGCTTATTTGCCAAAGACAACTGAGCAGGGGACTTCTTGCCTAATTTCCATATACGCCTCGTGTCCACCAAAGTGAGTACCAGATAAAGATTAAACTGAGATTTGGTCTTGTCGAGCAGCATCATGCGATCAAGACTGATAAACATCCAGAGACTTGAAAGGGTTGGAGGCAAAATAAATGAGATTCAAGGGACAGAGCCATTGCACTAACTAGGGATTCAGTTGATAAAGCAATGACATGATTTGTGAGGAAAAGGTTCCAAAGCCAGGGCAGATAGCAATTAGCGTTGCACTAGCTCATCAGTAGGAGAAAGAGCAATGAGGTCCGATAAGGATTTTTGAGTAGGGTCCTCCCACACAGGAGTGGAACAACCACGACACATGTAAGCATTCAAGGGAGCTAAGCTTAGGCCTAAGGTCAAGCAAAGGCATAGATAAAGTCTTCGTAGCGCAACGTTCAAGGCTAGCAACCACATGTACAGGCTTAGGTTCTAAGAGAGAATTTAATTGGAGGCGACAACCGTGCGATTACGTAACTTGAGCGTTGCTCTAAGATAAAGCTATTTGACACTCATATGCTTACCGAGGACCAAACGAGGTGATAACTATGGCACTAATTAGATAACAAGCATACATACCACATCATAGTTTCAAGCAAGCATTTGAGAGATTCAATCAAACTAGCTTAAGCACAATTACTAAGCACAAGGCTCATACACATAACAAGCATTTACCATACAAGATTTAACTACAAGCTTGGCCCAAAACCAAAGTAAGCTAAAGAATCCACTTAGTATATGCACAGAAAATTGAACAACAGTACAGTAGGCACAGGTTTCAAGCATAACTGAAGTTGTAGGCATCAAACAAAGGTGATCCTAGACTTTAGGTAAAGCTTATTAAGTTGTCTATAACTTTCTTATTATCATATGAAGATGATCCTACAGCTAACAAGACCAAACAAGACAAAGAAGACATCTCTGCCCAGATTTGGACAGATTCTGTCATTCCATTTTGCAAGCTCATAACTGGAGATTTAGATCACCAAAAGCAGTGCTATTAGACATTTTGGAAAGCTTAGAAAAAGTACTATACTTCTTCTACTATTTCCAAGAAATAATTCTATATGCACACAGGTAAAACAAACCAAATATTAAGATCTGTTCAGAACATAAGCAAAACCTGACAACAAACTTCTGAAATTCATAACTCTTAACCCATAAGGCCTGGGGTCATGAAATTTTTGGACAAGCAAGATACGAAAGTTAGCTACGGCTTTGGTATTCTCCATAACTATAGAAAACACCGTTATGACCACGAAAACATCACTACTACAGAAATTGTTCTAGCAGCCAACGTCCCACAAGCAAAACAAAACTTGCCTTTGTTCTACTTAACAAGAGAGCACACAAACATGTTATTCTAGCAGCTCTAAACATTGTTACCTTAGACCAACAATAAATTAATTTTAGTCATAAGAATCCCAAGTACTTAAGTGAGGCCTAAAGCATTTGCAAAAGCTTGTAAGAACAACATACCCACCACTTGGCTAAACTAGAGGACATTTATAGGTTTAAACATGTAACCACAATTATTTCTAGCAAGGCTAAGCACACACTTTTCTCAAGAACTTCCTATTCAAGCAACATGGAACAAGGCATTTTGTCTAGCTTCACACAGGGAAGATAGCAACATCACATTGATCACAAGTTACTTAGTATTAGAACAAGGTGAGGGAAACATATTTATGCACAAGCACAATCGTGATGCATGCTCGTCCTATTCGTCCTCACAAAATTGCCAGCCTAAGGTGGCAATCACGTTCTATGTCGGTGGCATAACACGTACTCTCTCGATATATAGCTAGTCGTCAGCTACATTCAATCTACGCATTCGTGGTTAGCGTACCTGCAGGCAAATTCATTGCAGCCCATCCCCACAAGAGATAAATAAGCACACAATGAAAGCAGTAAACTAAGATACTCTCCATATATACATCCCCAGATGTATATACTTCGATATCCATAGCTACCCGATAAATATACCCACAATTAAGTACCTTCATATATACATGGGTGTACCATGTAAATATTCCAGTAACCACAGCTAACTCTCCCCTAGACCGATAGTTGGACGGTCATGCTCTCACAACTCACACTTACCTGAGCGTAGAGACAATTGATCCATACATTACCATTCAAGCGAATGGCATCCACACAATAACACGCCGTATGGACGACGAAAGTAAAAACCCCCATGTTAGTACTTAGATAGCCACCTAATAGTCCTTAACTGGGCATAAAGGAGGATGTCGCTAGCATAGTTTTGCAAATTAGTTTTGACAAATTTTCCTGTAGCTAAAGTTTTAGTTAAAATAGGCTTTTTAAAACCAAAACTTTGTTTTTTAAAACAATGTACATGACAGTATTATGCTTAATCTTGCTCTGATACCAGCTGTAACAGAACCGCCCAATTTATACAAGATCAAGTACGGTTGTCCCCGCTAACACGTTGACATGCAGCATACTTTCACTCATATAAACCCGGTAGTCCGCCGAGTGTCCCGAAAGACCTCGGTAAATCAACATCACAACCAAGATCGCGGGATTAAGCAAATACACATCACATACACAGGGTTGCAGCGGAAATAATATTACATATGGGTTCACAAATAAAAGTACAAGTTTGGGTTTCAAAACCGCTTAGTGAAAACAACATAGCTTTCAAATGATTACATTAATATAAGTTCCAAATATATTACTAGCATAAGTGACATCATCCGGACAAAAGCATATAGATGAGAAGTAACTATAGAATCACCGAGCCCACCGGCGGTTAGCCACCATCTTCAACAGGCCGAGAACTTCCACCTGCAACATGGTGGGATAAACCCTGAGTACTCGAATGTACTCAGCCAGACTTACCCGTCGAAAACCAAAACAAATGACACCAAGGATCATGCATAGCTTAATTTAGTGGATCTGGCTGGACAACCTTTTTGCATAAAAGCTTGAGTAACCATTAGCATTATTCACCTAGTACTAGCAGTGACTTTTAGCCATTACCTACCATCTATATTAGCACCTGTACTAATCAATCACTTGATTAAGTTGCAAACAATAATAACCATATCAGGTATTTCATGGCTCATTGTCATTATCATCATCATCATCATCATCATCATTTAACCATATCTTTAAATTTAGTGAATCTACGTTGCCGCTGCTCAGTCAAGTTCTCACTATCCGGGAGAGACGGCGATTCGAATCGATTCCTATCCAGCTGGAGGGGTATTCCTAAACACAAACCCTGCTTCCCCCGTCAGGGTCGCAAACGAGTCACCTTTGGTACGATTCAGGAGTCGCGAGTCCGAACAGATCGACATTCTCAGAGAACCACTCTGCCAAGGTTGTTCGGGACTCTAACCCGCCTTGGACTTATGCCAATGGCTCTCCGCACATCCTTACTACCTCCAGAATGCTGCCACTGCTCGCGTCCCCGGCCTGAGTCGAGCTACTAGGCTTCGCGGTCGGAACGACTTATCCAGCCAGCTAAGTGTTAGGCTGCGTTCAACATGACATGAGGACGTACAGCGTATCGGTCCTTAAACGACACAGACGGGGATAGATTCACACCCAAGACCTCCATGCCTTGTTGCTGCACTACCATCATCCCGTCCGGTCTCCTTTCATTATTAACACATGGTTCTTTTTCATGATAGCTAATTATAGCCAACCGTGACCAGAGCTCATCCTACATCTCGCAGGTGACAGGAAATCACCCGACTTCTACCGGTCTATGCATAGCTAAGCATCATTCGATCCTACACTTAATTAGGATTCACAGGATTTTATCTGGACAAGGTAGGGATATAATGCAACAATTGGTTCCAACCAATTCCTATACTTAATGCATCATCAACAATAAGAGATACTCAATATATTTGTAAAAACATGGGAGACTTAGAATGCTCCGGGGCTTGCCTGGGATCCCACACTAAGTCAGTGTTAGTTAGATGACACTCGCTAAGTGAACATCTCCCGTCCTAGCACTTGTCCAGTCCTTCCACCTTCGGGATAGGTCCATCAAACGCCGTCTCCAGGTTTGGCTCCAACATCTCATCCTTCACGTGGTGCATCTAGCGTACCTAATGAGATGCAAGATGCATGTGTATGAATGTGATGAATGGTAACACAAGATGCATCACACATAAGCATTTAAGACAAACACAAGATTATGCAAGACATAGACACCAATAGCTATTTAACTAACATCACACAACTAACTATAGAGAGCAAGCACATCAAGCATGACACAAGTTTAACAAGGTCACAAGTATCATAACTTGATCATCAACAAAGCCACACTTAGCAATATACAAGCAAACAACTATAATTGGAATCTGTCAATTTCTGGACATGAAAACAACAGCTATAAGATTTAGCTATAACTGGAGTTACACAAATCCAAATGACTTGCAAGAAGACATTTTAGAAAGCTTATGAAATTATCTACATTTCATATATAACCATCACAGCATGATTCCCATGTTAAGTAGGTCGAAATTATACCTTTACAGAAACTGGTTCATACAAAACAGAGAGCAGCCATTTCTGGAACCCAACTTTAAACAGGCATAACTCACAAACTACAAGGCCAAATACCACCAAATTTTAACAGAAGCTAGATACATGAATTATCTACAACTTTTATATAAACAAGTTTCACAACAAAGCACATTATCATGAAGAACTTTGCTAAGTTCCCAGATCTGTCCATAAACCACATCGGCAAGAAAATAATTATTAACTTATGCTGCAAACACATAATTAGGCAAAA
This sequence comes from Miscanthus floridulus, assembly GCF_019320115.1. NCBI lineage: Eukaryota > Viridiplantae > Streptophyta > Magnoliopsida > Poales > Poaceae > Miscanthus > Miscanthus floridulus. The sequence goes on from NC_089596.1 coordinate 44,126,921, forward strand.
CTAACTTTACCAACATGTCACACATGACTAAAGAACACCAGAAAACCTAGTGTCCATGACCAAATAAATTCTTTTAATGCATTTCTTAATTTATTTTAGATAACAAGGTGACTTAATGAACATATACCAAAAGTATACAATAATTTCTACAAAAATTACAGTGGCTCACATATCCTCTCAATAGTCTACTGTACAAATTTCACTCCATTTGAATATGTATAGCAACCTCTATGAAAAAGACAAGTTGCTAAAGCAAGAAATCATGTGAGAGCAAGATAAACCAATAACTCACTCATACTTCATCCAATACTCATGAAATTTTTACCACACATCAACTATCACATGAGTAGCATGCCACAAAAATTTCACTTCATTTGGAGCCCTAGATCTTACAGTTATGAAAAAGACAAATACAACTAGAATTAAAAACCTAGAGGCATAAATCTATTTTTACAGCTAAAACTTTAACTAAAACATGACATATTATAGATCTACTGCATAGAGCAATTTCACAAGGATTCCAAAAAGTCCACATTTACTATTTTACAAATTTCCTATGAATTACTTGCAATTCCAAAGTTCTTGCAAAATAATCACAAACCAGTCCTTACGGCACTATTCACATGAGTCACATGTTTCGCAACTGGACCCAAAAAAGAGCTTCTAAATACACATGAGTCCTCCTTCTTCAACCTCACGGAGACAGAGCAGAGCACCGGCTCGAGGACGTGGCCGGGCTTCGGGAATCCGGCGGGAAGCGACCCTAGGCAGCAGGAAGGGACAGCCGGCCTAGCCACGGCCAGCTGTGGCCCGCGCCTGGCCATGCCGCGGCCGGCTACAGCAGCAGCGGCCCAGCGGCCGGTGCGCCGGAGGCATCAGCCTGCAGACGACCGCGACCGAGGAGATGGCACAGAGGAGCAGCGCGAGGCCAGGAAGAGGAAGACAAGGTTGGTTGGGGGCGGCAACGGTGCTGCTTGGTGGTCGGCCATGGAGCTCCACTCCCTGTCCATGGTGACCGCTTCGGACTGAGAGACAGAGACAGAACAAGAGGGAGGGGGAGAATGGAGAACACAGGGAGCAAGGGCTCGGGCTCGGCCTCAAAAACACGAGCGAGTGCGAGTTGGCGCGCATGCAGCGAGCGAGGTGTCGAGCGAAGCGAGCTGAGGGAGCCACGCGGCGTCGAAACCCTGTGCGATCGGACATTGCTGCTGTTCTGAAGATTCAAAAATGTAATACCACCTCAAACGTACGACTGAAGTTCGATTTTCTCCCCTCCATATCTCTCGAAACGATTAGTAATTTGATCAACTAATTAGACCCTATGATAGAGCTACATGAGTACAACAACTTTGATTAAGGGACCTAGGATTGATTTGGCCTATTTTGAGAGATAAAAGGCTGCAAAGTAGGCTACCTGAAACTGAATCCTGAGTTTCAGTTTCAAGTCGACTGAAACTGCATTTTTCAACGATCCATAACTCCAAATCTATTCGTCCTTTGCCACAATTTCAGTAATACAAGATGTAGAGCTACATGGGAACTACAACTTTGTCAACATGAGTTAGAGCTGGATCGACCTAGATTGGGAGTTACATTGTTCCAAAGTATGAACCCCGAAACTGTAAAACAGCTTAACACTTAGCGAAATTTGCTAAGTCTAAAACAGCCCCAATTCTGCCATGTGGGCCACTTTTGAGGGTGTTCTGATCATTTTCATGAGATGACCATAAAACAACTTTTGTTCCTTAGCAAGTTTACTACAACTTTGCTTAAGGGTGCTCCTCCATGCAAACACTCCAAGCTGCACTTTTTAAATAGTCAACAAAACTAGTTCTAGGGTCAACATGAGTCAACTAGGGCTTAGAAACCTAATTTGGACTAATGACCTTTATGAACATTGTTCCTAATGACATTATAAATGTAGCTAGGGTGTTTTGGTGGGTCACCACATTCATTTGCATGTGATGCAATTGCTCTAGCTTCTCAAATCAATTTAAACATGCATTTGCAACACATGGAATGTTAACTCGAAACAAGCGAAACAATCCGTTGAAACACTGGACCCTAGTACATGGGACATGTACAACCCCTCTAGGGTACTAGGCATAACACACAGACACCATAGAAGGTACAAACATACATGAGCAGTAAAGAACACCATGTTGCAACATGGAAACATAGAATGATGCACATGTGGTAATGATATGAATGTGCTTATGTGATGCAATGCAGATGCACCAATGTAAGGCAAACACCAGGGGTGTTACAGGAGTGGTGGTCGGTTTTTACTGGCTAAGTTAGAATAACCATAAAATTCGAAGTGACACATTAGAGTGGTCGGAGAAATCATAATTGCTTTATTGAAGTAAATCGAAAGTACAAAAGGAGTACATATCTTAGTAGTTAAGCATAGAAACGTCTAAGCTTGTCGATGTGCCACAAGTTTGGTACGTCCGTACCGTCCAGGTGAGCTAACCTATAAGACGTTGGTCGTGTGACTTCCTTGATCATGAAGGGTCCCTCCCATGGGGTTGCAAGTTTGTGGACACCAGCCTGGTTCGTCTTCCACTTTAGGACCAAATCCCCGACCACGAAGAACCGCTCTTTAACATTTTTGTTGTAGTACCTACGCAAAACAGCAAGGTATTTGGCCGTACGTACACAAGAATCGAGCCTTTTCTCTTCTGCGCTGTTTACTTCTAGCTCCCGTACTTCATTGACCTTGCCCTCGTCGAAGTTCTCTACCCTTGCTGGTCTGAAAGCTATATCTAGTGGGAGGACTGCCTCAGCGCCGTAAACCATAAAGTATGGTGAGACGCCGGTGTTACGACTAGGCTGAGTTCGGAGGCCCCAGACCATGGCTGGTAACTCCTTGAGCCATCTTCCGGGGGCTTTGTCGTTTTCTCTGTACATCCTCTTCTTCAATGCATCCAAGATCATGCCATTTGCCCGCTCGACTTGTCCATTAGCTCTAGGGTGCGCCACCGAGACGTATTTTACTACTATGCCCCTTTCATCGCAGAAGTCCCAAAAAGCGTTCCCGGTGAACTGAGTACCCAGATCGGTGATGATGCTATTGGGTATGCCGAAATGGTGGATGACCTGGTCGAGGAACATGATAGCCTTTTCTGAAGATGCCTGTACCAAAGGCATGTATTCTATCCACTTAGAAAATTTGTCAATCAGCACAAAGACGCATGTAAATTTCCCAAGAACCGGTTTGAAGGGCCCAATCATATCCAGTCCCCAGCATGCGAAGGGCCAAGAGGCTGGTATCGTCTAGATCTCGTGTGCTGGTACGTGGATTCTTTTGGCGAAGAACTGACAACCCTCACAGTGGCGAACTAGCTTCTCTGCGTCGGCTACTGCTGACGGCCAATAAAACCCTGCTCGGAAAGCCTTACCGACCAGTGTTCTTGAGGCCGCGTGGTTGCCGCAGGAGCCAGAGTGGATTTGGTCCAAGAGATGTTCACCTTCTTCCTGGGTTATACACTTCATCAGGATTTCTTCCTTTGTGTTTTTGCGCCATAACTTGCCATCGACAAGCAGATACTGCTTACTGCGATGCATCAGGCGCTCATTTTCTGTCCGATCAGTATAACCGCTGCCATCTGTTAAGTACTTGATGAAAGGTACTCTCCAGTCTGGCTCATGAGTGGTCGGAGGCGGCTCGGTTGTGCTTGGCACCGGAACCGTAGCCACCAATTGCTGGTCTGGAGCTTTGTCGACCATGGAATCTTCCTCTTCGATGGAAGGCATGAGCAGGTCTTGGACGAATACACCATGTGGGATTTTGGCTCGGGATGATCCTAACTTTGATAGCGCATCCGCTGCTTGGTTCTTGTCCCGGAACACGTGTATGTACTCGATGCCATAGAACCTGCCTTCCAGCTTTCTTATCGATTTGCAGTATGCGTCCATCTTTTCGCTGGTCGTGTCCCAATCCTTATTGAGTTGGTTGATGACTAGAGCCGAGTCTCTGTAGACATAGAGACGTTTAGCACCAAGCTCAACCACAATGCGTAAACCATGCAGGCATGCTTCATACTCGGTGGCGTTATTAGATGCTAGGAAATAAATCCTGAGCACGTACTGGAGCTGCTCCTTGGATGGTGACACGAAAAGAACCCCTGCTCCCGCACCATCAATGTTGAGAGAGCCGTCGAAGTACATCGTCCAATATTCGTTGGATCCCGGAGAGGCAGGCGTGCTTAAGTCTGTCCACTCGACGATGAAATCGACGAGTGCCTGAGACTTGATTGTAGTACGGCTTGCAAATTCCAAGGAGAAGGGGCATAGCTCCATTGCCCATTTGACGATGCGCCCGTTCGCATCCTTATTGCGAATGATGTCCCCCAAAGGGTACTCGGTCATGACCACCACACGATATCCGTCAAAGTAATGTCTCAACTTTTGGGATGTTATCAGTATGGTGTAGAGCAGTTTCTGAATCTATGGGTACCTGGTCTTAGATTCGTTGAGTACCTCGCTGACGAAATAAATTGGCCGCTGTACCTTATAGGCGTGGCCCGGCTCGTCGCGCTTGACCACCATGGTTGCTGCAATGTAAAGTAGGAGGGTTTCGTCTTCTCTAGGAGCAGTGAGGACTAGAGGTGATGTAAGGTAATGTTTTAGCTGCATGAAGGCAGCGTCTGCTTCTTCCAACCACTCAAACTTCTTGGATGCTTTGAGTAGTTTGAAAAACGGTAGCCCTTTTTCTCCTAATCTTGATATGAAACGGCTTAGAGCGGCCATGCATCCGGTAAGCTTCTGGACATCCTTCACCTTCTTGGGGGGCTTCATGTCTAAGACAGCTTTGACTTTCTCTGGATTAGGGCGTATGCCATCGTAACTGACGATGTTGCCTAGCAATATGCCAGAAGGAACACCAAAGATGCACTTCTTTGGGTTTAACTTCCATTGGAATGTATTGAGGGCCACAAAGGTACATTTTAGGTTGTCAACAAGGGTATATGCTTCCTTGGTTTTGACAACTACATCATCCACATAGGCCTCTACTAGGTCATCTTTTATCTCGTCTGCGAGGCAGGCTTGAATGGCGCGTTGGTATGTAGCCCCGGCGTTCTTGAGCCCGAACAACATGGTCGTGTAGCAGTAGGCGCCAAAAGGCGTGATGAAAGACGTCTTGATCTGATCGTCCTTTTTGAGAGCGGTCTGGTGATAACTAGAGTAGCAATCAAGAAAGGAAAGCAGCTCGCAACCGGCGGTTGAATCTACGACCTCGTCTATGCGAGGTAAGCCGAAGGGGTCCTTAGGGCAGTGTTTGTTGAGATCAGTATAATCAACGCACATTCTCCATTCATTATTCTTTTTGCGTACAAGAACCGGTTTGGCTAACCACTCCGGATGATACACTTCTTTAATAAATCCGGCTGCCAAAAGCCATGTGACTTCTACCCTAATCGCCTCCTTTTTGTCGCAAGCAAACCATCGTAGCTTCTGCTTGATTGGTTTGGCCTTGCTGTTGACATTTAAGGAGTGCTCGATCAAGTTCCGAGGTACACCGGGCATGTCGACAGGTTTCCATGTGAACACATCCACGTTGCTCCTCAAGAACACGATGAGCGCATCTTCCTATTTGGGATCCAGGTTGGCCCCGATAAGGGCCGTTTTGCTGGAGTCGCCATCGACCAGCTGGATCACCTTGTGCTCCTTTGACTTGATGTTCTTGCATGGAGTCTCGAGGTCTAGGATCTTCAGGTGGTCGGCTGAGGTCTTCTTAGCATCGAGCATGGTCTCGGCCATGCGAATAGAGAGGTCGTGGGCCTCTGCTATTTTGAAGTTGTCGTCCTTGCAGGTATAACCTGCGTATACATTGCCCCTGAGGGTTAGAACTCCTTTCTCAGTAGGCATCTTGAGCACTAGATACCTATAATGAGGTATGGCCATGAACTTGGTGAGCGACGGTCGACCAAGAATAGCATGGTAGGTGCCGTCGAAGTCAGCGACCACGAAGTTGAAGTAGTCGGTGCGGAAGTGGTCCGGAGTCCCAAATTGAACAGGTAGCATGATCTGCCCAAGAGGTGTAGAGCTCTGTCCAGGGAGAACGCCCCAGAACTGTGCCTCGTACGGCTTCAGGTCCGCCTGGGCTATTTTCAGGGTGGGCAGACTGTTCTTGAACAGTATATCAATGGAGCTGCCGCCGTCGATCAGTACCCTGTCGAAATGAATCTTGTTGATACAAGGGTCGAGGACCAGGGGAAAATGCCCTGGCTCAGGTATGGCAGCCCATTGGTCCTTCCTGCTGAAGTAGATTTCGCGATGAGACCACGGTGGGAGCCGTGGATCGGTGAGAAGGTTGTCGATGTTTGCCATGTTCAAGCAAGCGCGGGCGAGCAGCTTGCGTTCTCGTGTGGTCTCAATGGACACCTTGCCGCCGATGATGGTGTGCACGCGATCAGTTGGCTTGACGTATTTATGATGAGGGTCTGCATCGTTGTCGTCGTTGTCCTCGTTGCGCTGTTCCCCTACGTCGTTAGGCTTGTCGGACGTATCTGGAGCCTGTTGACGTGTGTAGATAGTCTTAAGGACGCGACAATTCTCCATGGTATGGTTCGACTTAGGATGGAGCTGGCAGGGCCCCTTCAATGCTTTGGCGTAGTCGTCTTAAGTTACGACGTCCGCCACCCTTTTTCACAGTATTGACCTCACCGTCGTCTTCCCAAGCACGCTTGCTCCTGTAATCGTCACGATGGTTGCGCTGCTGATTACGTTGGTCACGGTGGTCGCGGGAGTCATTGCGCTAGTTGCGGCGGTCGAAATTGTCGTTCCGACCACGACTGCCACGGTAATCGTTGCGGTGTGGAGGGTGGTCGGAGCGTGGAACCCTTGCTGCTTCTTCAACAATTATCTTTTTAGCATCGTCGGTGTCCGCATATTTCTTAGCGGTGGCCAAGAGCGCTGTGACTGATTCAGGTCTCTTCCGGAGGAGCTTGTCTCTTAGGGCATCATGGAAGCGGAGGCCAGTGATGAAAGCCTCGATTGCCTCATTGTCGGAGATTGATGGGACCTTGATGCACATCTCCGAGAAACACCAAACGTACTCACACAGTGGTTCGTCTTTCCGATCTCGGATCCATTGCAGATCGTACTTGTTGCCGGGTTGTTCACAAGTAGCGATGAAGTTGTCGATGAAAGCCTGCTTGAGCTCCTGCCAAGAATCAAAATAGTTCGCCGGCAAGCTAACCAGCCATTGGTGACCTGCATGACCAACAGCGACTGGGAAGTAGTTAGACATGACGTGCTCGTCAGCCATGGCTGATCGGCACGCAGTTTCATAGAGCATGACCCATAATTCAGGGTTTTCCTTGCCGTCGTACTTCTGAAGTTTCTCGAGCTTGAAATTCTTGGGCCATATGACTTGGCGAAGGTGCGGAGTAAACTACTTCAGACCCGGCGGGCCGTGGGTGGTGTCATACTCCATACGGCGGTGGCTTTCATAGGATGCTCGATCGTCGGCTCTCTGGTTGATGTGAGCACGCAGATCCCGTCCACCGAGGTAATGGCGGAGATCGTTATTGCCATCGCAGCGATCCCAATTGCCATCTGGATTAGCTCTGCGACTGAGGTTATCACGGCGATTGTCGTGGTTGTCCTGGTGGTCATTGTCCCGACGACGGTTGTCATTATGGCCACCATCGTGGCTATCGTTGTTGCGCGAGCCACGTTGGTTGAGTGGCTGTGAATGACTTGGGTGCTAGCGGTTGTGGCTTGACTCGACTGACACGGATGGAGCCCGAGCTTGGTTTGCAATCTCCGTGGTCTAGGCCATAGCAGCCGTCAGATAGGCTTGTATTTCGTCGCGAACTGCTTGGGTTTCCGGGGTGTTCGGTAGCCGTTGCATTGTCGCCATGGCGACGGCTACGTTAGCACTTGGAGTCCTAAAGACTTGTTTGTCTCCCACCCTGTCGAAAGCGTCGTTGAGGTCACGTGGCTGGACCCTTATGCGCCGTGCCTCCTGGTCTGCTTCGGCTTCAATTTGTCGGTGATTAAACCGGTCAGTGTTGCGTGCTTCGCGTGCAGTCCTCTCTTGTTCTGTTTCGCCAACTGCCGGTGGTACATCATTGCTGACCACGTTGATCAAACCCCCTCACCTTGGCGGGAAAGACGGGAATTGCGGGAATCCTAGGGCGTGATCCGGGATATTCAGATCGTACTTGATGCCTTCATCCTCGTGATGCTGGAGCTTGGTGTGGACAGAGGCATCAGATGCGGTGCCAGACAAGAAGCTGGAGTCACCCTCTTGGATCATGTGGATGGATCCTTCACGATGATCTTCAATCCGGACCATGTTGACGAAGTTGCGTGGCTTCTGCCGAGGTCGGCGCATAAAACACAGATCCGAACGGTGTTGTAGGTTGTACGCGTAGCTGGAAGCAGCATTTCGCAGGCCATAGGGTTGGACCTGGTGGTTCTCCATCGAGGCTTCGTACTCGAAGAGTCAGAGACCTGTTGCGAAGGTCGGCTGGCGACGAGCGGAGCGCCCCTCAGGAGTAGATATAACCACGAGATCTGTTCCAAGTCACGTAGGACGACTGGTCTGAGCTGGTCAGATAGATCTATTGTGGGGAGCAGTTACGTGCTCATTAGGTTGACTTTGGATCATACTTACCAGAGCTAGGGTTTTAGCGAGTTTGGTGTCGACCCGATCGATGGAGTCGAGCAGGTCGGTGTTGTCGATCTGCTTCCCTTTGTAGCGGGGAAGCGGATGACGGGTCGTCGGCGTGGCTAAAAGTGATGTAGGCATGGTCGGAGCCGGATGTACCGTGGTCGGAGCTAGATCCATCGTGGTCGGAGCCATATCCATTGTGGTCGGAGCCGTATCCATAGTGGTCGGAGCCGTATCCGTAGTGGTCGAAGCCGTAGCCGATGCAAGTGAAGTAGTGGTCGGCATAGACTGAATCCACGCCTCCTCCATGGTCATGGCGATGGTGTCGTCGGAGCCGGTGGTCCAGGTGATCTGGCCGACGGTGAACGTGAGGCCATTCGGTGTAGCCATGGAGCCGGAGGTGATGACCGTCTTGTTTGCTTGGAGAGTAGTACACACACCCCCTACCTGGCACGCCACTATTGACGAAATATGGTTGGCAGTCTACCTAGGGGTATGCCCAAGGTAGTAGATTGTCGGCAGACAGATGCGCAAGTCACAAACAAGATGGTGACGCAAGACAGACACGAGGTTTTATCTAGGTTCGGCCACCAAGAAGGCGTAATACCTATGTCCTGCGTCTGATTGATATTGTTGTATGTCAATGAGAGGTATTTTTTAGAGGGATCCCCTACCTGCCTTATATAGTCCGGGGGGCAGGGTTACAGATCTGGAAACTAATCCTAGTCAGTTACAATTGCCATATGTGGCCGGATAAGGATTCCTATTCTAACCGACCAGGATCCTGCTTGATCGCCAAATCCGCCTTGACTCCTTGCGCGGGACTCCAACCAGGTTGGCTGGGCCGCACGTCATCTTTCGGATGGACCAGACCCATCGATCCGGGCTAGCCCAAGCTTAGCCGTAAGGGTATAGGTGTTAATACCCCCACATGTAGTTACTAGTTAGGCGCATATTTGCATACTCTTGCTCTCTGTTATGTTGGCATTTGCTAGAAGCTTTAGTTAATAAATACCTTTGTAATCTAGATGAACAACCACTAACTACTTTTGAATGAGAGTGGGAGGCATAGGTCACAAAGAAACATAGGAGGATGGAAAAACTAGGGGTGGTTGTTGAGGGATTTGGTGATACAGATGAAACATATTCAGCTTTACAAGATGAGCTAGTGGCCCTTGTAGTTGAGGTGCTTGTTTTACCTTGTATTGAGTTCGAGCGGGAGGGGCCAGGGGTAGAGGGGGTTAGATAGCAATGTAATGCTTTGTTGTCTGGATAGCAATGCAATTTGTTACTCTAGCCTTTATATAAATAGAAACTCATGTGCACTATTAATAAAAGCAATAGTGGTAGGAGCCTAAGGCCCCCTTTGGAACGCAGGATCGAAAAAACGTAGGAACAAGAAAAATACAGGAATATGATTGGAATGCATATGAAAAACAGAGGAATTTTGTTAGAAGGGGTGTTTGGTTTTGTACTAGAAAAACATTGGAAACCAATACAATGAGGTTTCACTGGATATTTTTTCCTTTGTGTTTTCCTATGAAAGTTGAAGGATAGGAAACTTTCCTATGGTTTTCCTTCCTCCATTTCTTCCTGTGAACCCAAGGCCTCTACGGTGCTGATTCCATAGGATAACTGATTCCTACATTTTTTCTTTGGAAATCCTATGAACCAAAGGGACCCTAAATCTGGCATCATCATTTAATTTTGAAGTTGCAATACCTGTGCATTGTGCTTATGTAATCCATATTTGTAACCTATTGTTTACTGCTTGAATTTTGCAGTATGTAATCCATATCAATACATGTGCGTTGTGCTTATGTAGAGGGTGTTTGGTTGAGGGCCACCTATCATCACGCCACAAACTGTGCCTCATCATGGGAACCAGAGCAGCTGTTTGGTTACTGACTTAAATGAGGCTACCATAGCTTTACTCAGTAGAGAATGAGCCATAAGAGTGTGGCAGATGAAAACCTCGCCACCGCCACAACTCGCCACAGCGTGGCTATGTGTGGCCAAGATCCAAACAGCCTTGTAATCCATATCAATATGAAACCTATGTTACTTGTTATGAACTAATCTCTTGGGTTTTCAATTAAAGTCCTCTTCCACTATCTGTAACCTAATGATTACTGCTTGAATTTCATAGGAAGCTATGGAAACTATGCGAGCAGAACCTGTTGCTGATGGGCACAAACCAATGACAAGTGTTGATGTTGTTCCCACGGTCCTTTGCCTCTCCCATGGCCAGGTCCACTCCCAGGTCAGTGGCAACAAACTTTTTTGAAGAATGCTGGTATACCGACAAGCTTCGCTAGAACAAAGACATCAGCGGAGAGAATGCTTCAGGAACAGCTTGTTGCTAAATAGGAAAGTTCTGCTAACCTCATCGAACAAGTGGATAAACTAAAGAGGAATACATAAAAGACTGAAAGGGAGTTTGAGGAGTTCAAGATACAGCAACAGGAGGAGTACAATAAGCTATGTGAGGATATCATGCACTTTAGCCCTTCTTCTGGTAAGTCTTAGTCGTCAACTCTGTTGGCTTGATACAGTGAACATTTGTGGTTTGATGTGTGTACTCGTGTGCGGGTTTGATGTGGTGAAACTATCAGTGAGTTGCTGCTAATGTGTAAATAGTAATTTGTTGTATTTGATTGTTATGCTGAATAATTATATCGACATCGCCGAATAGTTATGTAGTCAATCAATGCAGCAGTGACGATCTTTAATTACTTTTATGATAAATTGATTATTGGGCACGTGGTAGAACCTGGGCAGGCCATGTGATCAAATAAAAATACAACACATGGACAAACCAGTGCATGACACATGAAATAGCCATGGCACAGCACGAGGGCTAATAAAAATCTGATATGTGGAAGGAAGCCATCAAGCCACGTGGTCGAATCAAAAAACAAAATGTGGACAAACAACATTGTGACACGTGGTCGAATAAGAAACGGCCATGTGGACCAATAAAATATGACACATGGTCCAATAAACAAATGACACGTGACCCAACCACAACATGACACATGTGCCAATAGAAAATAGACATGTGAAACAACAGTGGCCCGACACATGGTCCAATAAGAACCTGAAACGTGCAAGAACCAGAGATGGCCACGTTGTCCAATAATAAGGTGACATGTACCCGAACCATCTCCAATGCAACCGGCTATAGCAGGTACACGTGAAAAACATCTCTAACAGAAACAACCACCAGCGCGGCTGCCCCCTGCCATGCATGTCAAAGCAGTTCTATGATGATCAGTTTTTGTCATAGATCTATCTAATTCTATGACGATTTTCTATAATCGTCATAGAATTGCAAAAGTGACGCGACTTCTATGACGAACCGGTTTTCATCATAAAACTAAAATTATGACAAATTTGGCTCCTTCAGTGATGAAATCTATTCGTCATAGAAGTGGATATTTCTAGTAGCGCTGACCATGCCCCTGCTTAGCCACCTCTCCCTCGCATCCTGCCTAACGCCACTCTTCCTCTACTGCTTCACCGCTGTCACCGCCTAGGCCCCTCGCCCACCGCTACCATCGTGGGTGACCTAACTCTTTCATTCAAGATGGATGTGACAATGATAAAGTTCAAATGTTTCATGTATTTATTTAATTTGTTTCAATTGTTCGTTTCTCTTATTGTGGATTTTGTTCACTTTACTGGGATTTCTATTCTGATTTTTGCTTGCCCCTCTCTATAGGAATTGTGATGCTTCAATGTTTGATTTTGCATGTTGCAATGGTAGATTTTGCACGTTGCAATCGTGAAGGCAATGCTTTCATGTTGTTGCCGAATGAATTTGATGTTGAAGTAGCCTTTGTTCTGATGTTGCAATGAGTAATATTTCTTTGTTGCATTAGTCTTTTTTTGTTGTTGCATGGGTTATCATCGGATGTTTGAATAGCTAAATTGCAAAGTCTCCCTCTTATAGGAAAAAAGTGCTCCCGATCGGATGTTGCATGAAACATCTTCGTTGTTCCAGTTCGAATTCATTTTTCTTAGAATCTCATGGGATCGGATAATGTTATTCTTATCATATATTTCTCATTGTTGCAAATAATAACTTCCAATGTTGCATCTCACATTGCTCCGTGTTGCAAAGTCACTTTTGGTTGGATCACTTGTGACATGCGAATCCTCCAAGCCACCATGGCGCCCGCCATTGAGCACATGGGCCCCACCATCATTGGACCATCGTCGTCCATCGAATCCTTTGTCGTGCTCTCCGACGGTTGTGCATCCTGAGTACTAGGTGCGAGTCGTGAGGCGAGTCCCTTCACCTCCGTGCCATAGGCAATGTCTACCTCCAATCTCATCAGCTCAGGCACTGGCATCGATGGGGGGAGAAGTAGCAGGGGAGAGGACAATGTTGTGTTTGCGAAATGATAGCAGGGGAGAGGATAAGACTATGCTGGATCCATGGGGAGGAAGCGGCATGCAGATAAGCATGGTGAGGGATTTTTTTAATTTCGCGTATTAATGTTTCAGTGGGAATTTGCACTGTCTGTCGCTAAGTGCCCGAACGTCCAATCCCCGGACTGTCTGCCAGGATTGGACGTCCGAGCGCTAGGAACTCCATTCTATTAGTGAAAACCGACTAAAAACAACAATGAGTTCTAGTCCAGCCCTTAATTAAAATTTTCAAGAAACAAATAATTAGATTGTAATCTCACCACCACTGAATCTCGAACTAGGCCTCTGTTGCAGAGAGCTACTCATCAGCGCCGGCTCCCTAGTTAAAGTTATAAAAACCTGCTTCACTACTAATTCATTTTACAGGGAGCATTTCTTTTAAACATAATTTACAGGGAGCTTCAGTGAAGGTAAAGTAAGATTATTTCAACTTGTTATTCCATTCCCTCCATGACAGTACTAATCACAAGTTTATTCCAAAGCTTTCATTCGACCACCAAACTATATATATATATAGTAGTTGATCAGTAGTTGACGACGTGACACTCCTTCCTGATCTCACCCTCCTGACCGGTGAGCACGCCAAACCTAGCGAGCTTCACGAACGCCGAGGCAAAGACGCCGAAGAAGCCCTCCCTAGTCGTGAGCAAACCGCCGCACTGTACTCCGCCGTGCGTGCATCAGTGGAAGCCTCGGCGTCGACAGTTGAAGAGCCCACGACCTGCGACGGCAGCCCCAGTAGTAGTGGGTGTCGAACCATGTCGGCGTCAGGTCGCTGGGGACAACGACGACGGCCTCTGTGATCAGTGGCGGCACTGATCTTGGGGCACTGCAGATGCTAGCAGGGCCTGGAATGCCTTGTCACGCCACTCGTGGCCGGTGTCTATGTTGATGCAGTGGCCACCCCCCAGCGTGTGGCTTCCTGCATCAAGAAGAACAACACACTGATCACACACATTAAGAAATCTTCAAACTTTTGTAGAAATTTTACATCAATGTATAAGTTGGTGTATGTGTATATCCATAGGATGGATTTTTTGCACTGTACAAAATTAAACCTAGAATGGCGACTGTCTCCTCGACAGTCATGCCGTGGTTGGTAAAGATGTTGAGCGCGCCATCAATCCCGAGGAAATAGGATGGAAGCTATGCATCGGTGGCCTGCATGCTGGTAGTCATCGCATCCCTACGGCCAAGGGACACGGTAGGGATGCGTGGCCCGCTGGCGTGCGCCACAGCCTCCCTCACCGCCAGGACGATGATGTCGGCGTAGGACACTAGGATGGGGTAGGCCGCTTCCACAACCACCTTCACAAGCCCAGTCGTGCTGACGTGCTGGATGCCGAGGTTCTTGCATGAGTCCAGCTCCAAGCTTATGTGCTGCTACAGCCACACGCACACCAAAGATCGATACCATCAGTCATCCAATGAAGGCGCTACTAGATCACTTCACCACTCAAGAGCTACTAGCTAAACTAGGCTATTCTAGTTAACTAAACTAGTGAACAACTAAACAAACTACTCTATTACTAAAGCTACAATTTACAAGCAACTACCACAAACAATATATGAATGTAAAAGCACAATGTGCAGCTCAATAACGAACTGGGCAAGAGAGAGACACAATTAATTTCTATGTCCTCGTTGTGGTGAGTCTCAATGTGATGATTCATGCACTAACAAGCCTTACAAGCTTGGCCCTCAACTTAAGTGTCAAATGAATCAAGCACAAGCAGCACTCCAACTAGCCACGAGCATTCCACTAGAGTATCTCTTTGCAATCTCCGCGAGGTGGGATCAATACCTCTTACAAATCACCAATTGGAGGTGGATAACAATCAACAACACTCCCCTCAATGACCACCACTGCTCCAAGTTGTCTAGGTGGTGGCAACCACCAAAAGTAAGAAAAAATCCACAGCCCAAATGATGAACTAGTGCCACTAGATGCAAATCAACTAAGCAAATGCACTAGATCTATCCCAATCTCACTTTAGATTAAGCAACAAGCAAAACATGAGTGAGATGTGTTCTTGTAGGCTCACACAAGTGATGGAATGCTTAGAGTTCCAAGAAGAGCTCACCAAGAGCCGGTCAACACAAATATATACTACTCCACCAAAACTAGCCGTTGGAAAGATTCCTGGTGGGTTGTCTGCTGAGCACTAGAATAATCCAGTGCTCACCACACAGACACCACTGAAACAAGCATTACTCAATCAGACAGCTAAGATTTAATTACATATTTAAACTTTGTAATGCATTTCTGGTGTTCACTTAACCAAGCACGCCGGATTAATCCGGTGGCCATGCACACTCTGGCCCAAGTCAAACTAGCTATTGGCCTCCAACGGCTTGTGGAGTGCAAGCTTCGGTGAGGGGTATCGAATGAACCCGGTGACCCCCAAAACCTTACCGGTCGCCAACTAGAGAGCTACAAACCTGTACGGAATATGTCCAGTGGTCAGCACCGAGACATCCTATGAGTAAGACTGAAAAACCCTCTTGATGAATAGTAACTCCTATTCTTCCAGTGAGTTCAAGGAATAAGCACCGAATAAATCCAATACTTAACCCTAGTCACTATGAACTCCCAACACCATAGTGTATACTTTGGTGACTCCCTAACTAGGGAACCAGATTTGGTTGGAGGAGAGGATAGTCATATAGATGGTGTGATCAACTCAAGTTGGAGAAATCTAGGATGTTCAATTCATTTCTCAACTTGCAAAATCATGATTCATCAAGTGGCTTTATGAATATATCGACAAGTTGATCTTCGGTGCTCACACTCTCAATTGTGATATCCCTTTTTGCTTGATTATCTCTAATGAAGTGATTGGCGGATATCAATATGCTTTGTTCTTGAGTGTTGAATTGGGTTTGTGGCTATCTTCAAGGCAATCTCATTATCACATAGCAATGACACTTGTTTAAACTTGATTCCTTAATCCAACAAGGTTGCTTTCATCCATACCAATTGTGCACAACAACTACTCGCGCGTATGTACCCTGCCTCTGCCATTGAAAGTGCAACTGATCTTCTCCCTAACATTAGAGTGTCTTTCCATTTATTCGCTACTCAATTTAGGACGTGTTGACATGTTGCCACAACAATCGAGATTCAAATTGAGCTCTAGTATCTTGCTAACTAGGGATGCTAGTCCTACCCACAGGTATGAGTACCCACAGGTTTCTTACCTAATGGGTGTGAGCATGGGCACAAAAACTCACCTATGGATACATGAGGGTCAGATACCCATAAAGATGCGAGTAGGGTGTTACTATTAAATTTTACCAACGGGTACCCATCACTCCATCAGGTACCCACAATTTGAGAATAAACATGAATATCTATATACTGTGGCATATGCATATCATGTCGACTGACCCATTTAACATGTAATTAGTAGCATGTTGAACTATAAAGATGATATTTTTCATGGATGCTTGAATACAGTGATTGTGTGAGCTATTAACTTGTTGATTGTGTAAGTTGTGTTGTGTTATTTGTATGAACATGAAGGATCGAACTAGTAATCTATGATGTAGTGTGACTTGTGAGCTACTGTATATTATCCTTGTGAACTCTATGTAAGCGAGATTGACATATTTATGTGATGCTTAACTATTTACACCAAAATTTGGGAAGAAGAACGCGGGAACTCAAAGCTTTCAAAATTGTGTCGATCAAGGAATTGATTACATGAGGATCGATATCAGCTGATTTAGATGCGACATTGGAATCGGCTCTCTTTGAATGACATCAGCAGATAATGATAATGGGCTACAGTTAGCGTCGGAGAATACATATCTGACTCTACAAAAAGGAAAGATTAGGGTCCAAGTTATCTTAAGTTAGGAATGTTTTCTTTTATACCAAAGATTATAATGAGTCGTACTTGAGTATGATTCATGGTTAGGCTCCGGGTATAAATATTGGACCCCGACTATTGTAAAAGGACATCAAATCAATCAAATACAATTTAATTTTTTTGGCTCTGTGCCAACCCTTAGGAGTAGGAGTAGAGTAGATCTCGGTGAGTTCTTCAGCAAACAGGGCTGCATTGGTCTAGCCAACCTCTGGCTTATCTATAAGTACCGTCATAGCTTATACTTTGGTTTGTACGGCTGCATCGATCCGGTCGACCTCCACTACGAACTCTAATATAAGCTAGTTATCGACTCTTGTCTAGTTCAAGTACGGCTATATCGATCCGGTCGACCACCACTGCTCGAATTAGATTAAGGTCAAGTTATTGGCTCTACCTAGGGGTGGCGTCCTTTAGGTAGATTCATTAAGTTACCGATCCTGCTGATGTTCTTATTGTCATTAGTTTACAGCAACATCAACCTGCCTAGTCAAGATCAATTTAGATCAGCCTCATATCCATTTACTCCGTCATTTGCTTTGTCACAACACAATATTTCTTACTCTGAGCGACGGGTTATGTTTCACCGGCTATTTTGACTTTGATCTTAATCGTGCATAGTATGCGGTTAAGGCATGTATGATCTTGGAGAGGTTTGCTGGTTAGTTAAATCTAGTTTATAGTTCGCTATTATGGTTGTAACGATCCGGTCGATCCCCACTGATGGCACTATAGATTGGAGGACGCTAGTTAGTAGATTTGTTCTCGATTAGGCATGACCTTAACTATTTGCTATGCCTGCATAGGCTAGATAGTCGATCACCTATGCTTTAACGCCTACAGTGTCCGTCCATGATTCTATTAAACGTGAATAGATCTATTTACTTTAAAGGTTTGATTTGTTGTCTTTATCACGGCTGCATCGATCCGGTCGAACCCCACTGTTAGAGATAGTAGGTTAGGTCTGATCAGTCCATAGGCTTGTCCATGTGAAATAGTCGATTGTTCACACGATGTAGTCCCTTTTCACCTAAATCGGCCTGAGCCTTCACGTATAGCATGTCTTTCGAAAAGCCTGTCGAAATATAGATGTTTTTGCGGATTCTTTGGTTTTAGTTTGTTATTATCATCATAGCTGCCATCGATCTGGTCGAACCTCACTATTGATGATAACAGATTAGATTCAAAGCATTTGTAGATCCATTTGTATCAGACAGTTGATTTGTTCACATGCTATATCCTTTCTCATTAGATTCATCGGCTCAATGCTTTATACTGGTGATATCTGCCTAGCTGGTGATCTCAATTAGATCTATGTGTGTTGTACCTGTCAACATAAAAATCAATCGCTACCCACGAGCTTTATAGTCTGTAACAGCTGATTTCTGTGTGTATTGGCTATTTAGTCGATTTTCCCGTCTGGCTGCTCCCAAAGTGGCACAGTTGGAACTGTCTGGGCAAAGACCGGCATGTTCCACCTTAAATTACTGATAAACTTTCTCTCCTTGTTAATTGTTGGTCAAATTGACTGGCACGTCTCAGGAGGAATTCGCAGGATCGGTTACCCCTGCGTTGAAGCCAAACGGATCTCTAGCCTTGCTCCATCAAGCTGATCCTTCTGGCTTGGCATGTGTTAACACACATTTTCATGCCAACACACGTTTTTCCATGCCTAGTGGGACCCACAATCGTCATAGTGGCTTACAACAACAATGACATTCTTATGGTGCCTTATGAAGACCTACCTAATGGAGATAAAGATATCATCAGGAAAGCTATAGAAGAATTTTAGAACAAGTGTTTGTTGTCCTACACCAAGACACGTGATAATATAATTGTTTAGAAATATCCACTACCAAGAGTTTTGTTTCATGGGTAGACAGATGCAGATGAAGCTGAAGACAGGCGTTTCTTCGTAGAGGCTATAAACAAGTCTATTCATGATGCCATGTCAAATCATAATGAAGTTTTCTTGAACACATTCCACAACACCATGAAAGAGGTGTTTCATGGGTTTTCAGTTGATCAGGTTGGGCCAGCTTATTATAACATTCCACATCTGTCGACTCAGGGGACTAATCAAGCCGGTACTAGCCATCAAGAAGCAGCACCAGCTGGTAATGATGATGTCCAGGTGGTTCAGAGCTCATCTGAGCAAGTTTAGAGTGCTACTACTAATCAGATACAGTACAATCCTGGATCGTCAAAATAGCATGTGCAACAGCCGATGGGGTAAGTTCGGAATTAAATGGTTAATTTTGGCACATCAGGTCAGATACCATTGTCAGCTCAAAAGATAGCGCCATCAGTTCAAAGGATTCATAGAGATATAGATCCTAATGTCTATAACCAGAGACTTCAAGCAGCAAACCAGCAAGGGACCCAATAGATAGAGATTCCACAAGGGTATTATTATGGCATAGATTACAACACCCTTCACATGATTCCAAATCTAGGGTATCAAGGTACCTGAAATTTCAATCCACAGATGGGTCAGCAATTGCAGAGTAATCCAACTTCAAATGCTAATGAGTTGTTGCTTAGAGTGACCAAAATGATAAAGAATCAGTTCGGTTTGAAGCCAAAAGGGCAGACCTTCTCGTACAAACGCCCATATCCAGAATGGTATGATTTGGTCACTCTTTCTACAAATTATAGGCTCCTAGAGTTTACTAAGTTCACTAGCCAAGGTAGCACAAGCACAATAGAACATGTCAGTCGGTATCTTATATAGTTGGGCAAAGCATCCATTGAAGAAGCCCATCGAGTTCGTTTCTTCTCCTAGTCTCTGTTAGGGCCAGCCTTCACTTGGTTCTCATCATTATCAGTTAATTCCATTGCCAATTGGGCTGACCTGGAGAAGAAGTTTCATACATATTTTTATACTGGGACTGGAGAAAAGAAAATTGCTGATTTGATAATGATAAGGCAAAGAACTAATGAATCAGGCACCGAGTTTCTTTAGAGGTTCCGAGAGACCAGAAATCCATGCTTCTCATTGAACTTGACTGATGATCAGCTAGCTACATTGGTCGTTCAAGGAATGTTGCCAACGTGGATAGAAAAGCTGCTAGGGAAAGAATTTGACAATTTAGGTCAGTTGGCTCAATGAGTGGCAAGACTCAATAGCCAATTTCAGAGTGTGCGTAGGGATACCCAATTCCAGAAGAGTACCACAATAGCCGAAGCCGATAATCCATATTCAGTCGATGACGACTATGAGGATGACCAAGAAGAAGAGGTTATCATGGCTAGATGAAATTGGGGTAAGAAGATAGTAATGGTGCCAAATCCTTGGGGAAGTGGAGTTAAAGAGAGCTACGATTTCAACATCACAAAATCAGACAAGCTCTTCGATTTCTTGCTCGAGAAGGGATAGATCAAGTTGCCCAATAATCATGTTATGTTGCCCCCTGATCAGTTGAAGATCAAGAAGTTCTACAAATTTTATAACACCGCTTCTCATTCCACTAATGAGTGCAGGGTTTTTCGGCAACATATACAGAGGGCTATTCAGCAAGGAAGACTCAAGTTTGATACACCTCGAAAGATAAAAGTTGATGATAATCCTTTCCCTAGAGATCAGAACATGGTTGATGCTAGGTTGCTCAAAGGAAAGACTAAAGCCCTAACATCAACTAGATCAAGAGAAACTAGAACAGTTGATCCCGAGACACAAATATCGGCTGATGAATATAGAGAAATTAGAAGGCATTGTGATCAACAAAAGAGCCGATATGAGTAGAGGGAGATGTCAAAGGATGGGGCAATAAGGCCACGTGTTACACCTCAAATTTTGTTGAATAAATGGCAGTGGTAGAAGGTTTGCTGGAATCCCATTGGAATTGTCCTTTCTTCAGACATTGCTGGAACGAAGGTTTGAAGTTGCCTACCAGAAATAACTGTCTAGAATGCAGCGAGCAATATTGGGAGTTTGGGCAATCTCAAGCCAACCGCCCGTCTATCCATGCTCAAGATGAGTATCATCATAACAACATGGATCGGCGCTTAAAAAATAGAAGTGTTCATGATCGGCTTGGAAAGCGAGTTGTTGATCAAAACTGGGTTGATTATGAAGAACAAAGTAATGAAGAAGAATATGTTTGGCAGGAAGGCCAATGGTGTCCAGGAGATTTAACAAGAAGCCAGAAAAGAAGGGTGCAACACCTAAAAAACAGAGAACTAGAACAGGCTCAAGCATCTAATAGACCTCAAGTGTGGCGTGCTAAACGAATAGCCGATAGAGAGCAACCATCGGCTAATATTCAAATGGCTTTTCTATTACCATCAGACTTCAGGGCTCCAGTAGATCAAGAAGTTTATTCAGATTTTGATGTATCAGAGTATGAGGGAATAGTTGCCAAGTTAACCATGATACAACATGCGACACTGCAATCGGCTCTCTTTGAATGACATCAGCAGATAACGATAATGGGCTACAGTTGGCGTGTGGAATACATATCGGACTCTACAAAATGGAAAGATTAGGGTCCAAGTTATCTTAAGTTAGGAATATTTTCTTTTATACCAAAGATTGTAATGAGTCGTACTTGAGTAGGATTCATGGTTAGGCTCTGGGTATAAATATTAGACCTCGGCTATTGTAAAAGGACATCCAATCAATCAAATACAATTTACTTTTTTTGGCTTCGTGCCAACCCTTAGGAGTAGGAGTAAAGTAGATCTCGGTGAGTTCTTTAGTAAGTAGGGCTGCATCGGTCTGGCCAACCTCCAGCTTGTCTATAAGTACCATCATGGCTTATACTTTGGTTTGTATGGCTGCATCGATCCGGTCGACATCCACTGCGAACTCTAATATAAGCTAGTTATCGACTCTTGTCTAGTTCAAGTATGGCTGCATCGATCCGGTCGACCTCCACTGCTTGAATTAGATTAAGGCCAAGTTATCGGCTCTACCTAGGGGTGACGTCCTTCAGGTAGATTCATTAAGTTATCGATCTTGCTAATGTTCTTATTATCATTAGTTTGCAGCAACATCAATCTGCCTGGTCAAGATCGATTTAGATCGGCCTCATATCCTTTTAGTCCGTCGTTTGCTTTGTAACAACATGATATTTCTTACTCTGAGCGACGGGTTACGTTTCACCGGCTATTTTTACTTCGATCTTGATCATACATAGTATGTGGTTAAGGCATGTATGATCTTGGAGAGGTTTGCTGGTTAGTTAAATCTGGTTTATAGTTCGCTATTATGGTTGTAACGATCCGGTTGATCCCCACTAATGGCACTATAGATTGGAGGACGCTAGTTAGTAGATTTGTTCTCGATTAGGCATGACCTTAACTGTTTGCTATGCCTGCATAGGCTAAATAGTTGATCGCCTATGCTTTAACGCCTACAATATGCGTCCATGATTCTGTTAAACGTGAATATATATGTTTACTTTAAAGGTTTGATTTGTTGTCTTTATCATGACTGCATCGATCTGGTCAAACGCCACTGTAAGAGATAGCAGGTTAGGTCTAATGAGGCCAGAGGTTTGTCCACATGAAATAGTCGATTGTTCACATGTTGTAGTCCATTTTCACCCGAATCGGCTATTTTAGCCGATTCGCCTGAGCCTTCACGTATAGCATGTCTTTTGGAAAGCCTATCGAAATACAAATGTTTTTGTGGATTCTTTGGTTTTAGTTTGTTATTATCATCATAGCTGCCATCGATCTGGTCAAACCTCACTATTGATGGTAACAGATTAGATTCAGAGCATTTGTAGATCTATTTGTATTAGACAGTCGATTTGTTCATATGCTATATCCTTTCTCATTAGATTCATCGGCTCAATGCATTATACTGGTGATATCTGCCTAGCTAGTAATCTCAATTATATCTACGTGTGATGTACCTATCAACATAAAAATCAGTCGCTACCCATAAGCTTTATAGTCTATAACAGCCGATTTCTGTGCGTATTGGCTATTTAGTCGATTTTCCCGTCTAGCTGATTCTGAAGCGGCACACTTGGAACTGTCTGGGCACAAACTGGCATGTTCCACCTTAAATTACTGATAAACTTTCTCTCCTTGTCAATTGCAGGTCAAATTGACTGGCACATCTCAGGAGGAATTCGCAGGATCGGTTACCCCTGTGTTGAAGCCAAGCGAATCTCTAGCCTTGCTCCATCAAGCAGATCCTTCTGGCTTGCCATGTGTTGACACACATTTTCGTGCTGACATTAACTATAAATTTATTATTTATATGACTATAGTTTTATTATTTGTTGATTCTTGAATATACCCGTCGGGTACCTATCGGGCATAGATACAAAACGCTCGTGGGTAGATAAAAGCTATTTTTGTGGGTATACTTGCGGGCCGGTAAATGCTTTACTTGCATTGTACTTGACCCGCTGTCATCCTTACTGCTCACTGCATCTGTCTATGGATTAATGTCTTTTTCTCAATTTAGAGTCACTAGATGAGTGTCCGTGCGTTGCAACAGGTGCAACATAAATTGAACATGATGTTTGGTAGCCAAGTCAAACTAAAGAATATATCAGTTCAATTTTGCACGTGTGTTATACCATGATAATGTCTAGAAACACATTCATTATCATAATGGATCTAAAATAAAAGCTAGGCTTAGAGCTTGTTGTCTTAAAGTTACGACAAGCATCAGTTGCCTGAAAGGCTAAAAATTTGTTGCTAGGCATTAAATTGAATTTATCCATGTGCTCTGCCTTGCCCAAAACATATATGCTCGGAATTACAATGTCGTAGCCTAGATGCATGAGGCATGGCAACAATTCAAGAAAAATGTATTCGTTTCTCTTCTGTGGCAACAATTCTCGTCCGTCCTTGTAATTCCGAGCAGGGAAACACATTTTTTCAAAAGATGCATGAGGCATGACAACAATTCTCATTGTGTGGCAACAATTCCCATAAT
The DNA here is from genome assembly GCF_019320115.1 of Miscanthus floridulus. Lineage (NCBI taxonomy): Eukaryota > Viridiplantae > Streptophyta > Magnoliopsida > Poales > Poaceae > Miscanthus > Miscanthus floridulus. Next base: position 44,150,763 of record NC_089596.1, read on the forward strand.
TCTCACCACACAATGAATGCGAAGGATCACGATCATGATCATTGTGTGGTGATATACCGATACATTCCTTTCCCTTCCCACAATTCTTTTTCCGTTTTATTCCATTTTATTACTTGCCTTCTGGTGTTTCCATTTGGTGATTATTTGTCTGCCGAGGATTCTGTAAGGGTGATTACATTCCTTCTGTGTTTCCATTAAGTTCCATGCGGTGTTTGCGGGTTTTTTTTGTGCCACGGGCGTGCGATTGACTTTCGTGTGTGGGTGATTGACAGTGATTTTTTTCCCGTATGCGTGATTCACGGGATTTTTTTCCTACCGGGTAGTCATGGATCGCATGATTGTTTTGGTGCTATCGGGTAGACGTTGACAATCCATATGTTTTAGTTGTAGAGATAGAGATAGAGAAGAGATATAGATCCATGGCAGTAGTGATCTTTGCAACATCTATTTGTTTCCCTCGTTACTTCAAAAGGGATTTTAGGAGACACACTCCTTGATTAATAAAGATAGATATTTTAGGAACCTAGACAGGTATCACGCAAACACCCGTATCTATTAATCATTTACAAAGGCTTAAGAAAACTACCTTTGTTAATCGACTATTTATAGAGACAGTTGCTTAGGATACTCCCTTTATTAGAGTCTCTTTCCATTTATTCGCTACTCATTTCAGGACGTGTTGACGTGTTGCCACAACGGTCGAGATTCAAATTAAGCTCTAGTATCTTGCTAACTAGGGATGCTGGTCCTACCCGCAGGTGCGGGTACCTGCGGGTTTCTTACCCGATGGGTGTGAGCATGGGCACAAAAACTCACCTACGGATGCATGAGGGTCAGATACCCATAAAGATGCGAGTAGGGTGTTACTATTAAAATTTACCAGCGGGTACCCATCACTCCATCAGGTACCCGCAATTTGAGAATAAACATGAATATCTATATACTGTGGCATATGCATATCATGTCGACTAACCCATTTAACATGTAATTAGTAGCAAATGCATAGCATGTCGAACTATAAAGATGATATTTTTCGTGATGCTTGAATACAGTGATTGTGTGAGCAATTAACTTGTTGATTATGTAAGTTGTGTTGTGTTATTTGTATGAGCACGAAGGATTGAACTAGCAATCCATGATGTATTTGTGACTTGTGAGCTACTGTATATTATCCTTGTGAACTCTATGTAAGCGAGATTGACATATTTGTGTGATGCTTAACTATAAATTTATTATTTATATGACTATAGTTTTATTATTTGTTGATTCTTGAATATACCCGTCGGGTACCTATCGGGCAAAGATACAAAATGCTCGCGGGTAGATAAAAGCTATTTTTGTGAGTATACTTGCGGGCCGGTAAATGCTTTACTTGCATCGTACTTGACCCGCTGTCATCCTTATTGCTTACTACATCTGTCTATGGATTGATGTCTTTTTCTCAATTTAGAGTCACTAGATGAGTGTCCGTGCGTTACAACGGGTGCAACATAATTTGAACGAGATGTTTATAGCCAAGTCAAACTGAAGAATATATCAATTCAGTTTTGCACGTGTTATACCGTGATAATGTCTAGAAACACATTCATTATTGTAATGGATCTGAAATAAAAGCTAGGCTTCGAGCTTGTTGTCTGAAAGTTACAACAAGCATCAGTTGCCTGAAAGGCTAAAAATTTGTTGCTAGGCATCGAATTGAATTTATCCATGCTCTGCCCTGCCCAAAACATGTATGCTCGGAATTACAATGTCGTAGCCTAGATGCACGAGGCATGGCAACAATTCATTTTCTTGGAAGAAAAATGTATTCGTTTCCCTTCCGTGGCAACAATTCTCGTCCGTCCTTGTAATTTCGAGCATGAAAACACATTTTTTCAAAAGATGCATGAGGCATGGCAACAATTCTCATTGTGTGGCAACAATTCCCATAATTCTCACCACACAATGAACGCGAAGGATCACGATCATGATCATTGTGTGGTGATATGCCGATACATTCCTTTCCCTTCCCATAATTCTCTTTCCGTTTTATTTCATTTTATTACTTGCCTTATGTTTCCATGTGGTGATTATTTGCCTGCCGAGGATTCTGTAAGGGTGATTACATTCCTTCCGTGTTTCCATTAAGTTCCATGCGGTGTTTGTGGGTTTTTTTGTGCCACGGTCGTGCGATTGACTTCCGTGTGTGGGTGATTGACAGTGATTTTTTCCCGTATGCGTGATTGACGGGGATTTTTTTCCTACCGGGTAGTCATGGATCGCATGATTGTTTTGGTGCTGTCGGATAGACGTTGACAATCCATATATTTTAGTTGTAGAGATAGAGAAGAGATATAGATCCATGGTAGTAGTGATCTTTTGCAACGTCTATTTGTTTCACTCGTTACTTCAAAAGGAATTTTAGGAGACACACTCCTTGATTAATAAAGATAGATATTTTAGGAACCTAGACATGTATCACGCAAACACCCGTATCTATTAATCATTTACAAAGGCTTAAGAAAACTACCTTTGTTAATCGACTATTTATAGAGACAGTTGCTTAGGACACTGCCTTTATTACTTGATTAATATAGGCAAAATTTTTAAATATCCCTTTAAAATGGCTATTAATAAAGATGGACATTCTAAGAGACCCGTTTTAGAAATAGTTTTCATATAAAGTCGGATAAAGATGAAATTTGTACCAATTCCAGATCTCAATGCGATCTACAACTGTATTTGATAAGTTTTTGGTTTGGAACTATTTAGAGTCACAAAAATTTGTTTTAAGTTCTCAATTTTTTTTGAAATTTAAAATTTAAAATTTTTAAACAACGTTGTATGTTAACATGGTCTATACCAAAGTTTTAGTCTTGATATAATTTATAACTTTGTAGTTCACAAGTTTTTTATTTAAAGTTGTTTAGAGTCCTAAATATACATTTTAATTTCTAAGATTTTGAAATTCAAGATGTAGAATTTCCAAACAACTTCGAATATTCACATGGTTAATACCAAAAGTTGTAGTGGTCAATCCAGATGTACAAGTTTGTAGTTGATAAGTTTTTGATTTTAGGTTGTTTAGATTCTCAAATATTTATTTTATTTTCTTATATTTTGATGTTCAAAATTTTGAATTTTTTAAACAATTTTATATGGAGGCATGCCTGGTAACAAAGTTGTAATGCTTGACAAGATTAAAAACTTTGTAGTTCATTTTTTTATTTGAGATTATTTAGTGGCCAAAATATTCAATACAAGACACGAAATGTTAATAAACAAAAATATCACTCAGTGTAGTTGTTCGGATGCTGAGAAACCTTCATTTTTTCGGTTTTCTAGAAATCATTAATGGAGATGGACGTCTAAACACACTAAGGCACGGGCCACTTAAAATACTTACCTTTGTTAAATGATATACAAAGGTGAATAGACTAACCATCTCTACAAGTGACCTATTGAGATATACTACTGTGCCGTACCAAACTATTTGACTTTATAGGATCAAATTTTATCTCAAAATATTTTACTTTCTCATTTCTCAATATACCTTTCTATTCTTTAATATATTTTTTGTTTTTTTAATACATCTTTGTCTCTATTTCTTTATCTTTCTTCTACTTGTTTTCTGTGTACCATTTCCTTTTACTCTTTAATTCTTACGTTCAAATCTAAAACATCAAATATTTTAGGACGAGGGAGTAGACCATTTGAGTACTGTAAATCGAAAAAAACGCATGCCTTTTGGTAGTAGTGCATCTCTTACTAGTTGTATGATCCTATCCAAACAGTACACGATATCAGCAGTTTATAGAAATGTCTTTCCTTTGAAATTCCATTGAAAAATATTAAATTACATGCACCATAAAATAACTCGTTGTGCTGTATCGCGTTAGTCCAATTAGTTGTAATATGTTATCAATCCGGTATTGTTTTATGAATTCGAGTGAGCACCGTTGCTTACTGAAAATTCTGAGAATTAATTAATCCCTCATGAATCCGAATGAGTAATGTTTGTTAAATTGTGGATTTTGGTTGACCCCATATTCTACATTGTAAACAAAAGATGTTCAATTAACTATTCATCGTCTATCCGATCAGAATTTGTTCTATTTCAAAGTATTCGAGTTTAGTTTATTTTGAATAGTCTTGCACAGTTTACAGTTCACAATTCGTGTTTGCTTCACCTACTATAGTGGGCCTGTTTGGCAGCATCTACAGTATGTGTGTGTGAAAAAAGGTACAGACGCTCAGCGGCTCCCCCCTCACATGTACTGTAGCTACAGCCACAACTGCAGCCGAACACCGCCGTTGTTCACTCGGGTCAAGAGGTTGCATAGTTCCCCGCCTTGCAAAATTGTCATCGCTTTGCAACGACGTTTAGAAGCGAGGTGGTCCTCGTCGTGTAGCTTGAGATAGTTCTGGTGGATCCAAGATTAAATTATATAGTTGTCACATGAACTGTGATGATTTAGATAGTAAATTTTAGAGAGACTTGAAGATGCTCTTAGATATAAAATGGAGGGCTAGGTTAAATCTCTCTCCACATTATCTTCTTCTTTTCTTCTTCCTCTATGCACACGCACCCGACTCTGACCCCCAATGAGTCACTAGCCGGATTGCTGACCTCCACCACGGCTCGGCCCTACAATCCATCGGATATGTCTCCTTCTGACTGTCCTTGTCCATCTCTGCCCGAGCTCCCCCGCTCGGTTCCGCTTTCTCCATCGCAGCTTACATCCACCGCCATGCTAACTCAATGGAGGTTGTTGAGCTATCTTCGTCAAATCCCCGCCCAACTGTCTTCCCCCATTGCCCAGCCAACGGTGCCACTGCTGTCTTGCCCCACATCGCCCCCACGCCTGCCACCACCGCTGGACTAGTCTTCTCACCCAACAATCCTTCTAAGCTTTGTCAGCTTCATGTAAGCCCTGAACCACAAATCTGAACCCTAACCTTGCTGGAATTGAGAGATAAGACCATGTGGCATTCTTAGATTGGGTGAAAGGAGACTTTAAATGCCCTGTTTGCTTGAATTTATCAGTGTAGCTTATCAGCCATGGTACAATATTTTTCTATTACAATAAAACAACATCAGCCGACTTATCAGCCACGAAAACCATCAGCTGAACAGCTTGAAAATCCCTTGAATGATATTTCGCTTTACTTCTTCTAAAAAGTGCATGTCGAACATGCATTTTGGCCGTACATTCCTATATATGAACCTTCTCATGTGAGCATGCCGCTAAATTCAAACAAACATGGACCCAACTTCATACATGGCCACCGAGCCAAAATAGGGTGACGCAAAAAATGTTTCTGCAATAAAACGATGATTGCGCTCGAATCTGGTAAGATATGGATATGAGTTCGAATCCTTTGGAAACTACACTTGATAAGTTTTCCATGAAGTATTAGAACGTCCTAATCAGAATCCGTATGATGCCGTGGTGACCGTCGCAAGTTGATATTGTTCTACAATATGAATCCAACTTCCAAAACACGTTGGATTTGGACTATCTTTTAATTAGGCCAAAGTGATGTGGTGGCCTAGCGGAGGATATTAGAAATACTTGAACTTGGACCCTAATTAACTTTATTGACTTTCCATACTTTTCATATGCAATCAAATCTTCTTTTGATCTATGTAAGTAATTCTGAAAAGAAAAATATACAAACTTTAAGGTGCAACGTCAATTCATAAATTCTTTTAAATATATATATATATATATATATATATATATATATATATATATATATATATATACCTAAAATAAAGATGCAAAATTTCCGGCCATTTTTTTTCGTCCATCCATTTTTTGGTCCATCTCCCTCTGACTACTGGACAATGGAGAGTTTCTTCCATCGGGACTTACATATATACAACTCATGCTCATACGAATTCGAATAGCTCTGGTCTAGCGCAATAAGGAGTCCGATTCCAAAATGTATCGGGTTGTGTACGGTCTATGTTTAACAAAAGAGTTCATACTCCTACGCAAAGAAAAAGTCCATACCAAATACAATTACTATATATAGTAAATTTGGTTTTTTTTCCTTTTCGTATTCCGTCATCTGTTCGGCATTTTCCTGTTTTTTAGACTATTTCGGATCAGTATACGATACGTTTTTCATTTTGTGTATTTGTTCCACTTCTTTTCTTGATTTCCTTTTTTTGTTTTCTCTTCTTCTTTTTCCTTTTTTTCTTTTCTGGACTATCAAGTCAGTTCATATCCTTTCTCTTATTATTTTGCATGTCATCTTTGTTTTCACGATTCTCTCATGATTTTTCTTATAAACATAAAAAAATAATAAACACAATATTATGGGTCTTTGGATTCTTCATCCTTCCCTAATCCTTAATAATCAAATATTCCTACTACTAAATTATTGATGTAATTTGATTAAGAATAAAAATTATTCTTATTATAACCTAGATTAGATAATGGTCTAATTAATAAAATCATGAACAGAAAACTTGGGCAGTTTATGTCCAATCTAACCAGGAAGCGACAGCCAGGGTTGCTCCTCTAGCAGATGTGGCGCCGCGGGAGGCGGTGGCGGTCGGGCAGCGAGGCGGCCAAGACAACCTGTTGGGGTGGGGAGGCGAGCGGAGAAGGTGCAGGGGGTGGGGAGGAGGTGGCAGACGTTGGCGAGGTAGCTACCGCCGATGGTAGCGATGGCGAAGCAGACGCAGCTGCTACGGCGGAGCCCCAGCGAGCGAGGCGGGCTGCCTGCAGAGATTCCTCTTTCCCACCGAACTTTTTCGCTCTTTCATGGATAATTAAGTATGTTTATATATTTCTACTGATTTTGCATGACATAAGGAATTTGCTAATTTAGCTGGTATTATTCTAAATTGCACTTTTATAGACGGTCAATGTCCTAATGTAATTATTGCTTCATTGCCAATGGATTAAATGTAAAATATACATATTATTAGTAACTAAGTAGAGATACAAGTTTTGATTTCCTCACGTTGCAACGCACGTGTATGAATATAAACTTCGTATTGAATAGTTGGATCTTTAGTTTAGAAGCCGTTAACGTAGTCATATATAATGTAGCGGTGTTCTAATAAAAAATTTATAAACGTATCTGACCTATTTTTTTATGAAGGGGCACACCTATTTTTCTCATGTCTCATCCGGTGACTTCCATCGTCAAGCCGTCAACTGCCTCTAGCTGAAACAAACGATCAGCATTCACGATGGCTTCCAATCCAAGGGAAGAAGAGTCCCAGGCAAGCCAGGCTCAGTGGGCCGGGTTCAGGCGCCGCCCACGCAGCCGTCCAACGACCCGCAGAGGCACCACTGCCCCAGTCTTGGGCCATGTTCAGATTGCAAAAAATTTCAAAACGATGAATAGTAGCACTTTCGTCTTATTTAGTAAATATTGTCCAATCATGGACCAACTAAGCTCAAAAGATTCATCTCGTGATTTCGAACTAAACTGTGCAATTAGTTATTTTTTTTACCTACATTTAATGCTCAATGCAAGCGGCTAAAAATTGATGTGATGGAGAGAGAGTGAAAAAACTTAGAATTTGGAGGTGATCTAAACAAGGCGTTGATGGAAGTGTCAAATACTTAGGGCTCGGTCGGCAGATCACAAAACCAGCCGGATTTCACTGTGTGCGAATGAAAAACACTATTCACTATCTCACAAATTCCTTCAGATTCCTCTAAATTCCTCCCAGCGAACAGGGCCTTAGTAGGAAGTCCCGGTGGGTAATCATCAAATGTTCCGGTACGAGTACATTTGGTTCCCGGTGGTCATCTAGTATGGGACCTAAGAGAAGTCCTTTTTGAATCCTTTTATTAAGCCATTGCTAATCCCGTAATCCTTCGACGTCGTAGAAAAGAGTTCAATACAAAAGCACACAAAGGCTTTGGACTATGAAAGGCTACCTTTATCTTGCAAGAATAAGGCCGAGAGATTATGTCCTCAACAAACCTATCTACTACTAAATGACAATTAAAGGGACGCCAACCATTGGAGGTGATACTGGTGATGGTAATTGTGAAGATTATTCTCTTTTTTCTAGGTACATAAAGATCTCGGGGTCTGTCTGGAAATGGAAAATAGTTCTCTCTCACCTGTTCTCGCCACAATAACAAGAAAAACAAGTGAATAATTAGAACAGAACGCAATCATCAACCAAAATCGGGTAGGATGTATTATAAAAAAGAAATCGTCTATACAAGAAAAGAAGGATTTGTGTTTAGCAAGACATAATTTAATAAGTAAAAAAAAGTGTGTGCCCTTTACCGAAAAGCAAATATGACAGATAGGGTCCGACATATTGCTTATTCCTGATTGATCTAGTTGACGACAGTTGACTTGTTGGACCGATTGTGGATTGGAATAGAAGTTTCTTATATACAGATATTCATGTTTACTGATTTCGCATACTGGAAATGGAATTTGATGTAACCCATTGGAAACTCTCTTTGAGACTCATTATTTGTTATATACGACAGGCTAATTAAGTCCTTAAATTTAAGAAAGGAGTCTTTTCTTCCTTCCTTACACAAAACTGTTACGTTGTTACGCTGCTCGTGCAATCAAAACTTAGAATAGAAGAAAAAGAGTTCCCTCGGGACTCATCCTCTTCTCCTTGGCTTTTGTGACTACCATGAGAAGAATTCTATTCCAAGAAGTAAAATAACAAGAAAAAGAACGAGGTCAAGATCCACGAAATGGAGAAAGTGTCCTCCGGAAAACGCAATCTATGTTGGTGTAGTCAAAGAACAGGATGTCCCGTTTTTTAACGTGACCCATTGGTCTTCAGACCAGACCCATGACATGCCTACAAACACTTTTTGAGTCGGAGGCTGGCCAGATCGCCTTCCTGAGGCTCTCTGGGCTTATCGGGGCAGGTAGATGCACCCCACCCCGTACACGGGTGCACCCACCCAATGAAAGGCCGGGCCCACTTTGTCTTCTTTACTGGTAACGGCAGCGGTGGACGTGGACGCGGCGCCGCCCCCGATGCGCCAGAACGAAGGCGTAGGCCTGGTTTAGTTCCATCCCAAAATCCAAAAAGTTGCTACAGTATCTGTCACATCGAATGTTTGCGGCCCGTGCATGGAGCATTAAATGTAGACGAAAAGAAAAACTAATTGTACAGTTTGGTGGGAAATTGCGAGACGAACGTTTTAAGCCTAATTAGTCAATGTTTGGACACTATTTGCCAAATAAAAACAAAGGTGCTACAGTAGTCCCAAAATCCAAATTTCGCGAACTAAACAAGGCCGTAGTGTGTGTTGCCTCGGTCGGGTCCGAAGTCGGAACTGGGAACGGAACCCGAGTCGTCGTCGTCGCCAGTCGTCATCCCCGGAAAGGAGAAACAAATACGCCAGCCGCGTCCTGTATTCCTGTGGGCTGCCTGTTCTCGGCCCGCTGACCGGTGGGCCTCTACGGAAGCTGCCGTCACGGCCGATCCCCCGTGGGGCCCACGTGGGAGCGATGGCGGGGAACGAGTGAACGGGTCCCGGTCGAGTGCCGGGCGATAAATCGCCACGCGCGAGCGGCTTCTCGCCTTTCTGATCTTTCACATCTCCTCTCCCCCTCCCTTGGCAGACCACCTCCGCGGCCCCGTCCCACCCACCGTGGTTTCCGCCCGGCTCCGGCCGCCGCTCCCGCCCATTGGCTGCCGCCATGGACGCTGCAGGGTTCGTGCTCCTCGCCTCTTCCCCATCGAGCGAACAATCGGCGTTTTTTGTCCCCTCCTCTTTGTCGCCTTTTTTTTTCTGTTGGTTTCGTTCCGACGGGTTTCTTGATCTCTCTTCGTCAGGTACCCGCACATGCAGGGGAGCGGGTCCGCCGCCTCCTCGTCCTGCCGCGCCGCCGACTATTCCGCCGGGTGGGACTCCGCGCAGCAGCAGAAGCGCCAGCGCTGCCAGGTAATCCGTCCCGCGTCCTCCTAACCCCCGCCTTTTGCGCGGTGTAAATGCGCTCCGGTTGGTTTGGTTCCGGTCGTTACCATCGCGATTCTCGTGCAATCGGTTGCTCTGATCGTTTTATTCCTTCTGGGAGGGTCTTCGAGTGCATTGCGGCCGAGTATGGTGCGAGGGTTTTGCCTAAAGCTCCTTTATTTGTGTCGCCGAAATTCGTACCTGGTGAGAGGTCCTTTGATTTTACCCTGCTTTTTTTTGTTTCTGGGTAGGTTTCGGTCGAATTGATGATTTGTGCTGGTTGGGTGCCGTACGACGGAATTTACCTGGATCGATCGTATTGACCGTAGGCTTTTGTGTTTTGGGGGCAATTTCGTTCTATATTGGGGGTACAAAAAAAAAGTATTCTTCTTCAAGGTGTGTTGCTGGTGGGGATAGATGTTCTTCTTACTTTGGTGAAGCATCTGTTCCAGTGTGTTGTATGCCGTCTGCACTTGTATGTTTTGAGGTTTGCTTGTGGTTTACCTTTGAATCAGTCCTCATTACTCAAAGTGCTACATGTTTTGTAAGGTATGATCATAGCCTAGGTCTAAAATTTGATTTCCATGTTGTTTTGTGTAAGTTTCTACAATCGGACCTGTTCGCCTGTACACGATTGATTTTTGTACTGGAAACTTTGTATCTTCAGTTTGTATTTTGGCACAGATACTTGATCTGGAACTAACCAGTGTACTAAAGATACCATACAAAATCCTCCATACACATGTAATTGTCCTTAATAAAGCCTGAATTGCATTCGAAATTCACATTGCTGTAGCAAAGCTGTTGAATCCTACCACCACATTTATACACATTTGCATACCATCATCCAAATCCTACTCCTACATAAGGTCCCAAGTAAAGATGCTGTCACCAGAATCAACTTACTATGTTACATTATAGAAAAAGGATAAATATACAGAAGAATATCATATGCTATATTTACAGCAGCAGGATCTGAGATGGAGATTTTGGTATGGGTTATTTATGTTGTGAATACATGAAAGTTTCGAGCAGCTGATTGGTTGATTTTTAAATTGTTGCATTGCCAACATGTTTTGCTTCTTTATTACTTGGAAATTTGGCTGTGATATGTTATAAACAGTGGGGTATGGTGGTATGACCAGGTGAGGTGTTATTCTGCTGTTCAACGCAGGAGGCAGTTATTGTACTAGTACATATCTTCATTAAAAATCTTATATTCTTGAAGACCATTTTTAGCCCTTCTACTTAAAGTTCTCAACATAGTTGGTTTTAGAATCTGGTTGAAATTATTCTATATTTTTATGTAAAGAGTTACAAGGGACAAAAAGATAACTTTTCCTAGAAGTCATATTACTGCTGATATTAGCCTGGTAACGTTGGCTTTCAGAATACATGGTATTAAGGTTATATGCTAGGAGAAAAATATTGGCTTCAACCTAAACCTTATAGGTTCGCAGTGAGAGCAAATAGGAAGTTTCAGTTTACCATGTGTAAATGACACTTTCAGCATGCATGGTGTATGTTCTAATATGAAATAATGTTGGTGCAAGATTTTACTAGATTCATATAATAATTTCAAGATGTAAATTGTTGGCGTGTGTTAAGAGGTACTAATATATTAAAATTTGCATGTGGATTTGCATCATGGTAAAAAAAAATATATCTTTCAACATACATAATCTTTGCTAATTAATAGATTAGTAAATTAATAGATTAGTATGTTCTTAATGTTTGGAAGACTGCTGATGCTAAGTGTAGTAAAAGGCTAGTTGCCACTTACTCATGTAATGGTACTGGCACACTGAATATATTTTGTGTTATGCGTCATAATCAGCAAATTTAAGGGATAACAGAGACTGCTAAATGTAAGAGAGAAGTAATTGCTTTGATATGTTTTATGGTTGCTTGAATGTTTAACCAACTAGATGGCATGCTACCCACCTGGTTCAGTCTTGGAGGATAGAAAGCAAATCCTGTTATTAATCCAGTACTTAAGTCAGGGAACAGTACAGCACTACTGCCAACAAGTTTATACATAAAATTATCAGAGAAGTGCTGATTTCTAGGACATTTCTTAACTTTAAAAGAAAACATGTATTTTTTAGTGAAATAATTTATTATTAGGTTCACAGGTTGTCATGTAGTCCTGTCCGCAGTCCTGGAACATCTGCATCTCCTTATTGCTTGGGAAGTTCTGAATGTGCACGCAATTAACATATCTGGTCTCAGGCCCTGTTGGGGTGTTCTCCTTAATCAGGATTCTATAGGCAGCTGCTGAGAGAGGTGCTTTAGCTATTTGTGTTTTATAGGGAGTCAGAAGGCCAGCCTGCTGGCCCTCCTTATTAGTTATTAGTTATAGACATTGCTGTAAATAGCCCATTATAGCATTGCTATAGTTTTTTCAAGGGTCTCTATCTGACATTGCCAATTGTTATGTTATTGCTGCTAATGATGTTTTAGCTTCGCTAAACATCACTTAATCACATAACGCTATAACAATATGATTATATGTGATACAATTCCATCTCTAATTTTATCTCTATTATAATTACTCCCTCCGTCCCTGAATATAAGGCGCGATTTGACTTGGTGTGGTCTTCAAGAGCATACTTTGACCTATAATTTCTCTTATAATATGCAATATACATGCACAAAAGTTTGATCATTAGAAAGTATTTCCAAATACAAATCTAATGTAACTACTTTTGTAATACAAACTTTTGATATAATTAGACTAATTGTTAGTCAAAGATAACAAAGTTTGAATTTTGAAATATGTGCGTGCCTTATATTCGAGGACGGAGGAAGTAAATAAGATACAATACAATGCTATCTCTTACCTAGAGTTTGCTTAATGGACCCTTAATCACAGTTTCTAAATTTAAAGGAAACAAAATAATCGGTGATATAATCCCAACTAACAAAATCCTTCTATCCCCATGTGAAACCGTGAACAGTACCCACCATGCATTGTAACTGTCATTATGGCTGGTTTAGGTGTATTTTCTGTGAATATCTTATGCAGCTTTTTTTATGAGAGCACTATGGTGTGTTCTTTCTTATCCTGCTACTGTGTTGGGGTTATGCCCTGATAAGTGTAGGCCATGTAACCATGGAACCTTTTTTTTAAAATGTCTGCATTGGATATTTGGAGTTGACAAGGCAATTAGGCTTTGCAGTTCAACTTGTTTGTTGGCAAACATATAGCAAAGTGCGCGTTCTGTTGTGAGAAGTACTTGACATTTTATTGACAATATTGCACACAGGGTTCTTCTTCTAATGATCAAGTTGGATCTAGCACAGATAATAAGTCTCTTGAAGCACCTGGATCTGAGCTAAAATTTGACTATGGAAAAAATGAGGAAGAAGATTACTATTTTGAAGATGTAGATGATGGGTGCTATGATGAGGATGATGAGGGATCTGACTATGAGCTTGAGACTGCTGACTATAATCAACTGCTAGCTGATAAATTTGATCATTTAGACCTGCCTCCAGGTGTGGAGGCTACAGTACCATGGTTGCAGAAAGTTGAAAGGGATGGGCCTGGAAAATTCAAGTCAATGTCAGAAATAGAGGAGGAAATCGCAAAGAAGTATAATTTTTTCAAGCAGTTTGATACCGTTGAGGATTTCATAGATCATAAATATGCTAAAAATTCTGTCGGAAATGTAAGACCTTGGCACATATTACTTTTTTTTTTAAATTTGAAATCTTTTTCATCAATAAATCTCCTAACTGTTTCAGGCAAGGAAAGAATGGGCAAAAAGAATCCAGCATGAATGGAGTCTCCTGGAGAAAGATTTACCAGGTCAGCAATTTGCTAGAGCAATTGTGTCACCCTTGTTGTAGCAATGCATCTACCTATTCATTGACTATTCAGAATTTAAGCTCCATACTTCCAACTCCTGAAACTCAGTATTTCACTTTAACAAAAAAAAAAACTGCAGATTAAGTTCAAAATATAGTATTCCATCTGAATAATCTCTCTGAATTCATAACCTGAATTTTGTTCTGTTGTGCAGCATTAATATATGTTCGTGCCTTGGAAAATCGAATGGACCTTCTCAGGGCTGTAATGATTGGGCCTCAAGGAACTCCCTACCATGATGGCCTTTTCTTCTTTGATGCCCACTTTCCCCCTTCTTATCCTGCTATTCCCCCAGTTAGTATTCAATTTTTGTCCATTTGGTATGTAATACACTTCCATATTTGGATAAAAAAATTGTGCTGATGCTTTTGCAGGTGGTACATTATCATGCAGGTGGGCTAAGGCTTAATCCAAATCTATATGCTTGTGGAAAAGTCTGTCTTAGCCTCCTAGGCACCTGGCAGGGTCAATCTTGTGAGAAATGGAACCCAGCACAATCAACAATGCTTCAGGTGCTAATCTCCATTCAAGCTCTTGTATTGAATGAGAAGCCATTCTATAATGAGCCTGGATATGAACGCGATGCCAATAGTGCTGAGGGACTGGCACATGCCTTGGACTACAATGATACAGCATTTCAGTACTCATGCAGGACGATGTTATACTCACTTCGTAAACCTCCACAGGTAATGTTTTGCTAATTCTTAAGCTCTTGAACTAAAATTGAGTAGTTAATAGTATATATATTTGATAGTCATCTATTGATAGCTGTGCTGATGTTGTAGTATCTATCATTGTGCTTTTGTAAAATAGAAATGTGGACGCAGTCCAAGCAGGATTCCAATATCTGTGGTTAAGTTACTTTTCACTTATCGACATTTTTTACTGATTTAGACACCCAAATTTGAGCTGGAATCTGATACTCTTATCTCTGTCCATGTAATATCAGGTACTAGGCTAGACAATTGTTTTCAGTTGATGCAGTGATGTGCTTTTTCATTCTTTCAGTTATCAGCACAGTGTTCTCTTTCTTAGCACCTATGCTCATGTCCAGTATTTTTGATAAATAAGGCACCCAAGGTCAAGTTAGATATTCTTACACCTTTGTCATCCAAATTAGCATTGGATAGCAGGCTAACAATTGTTTTTGGTTGGTGTTAACATGCATTTTCAATCTCAGTTATCAGTACATTGCTCTTTTTTCAGCAACTGATGCGGGACAAAGAATCTTAGGTTTCATAGATCTAATGGTATTTGTGCCTGTTGATCTGTTGTTTCAGCACTTTGAAGACCTTGTCGCGGGCCACTTCCGTGAACGCGGGCATGCCATTTTGGCTGCATGCAAATACTACATGGAGGGCCATGAAGTTGGATCCAAAGTCCCGGAGGAGGACGAGGACACCAAAGGGTGTCAAAACGGGGAAGGATCCAGCAGTAGCACCACGGCAAAGCCACAGCAAAATAAGCCTGCATTGCGCACCAATCGCAATGCATCCTTCAAAACCAACCTGGAGGTTCTGTTTGAGGAGCTCTTGATGGAGTTCAATGTGAAGGGTGCCAACACTGCAAGATTCCGTGCAGAGAAATTGAAGAACATGCTGGCGGCTGCTTGAACTGAATGGACCTGGCAGTGGAATTCTGTTAACTTTTGAGGTTTCCATAATGGAATGGGTTAAGGGGATGTTTTTTTCGCTTTTGGCTGACCATAGGAATGCAATGTAGATAGCTCTCTTTTCTTTCAGTTAGTGGTACATGTCCTGTGTGAAGTTAAACCGAGAACAGTGGACGGTCTTAGATCCTAGTAATCGAAGCATCCACCCCAAATTGTGGTGTGATCTGAAATTGGCATTTATATAAATCGTCTTCCGTTATTTGCCTTTGAAAGGGATCCATGGCACCAGGTTTCATAATCAACCAGCCATGGAAGCTGTGGCATGGAGCAGTGGTTTGTTGATTCTGGCTACTTTTTACTGGTAAAAGTTACCTAGTGCAGACGCATAGCGTGCATTTGTTGTGTAAAAATCTACGCGCCCTTCGAATTTTGTCATTCTCCGTCTCTGAGCGTAGGGTGCATTTGTGCTATATTTTTTTGTATTTTGTTTTGTTTTTATTATTTTTGGTGTAGAGCAACCAAACGTTCGGTGCTTTGTCCATAGGATTTGACATGGGTAAGCCTCGAGTGACACTGATTGTCCGTCTGCTCAAATAGACAAAGTGCTAGCCAAAATTACAAGATGTCTTTTCAATAATAATAATTTGCGCTCCATCGTTTCCTCGAAACGTTGAAAAAAAAGTAAAACTACTAATTGCCAATGGGTGGTTTTCGACATTAATTAAGATGCCATGTAGATAAATGCTCACATGGCATTGAAGTTAATGAGGAGAGATATAAGGAAATAGATTCTTAGAGCATTTCTACTGCAGTTCTCCAATTACACCCCCACTATTGGAGGAGTTGAGACAATTTCATTGCCCTAACATTCTTTCAATAGTCATCATTTTCTTTAGTGGCCACTAAAAATACCTAATCTCCCTCAAATAAAGAGAGATTTGTATCTCCTCCAATAGTCTAGGGCCCACAATAGTTGTTACTTTTTCTCCACCGACCACACTTGTTGTTCACCGTCGTGCCATGGGAGCGCTACCTGCATCCACTGCTCGCCATTGCAGACATAGGAGCATTGTTGTCTATACATCCGTCGTTCACCATCGCGGATGTGGGAACATCGCCACCTGCGTGAGCACAGCGACCCTCAAGCTAGGTGGTGGCAGATCGGGATCCATGTGCCGGCACTACAACGACACTCCGCAATCCGTTCGGCCGTTCCTAGTCTTTAACTTCGTCCTCATGGTCGTCGACTCAGTGGGCAGCTAGATGTTTACTGCACCTACTTTCTCCACGGTGGCACGCGGAAGTGGCTGCCAACCTTCCTCCAGACCACTGGCTTCCTGCTCCTAAAGCGACCGACTTTCCATTCTTCCTCGTGATACCCCATTTCCTAGCGGCATTTGCGAACCGGCCTTAATGACCTCCTCTATGTCTACGACCTGGCCTACCTGTCGTTCTCCACATCATCCATCCTCATCTCCACGTTTCATGGAGCTCGGTGATGGGCCTACAATGATGATAACGGGGTGGAGGTCGGGGCCGGTACGATAGGGTGAAGTTCACGGATTGAGGTCTGGGTAAAGGCCGATGCGGCTAGGTAGGTCTGGGCCGATGCTACCCAAGCATGCACGTGGGGGAGGATGAGCCAAAGGAAGAGGAGTGAATAGGGAAAAAAGAAAATAAATAAATTATAATATGACAGGTGAGCCCTACCCATTGGGAGAAATTATTATCGGTGATCTGCTAGAGCATCTCCCCAATAATCCAAAAACTGATATTGAGCACCTAGTTTTACCTTATTGGGGGAGTTGTAGGAGCTACTGGAGATGCTTTTATACACCAAACCGTGTTTATATGGGAACCAAGATAGAAAGAACTATGATAGCTGAATGATAAAAGAGAGAAGCTAGATGGTTGGATGAAAATTTTATTTGTAGAAATAGATACTTTATATGGGTAGTGCCTACTGTATATATTAATTGGCAAATATAAAAACTATCTCATAGTTTCATGGTTGAGACTGTTTGTACCCTATTATTTGCACTATGTGATTTCAAAAGTCTATTAAAATTTATTTGATGTATTCAATCCATTTAAAAAGATCTAGCAGTTTTAAGTTTTTATATTGAGTTAAACATTTAATTATTTAGTTAAGATCATAGAAAAATATATTAACATTTACTGTGGATTTAGTGAAACTGGTTTTATCTAAATTTGGAACGAGCAAAGTATATGATAGCCCCTAAATTATACACAGTGAACTGTTGGTCCTAATGGACCGAGAATCACCTACTTCTCTCCCTAGTCCCAAAAGAATAGAGACAACACTTCATTTAAATGTAATGAAAAAATTCTGAAATGGTATTAAAGTTAGTTAATGACACCCTCTCCGATCACAAATAACTAGTATGGAACCTATATAAAACTAGAAGTATATCTCGTCTGTTGCAACGGGGATTGCGAATGAATTTTAGTGGATAATAGGTATGTTGACGTGGACAAATAAATGTATGTTAGTCGATAACGTGGCATGATATGCTGACGTTGATATTTGGCATGAATAGATAGGTGCCATAAGTACATGCGCTACTGGTTTGCTGATGTGTATGGTTATATGTGGAGATACAACTCTACTAAGGTTTAGGATTATAAGATATATAAATATGGATATAGATAGATAAAATATAATAAATATTGTACAAATCTGAAACAACTTTTAAAGACAAATCTAGTCATATATTTCTGTATAAAATATTTTAAGAGAGATTGACATTTTAACTTTAATGCGTTGGCTAATCTAAAACAAAAAGCACTATCTGTAGGAAAATACAGTTATCGATGGCCTAATGCAACGCTACTCGCTATATTTTTATATATTATAATATAGTCATATCAATTATAAATATATGAAATTATATAGTGTTTCGCAATCAAATATACATCATACTTTTTGTATTTTTTAGCTAAATATTTTAAATAAACATTTAAAAGTTTGACTAAATTAGACTGAAGCTTAAGCACACTTGACCATGCTGGAAATTCAAAAATTGTGAAAACGTAAGGTATCAAGGGTTTTATTCGCTACAAAAGAAAGGATGTTATTAGCAAAGTAATATTGGATTTGGTACATGTCAACCAATATGGCATTATCAAAATTTGTACAATTCATAATTGTTTGGCTTGTCCTTTGAGTATTTCCACCTATACATAAAGAAAGAAAGAAAACGTCTTACTTAAACTAGCAGCCTGTTGGTTTGGCTGTGGCTTGTCGTAAATTTTCAGTCGGAACAATACTTTTCTCTCACACAAACCAGTCAGCAGTACTTCTTCACGAACCAGCAACGATATGAACCAGCCAACCGAACAGGCTGTAGATTTTGAGAAAGCATTGGATAAAATTGAACATGAAGCTACGCTCTACATAATGCAACACGATATTTTTTAGAGCTTTTTGCTATTTTTAGCTAGAGACATCAGCAATCCTTCTCAAAGGTGCACTAGGCAAGACTTTACATTGGAGGAGAGGAGTAAGGTAAGGGGCCCCTCTCTCCCACTCTGTTGTGTTAGCTATTGATTCACTAGTCTTTGCTAATAAAGTCAATGATTAGTGTTTTACGAGACTACCCATTACTCTTGAATCTACATCTAACTTTTTCAATTTTGCAGTATGCCTATGATACTTTGATCACTATGGAAGGTTGTGGTCCTTAGTTGTTCTTCCTCAAAGCTCTATTGTTATAGAACTGTCTAATTAACCTGTTTTAAATGCATTTGTCACTGTTATAACAATAAGCACACTTCAAACAAGCTTAATCCGGTAGTTTGTCGGGAGTCCTCGGAGGATACCCGATATCATGGTTTATTGATAACCCAATCGAACCACAATTTCAAATGACATTAGTTCAAATAACATAGAGACAATACTGCATAAGGTCCCATCAAAGTTTGCAAAACATAATTAAATAGCAAATCCATGTCGTGCCCACCGACAATGAACCTTCAACTTCCCCCAACTTAATTTTCATAGTTTAAGCATCAAGTATTATGTTTACAGGACTAACAACTACAAACACACACTTGATTAGCAATCAAATAGTACAAGTACCATCATAAGTGTCACAGAACCGACCAATTTATAAGAGGACAAGTACAAAAACAATCGTCGAAATGATCAAATTCTCGCACTTGAGCCCATATAAACCCGGTAGTCAACTGAAACCAAAAAGGATTTCAAACCAACTTGCATACAACCAAGATCACAGTAATTCAACATAACATATCATACATTACAACATTTCACAGACGATTTGCAATTAGGTTACAACACCTCAGAGTCATCGTTATTACAAAATAAGTCTTGTAAAGTATGCGGAAGCAAATAGTTTAACTTACACACCCGAGTTCAAATACAAATACCAGTTTGCTGATCACAACCCGCAAAAGCATTCAAATAAGAGAAACAGAAATCATGCCCATGATCTAGTCTTTGTCACCCGTCGGGTGGAGACAATACTTACAGAAGCCCTGATATAGAAGGTCATCGACAACAAGAGGAAATAAACCCTGATACGAGAATGTACTCAGCTAGACTTACCCGTCGGAAACCAAAACAAATGACACCAAGGATCATGCATAGCTTAATTTAGTGGATCTAGCTGACATTTTCTTTTTGCGGAAAAGCATAAGTAATAATGAGCAACTCTTAACCTGAGCTAGCAGTGACTTTTAGCCATTAACCTATCATCTATATTAGCACCTGTACTAAGCAATCATTTGATTAAGATGCAAACATTAATAACCATAGCAGGTATAAATCGTGGCAACATTATCATCATCATCCATTTAACCATATCGTTAAATTAATTGAATCTACGTTGTCGCTGCTCAGTCAAGTTCTCACTATCCGGGAGAGACGGCGATTCGAATCGATTCCTATCCAGCTGGAGGGGTATTCCTAACACAAACCTTGCTTCCCCCGTCAGGGTCGCAAACAAGTCACCTTTGGTACAATTCAGGAGTCACGAGTCCGATCAGTGCCGCAAAATCAGAGAACCACTCTACCATGAGTGCTCGGTGACTTAACTCGCCCTTGGGCTTACGCCAATGGCTCTCTACACATCCTTACTTCCATCCAGATTGTGACCCCTGCTCGCGTCCCCAGCCTAAATCGAACTACTAGGCTTCGTGGTCGGAACGAGTTATTCGGCCAGCTAAATATTAGGCTGCGTTCAACATGACATAAGGACGTACAGTGTATCAGTCCTTAAATGACACAGATGGAGTCACTATGTCCAAACCTAAATAAGACTCTACCCGGTCTTAATTCATTATTAACATGGTTCTTTTCCACGATAGCAAATATAGCCAACCGTGATCCACCTCATCCTAAAGCTCGCAGGTGATAGGAAATCACCTGACTTCTACCGCACTAAGCATGACTAAGCATTTAACCCATTCCTGAACTTAAATAGGATTCAAGTGCGATATCTGGACAAGGATGGATATATAATGCAACAATTGGTTCCAACCAATTCCTATACTTAATGCATCATCAACGAATAAAAGATATTCAAGATATTTGTAAAAGCATGGGAGACTTAATATGCTCCGGGGCTTGCCTTTTAGGAAAGAGGACGGTTGGTGGTCAGGGCACTCGGGCAACTCCTCCTCGGCGGCTGCTTCGTCAATTGCTTGAACCTCGAGCTCCTCCTCCTGGCTCGCTCCCTTGAACTCCAGAAGCGTCACTCCCTCCGGCACACCTATTGCATATATGCGTAAGATAAATATCATGGATGCACATGAACAAAGTTAGGAATGCTTGGAGAATGCACATGCTTACTGCAGTTCGCATTTTCCGACTTAAGCTCTATTCAAATCACTTTAACTTACCAAGTTTATACAACCTAATGTACAATTGCTCATCTTCAGTTAAGGACCTAGCACCTGTACCTAAGCATGTTCTCAAGTTAGGCTAGCACCTAAACAATCAACAAGAACATCGCAACTGAGCACACACAATCATTCGTATTTCAGCAAAACAAGAACTTATATAGCGGTATAGTAAACTAACCAAAACTGGAGATCTACAAATCGAAATGATAGGCAACAAGATAATTTGGAAATCTTATGAAATTGCCTACAATTCATTTTTAGACCTCAAGGCATGATTCCAAACTTTACCAGGTCGAATTTACAGAACCACATAATCAGGTACAACAAGATAGAGAGCAAGCAAAACTGTGATCAAACTTTGAATGACTGTAGCTCCTAAACTACTAGGCTAGATGCCCCAAATTTTGACAGGAGCTAGATACATAAGTTATCTACAACTTTTGTATTCACCACATTCCCAGAAAACCAAAATATCATGGGGAACTTTGTAAAGTCCCGAGAACTATCCAGAAAGACATAATGCAAGGAAATATTTATTAACTTATGTTGCAAACAATTAATTGGACAAAACCAACTTTACTCACTTATTACACATATCACAAGAACACCAGAAAGTAAAGTGTTCACCACCAATTCATTTCTTTTAATGTCTTTCTTAATTTATTTAATTAATTAAGAGAAATGATAAACATATATGAGAACTACACCATTTAATCTACCAAAATTACAGTAGGTACTACATGCTCCAAGTAGACTACTATAAAAATTTCACATCATTTGAGCAAGTATAACATCCTACACAAAAATGACAAGACATAAAGGCTTAAAATGACATAATTAGGAAACCCTAGTGAAAAGTATCAAGCAACAGATCTTATATTTTCCTAGCATCCTTAAGGTACTAGGACATTCCCCACAAAATTTCATGGTAATTGGATTCATAGATAAATTACAAAAATTCACACAAGGATCATTCAATGATAAAAGGAAAATCTATAACTCAAAAACCATACATGCAATGACTCTCAAATTTTTACCAGAGCATCTACTAAGCAAGAAGAGCTCACCAACAAAATTTCATAATTTTTGGAGCACAGGAACTCAAGATATAATTTAAACAAGTTTGCATGCATTTAAAAACACATTTCAAGTTTCAATTTAATTCATTCAAAAATTCCACTACAAGTGTCCATGTTATATTTTTTCTAAATACTACACTTCACTATGATCCTAACAAAATTAGAACCACTCAATTTGGAGCTACCAAACTCTAGATATAGATTTTACAAAATAGCATAAAAACTGGAAATAATTGAACTGGCTTTCTATTCATAGTGACTGACAGGCGGGGTCCACATGTCAGCTGGCCCACGCGTCAGCGATACGAAAAATTGGGGAGGGACTGCCGCGGTGCTCCGGTGAGCTTTTCCTCGCCACCGCGGAGGGCTCAGGTGGTCGCGTCATCACCGACGCCATCTCCGAGCCGAACCGCGTCGAGGGATGTACGGGGCACGGCGGATGGTCCCTCGGAGCATGGACGGCGGCGGCCATGGCGGACAATGGTGATGCCCGATGGCATGCCGGCCAATTCTGGTCATGGTATAACCCGGTGAAAGGCGCTAGAGCTACCTAGAGACCTAACGCAGAGGTAATCTAAGGTAAGGGCGGCTAGGGAAGCGCCAGTGAGCTTGGCCGCACGCACGGTCACACAGTGGTGCCCCGAGCATCACAGCGGCATTGATGTTACGGCTCAACAGTGGTGAATCCTAGGACTACATCTTCGAGGTAGACACTACAGCTCATATGGGTCCCATGCACGCACTAGAAGAGGCAGGAAAGGTTCAAAGGCGGCTGGCCACGACAAGCTCGTGCTCGCGGCCATGGCGGACACGATGAGGCGCACCGGAGTGTTCCTAGGCACACGCTCGGTAGCATCTAAAGTTATTCCTACTAGAGCATTAGTAAGCTAGCGCAGTGCTGGACCAAAGGAAAAGGCAGTGCGTGGTGCGGTGGAGTGCCACGACCACGTGAACCGCAAGCACGGCGTGCTCCGATGAAGTCCCCGGCGGCGGAAATTAAAATGTGCCTTACCAACGGTTCAAAGAGATAGAGCGAGAGGTCCGGGAGGTGGAGTGGAGGAAGACATGGTGATGGCCGAGATGGATTGGCCAAAGGCGCAGCGTCGAAAGCGAGCAGCGGTGGCAAAGCTGGCGGCGTCGGCAATGGCAAGCAGCGGCTTTGCGAGAGAGAGAGCAAGCGAGTGGGAGGCAGAGCGCGTGCGGGCGAGCGGAGAGGCAGCAGGGCATCCTCCACTTCACGCCGGCCAGCGCGTAGCGCGGTCAGGGCCAGCCAGGCGTGTGTCATCCATGCGGTGGCCACACTCTGGCCTTGGTCGGCCATGACCGGCCTGATCAGCGCTGCCATCAGGCTTGATGGAGCCGACTGATAGGCAATCTTCGACGATGCTTAACTCCTAATTGGCTTGGCCAAATGCTAATCCAGTTGAACTACATGATAGAGCTAAGTGAGTACTCCAATTGACTCAACATGAGCTCAAGCTAATTCGCAATGGATTTCAATCTACAAAGCTCCAAAGTCACCGTCATGAAACTAGAAAACAGCTCCAACACTTAGAAAATTTCTAAGTGTTGGAACAGCACTGATTTCTGGCTTGTGGGCTCTATTTGAGCATGTTCTGCACATTTTCATGACTTGGCTCCTAAACAAAGTTTGTTCCTTATAAAATTTGCTAAACCTTTTCTTTAGGTTGCTTAGACATGCAAACACTCTAAGCTATACGTTTTAAACAGTCAAACTCAGGAGCTCTAGGGGTCCATAATAGTCAAACCATGACTTGGAAACCTAATTAGGCAAAATGATCAACATGAACATTGTTCCTCATGACATTCTAAGTATAACTAAGTTGCTTAAGAGAATAATTAGCCACACCACACATTGGTCACACCAAAATCAAGCATCACATGTATTGAAACAAGAAAAACAAGTGACTTTGTTACTTCTGTTTCAAAACCATGTTTCATGTGTTTCATGAGTTTGTGGCATTATACTAGCTAACCATGTTTCACTAAAGTGTGTTGCACATGTTGCACTTGAGTGTTACACACTATGCATTTCCTAAAACAATCACACATAGAATTTAATAATATGTTGCAATATTTCAAAAGCATGTTTCATACAATTCTAAACTCAAGAATGGATCAATGATGCTCATGTTTATGAAATGCAAGTGCAAATGTGGAAGCCAAACACCTGGGGTGTTACAATAAGCAGCATCCATGTTCCATAATATTAATTTACATCCACCTGAGTAAACCTAATCATACGAACATGCATGTCTGAGGTCACACGTGGCAACCTTTCACTAATTTACTACGAGGATCCTCCAATTGACCACACTAAATCAAGTTGTCATCTTTTGATCAACATTCAATTTGACATGATTAGTCCGGCTGTCCCTACAATTACACCATCGTGCATCTTTGAGGATCCATTGCAAAGATAGGCATGCATAGCTCAAACAAATTGTAGTTTACTAGGGTACCCGAAAAGTAGGAGCTAATAACTATCAACATTGATATATCTGAGCAGTCAAGAGCGCGACTATAGCTCCAACCGACCTCCAGGTGTGCAAGCTCCGCCTCGCCTAACCTCTAAGGCTGCAGGCTCCGCCTCACCCGACCTCTAAGGGCTGGTTCCGCCTCACCCGACCCTTGGGTCTATGCTCCGCCTCACCCGACCTCTGAGTCTATGGGCTCCGCCTCGCCCAACCTCTGAGTCTATGGGCTCCGCCTCGCTCGACCTCTGAGGGCTGGTTCCGTATCACCCAGCCTTTGGGGGGGACTCCACCTCGCCTAACCCTAAGGGCGCGAGCTCCGCCTCGCCCAACCCTTGAGTCTACGCTCCGCCTCGCCTAACCTCTGAGGCTACAGGCTATGCCTCGCCCGACCTCTGGGGGGGACTCTACCTCGCCTGACCTCGAGGCCATGGGCTCCAGCTCGCCCGACCCTTGGATCTACACTCCGCCTCGCCTAGCCTCTGGGGGAGTACTCCGCCTCACCTGACCCCAAGGCCGGGGGATCCGTCTCGCCCGATGGAGACCTATACCGCCACCAACCACTCTAGGTCCAAGTGAATGTGGCCTAGGTCAAAGCTCTAACACCAGGGAGGTGACCAGCATGTCCCGATATAACCCATGGCCGTCATGGGCCATACCTGGGGATTCACATCAGGAACAACGTTGGGCGTACTAGTACTGTTCTGCCTAACCCTTGTACGAGCACTGACAGGCGCATTAGTTCACCACGATGACTGCTAGCACAGAGTAGAACGCCACAACCGGGAGATGACGCCTGCGCATGGCGCCAGTGACAGACAGGGCCACGCCGTGGAGCTATCCCTGTTGACATCTACAGGGTCGGCAGGGCCCGCGTGAAGGAAAAGAAGAGCCCGACGATCCTAGAGGACTTCTTCTCCTTCTTGTTCTCCCCTTTTCCCTTGACTGTAACCCGTGGTTTCTCTTGGCCTATAAAAGGGAAAGCAGGGCATCCCATGAACGGAGGGATTGGACTAGGATCAATCGCATCACAACACATCACACCGATTCGGACTCAAACCCCAAACTGATTAGAACACACAAGCACATAGCTGGGAATCCACCGAGCCCTCGGTGCTCGTTCGCTCCTCTCATAGAGACCGGTGTTCGCCTAAATGGCCTAAGCCATTTAAACAGCCAGTAAATGGTAAACGGTGGTAAACTATTTTGTTTAGGGGGTAAATGGAAATTAAACGGTTGACCGTTTAAACGGTAAAAAAACAGAAAAATTAGTCTAAACGGCCTAAACGGAACAGAGATAAACAACATTAAATGAGCTAAATAGTTGTTTAAATGGCTGTTTAGGTGAACACGAGGTAAATCTAGTTCACTTTTGTATAGATAAATGTGTATACTTAAGTTTATTATATTTATAAATGTGTACACTTGATATGTTACATGCATAAATATCTATATTTGGTTCTTTTCACATGCATAAATATATATACATACCAAAATAATTGATTTTTACTCGGATAAATATGTATAAATGCTAGAATACTTGATTTTTTACATGCACAAATATAATTATATGTATTTTTTTAAAGTACAAAACCGTTTAGACCGTTTAACTTTGTTTAAACACCATGTAAACAGCCTAAACGCTAAATGAAGGGCAATCGTATAAAGACCGTTTACTGTTTAGGAAAACATTGCCAGAGACTTGGGACCTATCCCTCTCTCGACCGTTTATAACCCCTACTATCGGTGCAAAAAGTGACCAACTAGTAAATATTTGTCGTTTTACCGTACGTTGTGATCGGATGTGGCCTAGCACTCAATGACATAGGGTTTATACAGGCAACGTGCCCCACGTCTAGTTTAAGTCGGTTGATGACTTTATTCCTGAGCCTAGGTGCTCAAAGTTTGTTGTGGGGTTACAAATGAGTGGGAGTAAGATTGGGGGTGTAAGAGGTCCGGTCGGACTCTAGACTGAAGGGCTGAGAGTGACGAGAGCTCCTACGTGCGCTAAGTATTCGAACATGCACTCTATGTAGCTTTAGAATGTCTAAAGCTAGCAGAGAGTGAGTCGGAATGATCCGTCTATTGTCCTGTGTGTTCGTTGTCTTCTTTTTTCGTTGGGAGAGGGCGCATCTCCTTTTATAGATGAAGGGGATGGCCTTACAAGTGAGAGAAAGAGAGTGTGTGTGTTACTTAGTCTTGTTGCCCATGCCATTGGGTACAAGATGGTTTGTCGGCACCCACAATACTGTTGACGCCTAGATGCATATGGTAGGCTCCATCATGTTCTTCTAGTTTGGCAAATGTTGGCACCTACCATACTGTAGGACAAATGTCGGCGCCCACAACACTGTTTGTGCTCTGACATGTCTGGAAGGTTATAACGTACCCTTCTAACATGACCCGATAGTACTGTCCTGTAGGTGTGCAGGGTACGGTCCTCGGTATTACAATTGACTTGAGCGCCTTACCTTATCTGCTTCACCTAATTCTTGGGTCCTTACCGAGCGAGCGTCCCCGTTCGATCATTCCTAGTTGGCTCCGACCGCATCGGTCGGAGAAAGAGCTATAAGTAGAGGTTCGGTGTACTTCCGATCGGAGAAGCGGGTCAGAGTCGAAAGCGAGTGTCATCCCCTCCTTGACCAGGCTCCTGGTCGGAGATGTAGGTCAGAGTCAGAAGCGAGCGTCATCCCCTCCTTGGACATGCTCCTGGTCAGAGATGCGGGTTGGAGTCAGAAGCGAGCATTGTCCCCTCCTTGGCCAGGCTCCCAGTTAGAGATGTGGGTCGGAGTCAAAAGCAAGCGTCATCCCCTCCTTGGCTAGGCCTTCCAGTCTGTCATTTAGGTATTTGTGCTGGCCTAGGAGTTGTGCGTCGTTCGCAACATCGTCTGCTGGGCCGAGCTTTTGCTAGGAAGCGGGCCAATTAGGGACCCCAAGTTTATGAACCCGACACCTACTTTGAACTTTTAGTGCTAGTAACATGAGCAGCAGCAATGAACTGGACGTAGGGACATTCTGCCTGAACCAGTATAAACCTTGTGTCCTCTTAGCACACCATCCGGGCCAGACGCGCAATATTAGAAATTTACTTGTTGGTGGTAACTTGAAACACCGACAGTTGGCACGCCAGGTAGGGGCCTTTTGCGCGTCTCGACATTCACACCAGGCCTTGGATGGCCAATCGCAACGTCAGTTAGGTCCCAAGCATGCATGTGCGCCTCAGGGATCTGGACTTCATCGTCACGATGGAGGAAGAGCTGGTGCAGGCTCCTGCCACCATCCAACCTATCCACTCCTCTGTCCTCAACTCAATTGCCAAGGCGCTAGAGGAGCTATAGCTGCATGCACCGGAGGCCGCGCCCCTAGGAGTGACCAGCCCTTGGCTTCGACTATGGGAGGTTAGAGCGCTTGCTCGATGCCTTCTTAGGATCTCGATTGTCCCGGGAGGACCTGCGCTACCTCACCTTTTCATTCACCAATGTCATAACGTAGCTTGCCAGAGGAGAGCCGCTCTCTTTAGAATACCTCATCCAGAGCGCCCTGACAGCACTCCCGTGCAAGCCGCACACCGCGGTTCTAGTGCATGAGCGTCTTGGCCCCCCACAATGACGCATGCGACACCCTCAATGCCTATAGGCATAATGTGCCCTTAGAACAACCCGATGATGATGTGTCAGTCCACCAGGCGCAACAAGGTGGTAGGCCACGCACTGTGGTTTCAGTGCATGAGTGTCTTGGCCTCCACTGCAATGCACGTGACACCCTTGATGCCCACAGGTGTACCTGCGGCGTTGCGTGGGAGGTGGCTAGCCATGGATACCACCCATGTCATGGCGGACGCTACGATAGCGGCGAGGACCGAAGGCCGAGCCCCGACTTGCCATGACCTCAGGCCTTTGGCCGATGCATCGTCAAGGGCAAGGCAAAGCAGGACGAGGACACTGACGAAGGCACCTCCAACTATCCCAACAAGAAGAAGAACAAACAACGGCATGAGGGCTTGCTAGTGGCCACTGTCGATGGTAAGGGAGGCTAGAAGCCCACCGAGGGTACCCCGAACCACTTTGAGAGGCTGCTCAAAGGGCCATGCCTGAACCATGCTTTCCCCATCGAGCACCTATACAAGGACTGTGGCCTCTTAAAGTGGTTCTTGTCCAGGGGTTTCAACAAGGAGACCAACTAGATGAAGCATGTGTCGTTGCCCTCCTCCACTCGGCCAAGTACCAGCAAGCATTGCGCTGGTACCATGGCCGTCGAGTGCGGGGTTGGGCCTTCAACATCAGGGACCTAGTGCTCTGCTTCATCTAGAGCAACTAGAACCACCACTAGCTCTCTCCACCATGGGAGGGACCATACATAGTCACGGGGGTGCTCCGACCAAGTGCCTACATGCTCAAGGCCATTGATGGCAAAGTTTTTGTCAATGCCCAGAACATCAAGCAGCTATGTCACTTTTACCCTTAATATATGCACACTTTCTCTTATTAGTTTCATTATCAACTCCCCGATCTTTAGGTGACGCCTGACCCCTGCAATGGCAATAGGTTGGGTCTCACTTAGGGGCTAACAAGGGCATATCTATCTGGTAGACAATCTCTATGTCTGACCTTTTCTCATGACTAAGACCTAGAATTGAAGTTGCAGAAACAAACGCTGAGTAAAACTGGTCAGACTGTGAGAAACTTATGCCTCGGCGACTACGATGCCTTTGCTCACCAGCGTGATCAGAGTTTTTTTCCGCACCCCAGGCTTTTTGTCCTTAGCCACGGAAAGAGTAGGTACGTGTTTAAGAGTCTATCCACCTGGCAAACATTCTTCGCGCCCAACCCCCTCTCACGATGAGACTTAGAAGCTAGGGATACAGAAATAAACTCTAAGTAAAACTAGTCAGACTATAAGAAACCTATGCCTCGATGGCTACGATGTCTTTGCTCACTAGTGTGATCAGAATTTGTTCACCCGCACCCCAAGCTTTATGGCCTTAACGATGGAAAGGGTCGGAGCGCACCAACCTTTTTATACGAAAGGGAGAGAAGGGCTAAAAACTATTTGGCCATAACAAAATCTAAGAGCTCGTCCATTTATTATGAGTTCATCGCCTGGCTTATCTACCTAACTAAGTTTTTGGGCAGGATGTTCTCATCCCCTATCCTCGTAGGTAAGTACTGTCCCAGCGGGTAACACAAGTCGATCAAATGGCTTGGCCATTGCTGAGAGACGGGTAGGGAGTAGCAGGATGCCCCATGCGGGTTATGTTGACCCTGTCACAAATGACGAACCTAGACCCCACACGAACATGTTTGGTAAGAACTCCTCGAACCCATCACTTGTGCCATCAAGGTAGGTCCTATGCCAGTAGGTCGCCCTTAATTTGCACACGTCTTCTCTTATCAATTTCGTTATCGAGCCTCCGACTCTAGCAACGACAAGGGGTCAGCCCTCGCTCGGGGGCTAGCAAGAGTGTCAATTCGGTAGACATTCTCTATGCCCGACCCTTTATTACATTAAAAAACTAAAGGCAAGGTGTGCGGACACAGACTCTGAGTAAAACTGGTCGGACCATAAGAAACCTATGCCCCAGCGGCTACGACATTTTTTGCTCACCAGCATGATCAGAGTTTGTCTTTACATCTCGAGCTTTAGCCACCACCTTCCTAGGAAGGATTTGGAGAGGCCCACCTGTGGAATCCCCATCGAGGAGAGGCCAACAGGTCACCTAGAGCCAGTCGAACGGCTCGGGTCATGGCCAAGACATGGGTAGGGAGCAGTGGGATGCCCCATGTAGGTTATGCTAGCTCCATCATGAACGATAGATCCAGATCCCACATAGACATATCCGGTAAGAGCTCCCCGAACCCATCACTCGAGCCATTGAGGTAACTTTACCAACCCCCACTTTGCTTTTCTAGTACATGAACATTCATTCATCCATTCTCATGCATGCATTCATACATTCATTCATGCATTCATTCATACATTCATCCATACATTCATCTCATACATCCAAGCATTGCATATGCAATTATTGCATCATAATGCTTTGCGTCACGTCATGAAGCTATAGTCATCTCATTCGACATGAACGGCGACCGATCGAGGTTCGAAGGTTAGCCCATGAAAGGCTCGAGGCCGCCTCGCTTCAAATAGAGCCAGGGGACAAAAAACTTAGATGAGCCCTAGTGGCCTTGCCTGACCCCACTTAGAAGCGGACAGGGACATCTAGACCTTTCTCATTCGATCCAAACCTCGAGCCAAGCCCACAGAATCTCCATTAAGGAGAGGCCAGCGGGCCACCTGAGTTGTTCTCTAGAGCAACATGGGCATCTACCGGGAGGTGTGTTAAGGAGTAGTAGAATGCCACATGAGGGCTATGCTGACCCCGTCAGCGAACGATGGACCCGAATTCCACTCGAACATGCCTGTTAGCGAGCTCACCGAGCACGACACTTGAGCCATCGAGGCAAGTGTCATTAGCTCAGCCCCTCTAGTTGAGAAAACTAAGGATGGGGTGATGCATGAAACACGGCCAACCCCTACCAAGCCCCATGGGGCTCGGGCGCTTGAGCCGCCTAACCCTAAATCGAGAGTCCAATTGACCGAGGTTCGAAGGTCGTCCCACAAAGGGCCTGAGGCCGCCTTGTATCGAATAGAGCCATGAGAGAAAATGCAGATGAGCCCCAGTAGCCTTCGCCCAACCTGCTTAGAGGCGGACAGGGTCATCTCAACCTTCTCATTCGATCCTAACCTCGAGCTAAGCCCACAGAATCCCCATTGAGGGGAGGCCATCGGGCCACCTGAGTCGCTCTCTGGAGCAACATGAGCATCTACCGGGAGGTGAGTTAAGGAGTAGTGGAATGCCACATGAGGGCTATGCTGATGCCGTCATGAATGACAAACCTAGATTCCACTCAAACATGCCCGATAACGAGCTCACCGAGTGCATCACTCGAGCCATCGAGGCAAGTGACATTAGCTCAACCCCTTCGGTTGTGAAAACCACAGACAGGGCGATGATCACAAAGACAAGCCAACCCTCGACTAGACCCCTACTATGTGCGGGGGCTCAAGGAAAGTTGGACTCACAAGGAGACCGAATGCGCGATCAGAGAATGATGGCTCAGATCCTAAGGAGGGGGTACGCACGAAAACAAGAGACGCTTTCTCCTACTAGTTTCGCTATCCTCTCCTCGATCTTTAGTGACACCTGACCCCAGCAACGGCAAGGGGTCGGGTCTCACTTGGGGGATGATAAGGGTATACATACACCCTTTCTAAAACAGTCATCGTGCCCAACACCCTTCCTCATGTTAAACCTAGTAGCAAGGTCTGCGGAAATGAATGACGAAGCAAGGCTGGTCGGACTATGAGAAACCTATGCCCCAATGGCTACGGCACTCTTGCTTACTAGTGTGATCAGAGTTTCCCTCCTACACCTCGAGCTCTATGGTCTTCACAAACAAACGAAGGGTTGGAACGCACCAAAACAAAAGAACAGACTTGGTCAAATGGAACAAAATGACAAGTTTGTTTAAGCGCTACACAAAGGTCAGCACCTGTCCTCTGATTACAAGAATGATCAACCTATTGAACTAACTAACCCCTCTGGGGGAGAACTATGCTTTTGATCCTATCCGCCAAGTACTGCGAAAGGGGAGCCACCGCCGCTTCCATCTCCTCCATCTCGTGAACTTCATAGCTAGGCGCAAAGCCATGGTTCATCATCTCTAGGTCGATGTTGTCCCCATAATGAGAACAAGCAATCATGAAGGATTGGTTGACCCTAGCGTGAAGCGCATTCCTCTCAAGCTGGCACACCCGAGCTATGATCTCAACAGCATAGACCGCGAGTGAGCTGGTCCCCTTCGACCGCACCAACTCAAGGTCATCACAAACCACTCTAAGGGCAGCGCTTAGGATATTGAGCTCATCACTCTTGGCCTGAAGATTCCTCCTTGCCTCGGTGAGGTCCATGGCCAGCCTGGTGAAGATGCTCTCGGCCTCTAGCTTCTGGGTCGTCGCATTTCTAATCTTGGCCTGGAGGGAGCTGACCTTCTATTGCATGTCATCGCACTCTTGGCAGGCCTGGTAACATTCTTGGAGGGCCTAGTCATGCTCCTCATGAGCCACGCCATGCTCTGAGCAGAGCCTCTCCATGGTTTGGAGTAGCTCAAACCGCTCCTTGCATAGCTAGGTGACTGCCGTGGCATCTAGACTTGCCCTCTTCTCTAGGGCCATGAGCTTCTCCTCATCCCCCCAGCTTCAGCTCCCTTTCCTTCTCAACCTTGGCCAGAAGGTCGAGGATCCACTGGTGGGTCTCGGCATCCTTCTGGAGCAGCTCATCCCGCTCCTTGTTGACCTTGGCTGCCTCCTCACGTCCCTCTATGATCTTGCCGACAGGGCCTCGAATGCCCTCTCAACCTCGTTAGCATGCCGATGGGCCTTGGCCACCTATGACCGAAGACTCTTCGCCTCCTCGGTGAGGGGAGTCAGCTCGGCCACCCTCTGCTAAGTGACAACAAGCTAAGCGGTCACCTCCTTGTGCAGCCATGCCTCCTCGATGAGGTGGTCCCAAGTTTCCTTCTGCTCACGAAGGAACTAGGACTTTCCTCGGCTACGAGCGATAAGGAACTAAAAGGAGACGATGGTCAGAATACAAAAGATATATAGAGAAAGAAAATGGTGAGAAGCAGGGTTAAGCGAATACCCCGCCAGAGGGAACAACAACGTCATGCAAGGCACCTCAGGCATGGTCTAGGGCTTCGAGCATGGAAGCGATCCCCACATCGAGGCTCTCCCGCTCCATGCTCTCTGCAGCGGCATCGAGTGTGAAGAGCATCGACGTTAGATCCTATACACTTGCCCACGAAAGTAGGGGCTCGCCCCACATAGGTGAGTCACTGCCCACCGACATCAGGGCTAGGGATAGCTCCCCGCCAGCTCTATTCACCGCCGACCCTTCTCGCTGCGACGTCCCCACTGGGACACTCCCTCTGGTGATGGAAGTGGTTAGTGGTATGGACACTAACTCCTCTCCTAGCACCACAACTGCTAGGGACCCCTCAGACGTGTCCCACTCTGTGTAGACCACGCAAAACACCATCACCTGGGGCGTCGATGGCATGGGTCGCACTGGTTCCTTAGGCGCCACCATGATAGCACCCAGCTGTGACCCGCCTATCATAGCCACCGCCACCTCCGCCAATGTCGGTGGGGTCCTAATAGGCTACATCACGCCCACCACGGTTGGCGCAGAGTGCGGTCGGTAGCCCTGTCTACCCTGTTGTCAGCAGCGGTATTGCCGCCATCACTGGCTGTTCCACGACCTCCAAAAGCATCCCTTGAGCCCCCACGTCCACCTATCCCACCGAGGGCATGGGCATCACCGTGGGTGGTGCCTGATCGGCTGGCGATGTAGTCACACTAGCGCCACTCCTGCCTGAAATGGGTGCGATGCCAGCCGACGGCTACCACCTCGCTTGAAGGGCGACGCTCTTCTTTGGTGCCAACGTCAAAGGATTACACTGCCTCCCGACGCTGCAAGAGACATAAAGCATAAGTCATGATGAAATCTGACCAAAACAGAGGAGCTATGACTCACCTCGGTGCCATCAGGCGGTAGATATGTTCGAAGGGCGAACCCCTCGACCTCTGCTCTACCTCATTGGGGTGAGGCCATTTTGAGCCTGCCCCCTACTCCTGGGTAGAGGGGCTCGCTACCCTTAGATATTGGGGTGTGATGGTAGAGCCACCCATCTCCATTAGCACCTCGGGCACAGCGGTAGAGCTGCCTACCCCTGTTAGCTCCTAGGGCGTGCCAACGGTATGGCCCGTCTTTGCTGGCTCCTCGAACATGCCCTCCCCTCTGTGGAATGGGAAGGTTCCTGACTCCTACAAGGATGAACCGATACCTATCAGCACATCCTCGTTCTCCAGGTCACCCCACTCGATGTCGTCAACTACCTCGTCGTTGTCTCCATCATCATCATTGTCGCTGTCAGTGTCCTCCCCTCGCTCCCACGTTGTAGCTTCCACTGCTTCTTCTTCCTCTTGTCCTCCTTCGCCTTCCTTAGCCACTCGCCTACAGCATGATTCGCCGCCCTCATAGATGAATCCCTCGGCAACGGCATCAGGTGATCCATGAAGATGAGGTCCCTCGACTGGTCCAGTCCCTCTCAAAGTTAGTATCAAGAGGTTAGGAAATCAATTGAAGAGGAGGTATGAGGAGGGGAAACTTACGAAGACGACATGGCCTGGTTCTGGCCACATCAGAGGATGTCCTAGCACTGGGTAGACAAAATTGAGAGGGGCGCCCGCATCATCCCACGAAGGCTCCATTGCCTCCTTAATGTGTTGCGTAACCACGGAGTGGGGGAGCGCTCTCTCGGCAAACGTCGTTCTGTTGAATGACGCCTCGGGCTCCATCGCGTACAGCGGGAGCACATGCATCATCAACGACACCACCCTCCTTGCATGGTAGGCCCCGATGATGCCTGACCCCTTCAGGCCGCTCTCCTTCAGGATGTGGATGGCGGTGATGTGGTCCCAGATTTTCTTCTTGTCCTTCTTCAGAACGCCCCACTTCCTCCATGACCCAAAGGAGCATGATTATTTAAATTTTTACTTGTTAGTGATTTAGCAAGTTGAGCTCATCATAAAGGTAGGGATGACCAAGACAAACTAGCAACATGACATGAGATGTTTTGAAGAACTCTATCTCCCACACTCAAATTTTGTGAAATGCAGAATCAAGTTTTGATGATAAAATTCTCCTATGAATATGATTCTATGTTGCATAATGCTTGGTTGGATATACCTTGTGTTTTCCTTCTTTTTATTGAAATGATTAGTGACAAGCATATCTGAAGAAGGCTTATCCAATTTACTTGTTGATGAGAGCTCGTAATCCGTTAAGCAGGACCTTTCCTTACATTAAGCTCTGTCTTTGCACCATCCAGACAATTACATGCTCTTCTTCCATCAACCTTTCTTGATTTTTGTTGATTCTTGGTTGATGAATTGGGGTTCATTGGAGATGCAACTCAAGTTCCTCCTTGATTGTCTAACGGCATGGCGAAAGGTTGTTCTTTGTTTGTTAATGATACACTGGCCGTCTTGATGGTCAAAGAAGGAACCTCATTGGTATTTGCATGAAAGCTTCATCTCCGATGACATAGGGATGTCTTCTTGTGCCCATGGTTGTTCATGATTCCATGAGACACCATCGACAGACCACCACTGATTGATGACATTTTGTTGACACGAGATTGCACGTCATGATGTAGTGGCATCTCGTTGTCCTGGTTCTTGTTGATGACATGTGAGATGGTGTTTTCAAAGATGATGGAAGTAGGCGTATTCTTGGTGAATACAAGGTGGGTTGCATCCCTCTTTTCATCATGACCCTAGCTTGAGTCTTGGGAAGGCTCAATGCTAGGTTGTCTTTGATGTTGCTCATAACCTATCAATTTGTTTGTTCACTTCTTCTGAGTGAGTGATTTTTATGCCACTTGTCTTTTTTTCTTTGTTCCATAGCTGAAGTGGTGGTTTGGTTTGAGCTTGCATGTTCATACCAAACCATGGACAGACATAGCTTATATTCATTCTTTCCTACAAAATGTTAATGGACACATACCCGAGGGAATACAACAAGTTTGAAATATGGGTTGTTATCCATAATCTGTATGATTTTTATCTATGCTAATGAAAGGATGGTTTTTAGAATTACCTTAGCATAGATCATGTTCGATAGCAAGTTTTATGTGTTTTCTGCATTCTAGCATGGTTCAAGGCAAAGGTAACTTGCAACAAGAGATAAGTGGATAAACCTTGATACTCATAGTTCTTCCTTCCATGAAGAATGTACTAGGCTTTCTTTTACGCAAAGTTGTTGGAGTTCATTGCATGCCTTGATTCATTTCTGATGTGAATTCATTTCTTTTACCCAGATTGGATATGAGAGTTTCCTGCAGGGGTTATTCCAATAAAATATCTAGTGTCTACACAAGCAATTTTTAGTTCAATAACCAAACTAGACTCCATGTTTAAATTTGATTAAGGAAGACTATTTAACCTAAGCACCACGCTTAATTTAAAAGCATATGGAAGTATGTGCAGTACTTCTAAACCAAAACTTACTATGGTAGGCAAAGGTAGCATGAAAGTTCTATAGAGATTTATTCAAATAGGGATGAACGGGCATGATCATGGTGAGAAGTATTTTTATTTATTTATTTTTTAGATAATTGATGCAAGTGGCATGGATGTATGCAAAGAACTAAATATGTTGTGGATTTGATATGAGAGAATTCAAACTAGATGGAGTGGATGCATGGATTATTCAAAGTAAACATGCAAAGGAAAGCAATAAGTTAAAGGATAACTACTCATCAAATTTAAAGTCCATGAGTAAGACTATCTCACCTTTCTTTATCAAACTCACCATGACTCACAAGATAGAATTTGTGAGTAGCATTTGTTTCTGTCACTTGAGATGTGATTTGAATTCTTGTGACATTGACCTTCTTCTCCAATCTACACATGGTTAGAGAATATACATATGTCTATACAAACCTATGAGATTATAGGGTTCTAGTGTTGATGGATCTTTGAATGTTCAGGCACCCTGGGTTCTTTAATGTCTTTCTTATGGAAGCTTGCCGGAAGGTTGAAACGGCATCTGTTGTCCTGTCTTATTCCACAATTCAACAAAATAGGGGTAATCCTACTAAAGCTAGCGGTATGCTAATGATCTAAACCTTTACGCCAATTGTGTCCCCAGCAACGGCGCTAAAAATGCTTGTTGGTATTTATAAGTGCAAACAAAATATGAAGGATTCCGCAAGCGCATAGAATACCATTGTAGCATTTTACCGGGAGTATTCCAGGTATCGTTATTTATATTTTACCATAGGGAAATAATGGAGTAAAGACTTATTGAATATCAAAGGAGTATCTATCAGTCAACACACCAGCATGGCTAGGGCAGGTGTGAAAGTAATGATAGGAATTAAGGATAATGATACTTAGGGGATAGATCTATAAGATAACGTAAACTAGTCAACTCGGGAGAGCAACGGTGAGGTAGATTCCTATTACATTCTTATTACATGGTCAAAGTATATATATCTGACTATAGCTAAGACTAACTCTACTCTTGTGCACTTTGGGACGCCGCTTAGATGGTAGAGCACCCACAATAGATAACTCTACTGACGTGACTATGGTCCTACAATTTAAGAATCTGCTCAATTCGGTATGGACTACAAAGGATAGATGGGGTTGTCACCTCCTGCTGCTACCATACAACCAGAGAATAGGGTGTACTCATAGGCAGAGCATCATATAAGCACCATGCTTACATGCAGCTCAGCTACTTAACCCAACCATGGTAAACTAGCAGGCTAAGCGCTCAATGAACCCGCACACAAAAGTAATGATAACCTCAACTAAGCAAGATACATATTAAAAGTAAGCATAGTCATGTAGACATGAATATGATGAATTGATAATAAGTCTTACAAGATATAGAAGTGAAGATATACGGCTTTGCCAAGCCTCCAAGACTAGATCCGGAACTTGAGCAAGAGCCCAACTCAACCCTCACTCCCAAGCTACTAATATACTACATTAGAGAGTCTAGACCTAATCCTCCTAGTGTATCTTCATCTTTGAATGAGAGGTATGAATTAGGGTTTTAGGGATGGCCTAAGGGAGGGGTTAGGGGCTAGTATATATAGGTCAGAGCGTCCATTGTGAGCCCTTGGATCAAACCAACTTAAAGGATGGCATAGATGCATCCTAGGAGGCGATGGAGAACCGTCATTGTGACGTGGAGGCTGACAGTGGGCCCCAGGAGCCAGGCATCCTATAGGTGGGGCCCGGTGACCCCACATAGCAGCCACCAGCCCTCTGCTTTGGTGGTTTGTGCTCTAGAGTCTTCTAGAGTCTTCCCACATTGGTTTCACTATGGATAAATGTGATTTGCTTTGACGAATAGGCCCTCCTTGACGGTTTTCTGAGTAAATCCTCCTATAACCATAGATTCACCAAAACTTGTGGAGTTTATTAGTTTAAACCCCGAGACCTATGTTGGTGATCCTTTTTATGCAT
The DNA here is from genome assembly GCF_019320115.1 of Miscanthus floridulus. Lineage (NCBI taxonomy): Eukaryota > Viridiplantae > Streptophyta > Magnoliopsida > Poales > Poaceae > Miscanthus > Miscanthus floridulus. Next base: position 44,189,723 of record NC_089596.1, read on the forward strand.
TTATATAAGTTATATTGATGGTTTATGATGAACATTAACTACCATCAACAAGGTGCATGTGTGTGGTATATTTGGTGGAAGTGGTACTCCTTTGAGAAGTTTTCCTTCTCTAGCTTCTTTTAAGAGGGCATGGCTACTTTTCTTTTTTTCTCACTCTCTCTCTCTCTCTTTGTTTTGAATACTAGAGATTTTTGCTCTTTTATTCTCTCTCATTTTTTCTGTAGCCCATGCCTCTCTTTTGATGTAAGACAACATAGAGAGGTAACTTTGATTCTCATAGAGCAATAGCAAATGCATATGTGAATGCGTATCCCTAGTGTAGGAATAGCATAAATATGTGGGTGTATGTGATCTTGATCAAAAAGTAGGAAAAGTTTCTCTACTCAAATCAACAAGGCTTGAAAAAGCTTAAAACAAACAAGCAACTTTTATGGAGGCTTTATCATGTATGAGTGATATTTATTTGGCTCTGGTAGGAATTTATCACCATTGAGGAACTTCTAGCAAGAAAGTTTATCATTTTGCAAAACAAAACTCTAGGTTGTCTTTACTATTTCTCAGATAGGTTCAAAGATTTACTCTAATCATGGCTACAACATATCTCACAATAGCCTATTCTTGGTTCGAGCATTTGCAACTCATGAAAGCATTCAACTTAAGATGAACTCTAAGTTTATCATGCTCAAAACTTAAAAAGTATAAGGTTGTATAACAAGCTTTTTCAAAGAATCACATAGCAACTATTCATCATCTCCAAATAATTTTATCATCATTTTATTAGAGCAGAGTTTTTCTTGAAACAAATTTAAAGGCACTCCTCTCTACATTCTATGATCATGAATATTAAAATATAAAGCAAACATGAATGTAAAGGGAGGGTTTAAGATCTTCATACCTAAGCGGGGAGAGACGTCTCCCCCAAGCTTGCCTTTTGCATAGGTTGGAATGTCTTCTGGCGGCTCTTTTGATTCATTTCTTTATTGACTAACTAATACTACAAAAATGCATAACTAACTAGCTAAACCTATAACTACTAGATAACTTATTCAGCATGGATACTACTAAATTTTTATTCATTATTACTATTTTTTCATATGTGTTGCGTTAAATGCATATCTATCCTATCAGGCATTAGCTACTACAGACTTTATTTATTAACATAGAGTAGCTAAATGCAACTATCCTATCATGCAACGTAAAGCAACTTTATTGGAAATGAAATGCAACTAACAAAAATGTGGTAAATAAATGCAAGGAATAGAAAACTTACCTTTTTGTTGGGCTCAAGGTCATTCGTCCTTGGTCGGAGGTGTTTCCTCTGGTTCCACCTCGAAGGCCTTGTCAGGATCAGGATTAGGGGATGACGAGTTTGAGGTCGGATCTTTCTTTTTACGCCATCTCTTTCTATTCTTCTTCTTCTTCTTGATAGGTTTCTCTAGTTCTTTAATCGGCTTTGGTTTCTTCATCTTGATTCTCTTCGGATGCTTCTTCCTTACCTGTTTCTCATCAAAGAGGGGTTGTCCAGAGGCAAAAGCAAATATTTATTTTCTTCCAGCAAAGTGGAATTGGATTTGCCCAGAAGCCACATATATTCAAGCATTTGCAGTATTAAGGAAAGGGCGACCAAGGATTAAAGGTGTATCCTCAGCGTTACCCATGTCTAAGATCATAAAATCCATAGAAACATAAGCATTCCTAACTTTAACTAGTAAATCAGTGGCTACTCCCTCGAGATAATAGATGGATTGATCGGCTAGTTGTAGGTAAACTGAAGTTGGCGCTAAGGTAGTGTAAACAATTTATCATATGTTGTTTTTGACATTATGTTAACACTAGAGCCTAGATCACACAAAGCATTATGGAAGGTATGAGTTCCAATGGAGCAGGTAATCGTGGGAGTGCTGGGATCACCTTTCTTAATGGTAAATGGGGAATCTAATAAATAGGAACCCCAACAATTTAAAGCATAGCCATACTTTGTTGTAACAAGGTTGGCTATCTCCATTGTTCCCTTAGGTTTGCTAGGAATTCTATCTTTTTCAAAGGATGGGAAAGCAGCAACAATTTGAGCTAATTGGGTTTCTATCATCTTATTGAAACTAAGTTGATTCTATAAGACAGAAGAAAATTCATCCAATTTAGCATTTATATTTTCCAACATCTTGTCATGAGCATGTAGTTCTTATTTATACTATCAGTCATTCTACCACTGCTATAAACAAGATCTTTCAAGAAACCATAACTATTATTACCTTGATTATTCAAATGAGAAGAACAGTAATAATTGTTACCTCACTAGTTGTTGGAGCGCTGATTCTAGCCTTGATGTTGTGGACGGAACCCGTTGTCGGTGTTGACGAAGTTGAGGTCCTCTTGAGTGTCAGGGCATGAATTGCCCGAATGTCCAACATCTCCACAAACTTCGCAAGTCATATGGGAATCCATGGCTTTGAGTGTCTCTTGGGCACTCACCTTCTCATAATGTTCCACTCACTTTGCGAGTAGATCCATCTTAGCTACAAGCTTGTCAATTTCTTTAATTGAATGCATACCTCATTTACGGGGTTGGAGTTGATCATTGCTCCATCCTTAGTTGGAGACCATCTTCTCGATCAATGTATTTGCATCTGCAACACTTAGCAAAAAGAATGCACCACTAGCAGCAGCATCTAAATGGCTCCTATCTAACAACACTAATCCAAGGTAGAAGTTCTGGATCAAAAGCCAGTCTTCCATGCCATGGTGTGGGCATGTAGAGACATACTCTTGCATTCGTTCCCAAGCTTCGGGAATCGATTCATCTGCTAGTTGTTGAAATCTATAGATTTTATTGCGTAGAGCATTAGTCTTCCCCATGGGGAAAACTTAACTAGGAAAGCATTGGAACACTTGTCCTAGGTATCTACAGCATTACGGTTAGAGTAAAACCATTGCTTAGACTTTCCTAACAAAGAGAAGGGGAAAAGGCGAAGACATATAGCCTCTTGGCTCACTCCCTTAATGGTGAATGTGCTACAAATCTCCAAGAAATGTTGGAGGTGAGCATTTGCATCCTCGTGGGCTTTCCCACAGAACGGACTAGCTTGAACCATCGTAATTAACACTGGCTTAAGCTTAAAGTTAGCATCCCCATTGATAACATTGGGTCCACTGGCTACATTAGCAGCCGAGGGTGCTGAAAAATCACAAATGGACTTGTCGCCCATGATCGTGTAGGGTAGTGATAGGATATGAGGAAAATAGGATAAACTACTTAGGATAACTAAAAACCTAGCTAGCGAATCTAGCAATATAAATCTGAGGTCAGTTGCCTTCCCCGGCAATGGCGCCAGAAATGCTTGTTCATATTTCTTAACGACTATTGGAGGATTCCGCAAGTGCACAAAACTATCGCATAGCACTTCGCTCGGTGAGTACCGAGTGTCGAATTTATATTTTTTCCCACAAGAAGGCGGAAGGCTAGAATTCATAATTGGACTAGGATTTGCTAGAGGAAAGCTTTAAGTTTGTCCTAGGTAGGTGAACGATAGTGAAAAGGATGGGTGTGAACTACCAAAACTTACTACAAAATACAAACTTACCAGAGATAGCTAGGTGGGGGAGCAAGCAATATATCTTTCTAGTAACTAAGGGTAAGCAAATAACTAGGAGAAATGTGATAGTACCTTGGGGCCTAGCCTGCCTACCAACTAGGAGAGTTAAATAGACAAGGTCTACCACGAGCCCTACGATTGGTAAGGGTAAAAGTGGTATGGTATAGTAATTAGGACTAAAGTTTGGGCCCTGGCATAGTATTACCATTCTCATGAGCTTCCGTTCCTCATTATGGTTACCAATTTAGTAAAATACATCTTACCAGATAGTTGTGGAAGTCTAATCATATTATCCCATCCTAGCATTTGCCCATTCCAAGGACGTGGCTATTCGAATAGATTTAGTTAACTCTGCAGAGGTGTACAAATTTCCCCACACAATAGACATAGTCCGACACCATCGTCATGGCTTAGACAGGCCTAACGAGATCCCGTACCCACTCGGAAACTAACCTAGATTTCTATATAATCACTACTATGGCTTCCTAGGGGTTGGAAACACAAAACAGAGAAGATACCAAATCCCCCCAAATGTGATGATACCAAATCATCACAAAAGAAAGGCATGGCTCGAACACGGCCAAGAAAATAGTGGCTCAAACACAACCTAAAAACCTAACGCTTAACGTGGAAGATCACATAGCATCCACACCAAACAGACATGGAAGAAAACCTATTCCCCGTGTCAGCTTCTGATATTCCGTTGCCTACACCGACTTCCTAGTAGGAACTATACTTTTATCTAACGGCGTGTGAGATCAAGTCTACCCATATAGACACATGGCTATACGTAAAAACTCACTAGGCGAGTGGGACTACGAACCAGTCCTTAGGTGACCGAGGCAACTATCTCCCACAGGAATCCTCTCCAGGCATTCCAGCTGAGGTAATTTATCCCACATTGTCGGCACAAAAACGTGTCAATCGTGTCGGGCACATGAGCAAGCCGAAAGGGTGAAAGCTCTAGTTTGGTTTTTGTGAATTGATGAAACCCTAAGTGCTAACCTAGCTTATCAAGTGATCATGAGATAGGTAGCACATTCCAAGTGGTGAAGCAAATGAAGATCATAGCATGACGATGATGATGCCATGGTTATGATCAAGTGCTTGGACTTAGAAAGAAGAAAGAGAAAAACAAAAAGCTCAAGGCAAAGGTATAAACCATAGGAGCTATTTTGTTTTGGTGATCAAGACACTTAGAGAGTGTGATCACATTTAAGTTTGATAGTCGTACTATTAAGAGGGGTGAAACTCATATTGAAATGCTCACACTTTGTGAGCTTAGCCAAAGCCCTCCCACTCATCTCCATCATTGATTCATCATCTTTGTGAGATTGGGAGAGAATCCAAGTGCATTGCTTGAGTGATTGCATCTAGAGGCACTTGGTGTTCGTGTTTCTCTATAGATTTTGCTTGTTACTCTTGGTGGTTGCCGCCACCTAGATGGCTTGGAGCAGTGAGGATCGTCGAGCGAAGAGTGGTGATTGTCTCCGGCTCTAATCATGGTGATTGTGAGGGGTTCTTGACCTTTCCCCGGTGGAGAGCCAAAAGGTACTCTAGTGGATTACTTGTGGCTCGTGTGATCCTCATCTTGTGTTGGTTGTGCGGCACCCTATTGAGGGTTTGGCGTGTGATGCCAATTAGCACGTGAACCTCCAAGTGAGTGAATCGCCACAACGAGGAGTAGCTTGCCGGTAAGCAAGTGAACCTCGGTAAAAATCATTGTGTTCATCATTTGATTCCGAGGTGATTGGTCTTCATTGTTATTCATCCTTGTGATTGATTGGTTCCTTCATCTATACGGCGGTATAACCTTCTGTATCACTCTCTTTACATTACCGCACACTAGTTGTCAAGCTCTTTAGTGTAGCTAGTTGTGAGAGCTTGGTTGGTTGGTTGGTGTGGATCTTTAGTTAGCCTTTGAGAGCACACTAACATAGGGTAGTGTCATAGCTATTGTGTGAATAGATACTATCTAAACTAGAATTGTGGTAGGTGGCTTGCATTTTGAGCAGGCTAGCGCAACACTTGCTTCGCCTCATAATTGTCTAACCATTTTGTTAAGTGTTGTTGTAGAAATTTTTATTAGGCTATTCACCCCCCCTCTAGCCATTAGGACCTTTCAAGTGGTATCAGAGTCAAGGTCACCGTGATTTGAGGCTTAACAACCTTCGGTGTAAAAATGGCTCAAATCAACAACACCAAGAAGCCACCCCAATTTGATGGCACAAATTATCCTTATTGGAAGTCAAAGATGACCACACACATCAAGTCAATCAATAGAAAAGTGTGGAAGGTAGATGAAACCAAAATTGAGATTGATGATCCGGAGAATCCCACCACCGCCAAAGAAGTGCTTCTCCAAAACAATGACATTGCTCTAAGTGCTATTCATGATGCAATTGAAGAAAGAACATTTGAGCAAATCAAGAATATTGAGATGGCTCATGAGGCTTGGAAGAAATTGGAAGAATCTTTTGAGGGCACTCAAGCCGTGAAGGGTGCAAAGGCATACATCCTCAAAGAGAAGTTTGCAAGCTTCAAGATGAAGGAGGATGAGAGTGTGCCAGAGATGTTCCATAGGCTTCAACTGCTTGTCAATGATCTCAAAGCACTTGGAGAAGAGGTGAAGGACAATGACTTTTCTCACAAGTTCTTGAGATGCTTACCTTCAAGATTTGGTACATTGGTCACCATTCTAGTGAGAAGTGGTTTGGACACCATGACACCAAACCAAGTATTGGGAGATATAATGACCGATGATACTTATAGAGATGATGATGAGAAGGAAGAAAAGAAGGAGAAGAAAGATGAGAAGAAGGATGACAAGAAGAAGAGCATGGCATTCAAAGCCACATCATCCAAGGGCAAAGCTAAGCAAGAGACATCAAGTGAAGAAGATGATTCATGGGATGATGATGATGATGAGAAGATGGCTCTCTTTGTCAAGAGATTTGACAAGTTCATGGTGAAGAAGGGCTATCGTGCTAGGAGGAAGAAGTCTTCATCTAAGAACAAAGAAGAGTCAAGAAGGTGCTTCAAGTGTGGAAGCAAAGATCATCTTGTTGCTCAATGCCCATACAATAGCGACAATGATGATGACAACAAGAAGAACAAGAAGAAGGACAAGAAGGAAAAGAAAGAGAAGAAGGACAAGATGGCCTTCAAGAAGAAGAAGGGTGGTTCATATGTAGTCACTTGGGATAGTGATGCTTCCTCAAGTGATGATGATGATGATAGTGATGATAACAAGACCACCAAAAAGAAGGTTCATGCAAGCATTGCTATCAATGAGAAGCCTTCTCTCTTTGAATCTTCATCATGCTTCATGGCTAAGGCCACTAAGGTACAATCTTGTGATGATGAAAGTGATGAAGAACAAGATGATGAAAATGAACATGTAATGAAAATGATAGTGATAGTGATAATGATGAACCTACTAAAGATGAATTATTTGACATGCTAGAGGATGCTAGAGAACACTTTGACATCAAGAGAAGGGAATGCAAAAGCTCGCATAAGGAACTAAAAGACCTTAAGCAAGCCTTTGACGAGCTCAATGCATCTCTTGAGAGGCTAGAGAAAGCCAATGAGAAGCTTGGCAAAGCTCACAAAAAGCTTGAAAAGGCTCATTCCTCTTTGCTTGATGAGCAAAATAAGAAGAAGCATGTTGAAACTTGCAATGTAGGTTTAACTTGTGATATAATTGATGAATCACTATCTATGCCCATCATTGTTGCTCCCACTAACCCTTCTTGTAGCACTTCCACTTCTACCTCATCTAGTAGTGATGGTCTCACTTGTGACACCTCACTAGTGGTTGAGAATGAGAACCTCAAGAAGGAGGTCAACAAGCTCACTCACACCTTAGCTAAAGCTTATGGTGGTGAGGACCTCTTGCTTATGTGCTTGGGTAGCCAAAGAGCTTCTCTCTACAAAGATGGATTGGGCTACAACCCCAAGAAAGGCAAGGCGGCCTTTGCTCCTCACAAGACTAGTTTTGTGAAGAACAATGGTCGGTTTTGCACTAGTTGCAAGCAAGTTGGTCATGTAGAGCAAAAATGCTTGAGCAAGAAATCACAAGCTAATGTATCCTTCATAAATCTTGATTCATGCTATATGCTTACTAAGGGTACAAATGGTGTGAAGACTAAGTTCATTGGTAAACCATGGATGGGCTCAAAGAAGAAAGCCATTTGGGTACCAAAGAGCTTAGTGACTAACCTTCAAGGACCCAAGCAAGTTTGGGTACCTAAAAATAATTGATATTCTTTTGTAGGTTAATTACAAAGCTAGAGGAAGGCATTGGGTTCTTGATAGTGGGTGCACTCAACACATGACCGGTGATGCAAGAATGTTCAACTCAATCAACACCAATGGCAATGATGGTTATGATAGTATCACATTTGGTGACAATGGCAAAGGCAAGGTCAAAGGGCTTGGTAAGATTGCAATATCCAATGAGATGAGCATTTCCAATGTGTTGCTAGTAGAGAGCTTGAACTTCAATTTGCTATCCGTGGCTCAATTGTGTGATCTTGGATTCAAATGCATATTTGGAGTAGATGATGTAGAGATCATAAGTGTAGATGGCTCGAACTTGATCTTCAAAGGCTTTAGATATGAGAATCTATACTTGGTTGATTTCAATGCTAGTGAAGCTAGATTATCTACATGCTTGTTCACTAAGTCTAGCATGGGTTGGTTATGGCATAGAAGGCTTGGTCATGTTGGAATAAAACAATTGAATAGATTGGTTAAGCATGACTTAGTTAAAGGCTTGAAAGATGTTGTGTTTGAAAAGGATAAGCTTTGTAGCTCTTGTCAAGCCGGCAAACAAGTTGGAAACACCCATCCTAAGAAAAGCATGATGAGCACTAGTAAAGCATTTGAGTTATTACACATGGATTTGTTTGGGCCAACACAATACACTAGTATCGGTGGAAACAAATATGGCTTTGTGATAGTGGATGACTACACTAGATACACATAAGTATTCTTTCTAATGGACAAAAGTGATGTATTTGCAACATTCAAATCATTTGTCAAAGGCATTCACAATGAGTTTGAAACAACCATCAAGAGAGTTAGAAGTGACAATGGTAGTGAGTTCAAGAACACTAGAATTGATGAGTTGTGTGATGAATTTGGAATTAGACATCAATTCTCGGCCAAGTACACTCCACAATCAAACGGCCTTGTTGAGAGAAAGAATAGAACACTCATTGATATGGCAAGGTCTATGCTTAGTGAGTACAATGTGAGTCAATCTTTTTGGGCCGAAGCTATCAACATGGCTTGCTATTATAGCAACCGTCTCTATTGTCACCCATTGAAAGAAAAGACACCATATGAGCTCTTGAATGGTAGAAAACCCAACATTGCATATTTTTGGGTCTTTGGTCGCAAATGCTATATCTTGAAGAAAGGCACTAGATTGGGGAAGTTTGACAAGAAATGTGATGAAGGATTCCTACTTGGTTATTCCACTACAAGCAAAGCATATAGAGTTTGGAATTTGGATAGTGGTACTCTTGAGGAAGTTCATGATGTTCAATTTGATGAAACCAAGGGTTCACAAGTAGAGAATGAGAACTTAGAAGATGTTAGAGGCATTCAACTTTCAAATGCCATGAAGAACATGGATATTGGTGAATTGAGGCCTAGGCAAGTGAATGATGATGAAGATGATCAAGTGCAAGTGCTCTCCAACTCAAATGTGCAAGATGATACAAATCAAGTTAGTGCAAGTGGATCTCAAGATAATGAACAAGATCAAGTGGCTAGTACATCATCCCAACCCAATGATCAAGCAAGTGCAAGCAATCAAGTTCCAATCCTCTAACCAACAAATGTTGCAAGGGATCATCCATTGGACACTATCATTGGTGATATTTCAAGAGGTGTGCAAACTAGATCAAGATTGGCTTCATTTTGTGAGCATTTCTCATTTGTGTCATCCATTGAACCAAAGAAGATAGATGAAGCATTGAAGGATGTTGATTGGATAAATGCTATGCATGAAGAATTGAATAACTTCACAAGAAATCAAGTATGGGAGTTGGTAGAAAGACCAAAGGGACACAATGTGATTGGAACCAAATGGGTCTTTAGAAATAAGCAAGATCAAGATGGGATAGTAGTAAGGAACAAAGCAAGATTGGTAGCACAAGGCTATACACAAGTTGAAGGTCTTGACTTTGGAGAAACAAATGCCCCGGTTGTTAGATTGGAAGCAATTAGAATCTTGCTAGCCTATGCTTGTGCCCACAACATCAAGCTCTATCAAATGGATGTTAAGAGTGCATTTCTAAATGGCTACATCAATGAAGAAGTATATGTTAAGCAACCTCCTGGTTTTGAAGATGACATGAAGCCCAACCATGTATACAAGTTGAAGAAGGCTTTGTATGGATTGAAATAAGCACCTAGAGCATGGTATGAGAGATTGAGGGACTTTCTACTCTCTAAAGGGTTCACAATGGGCAAGGTTGACACCACTCTTTTCATCAAGAAGATTAGAAAAGATCTATTTGTATTGCAAATCTATGTTGATGATATCATATTTGGATCAACCAATCAAGATTTTTGTGATGAGTTTGGAAAGATGATGGCTAATGAGTTTGAGATGTCCATGATTGGAGAGTTGAGTTACTTCCTTGGTCTTCAAATCAAGCAATTGAAGAATGGTACTTTTGTGAGTCAAGGCAAGTACATCAAGGACATGATCAAGAAGTTTGGAATGATTGATAGTAAAGCAATTAGCACACCAATGGGAACCAATGGCAACTTGGATAATGATGCAAGTGGAAACATGGTGGATCAAAAGTTATATCGGTCTATGATTGGAAGTCTACTCTATGTAACCGCATCAAGACCGGATGTCATGTTTAGTGTATGCATGTGTGCAAGATTTCAAGCCTCACCAAGAGAAAGTCATTTGAAGGCTACAAAGAGAATATTGAGGTACTTGAAGCATACACCAAATGTTGGTTTGTGGTATCCTAAAGGAGCAAAGTTTGAGCTAGTTGGTTACTCCAACTCGGATTATGCGAGATGCAAGGTTGAAAGAAAGAGCACATCGGGCATATGTCAACTATTGGGAAGATCACTTGTCTCATGGTCATCAAAGAAGCAAAATAGTGTTGCATTATCAACCGCCGAAGCCAAATACATATCCGCCGGAAGTTGTTGTGCACAAGTACTTTGGATGAAGGCTACTTTGAGTGACTTTGGAATCAAGTTCAAGAAAGTGCCATTGCTATGTGACAATGAGAGTGCAATCAAGTTGACCAACAATCTAGTTCAACATGCAAGAACAAAGCATATAGATGTCCACCACCATTTCATAAGAGATCACCAACAAAAAGGGGACATTTGCATTGAGAGTGTAGGCACCAAAAATCAACTTGCTGACATATTCACCAAGGCATTGGATGAGAAAAGGTTTTGCAAGATAAGGAATGAGTTGAACATATTGGATTTCTCAAATATGTGTTGATGCACCCCCACTTATATGACATGCCTCTCCTTCAAGCTATCTAAGGTAAAAGTTGATTGGCATGACATACATCCTTGCTAAGGACACCTTTCAAGTGGTTCTATTTTATTAGGCTCATTCATGAAAATCAAATGAATTTGATATTTATATGATATCACTATTGCTTCTATGCTTGATTTGATCTAGTGATAGCATATGACATGTTTATGGGCTTGTAAACCTAGTGTTTGATCTAGAAAATGAGCTCTAAGTATTTAACTCAACATGGTACAAGATAACCCTTATTTGGAGGTGTGAAGAAGCTTGTCATTGGATCAAACCAAGTCAAATATCTTTGGCAAATGATCTAGATTGGACCAAATTTGGGAATATGATCCTCACCCCATTGATTGACATTGATAATCTCGACCCCACAAGTGGTACTATCTATATTTCAAGTCTTTGTGGTCATTGATGACAAAGGGGGAGAGAAACAAAGATATAAGTGAAAAGACAACACAAGGGGCAAGAGAAATAAAGATACAAGTGATAGGGGGAGAACTTGGCATAAGAGGAGAGATATGATAAATGGAAAGGGATCAATTGAAACTTTGAGCACACAAGTAGGGGGAGCAAGCTCATAAACTTGTATGGTGCATTTGAATGTGCATTTCATATGTTTGCTTGCATAGCACAAGTTTTAAATTACAAAATCCATGCTTGTGTGATGTATGCTAGTTGTAAGATTGAATGATGAAATGAAATCATTAGATTACTTTCTTTTTCAAGCAAGTTTTCACAAGTGGTTTCTTTTCAAAGTATGTTTCCAAGTGGTATAGAGCTAACCATGGTGCTAAGGATGGTATAATGGTGCACTCCGATTGGTATCACGCTTCAAAGGTCCATCTTTTATACCTTAGCATCATTTGGTAGACATTGTCTCCTATATTTCCTATCCAAGCATATGTGCAAGCTTCAATCCAAACTCTTAGCACATATGTAGGGGGAGAAAAAGCTACCATTTGGGGTTCATGAAACTTGTCCATATTCTTTTACATATGGTAAATATGCTTGGGCAAACAACATGGATTCAATTGTATTTCAATTCATATCTTTGTGAAAGGGTTGTCATCAATTACCAAAAAGGGGGAGATTAAAAGCTCTAGTTTGGTTTTGGTGAATTGATGAAACCCTAAGTGCTAACCTAGTTTATCAACTAATCATGAGATAGGTAGCACATTCCAAGTGGTGAAGCAAATGAAGATCGTAGCATGACGATGATGATGCCATGGTTATGATCAAGTGCTTGGACTTGGAAAGAAGAAAGAGAAAAACAAAAAGCTCAAGGCAAAGGTATAAACTATAGGAGCTATTTTGTTTTGGTGATCAAGACACTTAGAGAGTGTGATCATATTTAGGTTTGATAGCCATACTATTAAGAGGGGTGAAACTCATATCGGAATGCGGTTATCAAAGTGCCACTAGATGCTCCAACTCATTGCATATGCATTTAGGATCTAATGGAATGCTAACACCCTTGAAAATGTTTGTGAAAATATGCTAACGCATGTGCACAAGGTGATACACTTGGTGGTTGGCACATTTGAGCAAGGGTGAAGAAGTTAAAGGTGTAAAGAAGTTAGTCTCGCTGGTCACAAAGTGACTGGATGCTGGTCCTAGAGGAACCGACGCGTCTGATTAGTTGTACCAGCAGAGATGCTGGTGTTGGTCAAACAACCGGACACTAGGTCTTGAACGACCGGATGCTAGCAAGGTGTGTCCGGTCCTATTGTCGGGCAGCACACAGAGGCTAGGGTTTCTAACCGGACGCTGGCAGGTTTTGGTCGTGCATGACCGAGCGCGTCCGGTGGGCAAAATGCATTTCTAGAACCTTACTGGAAATGACCGGATGCTGGTGGCTGAGCATCCGGTCAGTATTGTGAGCAGTGTCCGGTCAACTCAAGTGACAGTTGTGATCGGGACACGTGGCTGTCGTCGGGCGACCGGACGCTAAGGTCCAGCGTCCGGTCAACATGACCGGAGCGTCCGGTCAGCCCGCGTTGTGCCCAGTGAAGGGGTACAACGGCTCTATTTTGTGGGGGCTTCTATTTCAGCCCCATGGCCGGTTGAAGCTCACACTTTTGGCCATTTTTCATTGACATAGCAACCTTGTGAGCTTAGTCAAAGCCCTCCCACTCGTCTCCATCATTGATTCATCATCTTTGTGAGATTGGGAGAGAATCCAAGTGCATTGCTTGAGTTATTGCATCTAGAGGCACTTGGTGTTCGTGTTTCGCTATGGATTTTGCTTGTTACTCTTGGTGGTTGCTGCCATCTAGATGGCTTGGAGCAGTGAGGATCATTGAGCGGAGAGTGGTGAGTGTCTCCAGCTTCGATCGTGGTGATTGTGAGGGGTTCTTGACCTTTCCCCGACAGAGAGCCAAAAGGAACTCTAGTGGATTGCTCGTGGCTCGTGTGATCCTCATCTTATGTTGGTTGTGCGGCACCCTATTGAGGGTTTGGCGTGTGATGCCAATTAGCGCGTGAACCTCCAAGTGAGTGAATCGCCACAATGAGGAGTAGCTTGCCGGCAAGCAAGTGAACCTCGGTAAAAATCATTGTGTTCATCATTTGATTCTGAGGTGATTGGTCTTCATTGTTATTCATCCTTGTGATTGATTGGTTCCTTCATCTACACGGTGGTATAACCTTCTGTATCACTCTCTTTACATTACCGCACACTAGTTGTCAAGCTCTTTAGTGTAGCTAGTTGTTAGAGCTTGGTTGGTTGGTTGGTGTGGCTCTTTAGTTAGCTTTTCAGAGCACACTAACATAGGGTAGTGTCATAGCTATTGTGTGAATAGATACTATCTAAACTAGAATTGTGGTAGGTGGCTTGCATTTTGAGTAGGCTAGCGCAACACTTGCTTCGCCTCATAATTGTCTAACCATTTTTTAAGTGTTGTTGTAGAAATTTTTATTAGGCTATTCACCCCCGTCTAGCCATTAGGACCTTTCAAAGGGTCTGCTCGATGGAGTTGGAGATCTACCTGGCTTCAACGCAGAGATGATCGATCCTGCGTACTCCTCCTGGGATGTGCCAGTCAATTTGACCCTGCAATTAACAAGGAGAGAAAGTTTATCAGTAATTTAAGGTTGAACATGTCGGTCTATGCCCAGACAGTTCCAAGTGTGCCGCTTCGAGAGCAGCCATACGGGAAGAGCGACTAAATAGCCGATCCACACATAAATTGGCTATTACGGACTGTAAAGCTCATTGGTAGCGATTAATTTTATGTCGACAGGTACAATACATATATGTAAATGAGATCATCAGCTAGGTGGATATTATTAGTATGAATCATTGAGCCAATGAATCTAATCAGGAAAAGATATAAAACACAAACGAATCAACTATCTAATACAAATGGATCTACAAACGCTCTGAATCTAATATGTTACCACCAACAGTGTGGTTCGACCGGATCGATGGTAGCTATGATGAAAGTAACAAACTAAAACCAAAGAATCCACAAAAACATCCGTATTTCGATAGGCTTTCCGAAAGACATGCTATTCATGAAGGCTCGGATGAATCGGCTAAAATAGTCGATTTAGGTAAAAAGGACTACAACGTGTGAACAATCAACTATCTCACATGAACAAACCTATGGACTCCTTAGACTCAACCTGCTATCTCTAACAGTGGGGTTCGACTGGATCGATGCAGACGTGAAAAAGACAACTAATCAAACCCTTAAAGTACATAAATTTGTTCACGATTAACAGAATCATGGACGCACACCTTAGGTATTAGCGCATAGGCAATCGGCTATTTAGCCGATGCAGGCATAACAAATAGTTAAGGTCACACCTAACCAGGAACAGATCTACTAACTAGCATCCTCCAATCTACAGTGCCATCAGTGGGGATCGATCAAATCATTACAGCCATAAGGGTGAACTATAAACCAGATTCAACTAGCCAGCAAACCAATTCAAGATTATTCATGCCTTAACCGCATACTATGCACGATGAAGATCAAAATAAAAACAGCCGATAAAGCATAATCCGTCGCTCAGAGTAAGAAAACATCATGTTGTAGTAAAGCAAATGATGGACTGAAAGGATATAAGGCTGATCTAAATCGATCTCGACCGGGTGGATTGATGTTGTTGTAAACTAATAACAATGAAAAACATCAGCAAGATCGGTAACTTAATGAATCTACCAGAAGGACGCCACCCTTAGATAGAGCCAATAATTTGACCTTAATCTAGTTCGAGCAGTGGAGGTCGACCGGATCAATGCAGCTATACTTGAACTAGACAAGAGTCTATAACTAGCTTATACTAGAGTCGTAGTGGAGGTCGACCGGATCGATGCAGCCGTACGAACAGAACTATAAGCCATGACGGTACTTACAGACAAGCTAGAGGTCGGCTGGACCGATGCAGCCCTGCTCGCTGAAGAACTCGCCGAGATCTACTCTACTCCTAGTCCTAAGGGATGGTCGGAGCCAAAAAAGTAAGTAACTTGTATTTGATTGATTGTTTGTCCTTTACAATAGCCGGGGTCCAATATTTATACCTAGAGCCTAAACATGAATCCTACTCAGGTATGACTCATTACAATCTTTGGTATAAAAGAGAACATTTCTAACTTAAGATAACTTGGACCCTAATCTTTCCCTTTTTATAGAGTCCGATATGTATTTCTCAACACCAACCGTAGCCCATCATTGTTATCTGCTGACGCCATTCAAAGAGAGCCGATTCTAGTGCCTCCTCCGAATCAGCTGATATTGATCCTTCATGCAATGGAGTCCTTGATCGACACAATTCTAGAAGCTTTGAGTCCCCATGTTCTTCTCCAAATTTTTGGTTTAAACACATGCTCCCCAATTTTGGGATAAAAATGATTTTATTCCAAAATTCTTATCTATCCATTTATCACGCCGCAACCATTTCGTTCCAAGATATACACGTGATTCCTGACTTCCCGACCCGAGTCTTATATAATATCCCAATAGTATCTTTCCAACTCACTCGGCCCTCTTACTTCCCCTTCTTTTTTAAGCAAATCTTAATAGCCGACGCCACCAATGCCAAAGTCTTAACCCTAGCAAGTTTTTGGCCCTATCGGATTTTATTCAAGCGGTTCTCCTCAGATTCAAATCTGCTTTCGCTGCAATGGCGACCAGCGACCATGTTCCTGAGGTATGTTTTCAAGTTCCCATTCTCAAAGTACTGGCCGCTACCCTATACACCTTTTCTTCTCAAATTTATTTCATCCGATTTCTAGGAAATGAGGAACAAAATCTTGATTCCATCATCTATTGCTTCCAATGTCTATTTTCTTAGGCCTATGGGTGACCCTGATCCATCTGATTTCATCCATCAAGAGACCAACCAAATCCCCTTCAGAACCCCCTTTAGAAACTGGCCTAAAATGCCTAAGAGATGGAGAGATTGGTTTTGTAGAGTATCCGAGAACAAGGCTAAAGATTGGGAGGTTTATGATTTGAATCAATGTTTGACACTCTCATTGTCTAGGATGGAGAGGAATGATTCACTTTTGATTTCTGCATCTTATTTCTGGTCTAATGCCCTGATCACCTTTGTTTTTGGTCACGGTCCAATGACTGTCACTCTGGCCGATGTCCACATGTTGACTGGCCTTAGAATTACTGGATCGATGTAGCCTTATGAGTACTTGAGTGCTGTTTCCAAGAAATTAGCCAAGATAACAGACTGCACAGGATGGGCAAGTTACATTCTGAACCATATTGGAGACGAATAAACCATTAGTGAAAAAGAATATGTGGCCTTTCTGAACATGTGGTCAGAAAGATTCATCTTCTATGGGTCATCTTGTGGTCTGACTTATAATCATAAACTCATGGTAGAGCATCAAGCAATAGGCAAGGACATCCCTCTTGGAAAGTATCTGCTAGAAGCTGCTTATCATCTAATGTACCAGGTAGCTGCCCAATTACTAAAGAATGAACCAGTGCACACTATTAGCGGCCCTTGATGGTTGATACAACTGTGGCTCAACATGTACCTATATAAGATTGTATGGCCTGACCTCAAAAGCATGAGTTTTTCTTCCTCCAACTTTGATGAGGAATATAGAGGCGAAGAAGGAAGAACCCGTCTATGCATGAGCTATGGTGAGGCTGCATCGGCCATAACAATTGATGTCGATATTGGCCATCTCTTCAAAAAGTTTTATAGAGGGTTTGATGCAGACATCCTAACTTGGCTACCATATGATGAGGATGAGAACAATGAGCTGATCTTCCCATTCAAATTTTGATTTGAATCAGGCTGCTCGGACAAGACGGCGGCTGCAATCTTTAATTCTTTCATCAAGCCTTGTGTTCTTCTAGCCGAATTTCATCATGGTCATGGCAAAATGGCTACATGCTCCTTTCTTCCATGTAACCTTCCAACTTATGAGTTTTACAATCCATCTCTTGTAGCCCATCAGTTTGGTTTTGGTCAACTCCCCCCTCAATTGTTCTTCAAAAACACATTGAAGCCAAGAGAAGATATCAGTGAGGTGATGGAAGCCTCTAGAGTCTTTCAATTGGGATTGGATCTTCCTTCCCTTTGCGTGCACGACTAGATTAGAGTCGGCTTCTATTCCACTCTCTTTGACTCCTGGTGGCAAGAATGGCACTCCCATCTTTTCTGTGGGTTGGTCAACCCTTTGTGCATAGCATTGGATGGGGAATTCACTTCTGATAGTGAGGTAACTTTTATTCCCTTTTTAGAGACATTACTTGATGAATCCCTTTGCCAACTACCCTAACCGACCCTTTTAGGATACTTAATTCGATCCTCCAAGCTTGGATAGGAAAGGTCATCCTATAGATTATTAGCTACCATGCCTAGTTTCATGAATAGGATCAACCAAACCTTCTTTGAAGAAATTGATGAAACCCATGCTGCCCCCATGATTGTTATGTATTAGTCTTCAAAGCATAAGGCGGTCCAAGGGGCAACCCAACAAGCCATTACTGAGAAACAACTTTGTAGAATGAGACCATCAGCTGCTCAGGCAAACAATCCATATTCTTCTCAAACTAATGTTCAACCCCTGATCCCCTTTTTTCACAGTTATCAACCATTGCATCCTAATTGGTTCTAGGTGCGGAGCTGTTGTCCCAGGCATTCGATTCAGCATCAACTAAACCTTCATCAGTCGATCCCTGATAAGAGCCAATTTTGGTTGAAACAACAGATGCTTCCAAAACGGTAGAATATGTGAGTCTTTCTATCGTATCCTTGATGCTGCCAAAGTGTTTTCTCAAAAATTCTTGATTCTATTCAACTTTTATTCTTCATCTGACTTCTTACCATGCCAAATACTTCCTGAGGAAACACCGGCGCAAGAGCAAGAATCTAACAGTCTCCTTATTGAAAATGATCCTGCTGTCACTGATAATCAAGTTGTCAATTCCCCAATCCAGCACATAACTAATGGTAGGAAAGTCACATGCTCAATTCATTTCTCTACAACAAACATGAACTAAAAATTTTCTCTAATGTTTGCAGATGTCAATGTTGAGAGTTTAGAGCCGATTCAACTAGATATTACTGGTGCATCATCAACTATTCCTCCTCTTTAGACAGAGGCTACTATAGAAAAGGTATTGTATCCTCTTCACCATCCATTTTGTTATAAACTGATTCAAATCTCCTAACCAAGATTTCCTTATACATAGACGCTCAATCTTCCAGCCCTAAGCTACTCTTTTAATCTTGAGAAGTATCTTGATGAAGATGAAATTAGCTCGTTAGCTACCTCCTCTAAGGAAGCTTTGTCAGAAGAGACCAGAAATCAGCTAAGAGACATATTGTCAATGTTTGAGAAGAATATAGCTAATTTGGTCCAAGACATTGATTCAATGCGGAGAGTCTTCTTGGCTATTAAGGATAATCCATCCCCAGTTCTCTCCAGAGTCTTGTCACCATTATCTATTTTTTATGATCAGGCCTTGGAGGTGAAAAAGGCTCAGAGAAATCTATCCGACTATGAAACTTTATTGGCCTAGGGGAACTCCAATAGGCAAGAGGCCAAAGAGCTGACACAGTTGATTGATCATTTAAAGAACTCCTCCCTCAGTATCGACCTAGAATTGTCTCAACTAGAAGCCAGGCGTGCAGAACTTGAGAAGGAGCTAGAAAATGTGAAGGCTATCATTAATCGTCATAAGTCCACCCTGGCTCAAATACCCGATGCCATTAAACAAAAGAAACAAGAAGTGCTGGCCAAAGTCAGAGAAGGCAGAGCCATTCAAAGTAGCCTTGAGAACATTCCTGGATTAGCTGAAGAAGATAAGCAACAAATCGTAGAAGTTGATGTTATTTGGCTAGAAGTGTTGAAAGTAATCTAGGATGTTCTAGACTTGTAATCTGTGTATCATATGTCTTGTGTAGAATCAATGGTAATCATACTTTCTATCTCCTAATTGTACTTCTTGTTTTTGGCTAAAGATCCAATTTGAAAATAGCCGATTCCAGAGTTCCAATCTTTAATCCAATTAAGTCTGAAAACATGGCTTTTATTAAGAGAACCCCTCGATCTTCTATCCTTAGTCACCCAACGTCATATTCTCTTTGGTATTAGTGAGGTGGTGCTTCACCTTCTATTAATTGCGGTTGCTTTTTGCACATCCCGAGGCGTCCACCTCTCTGCTCCGTGCCTTCAAATACCAGCCAAGGGCTCTAGCCTCAAACACATCTATACTTGCAAATGCTCCTATTCCTTTGCACTTCTCTACCTTCGCAAAACTCTATAGTGGCCTTCCTTAGATCCAATCAACTTCATGGCCGGCGAGGATAACTGTGGCAAGAGTGCATCGGAGGAGATTCCAGAGGAGAATATGCTAGCTAACTAGCGCCTCCAACGCATGAGGTAAGATTGACACCTTCTGTTCATGATGATGGATTGTTCTGACTCGTCTATAGGTTCATTGTGAATGACAGTCTTTGTCCTCTTCCTAGGGCCGGTGAGCCCTCTGATGCTACATCCTCTGCGCCAGCCTCGTCGTCGGATTCTTTCGACTCCTACGACGGTGATGACACCCGGTGTTTCCTTCGAGAGTGGAGGGTGGCCCAAAACCTTTATTCTGAGGTGACTCGGGAGAATGGCCAGCTTGAGATCCATCTCGGGGTCTCTCAAGCTACCCTTCATGCCATCAAAGAAGAGGCCAGTGCCGCTTGGGTGTGGCTGGCCGAATCTAACGCCATGGTGGCGGGTAAGATGCATCCTAGGAACACCTCCATTCTAATTTCCATTGCCTCTATATTGATTGCTCTCCTATTTCTGTAATTGCTAGCCCTGATGGTACAGTTAGAGTACCTCCAACTAGCGGCGAACGCGGCCGTAGACACTGTCAATGCTTGGGGTTCCCTCATCAACGCTCACCTCCACAACATTCTAACCCACATTCAAGAGATCGCCCTCCACAACGTTCATCATGGCACATCGGTGGCGCTGACCGCGGCACAAGTCTAGACCGGGTATGAGCTCCACACCATGGAGACTAGTTTCCCGATGGGCTACGACCCTGAGGAGCATGAGGATCTGATCGAAGAGTTTGACGTCGCAGCAAAGGCCATTCTGGACATCACATCCGCTCAAGATGTGGTGAACAAGGTCTTCGATTAGTTTGTATCTATGGCAAACTAATGAATGAAATCTTCTATTCTTTCATGACCATGTCTTAGTGCAATATCCTCGTATATCTCACGATTGTCTTCGTTTTTATTTTTGCTGTATAGGCGATATATATCGTATCGGCTTTCACATCTTTAGGCTTATTTTTTGAACTAGAGGCGATACCCTTCTGGTACCGGCTATTAGAACTGATGACTACACGAGTTGGCTATTAGGCATTGATGAAACTCTAGGATAATATCCCTTCAAATATTTTTCATCTATCGCTACTGATAGGTTGCACCAGGAATTTTTAGACCAAAGGATAAACAACCGATCGATCCAGACCAAGCATCTCATTAAGTGAAATAAAACTTCTTTTAATAGATCTATCAACTCTTACTTGCACTTTAGGATTTGACTTAGTGGTCACATACGTTGGCCTAAGCCTACCTCCAGGACCAATGCTTATTTTTTCCTTAATCCAACAGCCGACGCGAAGCCATGACTATTCACTAAAACAAACTCTCAGAGCCGATTGCTTGGATTGGTTGTTGGCCTTCATTACTGATTTTAATGAAGCCTCGTTCTCACAGCTTGCCAGAAAAACACTTGAAGTCTTCTAGCTCCCAATACACTAGATCGGCTATTGCAATATTCATGGAGTCATCAACACAAACCTGCTTGACATCATCTCCATGCCATTGAATCAAACACTGATGCATGGTCGATGGCACACAACAGTTTGCATGAATCCAATCATGACCAAGGAGTAAATTGTATGACCCTTTTCCATCGATGATGAAGAACGTGGTGAGTAGAGTCTTGCTCCCGATTGTCAGTTCGATGTTCATTACCCCCGAGTCTTAGACGCATTACCCTCAAAGTCCTTAAGCATCATGTCGGTCTCAATCAGATCTCCTAGTCCCTTGCCAAGTTTACAAAAAGTGGTGTAAGGCATAAGATTGATAGAAGCACCTCCATCCACCAACAACTTGTTCATCGGCTTCCAATCAACAAAACCTTTTACATATAAAGCCTTTAAGTGCCAATGTTTATCAAATATAGCCTGTTGTATAACTATTAACTTGGCAACTATCTCCTCATATTCTGATTCATCAAAATCTGAGTAAACTTATTGATCTGATGGAGCTCTAAATTTTGATGGCAATAGAAAAGTCATTTGAATATTAGCCGATGGTTGCCTTTTATCAGTTGTTTGCTTAGCACGCCAAACTTGAGGTCTACCAGATGCTTGAGCTTGTTCTTGTTCTCTGTTCCTTAGCCGTTGCACTCTTCTTTTCTGGCTTCTTGTCAGACCTCATGGACACCATTGGCCTTCCTGCCAAACATATTCTTCCTCATTACTTTCTTCTTCATAATCAGCCCAGTTTTGATCAACAACTCATTTTCCAAGCTGATCATAAACACTTTTATTTTTTTAGCGCCAATCCATGTTATTATGATGATACACATCTTGAGCATGGATAGACCAGCGGTTGGCTTGAGATTGCCTAAACTCCCAATATTGTTTGCTGCACTCTGGACAATTATTCCTAGTAGGCAACTTCAAATCTTCATTCTAGCAATGTCTAAAGAAAGGACAATTCCAATGTATTTCAGCTTGCTTTCTTTCATACCTCTCTTTTTCCTGTTGACGCTGGTATTCTTGCTCTTCTAACCAACACTGATAATCCTTTTCTTTTTGCCACTGCGATTTATTCAACAAAATTCAAGATGTGACACGTGGCTTTGTCGCCCCATCTTTTGACGCTTCTCCCTGCTCATATCGGCTCTTTTGCTTATCGCAATGCCTTCTGATTTCTCTGTATTCATCAGCCAATATTTGTATTTTGGGATCGACTATTCTAGTTTCTCTTGATCCGATTGATGTCAGGACCTTAGTCTTCCCATTGAGCAGCCTAGCATCAACCATGTTTTGATCTCCTAGGAAAGGATTATCATCAACTTTCATCTTCCAAGGCGTATCAAATTTGAGTCTTCCTTGCTGAATAGCCCTCTGTATATGCTGCCGAAAAACTCTGCATTCATTAGTAGAATGGGATGTAGCGTTATGAAACTTGCAGAACTTCTCATTCTTCAACTAATCAGGGGGCAACATAACATGATTATTGGGCAACTTGATCTATCATTTCTCAAGCAAGAAATCGAAGAGCTTGTTTGATTTTGTGATGTCAAAGTCATAGCTCTCTTCGACTCCTCTTCCCTAAGGATTCGACACCATTACTATCTTCTTACCCCAATTCCATTCAGTCGTGGTAACCTCTTCTTCTTCATCATCTTCATAGCTGTCATCGACTGAATATGGATTATAGGCTTTGACCATTATGGTACTTTTCTAGAATCAGGTATCTCTGCGCATACTCTAGAATTGGCTATTGAGCGCTGCCACTTGTTGAGCCAATTGACCCAAGTTATCAAACTCTTGTCCCAGCAGCTTCTCTCTCCATGTTGGCAACATCCCTTGAACGGCCAAAGCAGCTAGCTGATCATCAGCCAAGTTTAATGAGAAGCACAAATTTTTAGTCTCTTAGAACCTCTAAAGAAACACAGTGCCTAATTTATTAGTTCTCTATCTTATAGTTGTCAAATCATAATCTTCTTTTGTTCTATCCTAGTGTAAAAATATGTATGAAACTTCTTCTCTAGGTCAGCCTAATTAGCAATGAAATTAACTGGCAGTGATGAAAACCAAGTGAAGGCTAGCCCTAAGAGTGACAGAGAGAAGAAACAAACTTGATGGGCCTCTTCAATGGATGCTTCACCCAATTGTGTAAGATACCGACTGACATGTTCTATTGTGCTTGTGTTATCTTGGCCAGTGAACTTAGCAAACTCTAGAAGCCTATAATTTGTAGAAAGCGCAACCAAATTGTACCATTCTAGATATGGGCATTTGTACAAGAAGGTCTGCTCTTTCGGCTTCAAACTAAATTGGTTCTTCATCATCTCGGTTACTCTCAGCAACAAATCATCAACATTTGAATTTGGATTTCTCTGCACCTGCTAACCCATCTATGGATTGAAATCCCATGTACTTTAATACCCTAGATTCGAAATCATGTGAAGGGTGTTGTAATCTATGCCATAATGATATCCCTATGGAATCTCTATCTGCTAGGTCATTTGCTGGTTTGCTGCTTGAAGTCTGTGGTTATAGACGTTAGGATCTACATCTCTATGGATCCTCTGAATTGATGGTGCTATTTTTTGAGCCGACGATGGTATGTGGCCTGATGTGCCAAAATTAATCATCTAGTTTCGACCTTGCCCCACCGGCTGTTGCACATGCTGCACTAATGATCCAGGATTATACTGTATCTGATTCGTAGTAGCCCCTTGAACTTGCTCAGACGAACTATGAACTACTTGGACATCATCATTACTAGCTGGTGCTTCTTCCTGATGGCTGGTACCAGTTTGATTAGTCCCTTGAGTCGATGGATGTGGAATGTTATAATAAGCCGGTACAACCTGGTCAACTGGAAGCCCATGAAACACCTTTTTCATGGTGTTGTGGAATGTGTTCAAGAAAACTTCATTATGATTCGATATGGCATCATGAACAGATTTGTTTACAACTTCCACCAAGAAACACCTATCTTCAGCTTCATCTACATCTGTCTGCCCATGTAACATAACTCTTGGTAGTGGATATTTCTGAACAATTATATTGTGACGTGTCTTGGTGTAGGACAACAAACACTTGTTGTGAAATTCCTCTATAGCTTTGTTGATGACATCTTTATCTCTATCAGGTAGGTCTTCATAAGGTACCATAAGGATGTCATTGTTATTGTAAGCCGCCATGATGATTATGGGGTCCCACCGGGCATGCCAGAACATGTGTTGGCACAAAAAATGTGTCAATCGTGTCAGGCACATGAGAAAGCCAGAAGGGTCTGCTCGATGGAGCTAGAGATCCACCTGGCTTCAACGTAGAGATGATCGATCCTACGTACTCCTCCCAAGATGTGCCAGTCAATTTGATCCTACAATTGACAAGAAGAGAAAGTTTATCAATAATTTAAGGTGGAACATATCGGTCTGTGTCCAGACAGTTCCAAGTGTGCCGCTTCGGGAGCAGCCATACTAGAAGAGTGACTAAATAGTCGATCCGCACAGAAATCAGCTATTACGGACTATAAAGCTCATGGGTAGTGATTAATTTTATGTTGATAGGTACAGTACATATATGTAAATGAGATCATCAGCTAGGTGAATATTATTAGTATGAATCATTGAGCCAATGAATCTAATCAAGAAAAGATATAACACATGAACGAATTGACTATCTAATACAAACAGATCTACAGACGCTCTGAATCTAATCTGTTATCACTAACAGTGAGGTTCGACCGGATCGATGGTAGCTATGATGATAGTAACAAACTAAAACCGAAGAATCCACAAAAACATCCGTATTTTGGCAGGCTTTCCGAAAGACATGCTATTCGTGAAGGCTTAGATGAATCAGCTAAAACAGTCGATTCAGGTGAAAAGGACTACAGTGTGTGAACAATTGACTATCTCACATGAACAAACCTATGGACTCCCTAGACTCAACCTGCTATCTCTAACAGTGGGGTTCGACCGGATCGATGCAGCCATGAAAAAGACAACAAATCAAACCCTTGAAGTACACAAATTTGTTCACGATTAACAGAATCATGGACGCACACCATAGGCGTTAGCGCATAGGCGATCAGCTATTTAGCCAATGCAGGCATAGCAAACAGCTAAGGTCACGCCTAACTAGGAACAGATCTACTAACTAGCATCCTCCAATCTACAGTGCCATTAGTGGGGATCGACTGGATCGTTAAAGCCATAATGGTGAACTATAAACCAGATTCAACTAGCCAGCAAACCTCTTCAAGATTATTCATGCCTTAACCGCATACTATGCATGATCAAGATCGAAATAAAAACAACCGATAAAGCATAATCCGTCGCTTAGAGTAAGAAAACATCGTGTTGTAGTAAAGCAAACGACGGACTGAAAGGATATAAGGCCGATCTAAATCGATCTTGACTAGGTGGATTGATGTTGTTGTAAACTAATAACAATGAAAAACATCAGCAAGATCGGTAACTTAATGAATCTACCCAAAGGAAGCCACCCTTAGATAGAGCCGATAACTTGACCTTAATCTAGTTTGAGCAGTGGAGGTCGACCGGATCGATGCAGCCATACTTGAACTAGACAAGAGTCGATAGCTAGCTTATACTAGAGTCACAGTGGAGGTCGAACCATATCGATGCAGCTGTACGAACAGAAGTATAAGCCATGATGGTACTTACAGACAAGCCAGAGGTCGGTCGGACCGATGTCGCCCTGCTCGCTGAAGAACTCATCGAGATCTACTCTACTCCTACTCCTAAGGAGTGGCCGGAGCCAAAAAAAGTAAGTTACTTGTATTTGATTGATTGTGTATTCTTTACAATAGTCGGGGTCCAATATTTATACCCGGAGCCTAA
Source organism: Miscanthus floridulus (assembly GCF_019320115.1). NCBI lineage: Eukaryota > Viridiplantae > Streptophyta > Magnoliopsida > Poales > Poaceae > Miscanthus > Miscanthus floridulus. Next base: position 44,215,971 of record NC_089596.1, read on the forward strand.
ACATGAATCCTACTCAGGTATGACTCATTACAATCTTTGGTATAAAAGAGAACATTCCTAACTTAAGATAACTTGGACCCTAACCTTTCCTTTTTTGTAGAGTCTGATATGTATTTCCCGACGCCAACCATAGCCCATCATCATTATCTGCTGACGTCATTCAAAGAGGGCCGATTCCAGTGCCTCCTCTGAATCAGCTGATATCGATCCTTCATGCAATCGACTCCTTGATCGACACAATTCTAGAAGCTTCGAGTCCCCACGTTCTTCTCCAAATTTTTGGTGTAAACACACATAAATTACCCCCTACTCGCCCCATGTCGGGGTTTAGTTAAGTTTTACCAGTTTTAAGTTCCATAGTTATTATCATCAAGTTTATCAAGGTAACCATTACCTTATCATATTATTTTAATCAAGTTCAAAATTATAGTTTTATGGTTTTCAAGTGGTATAGGTTGGGTTATTATTTAGTGGAGGTGGATGGTAGTGGGTTTATGGTGGAGGTTTGCAATATATGGTGGTGGTGGTAGGGAGGTGGTTATAGGGGTGGCATGTATGTAGAGGATGGGGTTAGGTGGGTGTTAGGACTTGCCTCCATTCGCTAATGATTGTATCCTTGTCCAATTCCTGTGTCTCCTATTCCTATCTTCTGGACTCCATCGGGTTCTCTCATGTCTTCTATCCTACGTGGTCTAGCGTCGACAAACAAGAGAACACAAATAAGGAAAATAATAGGCAAGGCATGTAAAACAAGCATAGGCAATCAATCGATCCTAGATGGGTTGGTCCTATTGGACGATGGGTTGGTTTACTAGGGTTATCACTATTACATCAATCTAAAGTAAGGTTTCGATAGAGGTATTCCATCCATAAGGTTGGGCTTCTATGGGTTAGGTTAGGGTGGCTGGTTGGTCTGATGGAAAACCAGGCCACATTATTAGGGCTCACTATTATGTGAACCTAAAAGAGAAACCTGACCAAGTCATCATAAATGACCTGGTTGGTCTCTATAGGTCCACCAGGGTTAGCCACGCATACGCATAGGCATGTGCGTGTGACTATGGTTAGGTTGGTGGACTAGGCTATGGCTAGGGTTAGTGGCAGTGTATGCCCATGTTTAGGTGGGGTTAGAGTTAGCCATACATGGGGTGTATACCCGGGTATCGAGCCTATCCATGTATGTATGATTCTCTACATATTTTAGGTGATTGGGTGTGGATATTTTTGGGTATGTGTCATGGTACATACACATACGCGAATATATGGGGTTTACTACTACTACGGCGAAGGGCTACATCTATATTCGTTATTTACTCTACGTATAAAAAGGAAAGTGTTGATGCAAAAGTGGATCTACAAACACAAAGAGCTAATACCCGAATCGATATCCAAAGCGTGCCAGTCGATTTGACCTGTTAATCGACAAGGATGAAGATACGAGCACTTTGGTCCTGACAACAGCGATACGCCCGGAAGTCACAGCCAAGAGGTACTCACGCAGAACTCGAGAATCGCTAAAGGTCGCACTGAAGCGATTGCAGCTCGACGAATCAATGAGAACTCGTAAAAGGAAAAATATGCAAATTGACGAAGTCGCCGAAAAGTAAGTAGATGCAAATAAGATTAAAAATTGGTTTTGATATTGATTGATCTATTATTACATTGCCCCTCAATCTATATTTATACCCTGATCTAAAGAGACATAACCAAATACAACTAGGACACCAAGTCCATATCTAAGGAAACACGTGACTCTTTACATGAATCATACTCTAACAAATATAGAAAAGGAAACCAACTCCTATCTATTTCCCTGTCCGCCTCAATTACGATGGAAATCTCACCGACCTCCTTTCCATTGGCATACCTCCTGTTTCATCGGCAGTAGTCTTCAAGCCTTCCTTCATCGGCATCGACAATAACATCTCCAACCTTATCGGCAACGCCCGAGTCTAAATCAACTTCTCTATCGACCACCACCATTCATCGGCAACCATCTTTACAAGCTGATCTTCATCGGCTGTCAGCGTATACAGTAACTTTCCTCCTGCCAATTAGTCCACTCTGATCATTTTGACAAGTGCAAAAAACGGTGTCAACACATGCCCCCCAATTTCGGAGTATAAAACCATTAATGCTCCGAAATTTACTCCAGATAACGTTTGCCTTCGCCCAATTACCGTAACTCATCCTCCAAGCCAAAACTTGATCTGTTATCAAATCTAATCAAATCTAATCCTGATTCACGCACCTCAGTAAATATCGCACAATTTCCAACCACTCTTGCCCTGATTATGGTTAAGATACCGAAACAATAACCCATCGGCAAGATCCTAACATAATAATGCCACCATTTTCAGAATTAAAATATCCTGTACCGAGATCTCTTCCAAATCATGATTACTTGCCATCAAATCATCTGTACAATCCCTTGATTATCGTGCGAACAATTACCATATCCATCTGAACCACTTCGACCTACATGCGCGCGGCATAGAGATAAGTCCAAAATACCCCTACTCTGAGCGGCTTATAAATAGATTTCTCCGGAACGCTCATCTTCTACCCTCAGATTCCAATCTTTGACATTCTCTCTTTCCGGCGGCGACTCCGACAAACAACTGCGCGACCTCAACCAACAAGACCTTTTCTCCAGCGTCAACCCCGACTCTCCAGCTCGTGCCCCCCATCTACCTCAAGATAATGGCAATCAACTTCGACGTCCCTGCGGTTCGTTCCACTTCCGTTACCTTTTACCTCGATTCTTCTGGTCTTTGCAAGTTCATACAGTTGGTAATTTTTTCCTCTTTTTCTTTGTTCTTCGGATCCTCCAAACTTAGGAACTTCACAACAAATTAGTTATTCCAACCGATCGGCCGCATGTCCAATGCCTAGGACCAATGGGCAACCCAGATCCAACTGATCTGATTAATGCAGAGGTTAACAGAATCCCTTTTAGAGCCCAAAATTTCTCTCTGAATTTATGGAAAGATACATTCCGATCTTGGCTCAAAACCACCAAAGGGTGGAAAGATTGGTACTTGAGGGTCAACAGGCCGATGCAAGTACACTGGGCAGAACAGAAGCTAGATCAATGCATTAGGCTATCTATTGTCGATATGCAAAATAACGAGTCGATGATGATTGCAGCTGCTTACTTCTGGTTAGATACAACAAACACTTTCATGTTTGGACATGGCCCAGCTACTCCCACACTTGCCGATATCTACATGCTCACTGGCTTGGACATTTCAACTACCGATGAAGGCTCCATCTATGACAGAAAATCTGAATATAGGGTGAATACCTGCAACATCGGCGGTTGGACAGGATACATTCAAGAATGCCAGAGGACCGGGACAGTTAACCAGAGGGAACATGCCACATTCTTGAATATGTGGTTAGAAAATTTTATCTTCTGCGGTCGATCAGTAGGACCAACCAATGCCTTCCTCCCCGTGGCTGAACTCTTGGCCAATGGTGTAAGGTTCCCTCTTGGCCGATACCTTCTGAGCTCCACTTATCATCTTCTTCATCAAGTGTCTCAGAAACTTTTGCTTGGTGAACCCATCAGCAACTTAGGAGGCCCGTGGTGGTTTATCAACATGTGGCTGAATGCCCATATGCACAAGCATTTGCAATGGGACTTCTTTGCCCAACAATTCCCATGAGAAATTACTAAAGACCACGTGCTTGGGGATGAGGAATCGGCAACACGCTCACCCCTCAATTTTGGTGAAGCCATAATTGTCCTCCCTAGAACAGAGGCCAATGAAGACCAGATCGGCAGATTCTTCCAAAGCTTCTACAATGGTCTTTCTCGTGATCATAGGGCCTGGGTACCTTATATCGACGAAGAAAACAGACTCCCCCTTCTTTTCAACTTTGCCGATGACACTCTGAATCAGGATAATGAACTCATGATGGCCATCATTACTCCTAGGGCAATCCCAGTAAACACATTCGGTAGCGGGAAAAACACCAATATCACGTATGAATTTTACAATCCATCGGTAGTATCCCGTCAATTGGCTTTTGGGCAACTGCCAATCAAACTTTGTTTTGCCGATGTGATCAAACCCAGAGAAACAATCACCTACGGAACTGATTGGAGTAGGGTAGTGCGACTTTCCCCCGATGCCAATACTATAGATGTCGATATATCCAACTGGATGCCAGTATCTTTCATCATCGAATCATATAAGCAATGGTGGCGAGAGTGGAAGGAACAATTGTTTGCAACATCTGCTCACTCATATCGGCACATGATCGACCCTAAATACGCCATTCCTGATGACGCAGTAAGTTTCTTTTAACTCCCTTCTGCTTTTTCCTTTCATATATCGGTAACTAACTTTCTCATGACAGGTTAACAACCCAGCACCATCTATGAGCATAAGTGGGAAATCCTTCAATCTTCAGCCTGTTTCCCCGATATCACCGATCGGCTACAACGCCCCCACCTTAGCTGCTTTGACTCACCAGAAGACCCATGCCAAGACCATCACCTCCAAGTCCAAATTGGCTACAGCTAGGGCCACTCCATCGGCTGCTGCTACAACCCTAATCAAGGCATTCAAGGTAACAACCCTGTTTATTTCTACTCATGCCGATCATAGACTGTATTAACATTAATCATCAGGGTGTAAGAGCCGCTGCTGGATCGTCATCAGCAATTCCTCCGACATCAAGCACCACTACCTCTAACAAACCTTCAGAGGTATTCCTTCGATTTTACATTTTATCTGTTAAATATCATACCTTACACTTGTTTTGCAACAACAAATGGGTACATCGGCAAGCGTACCAGATGTTCAAGCTCCACAATCAACAAGTGCCGATGCCCCCCAGCCAATCGCTGTTGAGGCCCAAGCAAAGCGCAAAGGCTTAACAGATGCCGAGGCATAGCCAAAACGACAGAAGTCCATGCCGATCCCCCCATCTGCCCCAACGTCTGCAAGCCGGCCAGAATCAGTCGATGCAACTGAGCAAGCAGTTAATCCTCCTGTACAGGACATACCATCGGTCATCATACCCCAAGGGCCAACCACCGATGAGGCCACTGAGGATATCCCATCGGCAAGTTTAGCCGATCCTCCACACGGCATACTCTAGGCTGCTTCCTCCAGCTAGGGACAGGAAATTGCCTTGAAACAGGTAAGCCGATTGACCTAGTCGATTTATAATATTCATACTTATCCTTAACTGACCTCTTTTCCTTTTTCTTAGGAACAAGACTCCCCAAACAGCTTATTTTCCTTTGCCATTGATGTTTCTGACGATGATGGAGAGGAAACAAGTTCTTCCCTTGCACTAGGAACGATATCGGCAGAAATTAAGTCCAAGTTGGAAACTCTCCTAGACTTATTACAGCAGGACACCGCCCAACTGGTAGATGACTTGGACCCCGCAAAGGCAATTTTCAAAACAATTCGTGGCCAGATCCCTGTCGATGTTGAAGAAACACTCTTCCCAGCAGCCCATTTAGAAAGCCACCAACTGCAATATCAACGGGCTGCTCAACGCATTGCCGATAGAACAGCTCAGGCTCAACTCAAAGAAGAGATGCTACAACTGAAACAGATTGCCGATGAGAAGCACAAGGGCATCGACAACTTGCAGACTTCGGGCGCTGAACTTAAGCAAAAAATCTTAGATTTATCAGCAAAGAAAATGGCTCTATTGGCTGAATTGAAAGAAGTCGAGGCAGCCTTAACTCATGCCCAACAAGAAGAAAGCCAGCTACCCGATGCCATCAAGGCCCTTCAGCAAGAAAGAGACATCCAGGCTCGCAAAGCCTTGGCCATGAAGAAAAAACTCAAGCCTGTGGAGGGTTCTGCCGATGAAGACATCAAAGAAATGAAGGAAGCCGACCAGATTCGCCTACGTGCGATATTGGCTATCCAATCCTTGTTAAACTTGTAAATCTTGTCTATTGCATCGGCACTTTATGAGACATTGACATCTTTGTTTAATTCTAGCCGATAGGACTGTTATCGGCACTTATACTTTTATGCATCCATCCAGATACTAGGGTAATATTTCTTTAAATATTTTCCATTTAATGCTATGGGAAACACAACCCCCTCGAGGGTTTCTAGAATATATGCGTTACTAGGAACAGACTGATTTATCCAATATGGACCTTCCCAATTAGGAGACCACTTTCCAAACTTTGAACTTTTAGTCCCAATTAGTAAAATCAATTTCCAGACCAGATCTCCATCGGCAAACTCCTTTACCTTCACCCTCTTGTCATACCATCTGGCTACTCTTTTCTTATTTTCTTCGATGCTAACTAAAGCCCTTAACTGATGACCCGCCACATCTTCCAACTCATCTTTCATAAGAATATCATAATCATCGGCTGTCAGCTGATTTTGAGAACGTATTCGCCTAGAGCCAGTTTTAATTTCCCAAGGCAATACTGCATCGTGTCCATATACTAACTAATAAGGCGTTACTTTGGTTGCACCATGATATGACATCCGATATGACCACAAGGCTTCATTTAATACTGTATGCCACCTCTTAGGATTTTCTTTAATTTTGCGCTTAATGAGTCTGATGGTCCCTTTGTTAGAAGCCTCAGCCTGACCATTAGCTTGAGCATAATATGGAGAAGAATTAAAAACTTTAATTCCCATACCTACAGCAAACTCATCAAATTCTCCCGATGTAAACATAGTACCCTGATCGGTAGTGATAGTCTGAGGAATACCAAATCGGTAAACAATATGCTCTTTCACAAAATCGATCATATTAGCCGATGTCACCTTTTTAAAAGGAATTGCCTCAACCCATTTTGTGAAATAATCAGTAGCAACCAGAATAAATTTATGTCCTTTGCTTGACGGTGGATAAATTTGACCGATGAGATCGATAGCCCATCCCCGGAACGGCCAAGGTTTAATTATAGGATTCATAGCCGATGCAGGCGCTCTTTGAATATTACCAAACTTTTGACACCCCTGACATCCTTTAAAATATTTAAAACAATCTTCAAGAATAGTCGGCCAATAGTATCCATTCCTTCTGATCATCCACTTCATCTTGAAAGCCGATTGATGCGCTCCACATACTCCCTCATGAATTTCACCCATCAAACTTTTCGATTCATCACTGCTAACACATCTGAGTAAAACTCCATCTATAGTTTGATAATATAATTCATCATCGAGGAGCACATACTTGGTAGCTTGGAACCTTATACGTCTTTCAACCTTTTTATATGGATCCTTTAAATAATCGACAATCTCCTTTCTCCAGTCATCGGTATCGACTACCGATGTTAGCACTTCCTGAATAGGCTGATACCCTGAAGCATGCTGAGCTAGTCGATTAGCCTCTTCATTATGCAGTCGAGAAATATGTTCAAGACGAAAATCTCTAAACCCTTTCAACAATTGCAAACATCTTTCATAATATGAAATTAAAACTTCACTTCGGCATTCATAAATTCCGGCCAATTGATTTATAACTAGCATAGAATCACCAAAGATTTCAACAGCATCAGCACGTATCTCCTTCAGTAATTCTAACCCTTTTATCAAGGCTTGGTATTCAGCCTGATTGTTTATCGACGTAGCAACAATCGGCAATGAAAACTCATACTTCCTTCCTTGAGGTGAAATTAACACAATGCCGATACCTGCTCCTTCACCACATGTGGACCCATCGAAGAAAAGTGTCCAAGGAGCAACCTCCAGAGAGTCCACTGTATTACAATGCTGAGTGACAAAATCAGCCATAACTTGCCCCTTAACTGCCTTAGTTGATTCGTAACGTAGTTCAAATTCTGATAATGCTAAAATCCACTTGCCGATTCTACCACTTAATATCAGCATCGACAGCATATACTTGACTATGTCGTCTGTGCATATGACCGTACATTCGGCAGATAACAAATAATGTCTTAATTTGACACAAGAAAAGTATAAATATAGACATAATTTTTCGATGGCCGAATACCTTGTCTCAGCATCCACTAATCTTCTGCTCAAATAATAAATAGCACGTTCTTTCCCTTCAAATTCTTGAATAAGAGCTGAACCGATAACGGTATCATCAGTTGACAAATACAACCTGAAAGGCTTCCCGTGCTGAGGTGGAACTAGCACTGGAGGATTTGTTAAATATTTCTTAATTTCATCGAGGGCTAACTGCTGCTCAGCTCCCCATACAAATTCCTGATCGGCTTTCAATTTAAGTAATGGACTGAAAGCCTTGATCTTACCCGACAGATTAGATATTAATCTTCTAATGAAATTAATCTTACCGATCAAAGATTGCAATTCAGTCTTATTGGTAGGAGCAACCACCTTGTTAATTGCATCAATAGACTTCCTACTGATTTCGATGCCCCGCTGATGCACCATAAAACCCAAGAATTGACCTGCCGATACACCAAATGCACATTTATTAGGATTCATCTTCAATCCATGCTTCCTTGTGCACTCCAGTATCTTTCGTAGATCGGCTAAATGTTTTGTGACATCTCCAGACTTAATCACTACATCATCAATGTAGATCTCTACTAATGTGCCGATGTATTCATGAAAAATAAAGTTCATAGCTCTTTGATAAGTAGCGCCGGCATTTTTCAAACCAAACGTCATGACTATCCACTCAAACAACCCCACATGACCTGGACATCTGAAAGCAGTCTTGGGAATATCTTCTTCAGCCATGAATATTTGATTGTAACCTGCATTACCATCCATGAAGCTGATAATTTGATGTCCGGCTGCAGCATCAATCAACAAATCAGCAATCGGCATTGAATAGCCATCCATCGGTGTGGCTTTGTTGAGATTCCTGAAATCAATACAAACACGAAGTTTTCCATTTTTCTTATAAACACGAACCACATTAGAGATCCACTCTGCATATCGACACTACCGAATAAACTTTGCCTCAATTAATTTAGTTATTTAGGCCTTAATATCAGGAAGTATATTAGGGTTGCATCGGCGCGCTGGCTGCTGATGTGGCCGAAATCCAGATTTGATAGGTAACCGATGTTCAACTACCGATCGGTCTAATCCAGGCATCTCAGTATAATCCCAAGCAAAACAATCTTTATACTCTTTTAACAAATCAATTATTTGCTGCTTACACTTGGAATCTAACTTATCACTAATAAAAGTAGGTCTTGGCCTATCGCCATCACCAATATCTACTTCTACTAAATCATCTGCCGATGTAAACCCTTGACCTAATTTTCCATCATCGGCAAATCTATCCATTAAAACTCTTCTTCAGAACCAACTGCTTGGATCGGTGGAATTTCATAATCAGCAACTCTAAGGAACTCTTTTTCCCAAACTGCTCCTGATATGCATTTAGTTCGCTCATAAGTATCTGATTCTGCCGATGTGATGATATAAGAAGAATCACTAGGGACAACCTCAATCTTATCCCCAATCCACTGTACGAGGCATTGATGCATTGTAGAAGGAACACAACAATTAGCATGAATCCAATCCCTCCCTAGAAGCAGATTATATGCACCTTTGCCATTAATAACAAAGAACGTCGTCGGCAAGGTTTTGCTGCCGATGGTCAATTCAACACATACTGCCCCTTTAGCCGATGACACATTGCCTTCAAAATCCTTCAGCATCATATCGGTTTTGGTCAAGTCTTGATCTCCCTTACCAAGTTTCCGATACATCACATAAGGCATAATATTAATCGCAGCCCCTCCATCGATAAGTATCTTAGATACAGGCTGCCCATCAACTCTGCCTTTCACAAACAAAGCCTTAAGATGCTGTCTCTCGTCATCGGTAGGTGTTGACACAAAATGTGACGCTCTGTGCCTCACACACAGCAAGCCGGAAAGCGTGGCTTCAATCGGGTGCCTGGGTGCTTCGTAATCCGGAAACGTGCCAGTCAGTTTGACCTGAAAAAAACTAACAAGGGATAAAACAGTTAAATGCCAAACCGGAACATGTCGGGTGAGACCAGACAGTTTCATATATAGGGCCCTAAAGCCACTTACAATGACATACAGCTATAGGAAGCTGTCTGCCAACAAGTTTATAAACCATTCGGCTAATCACAAGATGAACACACGTAAAGATCCGATTGCCGAATGCATGTGCATGGGAAGACATGTTTGAACAAGTGAAATTAATTATGAGTTAATGCATAACCAAGCTCAGCAGTCCAGCCGAGTTGGGGTCCATGAAGAAGGAACATGCAAATAAACACGATTAAACTAATCTAAAACCTGCATCTGCCGCACGACACCTAGTTTTGTCAAAGCTTAAACGTAATTAACATGCATGAACCCACAACATGTGACAATCTAGATTAAAATAATTCAGCCATTATGAGCATGTTATCTATTTGCAAAGGTAATATGAAAGTAATGATCATTGAAGCATGAATAAAACCATAAGAGAGGGCTGAACAATATCAATCTAGATTGGGCAGAAGTGTGTTACAAATATATAAAATATTTAAAACATGCAACACAGGATAACTTAATGAATCTATTTAGATTTTGCCGTATCTAATAGAGCCGATAACTGTCTTGCTTTCACTAAGCATATTGAGCAAACGCCTGCCGCACGGTATCTACTCATAAACAAAGCATAAGCAAAGACTTCTTGATTGTCAAGCAAAGATCCACCGCACGATCATTGAAAACAAACAAGACTACTTGCATCACGTCTAAATCCACCGCATGATACTAAACATGATAACAAGGTTGTCGGAACTTACGGAGGTCGACGGATCGATGACTCCTCTCGAAGAACTCGATGACACGACAAAAGGACTCGAAAGTTGGCACGGGGCCGGTTGTATTGATTTGGTTGTGAACCCCTATTACAATGGTCGAGGGTCAATATTTATACCCTAGATAAAACACGAGTCCTAAAAGACTACGATTTACAAAGGAACTCTTAAACAAACTTGGAAACTACGATTCCTTGCCCTAAACTCTTAGAGTCCTTTATTATTACAACTTTCATCTTTTCGATCGGCTTTGCCTGCCATCTTCTACTTTCCCGAATGGAGTCACCACCTTCTGAAGTAACCGACTGCACAAGCATTTAGCCAACCACTCATTTTGTTTGCCGAATGTCCTTCTTCCCGCATGCAGGTCCACCTATCATCCTCCAAAGTCGACCAAAATCCAGTGTTAACACATGCCCCCTCAATTTCGGGATAAAAGTTGTTTTATTCTGAAATTGACCACAAGCTCTTTCTTCCTCCTAGGTCAGCACCGTTCAACACCGCAGCCGCTGTCCAAAAAAAAAATTCAAGCTTTCAGTGCAACCTCGGACCCACTTCGAATCTTCAATGGCGACCCAGGATGAAATTCTAGAGGTAAACTTCACTTATATTCGGCAATTTCCACTTGATCTTCCTGTTCTTCTTTTGGCTTATTCCTCTTTGATTTCAATCACCCTTTAAAGGAATACAAGAATCAGATTTTGATCCCTTATGCTGCCAACCCTGATTCCTATTTCCTCAGCCCAATGGGAAATCTTGACCCTTTTGAAATTATCGAGAAGGAAACTCAAAGAATCTCTTTCAAATCTGGGATCACCTTGCCAAACCGATGGCCAAACACGTTCAAGAATTGGCCATTTCCCCCAATCGCTGGATGGCAGAATTGGTACAGGAGAATGCTGGAGAAAAGCAGCAGCTACTGGGAAAGTCAAGACATCAGTCATTGTCTGGAATTATCCTTAGCAGAAACACCCAGAAATGATTCCCTTTTGATAGCAGCTTCCCATTTTTGGTCTGACACCATTAATGCCTTCATCTTCAGCCATGGTGTGATGACCATCACTCTAGCCAACGTGTTCATGATGACTGGCTTGAACGTGTCACTACCAGTATACCCTCATAAGTACAAGAGCAAAAGTAATCAAAGAGCCGTCAGCTCTGGATGTGGATGGATCAAATACATCCAGAACTACATGAATGCATCTGGCACCATTTCTGACAAAGAGTTGAAAGCCTTCATGAATATGTGGCTATGCAGATTCATCTTCTGTGGAAAATCCAATGAACCAACTCTGAATCATATGGTGATGGCTGAAGACTTAGCTGCAGGCACTCAGATCCCACTAGGCAAATATCTCTTGGGGTCTGTTTATCATATGATGCATCAGATTACTCTTTAGATGCGCCAAGGTGGAGAAATCTCTTGTGTGAATGGTCCCTGGTGGCTAATTCAGATGTGGCTCCAGCTATACATGCATCAGATAACCTCTGTGAGCCTCTTCAATCTAAGTTTTCCTTCAGTTAACTATGCTGAAGGCAGTACAACAAAGGTTAAGGCTTGTCAGACTTATGGGGAAGCAGCATCATCTATCAGCATTGACATAGACATTGGTCATTTCTTCAAGCTGTTTTTCAAAGGATTCGGCAATGTGCTCTGGTTCCCTTACAGAGAAAATGAAAATTTAACTTTGCCCTGCAAGTTTAGCTATGAAATTGGTTGTTCAGGTCAAGAATCCATGGAGATCTTCAACTCCTTTATCAAACCTTGCACTCTGCCAGCCGAATTTCATCATGGGAGGTTAGTGCAATCCACCTATGAATTCTATTATCCAAATATGGTGGCCAAACAATTAGGATGTAGCCAGCTGCCCCCAAGATTCCTCTTCTCAACAATCATAAAGTCAAGGGAAGTAATAACAGAAAGAATGGAAGCCAAGAAAATCTTTGAATTAGGATGGGAATTGCCAACATACGAACCATCTCCATTTGGGCTAATAGATGTTGCTCATCCCTTCTTTGTCTCTTGGTGGCAAGAATGGCATGCTCATATCTTCAATATATCAGTTCATCCTTTATGCAAAAACTTGCAGCCCGATTTTACTTCTGATAGTGAGGTAATTTCATTATGCTCATCATTTCCTGCTCTTGAATTCACTTCTTATTTTAACATCTAGTTATGCACAGGATCTTGAGTCTACTCCCCCTGCCAAAGCAATCCAGTACTATTCGGCTTTTCTGATCTACGTTCATGAACCAACCTCAACACTGGGGTAATATTTCTTAAGAAATCTTCCATTGATAGCTCTGGTAAACTCCTCCCCAAATAAAGTCTTCAATATGTATGCATTGCCAGGTACACATTCTACTATTCAGAAAGGACCTTCCCAATTCGGAGACCATTTGCCGAACGCTCTATCCTTTGTTCCAACTGGCAATATAGTTTTCCAAACCAAGTCTCCTTCTGCTAATTGCTTCAGCCTAACCCTTTTGTTATAATACTTGGCAACGCGTATTTTATTTTTCTCAATATTTTCCAATGCCTTGAGACGAATCAAATGTAAATCTTCCAATTCATCCATCATCAGATTCTTATAATCTTCTTCTACCAATTCCTTCTGTAACACAACTCGCCTTGAACCTGACCGTAATTCCCATGGTAATACAGCATGATGCCCATAAACCAGTTCATAGGGAGACATTTGAGTAGACCCATGGCAAGCCATTCGGTAAGCCCACAATGCTTCATTAAGAACCAAGTGCCATCTCCTTGGTTTTTCATCAATCTTCTTCTGGATGATTTTAATCATAATCTTATTTGATGCTTCTGCCTGGCCATTAGCTTGTGCATAATAAGGAGAAGAATTATACAACTTAATCCCCATATCTTTGGCAAAATCACAGAATTCTGAAGAAGTAAACTGAGTTCTTTGATCAGTTGTTATAGTTTGAGGAATCCCGAATCTGTGAATTATATGTTCCTTAACAAAACTGATCATATTCTCTGACGCTACCTTCTTCAAAGGGATAGCTTCAACCCACTTGGTGAAATAATCCGTGGCCAAGAGTACAAATTTGTGTTCCTTACTAGAAGGAGGATTGATCTGACCAATTAAATCTATACCCCATCCTCTGAACGGCCAAGGCTTGATTATGGGATTCATAGCAGATGCTGGAACTTTTTGAATATTGCCGAATTTTTGACAATTGTGACACCCTTTGTAATATTCAAAACAATCCTCCAACATAGTCGGCCAAAAATAACCAGTTCTCATAATTATCCACTTCATCCAATAAGCTGACTGGTGTGCACCACACAATCCTTTGTGAACCTCATACATCACTTTCTTGGCCTCTTCTTGACTTAAACATTTGAGCAATACTCCATCGATGGACTTGTAATATAACTAATCATCAAGGAACACAAATTTGAGAGCTTTGTACCTGAGTTTTCGGGAAACTTTTTGAGATGGACCTTTCAGATAATTGGTAATTTCGTATCTCCAATCACCATCTACTTGATCAGTATTTAAAACACCTTCTTCTATAGCAAAAACTTCCTGACTCTCTCGATATCCAGAAGCAGCTTGAGCTAACTTATTTGCTTCTTCATTGTACTCTCTAGGGATATGATGCAAGGTTACTACCAGAAAATTCTTCAAAAGTTCTCTACACTCCTCATAATATTCTCTTAACACATTGTTCTTGCATTCATACTGACCACTCAGTTGATTAATCACCAACTCAGAATCCCCAAAGATTTCAACAGCAACGGCCTTTACTTCTATAAGAAGCTGAAGCCCTCTAAGCAACGCTTCATACTCTGCCTGATTATTAGTAACATGAAATTCAATAGGAACCGCATACTCAAAAGTTTTTCCTTGTGGGGAAATCAAGAGAATACCAGCACCACCACCTTTGTTACAAGATGATCCATTGAAGAACAAGGCCCAAGGCATAATGCTTATCACCTCAACAGAAAGATCCCGATGTTGGGTAATAAAATCGGCAATAATTTGACCCTTTACCGCCTTTGCCGATTCGTACCTTAAATTAAATTCTGACAATGCTAAAATCCATTTGCCAATTCTTCCATTCAAAATTGGCATTGATAGCATATGTTTGATTACATCAAAACTAGAAACTACCACGCATTTGGCATTCAACAAATAGTGCCGAAATTTGGTACATGAGTAATACACACACAAGCAAAGTTTTTCTGTAGCCGAATACTTTGTTTCCGGGTCTAGCAGCTTTTGGCTAAGATAAGCTATGACTCTTTCTTTTCCTTCAAATTCTTGCATAAGGGCCGATCCTATTGTTAGGCTATCGGCCGCCACATACAACTTAAAAGGCTTGTCAAGTTGTGGAGGTACCAGCACAGGTGGTGCCTTCATATATTGCTTGATCTCATCAAAAGCCTTTTGTTGTATGTCACCCCATACAAATTTTTTATCCTTCTTGAGCTTTAATAAAGGAGAAAAGGGTAAAACTCTCTCTGATAGATTGGATATGAATCTTCTTACAAAGTTGATTTTGCCTAACAATGATTGTAATTCTGTGAGATTGGTTGGCGGCACAACTTTGTCTATTGCTTCCATGCTCTTTTTCCCAACTTCAATTCCTCCTTTATGAACTAAAAATCCCAAAAACTCACCAGCCGAAACTCTGAAGGCACATTTGTTTGGATTCATCTTCAAGCCATGCTTTCTTGTGCACTCTAGAGTCTTTCTTAAATCGGCTAAATGTCCTTCATGATTTCTAGACTTGACCACTACATCATCGATGTAGATCTCTACAATCTTGCCGATCAGCTCGTGAAAAATATAATTCATAGCTCTTTGATAAGTTGCACCGGCATTCTTTAACCCAAATGTCATGACTATCCATTCAAACAAACCAATATGACCAGGACATCTGAAGGCTGTTTTTGAAATATCTTCCATTGCCATAAAAATTTGATTATAGCCAGCATTACCATCCATAAAACTAATGACTTCATAACCTGCTGCTGCATCTACTAGTAAATCAGCAACTGGCATTGGGTAACCATCCATGGGAGTGGCCTTATTAAGATTTCTGAAATCTATGCAAACCCTCATTTTTCCATTTTTCTTGTATACCGGTACTATATTTGAAATCCACTCTACATACTTGCATGGCCGAATGAAGTTTGCTTCTATTAATCTTTCAACCTCCTTCTTCACATCGGCCAACACCTCCTCTTTGTATATCTTCCATGGAGGTTGTTTGTAAGGACAAAATCCAGGTTTAATGGGTAATCGATGCTCAACAATGGAACGATCCAATCTAGGCATTTCCGTGTAATCCCAAGCAAAACAATCTTTAAACTCTTTCAATAGATCTATCAACTTTGATTTATATTCTGGGTCTAACTTTGCACTAATATACATCGGCCTTGGCTTAGAACCATCACCAACATCAATTTCTTCCAACTTATCAGCTGACATAAAACCACGTCCCAACTTTCCTTTGTTGCCATCGACAGGATTTCCCATTAAAAATTACTATGAGAGCCAACTACTTGGATCGGCTGTTGGCCCTCGCTAAAAACATTTACAGGACCTTCTTTCCACACTTTTCTAGAGAAACAATCAACGCCTTCATATTCCCAGTAGGTAGATTCTGTGGCAGCAACACTTACCGAATCATCAGCATGTACAACTTCAACGTCATCTCCAATCCATTGAATGAGAATTTGATGCATGGTTGAAGGAATGCAGCAATTAGCATGGATCCAATCTCTGCCCAAGAGTAGACTATATGCCCCCTTGCCATCAATGACAAAAAAGGTAGTAATCAGAGTTTTTGACCCAATAGTCAGCTCGACATGGATAGCACCTCGGGTATCGGAAGGGTTGCCAGCAAAGTCCCTAAGCACCATGTCAGTTTTCAACAATTCTTCATTAGTCATCCCAAGCTTTCTGAAGGTAGTATAAGGCATGATATTGATAGCAGCCCCTCCATCAACAAACATCTTAGTTAAAGGCTTGCCATTGACATATCCCTTTAAATAGAGTGGTCTCAAGTGACGATTCTTGATTGGTTTGTCAAAAACAGCCTGCTGTGTTAATACAAGCTGGGCCATCAAATCCTAACACTCACTTTCATCAAAATCAGAGTACACCTCTTCTTGGACATCTTGGCTTTCGGGAGCTATAAACTCTGATGGGAGGAAGAAAGCCATGCAAGCATCAGCCGAAGGACCACATCCATCAGGCTTCTTCTTAGGACGCCATATTTGCTTTGTTTCGGTAACTTCCTGTTTCAACTCCCTATTCCTCAACCGTTGAACTCTTCTTTTCTGACTTTTCCTTAGGCCTGGAGGACACCACTGTCCTTTTTGCCATACGTATCTATAGGAATCAGCTTCTTCATCATGCACCCTATCATGAATCCAACCTTGACATGCAAATCTTTTCCTTTGCTGATTCTCAAAATCATCTATTTTTAAGCGCCGATTATCTTTAGGAACCTTCGTTCCAAGTCTTTCATAGACAGGACGGCGGTTGACTCGAGATTGCCTATACTCGGAGTACTGAGCACTACACTTCGGACAATTATTTCTAGCAGGCAACCTCAAGCCTTCATTCCAACAATGCCTAAAGAATGAACAACCCCAATGAGACTGCTACTGTTCTGTCATGTATTCTTCTTGCTCCCTTCGGTATACCTCTTCCTCATACCTCCGGCATTCTTCCATAAACCATTGCTTCTTATAGTATTCCTTCTCTTGCTCTCTCTGCCACTTGTTTAGCAAAATACGTGATGTAACTTTGGGTTTGGAAGTTTGACCTTTCTCGGTTCGGCTATTCTGAAACTGAACTCGTTGCTGCAGCTCTCTACTGGTGACTTGCCGATCCGGGTCAACAGCACCACTTTTCTTTGCTCTATCAGAAGTCAACACCTTCATCTTGCCTTTACCTTTGAGATCATTGGCAGAGACCATATTCACAGAGAAAGAAATCATTTTTTGTGGAAAAGGCTGATCATCAATTCTCATCTTGCCATCAAACTTCAAATGTCCCTCTTGGATAGCTTTCTGGATTCGTATTCTGAACACTCGGCAATCATTGATAGAGTGAGAATTAGTGTTATGGAAGCCACAATACTTTTTGTCTTTCACTCCTTCAGGACGTAGCATGGGATGTCCTTCTGGCAGCTTGATGCGTCCTTCCTTCATCAATAATGCAAAAAGCCTATCTGCCTTAGTAACATCAAAATCATAGGTTCCCTTTTGTTGTTTCAACCAGCGTTGACTAATTTGAGTAGGCTCCTTTGCCCAATTCAACTCAGCTGCAGCTATCTCATCTTCATCAATATACTCAGTCGCTTCCTCCAGAAAACCTTGATACACCTCATTAGTGGCATTGTTCTTCTGAAAGCGATTATCTCTCCTGAATCCTTGGGCCTGATTACTCATAGCTGCTAAACGTTGTGCAAGTTGGCCAAGATCATCAAACTCCATGCCGAACAACTTCTCCCTAATATTCGGCAACATTCCTGCTATAGCTATTCCAGGTAGTTGATCATCTGGTAAATTCAGAGAATAACACATATTCTTGGTCTCCCTAAATCTGCGAAGATATTCCAATGGTGTCTCATTTGTTCTCATCCTCAGACTCATGAGATCGACCAACTTCTTCTCATTAGTACCCATGTAGAAATATGAATGAAACTTCTGCTCTAGCTCTGCCCACGTACCAATGGAATGAGTTGGTAAAGACATGAACCACGTGAAAGCTGGTCCTGTAAGAGACAAAGGAAAATATCGAATCCTCTAAGCTTCATCTGAAGCAGCTTCTCCAAGCTGCATTAAGTACCGACTGACGTGCTCTATGGTACTAGTATCATCTTGACCAGAAAACTTGGTCAAATCTGTTGGAGGCTTCACCCTTGGAGGTAACGCCACTCTGTTGTACCACTCTGGATAAGGAGACTTGTACGAATAGGATTGATTTTTTGGCTTCAAGCCAAACTGATTCTGCATCATATCAGCCATCCTGTGCATCAAAACATCAACGCCTGAATCCTGATTTCCTTGTACTTGCACTCCAGAAGGCAATCCTGAAACACTCCTATACCCTGGATTTGGCACAGCATTGATAGCATTGTAATCAGTAAATTCTTGATACCCATCTCCATACATATTCTTCTGCAATCTGTTTGATGCTGGAGAAACTCTATAAGCTGAAGGTGGCACTTCTCCTGTGGTACCAAATGTTACCTGGCCATAGGTGGGATGTGATTGCTTTTCAGTGTGAGTCAATCCACCTATATTTGAAGTCGATGCTCCTTCTTTTCCAACAGGCTTCTCTTGATGCTTTAGAACATTGAAAAGTGTCGGTCCACTGAGTGGGCCAACATTTTCTTCAAAGTATTTATCAACCATTGGACCAAAAGTACTGATCATGATTGCCCGAAAGGTATTCAGAAAAGCTGTGTGATGGTTTGTCATGGTTTCTCCCATAGCTTTATAAACCAGGGCTACCATCTTCTGAGCATCCTCCTCTTCAGTGTAATCAGTTTGATGTGGAAGAAGAACCCTTGGCATTGACTGCTTTTGAAACACTTTGTTGCTCTTGTTTTTGGAAAAAGACATCAAACACTTCTGTTGGTATTGTTCACATGCTTGTAGCACTAAATCCCTATAATTATCTGGCAATTCTGCCATGGTCAAATCCAGAACATGATCATTGTTGATCTTAGACGCCATCTTGAACTAACAGATGGTCCCACCGGGCGTGCCAAAAAGTGTGTTGACACAAAATGTGACGCTCTATGCCTCACACACAGCAAGCCGGAAAGCGTGGCTTCAATCGGGTGCCTGGGTGCTTCGTAATCCGGAAACGTGCCAGTCAGTTTGACCTGAAAAAAACTAACAAGGGATAAAACAGTTAAATGCCAAACCAGAACATGTCGGGTGAGACCAGACAGTTCCATATATACGGCCCTGAAGCCACTTACAACGACATACAGCTATAGGAAGCTATCTGCCAACAAGTTTATAAACCATTTGGCTAATCATAAGATGAACACATGTAAAGATCCGATTGCCGAATGCATGTGCATGGGAAGACATGTTTGAACAAGTGAAATTAATTATGAGTTAATGCATAACCAAGCTCAGCAGTCCAGCCGAGTTGGGGTCCATGAAGAAGGAACATGCAAATAAACATGATTAAACTAATCTAAAACCTGCATCTGCCGCACGACACCTAGTTTCGTCAAAGCTTAAACGTAATTAACATGCATGAACCCACAACATGTGACAATCTAGATTAAAATAATTCAGCCATTATGAGCATGTTATCTATTTGCAAAGGTAATATGAAAGTAATGATCATTGAAGCACGAATAAAACCATAAGAGAGGGCCAAACAATATCAATCTAGATTGGGCAGAAGTGTGTTACAAATATATAAAATATTTAAAACATGCAACATAGGATAACTTAATGAATCTATTTAGATTTTGCCGTATCTAATAGAGCCAATAACTATCTTGCTTTCACTAAGCATATTGAGCAAACGTCTGCCGCACGGTATCTACTCATAAACAAAGCATAAGCAAAGACTTCTTGATTGTCAAGCAAAGATCCGCCGCACGATCATTGAAAACAAACAAGACTACTTGCATCACGTCTAAATCCAACGCATGATACTAAACATGATAACAAGGTTGTCGGAACTTACGGAGGTCGACGGATCGATGACTCCTCTCGAAGAACTCGACGACACGACAAAAGGACTCGAAAGTTGGCACGGGGCCGGTTGTATTGATTTGGTTGTGAACCCCTATTACAATGGTCGAGGGTCAATATTTATACCCTAGACAAAACACGAGTCCTAAAAGACTACGATTTACAAAGGAACTCTTAAACAAACTTGGAAACTACGATTCCTTGCCCTAAACTCTCAGAGTCCTTTATTATTACAACTTTCATCTTTTCGATCGGCTTTGCCTGCCATCTTCTACTTTCCCGAATGGAGTCACCACCTTCTGAAGTAACCGACTGCACAAGCATTTAGTAGACCGCTCGTTTTGTTTGCCGAATGTCCTTCTTCCCGCATGCGGGTCCACCTGTCATCCTCCAAAGTCGACCAAAATCCAGTGTTAACATAGGTTTTAAAAAAAGAGTTATGAAACTCGTAATTCATTATTGGCTCTGATATCACCTGTGGCTGAACCACCTAGAATAACACACCTTTGGAGACGCTCATCTTCCACCAGACACATCCTTTTTCCCTCTTCTAGTCGAGCTCTCCTTGAGCTCTGAAGCTCCGCCGCCTGCCCATCGTCTCTCCCCCTTCCCCCTCATGAGCGCACGAAGCTCCCTTGGTCCCATGTTGGAGTCACAGCCCTAGCTCCAGCTCGTCCACCCCGCTCTCTCTGCTTTCCTCCTATGCCGGGCCACCGGGCCGCACTGCCCGCCCGTCGCCCCTTCCTTTTCCCCCTCCAGAGCGTGCACGTGCCCTTGGTCCTACGCTGGACCTGCTGCTCCTCGGCGTGCCTGCACCACAGCGCCCGCCGTGGTCATGCTCCCATCGATAGCCACCGCACACGCAAGCGCGCGCGAGCCTCTTGACCCTGCGCGCGGACTGGCTGCTCCATGGTGCTCCACCTCCAGCGCCTGCTCCTTTGCTCTCCACCTCCATGACCCACACTGGCCGAAGGCTCCCCTCAGCGTGCTCTGCCGTTGCAAAGTCCATGGCCGTGCGTCGTTGTTGTGAGTTTGCGCAGACCTCGCGTGCCTCTCCATCGACCCTCATCGGCCGTTGCGCCCCGCAGCAGCCGCAGTGCCCCCACCGACACCCTACCAGCGTCGCCCTTCCATGCTACTTGCAGCTCCACTATGCGACCGCTTCCTTCGCCTACCCGCATTGGGTTCGTCCGGTGCCGTAGAGCCTGCCCGCGCCAACCGCCATGCCGCAGTCACCCTCGGTGCGCAGTGGTCGCCCATCGTAGCCTCCTCTGCCACGACCGTGTGTGACTGTCGTGCCGAGCTCCGCCTTGATCCGCGCCATGGCCAGGTCGAGCCCGGTCATGGCCACACACCTCCCTACGGCCAGTTCTCCGCCAGCATCGTGCCTTTCCCGGGCCGATTCGATTTGTAGAGCACTTTCTAATTTAGCTTACAAGGTAAATTTGTAAATTTCAAATAAAATTGTGTAGGTGTCCAAAAATGATGAAACAAATTTGTTAAGTTTCTAAAATCATGATTTACCCGATAGTGTATTTTGTTTGCATAAGTTCTATATGTTTTTAGGGTTGCTCTAATTATTTTAAAATATTTAATATTGTTAAAATGTGAACTTATGGGAATTTTTGTGAGAAAATGGTGATAGTGTTGACTCTAAAAATTTTATAGTAAATTTCTAATATTATTAGCTGCTCACTATAATTTTTGTAGCTCTAGAATAATTAGTTTGCTAGATAGATAATGATGCCTTATTTCGAATAAAGATTAAATCGATAGAATAGAATAAAGAAATAATTTGGGTTTGTATAACTAAAACATTTGTTGGGAAATAATGCCTTATTCGACAACATGGATATGTAGCCTAAGTACGTATGTCGTTAGAACTAGCTTGTTAGCTTAAGTCGCGTAAATCGTATTTTACGAGTCACGGTTGCAGTTGATTAATTATGTTTCTGCATTACACCCACGCATATCATAATAGGAACGACGATGGATCTTGGAGTGATCTGGAGTATCAGAAAAGATGGTGTCTCGATGGTCATGTCATCATGATGGAAAGCTAACTTTTGGTTAAATCTTACCCAGGCAAGCCACGGTGCTTAACCTCTACTTTTATGCACTTTAAATTATATTTGTGCATTAAGTTTTAGGGAGTTGAATGAAACCCACTTGCTTATATATCTTTATCCCATGAGTCTTACTAGTATGACATGATCGGGTTGATTGCTATGCTATAGGACTCTGATAGAAGTCGAGTGATTGACTATTACTCGCGAGAGATAGGAAATATATTACTGTATTATTATCACTTGGAAAACATAAATGGTGGAAAGGAAAATGGAGACCGGGCAGGGATATGGTTTGGGTATTGGTGGGTGTAAGAGGTTGTGTCCTACGACAAACGGGGCATAGCTTGGTTACATTGTTTTCCCTATCTGTGTCGGTTAAGGACCGACCGTTGCATTGGACGCTAGGTAAGTCACAGATTTATTATCCCGAGCACATACTTGGGTATGGGTGTAGGGAAGGCTTGTTGCTCTCTTGTCGTGGGTTCTAGATCTTTCTGGACCAACTGTCAGGGTGGTTTTTGGGTGAAGGTCCTTGCATCTCACTGAGTTTGGGCTCAGGGATGGGGGATTGGAGTCCCAGTTTGGACGAAGACATGGACCCCATGACAGGAGGGCAGTGGGTTGGTCCTGCTTGTGCCTAGGTACAAGTGGGGCGTGTGTTTTTAGGGTACCCAGCTGGGGGCATTGATTCACGAATCGCCAGCATTCCGGTATGACTTGTCTAAACTCTAGCACCGTAGTAAGAACTGGAAGATTAAAGATGGTAAAAGGAAATCTGATTGCTTACCACCTGCTTGAAAGTAGCACAGGTGGTCACTTAGTATGGATTGTGGTTCTCCCTTGGGATGTGCTCGATGGAACTGTGTAATTTGGTGTCCTCCCTTGGGTACTTAGTATCTAATGGAAGATAAGTACTCTTGGGAGGAATTAGATTAGACAGTTCTATCATAGGTGGTATCAGAGAATGAATGAAGAAATAAAGCTTCGAAAATCTTTCCTAAAATAAAATTTGACAACAAATTCTTTTCAAAAGAATAGGACGTTTGTATGCGAAGTTATATAAGTAGCCCTATTACTATGGTTATGTATCTAGGGTAGATGGCACTCTGCTGACGGTAGGCTTAATCAATTTTTCTACTGGTACACTGACCCAAGCATAGTTCGATAGTATCGACTAGTTACAGGAAGAGAACGATGTGCCAAATATCTGAGAATGGTTGCCCTATATGTTGGCAATAGAGGAAGGACATATAGGATGTGCATTCATGCATATCCTGTTTGTGCATTGTAGTGCCCGTATTACTTATAGATACGCCATCCATAGGTATCACGCGTGTCGTATTGTGCACGACTGACTCATTCTTGTTTTGGAGTTATTTTTGCACTGTGGCTTCGTGCTCCACGTTCGCCCGTGGTTCACGGTGGTCATGACCCACGTCTCCCTGTACTCTTGTCTACGCTCTTGTCGGACACTTGCCCTACAATCATACTAGTCAGTAATGGCCTCGGACCTCGCTCGTCTCGAACGCATGGAATTTTGGTCGATTCATTAGTAGTGATCCCACGCGGGAACCCTGATGGACTGTGCTAGGACCACTGTCCGCTCTGCCTTTAAAAGCAGAGCCTGACTTAGCCATTGGTACCACCACTCGGCGCACTTTAGCTCGTCAAGCTTTTCTTTTGAGCAAGCTTTTCGCTCAATCATTCCTCACAACCATCGCTAGGAATGGTAGGAGCCTAGGTTAGTAGTTATTGCCTAAACGTTGAGGGTTTTCCCAAAATCCTACATGCCACCCAGCAAAAACTCAGAGTCAAAGATCGTCCTGAGTTTGAGGGCCGTGAGTATGAGAAGCATGTCACCAAGCGGTGTGAGGTTACCATCTATATTGGAAAGAGTGAAGAGTTCCCCGACCTCACTGAAGCCTGGAGTGTGACCGCAACCAGATTTTGCTTCATCGACACCTACCAAGTTGTGGCCCGTAAAGCCATGTGGTATCTTTGCCAGATCTATAAAGATCCCATTGCCCATACCCCTATGAGGTTCTTTTCACCTTTGGAAAAGAATCGACGGGCATGGAGGGCTCGCATGGAGGTTTAAAAAGGACGGGATGCGCAAGAAGATAGTTCTATCATGGTGCACTTGACCACGTACCTGCTTGCTCTAGATGAGCAGTATGACCGGCAAGCCTCAGAGCTGAGGAAGTGCCTCCGTCGAGCCGAGGAAGCCGAGATCTTCTCTAGGATTCTCTAGGTGTAGCTTGTTGAAGCACAAGCCAGTGCGGCAGCCGCTGAGAATCGGGAGACTGCCATATCAGAAGCTCTGAAGGAGGCTAAAGATTGGCATGTCCATCAGCTGGGTGGGGCCTATCTTGTCACCAAGGCCAAGTGGAGGACATTGGCTGCTGAAAGGTAGGATTCCTCGATCTTGGAGGGGTTCCCTATCCACCCGCCAGAAAGAAGGAGAATCGGTGTTGCAGTGCCGCTAGCACCTCCACTCTCAGAAGTGTCAGAAGTAGAACCCTTGATTACTCTCACTCAGCCATTGCCAAGAGAAGAGGTAGATCCATAGCTAGGGCGGTAGAAGAATTCGCCGAGCCCAGGAATGAAGATGCATGGTCTAGAGTAGATTAGTTGCCTTGGGAAGGTGTACCTGTAGTAGTAGTGCCTTTCGTCGCTGTTCACCAGTACTATACTCTTGTCGTTGTTTTTCGTCCGTAGTTGTTGAGATCGTCCAACCGTAGGTGAATGATGTGTTGAGAAGGGGAGAGTGAATGCCTGTATGATGTACCCATATAAGACCGTTGGAATGTGCATTTTGTTTATTTCATAGTGTTTATTGCGTCCATCTACCTTAAGTCTTGTTTGACATGCTTACAGTTTTCAAGGGTGATGTTAAGTGGGTTACGAGAGAAGTTACCATTCATATGCTAGCAAACCAGCCATAATCGGAGAACATAGGACACTATATCGACTAATTGTGGATGTCCCAGTAGAACACTTAAATCTCTTTAAATCCAATCTGTTGTTGGATTTGAATTCCTTGTTCCTTGTTGCGAAAGGAATCCTTGATGTTTGAATCTTCCCTTGCAATACTCCCCTTACTCTGTGGTCTATGACCCCACAACCTTTATTGCATGTAAGTTAGTAATAGTTGCCTGGTTAATAGCTTATGGTGCCACGACAAAACTAAGGGCTCTCTGTGGAACAGCTGCCACATGGTGACGCTGCTCGGCACGCGCTGGTATCAAGGTTGTTGACCAAGTACCTTTACTAAGTTACACCGTCATACCGCTTTTACTACAAAATATTCACCTTGAAAATATTTGGGTGTTCCAACAGAAAATCCACAATGGGTTGATGAAATAGTGTTCTCTCAAAGTAAACAAGAGGAGGTGATTTTGGAGGAAGCATGTATGTTGTGATCTCGGTTCATAAAAGGTTGGTGCATATTGTGGACAAGGAAGGGAAGGAAAGAAGAACACCAGGGAAAGAGTTAGCATCAGGTAGTAGGGAGTGCTTGTAAAAGCCTGAGTGGACATCGTGCCCTAGGTCCTGTGTCTAGCTTGACCGCACTACGCATGCCTGGTTATTTCACTACGTGCCCTGCGAACGCCATCTGTGTCGGGCCCTTTAGCACCCCATTTTCACGTGGCCACGGCATCGTGCCGCACTCGCCTTCTTCATGCACTATGCGTTCTCTTTTCCCCAGCATCTGGTCGGCTCTCTACCCCACACCCTTGTCCCCCATACCAGACCCCCCATTCCCTCTCTTCTTTTCTTCTTTTGGGGACACGGTCGCCTGTACGCCTTCCCTCGTTGAGCGAACCTCCTCTCCTCTCCTCTCCCTTATCCTCTGCCCACTCGCGTAGGAAGTGCACCATGTCCAACCTTATCCCCACATCATGAACCATTTGTGTATTCCATTCACGCCGCCTCCACCTCCGGTGTGTTGCGCCCCACCTCCGTTCGCCACTATAAGATGCTCTTGGTCCTTTCTCTTCTTCATCTCCATCCACTTTAATCTGAAGCAGAGCTATGAGATCTAGTCGCCATTATGGAGCTAGGTTTGTCTGTCTAAGGTGATGGTGTAATCTGAGAAGAAGAAAGGATCTGGTTTTTAGAGAAGTTCGAGTCTACCGTTGGTTAGTTCGGTCTTAGGGTTCACGATGTTTGACTTCTCAGTCTCCTGTTTCTGGATCTGTTGGTCATACGCCATGTTTTGGATAATCATTATCTTGTTGTTTCTTCATTGCCCTCGTCTATCTCGACTTCTGGATTAAGCATTGGTTGTATTAGGTTGCTCTTAACCATGTACCTCTAAATCCCTATGTGGTTTAGTGTTCGAGGTCATATAATCTTTCGTGTAATCCCTGATCTATGAAATGTAATCGTGTTTCCCCTCTTCTGGTTCTTGCTTCAAATCTCGGGATGAGATTCTTTTTAGGGGGGTTGGTTGTAACACCTCTAGTGTTACGACCTTGCTTAGCACCTAGGTTAATGCCTAAGAGTAATTAGTAAAACAAATTTTTGGGTTTAAAAGTTTGAAGCACACGTGGAATTATAAACGAATCTTGTGTGACTCATTTTCGTGAATAAAATGAAAAAATAAGTGTCGCTAGCGGTGCTTAACAACTTTTAAATAATCTTGTGGACAAAAGTTGTTTAGGGCTTGTTTTGGAAAAGTATGAAGAAAACGCTTAAAATGTCTGATAGCAAATAAATGGCGAATGGCTGGTTTAATTGATTAAGCATGAAAAACAATTTTTATAAACAAAAATACGATACGACTGGTATATAGTACTTAAGTAAAAATTTGGAGCATGATTTTTGTTGCATTTAAAATGTTGAGTAACAAACTTTAGTGCTTTAGCCGTGTTTAAAAATATATATAGTCGGCTTGGAAAATGAATATTTGAGAGCTAAAATGATATATAATGTGGGTAGAAAAATTATGCCATCAGCAAGGTAAGAACATCATGAGTGTGTTAGTATGTTTGTTTCGAGTATTGCTATGATGTTTGTTAGTTTCAGAATTAGTTTGAAAAGGAATGAAAATGGGAAAACCCGTTCGTAGTTTGTGTCAATAAATAATAGTCAATTTGAAAAGTGATTTTTATAAAGCGACAATAATATAGAACGTTTGTTTGGGGTTTTAATAAAAATTGAAGTACAAGTCGAGTAGATGAAAGCGTAACTTGGATTTTGGAAAACAAATACTGTTGCGCGTTCATAGCCGCTCATTTTACCTATCCTACCGCAGCCAGCAGAGCCAAGCGATGTCCATGTGTTCAGCGGTCTGTCATGGGTTAGTTATTGACTAGCGAGCGGACTGATCCATAGCGAGGATGGGACATCTCCCTACACTGCTTTGTCGCTAGCCGACATCGGTGACCCCGCTCAGACCCGCTACAATGATTCGATGCATCGCGCCAACTCTTTTTCTGTTCGCCAATCGAACCACGTGCTCGTGGTCACTGCCAGCTTCATCGCATCATCTCTGCTGCACCATAAATTCCTCTGTTTGCCTCTGCTTGTCTCTGCCCCTTTTTCCCTCTTCTAGTTGAGCTCTCCTTGAGCTCTAAAGCACCACCGCCCGCCCGTCGTCTCTCCCTCTTCCCCCTCGTGAGCGCGCGAAGCTCCCTTGGTCCCGCGCTGGAGTCGCATCCCCAGCTCCTGCTCGTCCTCCCCGCTCTCTCTGCTTTCCTCCTACACCGAGCCACCGAGCCACGCTGCTCGCCCGTCGCCCATTCCTTTTCCCCCTCGTGAGCACGCGCGTGCCCCTAGTCCCGTGTTGGACCTGCTGCTCCTCGGCGTGCTCGCACCGTAGCGCCTGCTGTGGCCACGATCGTATCGCCGGCCACCGCATATGCAAGCGCGCGCGGGCCTCCGGACCCCGTGTCGGACCGGCTGCTCCATGGCGCTCCACCTCCAACGCATGCTCCTTCGCTCTTCGCCTCCACGACCCACCCCCGTCGAGGGCTTCCCTCACCTCGCTCTGTCGTTGCAAGTCCATGGCCGTGCGCCGTCGCCGTGAGTTCGTGTGGACCTCGAGCGCCTCTCCATCGACCCTCGCCGGCCATCGATCCCCATAGCAGCCACAGTGCCTCCGCCGAGGCCCTGCCAGCGCCGCCCTTCCACGCTCCTTGTGGCTCCACTACACGACCACTTCCTTCGCCTGCTCACGCCGGGTCCACCCTGTGCCGTAGAGCCTACCCGCATTGGCCGCCATGCCGTAGTCACCCCCGGTGTGTAGTGGCCACCCATCGTCACCTCCTCTACCGTGGCTGTGTGTGGCCGTCGTGCCGAGCTCTGCCTCGGTCCACGCCGTGGCCAGGCCGAGCCCGATCGTGGCGGCACACCTCCCCGCGGCTGGTTCTCCGCTACCGTCGTGCCTTTCCTGGGCCGATTCGAACGCCAGTGATGGCTCCCCTCTGCGTGCTTTATTTCAAGGTAGCAGGTGGGCTCAAGCGCTAACAGAACGCTTTACCAGGTTTTACTTTGAAAAAAAATGCAAGACTTATACATTTACAAGTAAGGGCTTAGTTAATTTATGAAAAGTTCAGGGGTCCTCGTGCAAATTTGCCATCACGCTAGGCTCGTTCGTGCGTGGGCCGACCGCTCCTGGTCGCTGGGCCGTCGACTATTCTGGCTGGGCCGCTCACGCCCATCCCCACGTTGGGCCGCGCCCCTCGCACCTAGGCCGCTCACGTCAGCACACGTGCCCTGCCCCACCTGGGCCGTCGGCCACCATTGGACCGTGTCGCGCGATTCGCGTTGGGCCGAGGACGTTGATGCCGGCCCTTTTCGATTTGTAGAGCACTTTCTAATTTAGCTTACAAGGTAAATTTGTAAATTTAAAATAAAATTATGTTGGTGTCCAAAAATGATGAAACCAACTTGTTAAGTTTATAAAATCATGATTTACCTGATAGTGTATTTTGTTCGCATAAGTTCTATATGTTTTTAGGGTTGCTCTAATTATTTTAAAATGTTTAATATTATTAAAATGTGAACTTGTGGGAATTTTTGGAAGAAAATGGTGATAATGTTGACTCTGAAAATTTTATAGTAAATTCCTAATATTATTAGCTACTCACTGTAATTTTGATAGCTCTAGAATAATTAGTTTGCTAGATAGATAATGATGCCCTATTTTGAATAAAGATTAAATTGATAGAATGGAATAAAGAAACAACTTGGGTTTGTATAACTAAAATATTTGTTGGGAAATAACGTCTTATTCGACAACATGGAAATGTAACCTAAGTACGGTCGTCGTTAGAACTAGCTTGTTAGCTTGAGTGGCATAAATCGTATTTTATGAGTCACGGTTGTAGTTGATTAATTATGTTTCTGCATTACATCCACGCATATCATAATAGGAACGGTGATGGATCGAGGTGTCACCTGGGGTATCGGAAAAGATGGTGTCTCGATGGTCATGTCATCACGATGGAAAGCTAACTTTTGGTTAAATCTTACTCAGGTAAGCCCCGGTGCATAACCCCTACTTTTCTGCACTTTAAATTATATTTGTGCATTAAGTTTTAAGGAGTTGAATAAAACTCACTTGCATATATATATATATATATATATATATATATATATATATATATATATATATATATATATATATATATATATATATATATATGTATATCTTTATCCTATGAGTCTTACTAGTATGACATGATTGGATAGATTGCTATGCTATAGGACTTTGATAGAAGTCGAGTGATTACCTGTCACTCGCGAGAGATAGGAAATATATTACTGTATTATTATCACTTGGAAAATATAAATGGTGGAAAGGAAAAATAGAGACCGAGTAGGGATATGGCTTGGGTATTGGTGGGTGTAAGAGGTTGTGTCCTGCGGCCAACGGGGCATAGCTCGGTTATACTATTTTCCCTGTCTGTGTCGGTTAAGGACCGGCCGTTGCATTGGACGCTAGGCAAGTCACATATTTATTATCCCGAGCACATACTTGTGTATGGGCGCAGGGATGGCTTGTTGCTCTCTTATCGTGGGTTTCAGCTCTTTTCCGAACCGACTGTCAGGCTAGTTTTAGGTGGAGGTCCTTGCACGGCACTGAGTCTAGGACTCAGGTGCGGGGGCTTGGAGTCTCAGTTTGGACGGGGACCTGGACCCCATGATAGGAGGGCAGTGGGTTGGTCCTGCTTGTGCTTGGGATACAAGCGGGACATGTGTTTTCGAGGTACCTAGCTGGGGGCATTGATTCACGAATCGTCGACGTTCTGGTACGACTTGTCTAAACTCTAGCACCGTGGTAAGAACTGGAAGATGAAAGATGATAAAAGAAAATCTAATTGCTTACCACCTGCTTGAAAGTAGCACATGTGCTTACATAGAATGGATAGTTAATGAACTAATACCAACTACTAATAAAAGTGAATATAAGGACGCACGCTTAGTAATGCTTCCTGCAGATGCAATAAACCCATAAGCCAGATAGTCTTGCATATCCTTGGAGTCTTTTATTTCCTCATGTCGGGTAAGTCTTGCTGAGTATAATTGAGTACTCAGGGTTTTATTTCCCCCTGTTGCAGGTGACAGGTGGATGCTAGAGCTGACCCTTGTGTGGATTCCTCTTGGTAGGCTCAGAGAGGATTCCTTTACACTGCGATCATAGTCTTTATTTATAACTCTCACTAAATGTTTTTATAAATAAAAGTTTTATAATCTGTTGTCATAGTTTATATATCAATATTTCATTATGTTAGCTATTTATTTCCGCTGTAATTCTGATCACATGTTTCTATTCCGTTGTTAACTTAAATTATTCATAACTCTGATAACATGTTCAAATTCTGCTATTATAAATAATAAATATTATACTATGAGGTTACA
This sequence comes from Miscanthus floridulus, assembly GCF_019320115.1. Taxonomy (NCBI): domain Eukaryota; kingdom Viridiplantae; phylum Streptophyta; class Magnoliopsida; order Poales; family Poaceae; genus Miscanthus; species Miscanthus floridulus. Next base: position 44,247,381 of record NC_089596.1, read on the forward strand.
TGAAAATTGATGTAAGAAATGGTTAATAATGATGTAAGCTTTATTCTCTCATTTGTGATCCTGATGAAGAAATTTGGATTTTCGGGTTCCCCTTAGGGTGTGCTCGACGGAACTGTGTAATTTGATGTTCTCCCTTGGTACTTAGTATCTAATGGAAGACAAGTACTTTTGTGAGGCATTAGATTAGACGGTTCTGCCATAGCAGCGTGCTATGGCGCGGGAGGCAACAGTGCGATGCAGGGAGCTGGTGGCAGGACAGCGCAATAGAGCAAATGCGTGCGGCCCTAGTAGCACCGTCAATGGTGCCAGCAGCAGCACACACCGTCAATAGTAGCACCGTCAATGCGCGCCAGGCCTAGGCCACAGCGGCTAGCCAAACGCGGCTAGGCGCACGCACGTGATCGGCACGCCGGCACGCCGGCTCAGGGGCACAATAACCGCGCCTATATGAGGAAACCAACCAAGGACGTGCCATGCACGCTTTTTAAACGTCCAAATCAACTAATCGATTGGCCAAACATCCAAACCATCTTTATCATACTTTAGAGGGTACATTAGACTACTAAAATAGACCATGACACTACTCTACTTCTTAACTAATTTTTTCTACAAAAAATGATGAACAAAGCAATGTCTATCTTTTCCAAAATTCAAGAAATTTTCTAAGTTTTGAATGACTTTCTATTTCTAGTTGCATTTGCAAACCCTTACAAATATAAACTAGCAACATTATTTATCAACACCAAATATTTTATTGTCGTTTACAAAGTTTGTACTTTTAACTTTATTTAAGTGATGCTTATATGTTTTATATTGTTTTTGTTCGACAAAAAATGGTTTACAACGCTACGTGATATAACATGATTATTGAATTAATTTTTATTTCGCATTTTCGTTAATTACGGAAATTGATCAACACTCTTTATTACATGTATTAACGTATAAACATGATGCTCATGACATATTGAAGTAAATGATTTACGCTGTAATATGGAGAGTGTTACACGGTGGTGCCGCAGCGAGCGTGCATGAGAACAATCCTTAAGAGTGTGACGATGTGACGGGAGTTACTTTTTGTTCCGTCACATTCGTCGTTTTATTTTAATGAATGCTATTTTTAGTTCGTGGTTCATGGTTTCGGTGGTATTCTAGAAGTAAGCAAATTTTCGACGGTATTTTAGGGCATCACACATCACACCTACCCGCTGCCTCCTTTCCCCTTTCCATCGCCGATTCCTCGCTTCTTCTCGCTAGCTCTAATTCGCTTCGAATTCCTGATTTGCCGAACCCTAGCGACGCCGACATCGTGGTGACGCCACGCGCATGGAGATCTCCTTCGAGGCGTGGGAGGGCGTGCAGCGGCACGGCCAGGACCTCGCGGACCGCCTCGCGCAGGGCTTCACGGGCCTGCTCCAGGCGCCGCCGCAGTTCCCGTGGCCCCCCGCGCCGCACAAGCGGATGCCCTTCGACATCGACCTCCCCGTCGTCCCCTTCGGCGGCGCCGGCGGCGGGCCCCACGCCCGCGGCGTCCCGGGGAAGGACTTCTTCCCCTTCCCCGCCGCCGCCGTCTCCTCGGTCATCGACATCGGCGGCAGGCTGGGCCAGGCCGGCGCCGAGCTCGGGGCGTCCGTAGGCGGGGCCGTGCAGCACGCCGTGAGCCATCTGCCCGTGCCGTTCCGGAACGGCCAGATCCGCCGGCGCAAACTGCCGCCGCCATCGCCGCCGCCGCCTCAGGCGCCCCTGCCCCCCGCGGCTTCGGTGGGCGAGGGGGCGGTAGGGCTCTCCGTCGAAAGGGCTGCTGTGGATAGGTGCCCCCTCGAGGCGGCGGCGGCCGCCGCCGCTGCGGCGACCGGGAGCGCTGCCGCATCGAGCGTCAGCGGTCATGTTGGCGGATACGATTTGGACGAGGACGACGAGGGTTTCGGCTGCGATATTGGGACTCTTGGGAACTTTAAGAAGGCTAACGTATGATTTAACTCGTGCTTGCTGTTTTATGGATTTTGGCATGTCGCGCACGATTGTAGTTTAGGGCTCCTGTCGTTACAGCACTTAAATTGATGGTGTCCGGTCTAGCAACTGGTTACATGTCTCTACCATCCGATTTATTGCAATCCTCTTCCTCTCAGTTAATCACATATCCAGCGGAAGGATCTGACATTTTAATTCACACATATTTAAGCCATGACGATGATCTTCTGAATTGTCCTTTTTGTGTCAAGAAAAACCCTTAACTGAACTCACGTACATCCTAGAGATCATAGGCTCATTGCACTTATACGGTGGTACACACATGGATGTTATGTCAAAAGTTGTTCGTCAAGTACTTGAGCTAAAAAAAACTAACCTTCAACATTTTGAATCAACAAAATATTTTTTATTGGACTTGTGGATTTTGTCTTACATTTCTAATTTCTTGTCATGGTACATTGACCCAGATGATGGCATGTTGCAATATAGTACTTATCTTCTCTCTTGATTATATAGGGTACTGTAAATATGTCGGCAACATACAATACCAGGACTCAGGACATCGAGAGTTCTGTTGTTGCACGTGGGGACCTCTGGAGGCTAGAGGCATCGCGTGGCGGATCAACTTCTGGAAATGATACTTCGCCCCTGTACCTTGTTCAGTTGGGGCCTCTACTATTTGTTCGAGACTCTACGCTTCTCTTGCTGTTCATCTTTCAAAGCAACACCTGCTTTGGTATGGTTATGATCGCAAGGTACTCAACCTTTCTATTTCGTTATAATAATGGATTTTGACAACCTTGTTTTTTTTGCACCTCGGACGAACCGAATTTCATTACCCAAAAGCAATGAAATTACAAAAGTTTAATGATCCATAGTGTGATACTCCACCGCGTTATCACCTGCCAGATTGAACCGAACACGCAGGGTTCAGCTAACAGGCAACCAACACTTTTGTAATGGTTATCAAACATCTTGTAATGATTTATCAACTAGTTTGAATTACACCTGTATTTGGTACTTTATTTTGTTATATTTATTATCATTAAATATAGCGCTCCTTTATATGGGCAATGTTATGGTCTTTATTGTTTATTAAAGATTAAACTATAGGCCAGGTCTACCTTGATGTGCAAATCTGTCTAGTCTATTGCAATGCATATGATGTACAAAGATGTTACTAGTAGGTTTGGCTATGTATGAGCTTATGTTGGGATTGTTGGTCATTTTTTCTATTGCGTATATCTGACATAATATACTTCATATATTGTCTTCTTACTTATAGTTAAACAAGGCGTCTGTTTTTAAAGGCTTGGAAGTCACCCCCTCCCATCTTCCAAACTAATCATCATTCGCAACCCCAAAGCTAATCGAATAAGCTATGGCATTATCTTAAATTTAACCTACGACCCGCAGTCTACAATCACTGAACTACCTTCTATGATGTATAAATATGCATCTATGTCTTTCTGATCTGATATTTTCTCCTTTTACATTGCTAAACTTGATATTCCATTGCAGAATGGAGTCCATTCCCTCTGTCCAGCTATATGTTCAAAACATAGGAGATGGTTGATGATGTCAATGATGTGTCTCAATCCAATAGCTTGTGTAAGTCTCATTCGTCGTCCTCTTTAATAATGTGAGATCTATTCTATTGAGATATTAAGATTAAAATAACTGACTCAATGATCTTTCAGGAGAGCTTTTCGTTGTATTGCTTTGTATTGTAGTTATGTAATTAAAGGATACATTTTGTCATGGTTCCTCAATTGCAAGGTTACCTTTTCCCTGGTAGTCTGAGAGATGAGCACGTTCATTTGGCTTTGAGTCTAACATACCATCGATCGGAATAATACTAAAAATTGATTAGTTTATCAGCTTCTTTCTGTATTTGGCAATGAGTACAGTAGCCGACCTGTTTTCTGAAAATTGTGTTCATTTATAATGCCACAGCAATGCTTTCAAAAATATCAACAAGCATAGTCCCAGTGATTCTAGTTAAATTTGCTTGCTTGTCCTTGCATTTTCCTTGTGCATATGAAGCTGAGTATTAATATATACTACCTTTATTGCAGTCGTTTATGGATCTGCAATTCCCTAATGGGCAACTGACATATGTTGCTGGTGAGGGGATATCAGCCAGTGGTTTTCTTCCGTTATTTGGTGGGTTGCTTCAAGCTCTTGGAAAATATCCTGGAGAAACAAGAGTGAGCTTTTCTTGCAAGGTTAGTATTTTCAGTTTATGTTCCCTATATTAATCAGTTGTGTAAAATTTAGTTTGTGTACTCTTTTAAGTAGTCTATATCAACATTATATTAGCCTGCCAGGTTGCAGGCCCTGGTATTTCTTAACAAATTGTGCTAGTACATAGTGAGTCATGAAAGAATGGTGATATGTATTAAATGTGTGACCAGTAATTGCTATATATTATGGCTTGTCATCAATTTTTATGATGTTTTCTGTGTTCCAATAGCATAGAGTTCAATCTGCACTTGTTCCC